>NC_041708.1:33055169-33655169 GCF_900700375.1 Denticeps clupeoides
GTTGTTTAAAAGGCCACGGTGAAGGTCGGCGTCGCATTCGGTTCAACATGCGCCCTCCCTCCCGGCGCAGCGACGGTTGAAAGGAAGATGAGCGCCTCTTCGGCGCTGGCTTCCTGTCCTCGCGGAGGGCAAGCTGTGTTTGGTTCGGAGCGGAAAACCTGGCCCCGCTGCCATGGAGACAAACAGGAAGTGGCGGTGTGAACGTTGGGCCGAGGCGCCGAGCGATGTGTGCCGAGCTTGCAACGGTTGCTGAAACACGGCGGCCCTGGTTCATGCGGTCATTCTCTAATCCAAATCAAATTCACATTTCATTTGTCACATACGTAGTCATACACGGTACACGGTATGATGCGCAGTGACTGCTACAGAACACAGTATTGCAAATGTTGCAAGTATGCAATGAAGACCAATGTGCAAATATTGCAAACATAACCAAATATTACACTTTTACGGTCTCTTTAACATAAAATATGTGTAACAGGTAGGGTGAAGGTGTGCAAATGAGTGAAAGACAATGAACAAGATTTAAAAAAAAAAAAAAAAAAAGTAAAATGAGCAGTGATCGTGCAAGGCGGAAAAAAAGTGTAGAGATTTGTTCTATTTCTTCTGTTTTGTTCTAATTCTTAGATTTGAATCTAAATCTTCCGCCCGCTACTCGAGGAAAAGAGTGGTAGTAGCCTAGCGGGTAACACACTCGCCTCTGAACCAGAAGACCCAGGTTCAAATCCCGCTTACTACCATTGTGTCCCAGAGCAAGACACTTAACCCTAAGTTGCTCCAGGGGGGGACAAGTCGCTCTGGATAAGGGCGTCTGATAAATGCTGTAAATGTAAATGAAAAAGCAAGATTTTTTTTTTTTTTTTAATCTTTCAGCTGCACAATACAGTAATGTTGTTAGATGCAGCTTTCTGAGTTTATTAGTGAACCCTACTGCACAGTGTTTGTTTAAGTCGATCTGTGCACAGTAATGGGCGACGACAATCTTTAGTATGTTTTCATGTACAAACATCTGACGCTGAAGGTGGCAGCTTGAATCAAGAAGCAGGATGGACGTAGCTGCCAGCATCTGATATACACCACCACCTAATAATATATATATACTATCTAACACCTCCCTGGGAAGGGGAGGGGCGGTGCGGTATTCAACATCTAGAGGGTACGTGCTGTGTACCAATACGAGGTTGCTATGTGAACGTCTTATTGACGCACACACACACACACACACACACACACACTAAAACAATTCATTCATTCTAGTAGGATGACAGCAGGTCATCGCAAATAAAAATACAATTGGTTGCTGTTCAGCTGTTCGCTGATATTTTGCTGAAAATTATAAAATGAAAGTACAATCTATGATACAACAGTATTAATTGCAGTACCTCTTGTTTAGTTATTTGCTGTTTGTTGTGTTTAGTTCAGTTTTTTTTATATTGTGGGGGAAAAAAATGGTAATACTGATTATACATAATCTTTAATTTACCATAATCATTGATTACTCTGGAACATGGATACACTGTCAATAACACATTAATAAAAATAATGTCCGCAGTGTATCACAATGACAATCACTTCACCTTTTTTTTTTTTTTTTTTTTTTTTTTTAAATACATAAGCAAAGTACATTTGCTTCTTAATATCATTATAATGTCAGCATCAGGCAATACAACATTTGTTATGGAAAACTGAACTATGATGACCAAGAAATGGGTGTAGTTGCTGCGGGTTAATCCTTTTAAAATGACAGAATTATGAAAGATTAAATTACGAAAGGATTGAGTGTTCTTAATCGCATTTAGCAACGTCTCTGTGCCTGATTATCTATAATTTTTGCATTAAATGCGTGAAATCTGACTAAGTCAGCATAGATCCCTTTTTCTCCTCTGCCCTTTGCACTAGTGCAGAATTGAGAAAGAGATTCACGATGCTCCATCTGTGCTGTCACCAGATTTATATTTGCTGGTGTGAACATAGCAGCACAATTTTGAGGATTGGCAGATCAGGGGCTTGTTGTGGCTCCTGTTGTTAAATTGAACTTGTTGTGTCTGCTTGCTTTAGAAGAGCTAAATAAAAAGAAATTATATCAGTCTAAAGCGAAAAATTGTGTGGTGCCATTGAGCTGATGTCCAGGGATAAAGTTTTTTTTTTTTTTCTTCTTCTTCTTCACCAGTGAATATTTTACAGAATATAATAAATCTGAGTTTCCTTAGGTAAATTTATGAATTAAAGAACAGTATTATAATTCCAATTAAATCTTTAATTAGCTGATTTATAATACTACATTTCGTTGCCCTGTACTTGTACATGTGTAATGACAATAAAGTTGAATCTAATCTAATCTAATCTAATTTATCATTTTCTCACAATAAGCTTGGTTCTTTTAACTACGAACCGCTGCCTAAGGTCTTACTATAAGGATGTTTTTACTGAAGAAATTGCATTTGTTTTGTATGTATTTGTCAATGAAGTTTCCTCTAGGCTCCCATCTTTATTTTACTGTACTTACACTGATAAATGAATTATTTAAAATATATATATATATTTTTTTTTTCCCTCTGCCCTGAGCACTTCCAGACACTAATGTCATCTCCTCAAATCACAACGTTTGACATGGCAGTACCATGGTAAATGGTACCAGGCTTTCCTGAACTTGGATGGGACCATGGATGTCATGAAATAAAATTTGTTTCGTGTTATTTCTCATTTAGACTTTTTTTTTTTTTTATAATTGGGGAGTTTTGTAGCTGTTTCTGTCCTAATAGTCCAGC
Source organism: Denticeps clupeoides (assembly GCF_900700375.1). NCBI lineage: Eukaryota > Metazoa > Chordata > Actinopteri > Clupeiformes > Denticipitidae > Denticeps > Denticeps clupeoides. The sequence goes on from NC_041708.1 coordinate 33,057,938, forward strand.
TGGCACCCCCCTGGGTGTTAAGATCAATACCATTGCTGTCCACCTCAGACATAGGGTGGACCACAGAACATCATTGAGTCTTAATGGCATAATGGATTCCCATTGGTGGGCTCTTCCTGCTGAGAGCTGCTCTGTCAGCAAGTTCAGTCCAGCTCATGCTGATTGGCGCAGCACGGGGCATTAATTTTTCACAGGGCTTTATAGGCTCGTTACAGTTACCCTACTGTAATGGATCTTTATCACAATGAATGTAATAAATGGAATGCAATAGGACAAATATACAACCACTGTTAGCAATTTTTTTTACTGCCACTGTTAGTAACATTATTCATTCTTAGACTGCTGACTGCACCTTAACTATTATTGCTATTGTTGTAAAGATTGTTTTGATTGTCTATGAGAAAAGAAATTTGCTAATAATAAAAACCTCTTGCAATTTTTTACACATTTATTCACTGCTGTGCAATGATGATGGGTGATCATGGTCCCAAATACTTGATAACACATAATCATTGTTGTCAAATTGTATGGATTTTTGTTCTGGTTTCTATGGTACTTTAATGTTTTGCATTTAAAGGTTTTTGCCTGGTTTGCAGTGAGCGGACAGAAAAAACAGAAGCAGCATGTAAAAAGCTGACAGCAAACAGGCCAGGGTCCTGGGACCCGAGCAGCATGACTAAGAGCCTTGCAGGATGTCAGTGAAATGTTGGGGGGTGGTGTGGACAGGGAAGAATTGAGTTATAATTAGACTTCTCCCGACCAAGAAATCACAAAAAAAAAAGCTGTCTCCTGTCACGGATATAGCTGTCCGCAAACACATGGAGAGATTTTTAGTCTGTGTAAAGCAAAGCCTTAAGGAGGAGGGGGGGAAGCTTTTCTCTCATTTTAGTTGAGTGAAGTGAAAGTGAAGCGATCGTCATTGTGATCCACAGCACATTGTGCACACAACGAAATGTGTCCTCTGCTTTTAACCATCACCCTTATGGGGCAGTGGTGGCCTAGTGGTTAGGGAAGCGGCCCCATAATCAGAAGGTTGCTGGTTAGAATCCCGATCTGCCAAGGTACCACTGAGGTGCCACTGAGCAAAGCACCGTCCCCACACACTGATTGGGATTTGATCCTGCAACCTTCTGCCCCAACCACCACTGCCCCCGAGTCAGGTCTTGGTAGACTAATAAATTTCAACCCTGTATGCATTTAGGGAAAAAGCCAATTTTGAACTCACTGGCAACATAGAAAATAATAAATTATTTCACATTGTCTTGTTTTTATGACGTGAAAATACCCCCCAAAATATTGGGACTCATCGGTACTCAGTACAAAGGAATTGTGAATAATCATCTTTATCCTAGGACTACTCATTCTTCTTCCTGATAGGAGTGTGGACTTCCATGAGGGTTATGGTCCCATCCGTAGTACATCAGTGCAGCTGATTGGTGTATGAGTATGAAAATGTTGTAAACAATATACGACATGAGCTTCAGTCACCAGCTGACAACAGCTTTGGATATTTGAGCGATGTCTTGTACAGCATCTCCACCAACACCACGGCACTGATTTACCAAGCATTAAAAAAGCCAATTATGGCACATCTTTACATCCCAAAAGTTGTTGGTTTTGCACCAAGGGTTTGCACTGACTGCTGGTAAAATACAAGTATAGTGTATGGCTTTCTTGTGGAGTAATATAGATTTTAATTGAGAAAAAAAAATTAAATATCAACGTTGTTTGTCAGATATTTGTCAGTTTGTCACATGCTTCGTTTTAGTAGTTTAGCTGTAGTTTAGTTTTAACCGCTGCCAGATTGCTATGCACCTTAAAACATACTCAAGATTTCATACCCCCGAGGACGGCATTAACACACTCCGAAGTGAATGCACGTGGTTTCACAGTGGCAATGTGGTGTGCCATAAAAACCAAACGGTGCCACATTCGCTCCACTCTCTGTGGCCGTTCACCGTTGTCACATCTGATCAAGTGGTGAATTAAATGGTTTTAGTACGAGACAACCTGTGTCCAAGCCACATAATCAAAGCTTTCCATGTTTCTGTGGATTAAGAGCCAGGAATATTGTCAAACAAATAATTGCTAAATATTACTAGAGTGTTTGATAATGTGGGTGTTTTGAAAATACTGTCTTGACGCTATATAATATATTGGGAGTGTCCACTAATGTCACATTCTCTCATCAGAATGTTTGAACAGGGTGTTGATAATCTGCGTATTTGTGACGTTCGCTTACATACCCTGTGTGCCAGGAAGGTGATGAGCTCCTCCCTTTTAAAATGAAAAATAAAGGATTAAAACCATTAATCGTTGGCGTAAAATGGATGTAATGTGTGTGTCAATTACACAGTAGATTTTGGGGAGCCGTATTTCCAGCACAACTTCACACCCATTCAAATGCACTGATATAAGCGTGCAGCACTGGGGTTTTAAATAAAACTTCCACTGCTGCAGCAGGTTAATATAGTTAATATCATTTCATATAGTCACAATAACAATACAAAAGGCCTTGAATACCCTGCTCGGAGCCCTATGTTGAATACCGGAATACCCGGAATTCTCAGAACAGATGGTTCAGTGGTTAATGTGCTGTCTTGCTTGTCTGTTATCTAATAGTTTATAGAACTTGTTCGAGCCCATTTGTAAGGTTATAAGGTGGTAGTAGCCTAGTGGGTAACACACTCGCCTATGAACCAGAAGACCCAGGTTGGAATCCCACTTACTACCATTGTGTCCCTGAGCAAGACACTTAACCCTAAGTTGCTCCAGGGGGACTGTCCCTGTAACTACTGATTGTAAGTCGCTCTGGATAAGGGCGTCTGATAAATGCTGTAAATGTAAATGTAAATCAGTACTTTACGCGAGGAGTAATTGAATTATGATTTTAAACATGACTTTGTGGGTTGTAATTTTAAAAGAAAAGAAAAAAAAACTACAAGACTACAGCCGGGGGGGCAGCAGGGTAGGTGATATGCAGATTGATCAGTTGTTATCTGTATCAGGGCTTTGTCTCAGTTCCTGGCTCAGTGAAGCGGGCCTTTGTGCTGCAGGGACGTCCCTTTGTGACTACCCAGAATTCATCACTCTCTATGTCATTATTGTGCCTGGCACATCAGGGTGCCTAGAACTCTCGAAACATGTGCCAGTCATGTGGCGCTGCACTATCAGTGTAAACATGTGTACAAAGACGGAAGCATTTATGACCTTGCAGTTCATGTTGATGGTGAAACTGAAATCTCCTCTTGCCCCCACAGATAAATGAGCTGAGTCACGTTCAGATCCCCATCATGCTAATGCCTGATGACTTCAAGGCATATTCCAAAATCAAAGTGGACAACCACCTCTTCAACAAGTGAGTGCGGCTCAGAAGAGCATCACTGCTGCTCATGCTTTCAGGCACTTTGTGTGTGTGTGTGTGTGTGTGTGTGTGTGTGTGTCCATGTGCGAGAGAGAGGCTATGAGTGTAAAAATTTGGGCATGTAGTAGTAATATGCCTTCTACCTAGATAGATAGCTATCTATAAATAACAAAGCTAATTGCAAACTCACAAAACAAGCCAACAAGCTGCAGCAGTGAAAATTGGTTAAAAAGCAGATAAATTGATAAAAGCAGAAAGAGAGCAAACGCTAGGAAAGCAGCTGAAGCTCAAGTAGACTCAGAATGAAGACAGTTCAGTAAATAGCTACTGTTGGCTTCATTCCTGTATATTCGTAGAATGAAATTACAAATCATATCAAATGACGTAATCAATTTCATCCAGAATTATGCTTACATTTTTCACAGCATAGAACAGTAGACAGTATTTTGTTATATGAAAATCAGCCACTGAGGGCGCTTTCACACCTTAGTTTGTTTGCTTTGGTCCGAATCAGTTGGTGAGTTTTGAACACCGTATCATTTTCCTCTTGGTTTGGTTCCCTTTCGCACGGGACAAAAGGCTAATTGGTCCGATGTATCGCTGTGGGAACAACAAAAGTAAATACAGGAAGTAGATCTACTGTGCTTGCGTGAAATTGGAGGGACATAATGGAAGTTAGTGTGCGCAGGTTGGCTGTTGCCCTGGCGATTTTATATTATACTGCATGCATTTAGGCAAAACATACATTTTAAAAATGTAGCGTGGTTATGTCTCGAAAAACAATATGCTGAAGCACTGGAACCGCCCAAGGCACATATCAAGGCAACACGGAACTGTGAAAATGACATTGAAATTTATCCATAATTCACTGTTCTCAAATCAGGTGATATCGCTTTGTCCTGTTTTGTTTCGGTCCGCATTCTTGTCATGCAGACCGCACCAGATTTCACGATTTAATTCGAAGCGAGACCACCTCTTTCTGTGGGTCTCGGCCCGGTTGTTTTGGTGCACACCCATGTGAGATTACCGTGTCCACACCAGATGAAACGAACCACACCGAGGGTGGAACAGAAGTTGAATTTGCATGAAGTGCCCTGTAGGTGTGAAAGCGCCCGAATGCAGTGACTGATCTGAAAACTTTAGTTGTGATCACATTCAAAGCCCTCTCACACAGCCCTGTACGAGTTTCAGCTACAAACATAAATGTAAATGTTGTACTGACGGTGATCTGCATTATTCAAATACACCCTTGCTGCTTCACACCTCGACACCGCATTTGGGATTTATAAATGATGCCTTTATTAGGCAGTTTGTGTAATGTGTGGAAAAGGTGTGTGGAGCAGTTCTTACGAGTTGTGTTTTTCTCCAGGGAAAATATGCCGAGCCATTTTAAATTCAAAGAGTACTGCCCCCTGGTATTTCGCAACTTGAGAGAGAGGTTCGGCCTTGATGACCAGGATTTTCAGGTATGTGCTCAAGGGGTGAAAGAAAAAAAAACACGACAAAAACTACGGGGCAAATAGTTGAGTAGTTTTCCCCTAGTGGTTTTACTCGAGATGTGTCTGCAGCATGGAATGCACCGGAAAAGAGTCGTTGATCTGCCTGGGAGGAACCCGTGATTAGTGAGCAGCGACCATTAAGCACTCCGAACGCTGTCGTAATGTAATGCTCCATTGTTCGGCGTCATGACGGTGCAATTCCACATCAACCTCCTGACACCACCAGCACCACCCACCCGTGAGGTCAAACTCTTAATTTCCTTCACTTCCTGTCCCAGACCTGACGATGACGCCTCGCGGTGAAGAAGACGGGAAAATCAATGTGCTTCAGGCCAATTTTTTAAACACTTGCAGCATAAGAACTAATAAGGAAGGATTGCCCCTTTACTTTCTGCAAGGAACTGCAGGCGTGGGCGGTGACTCTTTATCTGCCACATTGTGGGCATAATGCCATTATTAAGCCAATGGCTGCCATTATGCTTTCGGAGAAACCGAATCCCCGGCTGACCCCCCCCCAGTTTGAAGCGCAGAACACTGTGGGCCTCAGGATTCCCTCAGCTGTTGTCGAGGGATTAAGCCGCGTCTCTGTGTCCCGTGCTGCCTTCAGGCTCCACCGTAGGTGGCCGGGCCTTTATCCAGCCAGGTCACGCGCAAGGTCCTCGTTGATACGCTACCCTCCCGTTGGTCTTGGTCGGGGGCTGAGAACAAGGCAGGAGTGGTGGGGCAGCAGGAGGACGAGGGCAAACGAATTCAAAACGAGCGTAGGGAAAAGTGACAACCGTTTATTACAGTATAGATGGCCAATTATTTGCAGTGCTACCAATATCGTGGAAAACGGGGCGGAGCTAAAGGAATGAAGGAAATAAACACGTCTTTACCCAACATGACACCCTGGGTTGGCTAACCTGTCCCTCCAAAACATAGGGTGTATAACAGTGTAAGTCCTACGGGAGATACGTATGTGCTCACACTCCGTATTCCCCGCCGGGACTCCGGCCCGACCAGGAGAAAACAAACACGCGCAACACGAAACTGGGAAATTTCACTGAATGACAGCAAAAACGCACTCTTCTAGACACCGACACCAGGCGCCACCAAGGACAACAGGCAGAAATGCCGGGCCTGGAAGAAAAACGAAGACACACGAAGACACGTAACGGATACATGAACAAAAATGTAGTAAAATTATCGCGTCTGTTAGAATTTATTTTTTGATACTTGGACTATTCATTTTCAGTAACAGCTGTCTGTAGGCACTATTTTTAAACGCTGTGTTCGATGGGTGGAGGAAGGTCACCCGTCCTCCGGATTTAAATAAGGAAATAAAAGAACTGTTATTTGTGTCACCCAGAACATTTGAACAATGTTTAAAATGGGAGAAGCAGATGATTGACAGCTCTCACAAACGCAACTTCCTCATTGAGGATGATTGAAATACTTGACGTGCACAAACATTTTCATTTACAGGTAGATCTATGTTAGCAAAGCATTAAAAAACAAGCCAGGCAAACATTGTTTTAATGTCAATCAAGTGCCATTGGAAAACACAAATGTCTGTGTCTTTCTTAACAGGCCACTGTTTGCGAGATCTCTTTTTTGAGAAATGTTTTTTTTTTTTGTGACAAATGTTGCTCTATGAGCATTTATGGCTCTCTGCCCCCCCAGGCTTTAGTGCCAAACCCCAGTGTCATTACTCTCAGGAGCTCATCGGTATTCACACGTTCTCTCAGGAGGTACTTTGGGACAACAGTGCAAGGCAGTGGCAACACACACGCTCCTAAACCTCCCACTGTGGCATGCTGCTTTGAGATATTTCAAGCGGTTGGCTGGAAGTTGATTGGATGATTCATTAAAAGTCCGAGCCGGTTGTGCCAAGTTTTTGTGGACTTGCGGCGGTAAGTGGGTGGTTGGTTGCCTGTGACATGTGCCTCCAGACGCCAGGACCTCTGCAGCTGCGTCTGCCACTCGTCGTCGGTGGGGCAGGAGACGATCCCCAGCGGCCCTCTGAAGAGCGTCATGTCTCTTTCCATCAAGAAGCTCCACTGAATCGGGGACACATACTCTCACAAATGCACAAATACCCACACACAATCGCAGCTTCAGCATCCGACACCAGCCAGCTGACCTTCTTTTTCAGATGCAACCGATCCAATGGGCAGTGTTCTGGGCTGATCCATCTTAATTTAGAGCTTTTTGCTAAACAGCTGTTTTATTACGGTGTGGAACACGACCGTGGAGAACATCCAGTCTAACTCTATGATCTATGCTCTCCTCAGAACTCGTTAACGCGCAGCGCGCCCATTACCAGCGATGCCCAGGGTCGTAGCGGTGCTCGCTTCCACACCTCTTACGACAAGAGGTACGTCGTCAAGACCATCTCCAGCGAGGACGTCGCAGAGATGCACAACATCCTCAAGAAATATCACCAGGTATATGAACCTAAATAGCACGCTGTCCAGTAGGAATTTCACATTGTTGCTCAGATATGAGGGGCCCCGTCTTGCTTTGAATTTCCCAGAAGCCTCTGTTCAGAGGGGCAGTTTACCTCTCCTCCTCCTCCTCCTCGACTCTTTCGAGCAGTGTATTGTGCAACACTGGGCCACAGGCCCAGATCACCAGGAGTCCCTACCCAACAGTCAACCAGGAGCCTGGTGTTCATGTTAGAGTTAAAAATAGAATTAGAGTTAACGGTCCCGTCCGTCTGAATCTAAACCACCTCTCCCCGTGCAGTACATTGTTGAGTGTCACGGGAGCACACTGCTGCCTCAGTTCCTGGGAATGTACCGGATCACGGTAGACGGCGTGGAGACATACATGATCGTCACCCGAAATGTCTTCAGCCACCGCCTCTCTGTGTACAAAAAGTATGACCTGAAGGTAGGTGAAGACCTTTTAATGAAATATCCACAAGTGATAAGTAATAATCCTGGCTGCATTGAAGGGGATGTATGTTTTTTTTTTTTTTGTTTTTTTTTTTTTATATATATATATATAAAAAAATATTTTTTTCTGTTTCACAGGGATCCACAGTTGCTAGAGAGGCGAGTGACAAGGAGAAGGTAACCGCAGTCTCATCCTATGGCTCTAGTGCATTGTGTCAGACACTTTTCTGCTGAGCTGGCAGTTTTTCCAAGTTGCGTTAAAGTGATGACTGTGAGGTTCATGGCCAGTCAAACGTTCGGACACAGCTTCTCTGCAGAGACGGTGGAGACCGTGATGAATATATGCCGCTATATGGTGCTACATGCTTAGTGCACAAAAGTGGTGCCCCGTGATTGTTTTTCCTCTTTTCGTCTTAATGACTGAGCTTCATGAGATGTTTTTAATTAACATGAGTGACCAATTCCTTACCATTCTCTTAAAACAAGGAACATTTTGCTTTGTTTTCCAACTTTTTTTGTTTACTACATATCTCATGTGCCTTGTCATAGGCTGGGGCAGTGGCGGCCTAGTGGTTAAGGAAGCGGCCCCGTAATCAGAAGGTTGCCGGTTCGAATCCCGATCTGCCAAGGTACCCCGAGGTGCCACTGAGCAAAGCACCGTCCCCACACACTGCTCCCCGGGGCGCCTGTCATGGCTGCCCACTGCTCACTCAGGGTGATGGGTTAAATGCAGAGGACAAATTTCACTGTGTGCACTGTGTGCTGTGCTGCTGTGTATCACGTGTGACAATAATTGTCTTAATTCATCAGATAATTCCCTTTGTCTTGAGCTCCAAATGTACCAGGCATGTAGTAAGTGGGACTACACGACTTAATAAACATATATTGGTGATGCTAAGCAGAGACTAAGCAGAGATCTTTTATTAACGGGTGAATGGTAGGGGCAGTGGTGGCCTAGCGGTTAAGGAAGTGACCCCGTAATCAGAAGGTTGCCGGTTCGAATCCCGATCCGTCAAGGTGCCACTGAGCAAAAGCACCGTCCCCACAGAGGACACATTTCACCGTGCGCACCGTGTGCTGTGCTGCTGTGTATCACAATGACAATCACTTCACTTCACTTTGAATAACATTGGTTATGTTTAGTAACTGTTTACTGCTAATTTTGGGACATTGTGAAGAAAATGCGTGGATGTTAAGTGGCTTGACGGAGCTCCGCCTTGAGTGAACAGTTTAGTTAAAGATCCAAACATTCTTAATTTAGCCATCCTGTGGATTACAGTCAGGCAGCTCCCTGTGACACAGGCCGTGAGGGGTCCAAAAGATTACGCGGATGAACACGCCTGACCTTTCTTTTCCTGTCCTGCGGCTTATGTGGGATGGCATTTGTCCCTCTATATTTTAATGCCTGTCTGTTGTGGATGTGAAAGGACAGACAGAATTGACCTGCATGTCTGTATTTCTGCACCGAATATACCCACAGTGTCCAATGGGTAGTCCATTGAGTTCCAGATATTGTTGTAAATTTGTGACCCACAGCGCAGTTCCCCTAATTACTTCTGCATTAAGTATTAGTTTTGGGGCAGATGGTGGCCTAGCGGCACAGGAAGCGGACTCGTAAGGGTTGCGGTTTCAAATCCTGAAATGCCAAGGTGCCACTGAGGTTCCCGTGAGCAAGTTACTGTCCCCACACCCTGCTCCCTAGGCACCTTTCATGACTGCCCACGTATCACATTTACAGAAATAATCACTTTTACTTTCACACTTTCACTTTTATTTCAATTCAATTCTATTGTGCTCACCAAACATGTAAAGCATGTACTAGCCTGGGACGCAGCGGCAACAGCAGCAGCAGTAGGCCTGGTGAAGGACGTAAAACCCTTTCACTCGTCCAACAGCTGCTCTCCCTGCAGGCTTACATTGTTTAACCTTGGACACATATAGAACTGTCGCGTTCACTGTAAAGACAAGCTTGTATCCGCCTATTACTGTTTACTAAAGCTGTTTTTATTTGTCTCATCTTTTGGACATGCCGTCCAAAAGGAGGTGGCTTCTCTTCGGAAGCAGCCAGACTACCTGCTCTACTGTTTGTGACATGGCGGTGAATGACCGTAGAATAGTATACGAATACAGGCGTGAGTATTACCGAAGGAACAGGGGGTTAGGCAACTTAGACAAGCTTGGTAAATTAGCAGATGGAATATTTAGTACTGTGTACCCAACATTGGTAGTTATCCCACTTCTGACAGAAAGTCCTGGTTTCCTTAGAGAAGTGGGGGCCTAGCAGTTAAGGAAGCGGCCCCGTAATCAGAAGGTTGCCGGTTCGAATCCCGATCTGCCAAGGTGCCACTGAGCAAAAGCACCGTCCCCACACACTGCTCCCCGGGCGCCTGTCATGGCTGCCCACTGCTCACTCAGGGTGATGGGTTAAATGCAGAGGACAAATTTCACTGTGTGCACCGTGTGCTGTGCTGCTGTGTATCACATGTGACAAACACTTCACTTTCGCTTTATGAAAATGAACGGCTTAATTTGCTCCGACAGCGAAACGCAGTTGTACCCAACATCAGGCAACACAACTGGTGGTGAGTTTTTAGGTTTTAGGTGGACCGTGCGCAATGCTGCAATAAACAGGGATTATGTGCCATTATAAGGTGTTGTGTGGGTTGGAGTGGGAATAGTAACCCTGAGTTGGTCCGTTCATTAATGCAGAAGTAAAAAAATTTTTTGTAGAGTAAAACCAAATAGGCTGGAGCTGCCAGTCCAGCACATTAGTGAAACCTGGGTGGATCATTGAGAACCATAATCTTTTCAGAAAAATGTGGATGGGGAAAATGATCTTGAGTGATTGATCAGAAATCAGTTAAACGTTTGGTGAAGTGAAAAATGCACGGTTGAACTAATGAAAGTAAAGTAAAAAAAAAAAAAAAAAAATCCATGGGTGGTAGTAGCCTAGGCCACAAAGTCACAGGTTTAAACCCCACTTGTGTCCCTGAGTGTCTCCAGGGGGACTGTCCCTGTCCTTACTGATTGTAAGTCCCTCTGGATAAGGGCATCTGATAAAAAAAAGTTGTTTATTTTGACCTTTTTAAAACAGTGATGTCTTTTCCATGACCGAGCAGTGTGCCTTTCGTCATTTGAAGTGCTTTTTCAAAAGCATTTGTGTCTGCTGTGTGGGTTGGGTGTGTATACACAGTCCTTGAAGGAGCAGCCTGCACTTGAATTAATTATCTTAGCTATTTTTGTCCCCCCCCCCTGACGTTAATGGTTGCAGCTCGCTTTCTGTTGTTGCTGCCAGAAACAGCTTTAGAGATCCACCAGTGATGTCGAAACTGCACCACCGCTGTGCACACCCATCCCTGCACTACTTGCACGTACTGTTTCTGCTACATCACAGGCAAACACACTAGTTCTTAAGAACTCTCAGACAACTCTGAACGTGTATACGTTTTTTTTTTTTCTTCTTTCCATTGTTTCTGGCTCTACCTTCACAATCAAATGAACCTTCCAGCTTTCCTGGTAATACTTGTCAAATCCCATATCCTTTATGGGATCTATATGAGGATCAGCGCTACACACATGGTTATTTATAGCCCTCGACATAGGCCGTCCATGCTGAGCATTCATGCTGTCTGTTTTTTATTTTTAAGTTGTACCTTTTCAGTTAAAAGTTTTAGACCCTGAGAAGAGGGTAGATGTCCATGTTCCGACACCAATGTCAATTTCTAGGACAGTGGTAAAGTGAAGTGATTGTCACATGTGATACACAGCAGCACACAGTGCACACAGTGAAATTTGTCCTCTGCATTTATCCCATCACCCTGAGTGAGCAGTGGGCAGCCATGACAGGCGCCCGGGGAGCAGTGTGTGGGGACGGTGCTTTGCTCAGTGGCACCTTGGCGGATCGGGATTCGAACCGGCAACCTTCTGATTACAGGGCCGCTTCCTTAACTGCTAGGCCACCACTGCCCCGTGGTGGCCTAGTGGGTAAGGAAGTGCACTCCAACTGAAGGGTTGCTGGTTCAAATCCCAAACCGCCACGGTGCCACTGAGGTACCGTCCCTACCCACCCCTGTCATGGCTGCCCACTGCTCACAAACGATGATGGGTTAAAAGCAGAGGACACATTTCCTTGTGTCGCAGAGTGCTGCGATTGCTGTGCATTACAATGACAAAATCAAGCCTTTTCACTTTTGTTCTCTCATCTTCATACATGTCTGATTAATTAAACCACTATGGGCACCACCTCCAAACAGGCACTATTCGCAGCGCTAAGCGTGGGACTTGTTCGTTAGTGTAATGACTTAAAAGCATTTACAAAGTACACCGCGCCATTTTGCAAAGTTTCAGTTAACCAGCTCCAACTCCCCGTTTCACCGACAGGTGTGTCCTAAACCCAACAGGAAGTCTGTCCATTTTAATCAAATGTGCCTTTTTGGTCCTGATGATTTATCATGTAAGAGGAAGTTGCTGTCGTTCGCACGTACAACATGCGATCTTGACCAAACTTCACATGAATGATAAGGATGTGGTCCGAACTGAGTGTGTGTGCGACGTTTCATGATAAGTCGAAGCATCACCTGGTGGCAACAGGAAAGCTTTACTTTACGCTGCTTTGTTCCTCACAAGTATATCGTAAATACCTGAAATGTGTTTCGAAGAGCCTTAGGTCCTTTGGGATGTGGATGTGTGAAAAGTGTGAGATTTCATTGACTGACTTGACCACGGAATGTCGGCAAATTTCAATGATTCGCCATGGAACAGGAAGCTGCTGTCCTTTGCTCATACAACATCCCATCTGAACCAAACTTCATATGATTGGTCAGAGTCCGGCCCTGATGAACTTTCCAGTATAGTCGCAGCGCCACCTAGTGGAAACCGATCTGCACCAAACTTAGCACGATTGATAAGTGTCACAGCCTAAACAACATATTGAATAAAGTTTCCTAAATAGTTGCAGCACCACCTAGTAGACACAGTAACTATCTTACATCAACCAGTCTTTATCAAACTTTGTACGATTGAGTCCCGACCTGATTAACTTAACGAATAAAGTTTCTGAGTTAGTCAAGGGCCACCTAGTGGAACCGAAAAAAGTTTAGAACAAAACGCGATCTGCACCAAACTTTGTTCATTTTCTTATTGAGGCTGTGACACTCCTACAAATTTTCCAGAATAGTTGCAGCACACAGGAAATGACCCTACAATGTCAACTGACACCAAACTTGGCACATTTGATCAGAGTCTTGGCCTGAAAAAAAGTAATGCATGAAATTTCTGTAATATCAGAAAAGCTATATAACTAATGACATCAGCCAATGTGCACAACACTTGGTGCGATTGATAAGAACATCAGGTTACACGGTTGCTGAAAGCGGCGTCCTGCGCATGTGTTGCATGCTTTGGGCTCGATCATCACTGCTCGCAATTTTTATTATTATTATTATTATTAATATTATTATTCTCCATCTCACTGAGTTTGCCATTTTTCAGGTGCTTCCTATGCACAAAAACTCAGTTTTATTTGCCACACATATCACAATTCATGCAAAGCTCATACTGAGACAGGTCTTGACCCTGGCGTGGCCAGGGGGCTCAAACGCCACCTAACGCGGTATATCTATATATTGTTTTAAATTATATGCTTTCAAGCTCAGCTCACTGACGCAACATCAAACTCACACCAGAGTTGCTGAGCATCAAGATAACATTTCACATGTCAAAAATCTTTGACTGTGTTGCCGCGTGGTGGTGTTAAATTGATCTGATACTACATCAGGTTGCCCTGTGCTTGTGTCTCTGTGTGTGTGAAGCTTAGGAAGGAATCAGCAGAGGAATCAGATGGCTGACACTTTCAATGAATACTGAATTTGGTAAAACCAAGCACACATCCATTTTACAATGACATCAAAGGGTGTTGCACCATGTTTGCGAGGGACTGCTAATCACTGCTTGTGGTTATATTTAAAGATTGTGTGTTTAAAATGGCATCTTAGCGCTAGTTTGAAAGCACTGCCCTGTATGAATCTGGCTCAAACATGGTGGTGGACTAATGATTGTCTGAATGTTCCACAAAATATCAAGTCTGAGTGAATAATGATCGACCATTGTTTGCTTGGGAGCCGTTCTTTCTGCCCATTTTCCTTCTTCAGACTGCCAGAAGACTTCATCCTTCTGGCAAAAATCTTGTTCCAACTGGAGTGCCTTGCATGTGAACGAGGTTTTTAGGCTATATTTGGCCGGATTGGTGAATCTTGGCTATCGATGACCTACATTCAGCACTGATTCTCTTTCACCACCACTTGCTTTTCGAATGTGAAGAGGCTCTTTGCAGAGCAGGCAGGGGCTGAATTTAATTAGGTTTTGAGAAACGTTGCTGGAGTTTAATGGCTTTATAAGCCCTTGCTTATACTCTTCAAGCCTTCGGCATATTTCAGCATGGGCCCAGCAAAAAGCAACAACAAAACTTGGCGGTATCGTGGGGGAGCTGCTGCTCATTTGCTTTTGCCCTGAGGGGTTTTGTGATTGTAGCACGTTGGGTTCAGAGCTGGTGTTTATGTGTAGAAGATTCACACGTTTTTTGCAATCTTAATTCTCTTGGGTGAGCATATCGCCTCTTTCCGACAGTGCAAGGCAACCTCTCATGGCAGTAGGTGGCATTACACTTTAAATGGGTCGTCAGAATATGCATTCGTTCTGTCTTATTATAGAGCGTTTGTGTCTTTGTATTTCTTTTGCTGTTAAGGCGAAGGAACTTCCCACATTCAAGGACAACGACTTCATCAACGAAGGTCAAAAAATCTACATTGATGAGGAAAACAAGAAGATTTTCCTTGATAAGTTGAGGAAAGATGTGGAGGTACATTGCAAATGTGAAAATATAAACCTAAAAGAAGTTCAGGACAATGATTGGTCTACCCCTGCTCCTTACTTAACCTGGTTTTTAAAACTAGCGCTATTAATACTTAATATCCTTGCTCGCCTGTACTTTTCTGTACCCGCCCCGCCTTGTTCAGTTCCTGGCGCAGCTGAAGCTGATGGACTACAGCCTTCTGGTGGGCATCCACGATGTGGAGTGGGCCGAGCAGCAGGAGGAGGTGGAGAGTGAGGACAACGAGGGCGATGAGGAGGGTGAGAGCGACGGCACCCCCCCAGACAGCCCCAGCAACACGCTGGACAGCAGCAAGCCCCTCGCTCCTGGAGAGTTTGATGCTACTATCGATGTCTACGCCATCAAGAGCCATGACAGTAGGTGACCCACCAGCCTCACCTGTTCACACTTAACGCCAAGGACAGGAAATGTCTGGTTCAGCATCACAACGCACAACATTTTTTTATCTATTTTTTTTTTCTAGACATATTTATAATACAAAATTTATGTATGCAGTTCAAGACTGCAGATTTTCTATTAATCCCAACCTCTAGTCAGTATGAAAAATAATAAATAGATAATAAAGGCAAGTGCCATGCCTTGTTTACCAGCACTGTTTAATAATATAACACTGTATATAATGTGGATTTTATAGTACTCCTAACATTCAGATTAAGCAAGTCATTTTTTTTTGTCTTCTTGTTCTCTTTCTTCTGGAAGATGCTCCTAGGAAAGGGGTCTACTTCATGGCCATCATTGACATTCTGACACATTACGATGCCAAGAAAAAAGCAGCCCACGCAGCCAAAACTGTAAAACATGGGGTGAGAAGCTGATTGGCTTTAACATTCTTGTTCTTGTGTTAAAAATTTAGCACATGGATTTGATTTGACATCTTTTAGCACGTCCCATTTGTCCGTAAAAGTTACGCCTTAAGCTTATTTAGTTTATTTATTGACCTTCAATGAAAACTAATTGAAACCAGCACGCATAGTTGTATATTTATGGCCACATCGTTTGATTCAGTGGGCCTAACTCCATGGCGACAGGTTGACGGGTCGGGTTTTCCTGTTTTGTACAGGCAGGGGCGGAGATCTCCACAGTGAACCCCGAGCAGTACTCTAAGAGGTTCTACGACTTCATCACCACCATCCTGCCATAACCCGCGCCGCCTCATGGAGTTTACTGGGTATAAGGGGGACGCCAGCAGCGGGGTGTTACGAAAGCACTCGCCGGCTCTGCTGCAGAAGGCACCCGCACAGCAGCTACAACCACCATACGTTTACATTTTGTCCTTGCTGATTTGTGTATATTTTACGGGACCATAAAGAAGAAGAAAAAGGGGGTTTTGGTGGGGGCTTTGATTTTAATAACATTTTGTTGCAATGTCTGTTACGGCTTTGTTAAGTGTTCCATTTGTGTGTGTTTTTTTTTGGAGGGGGCGGGTGTTTGTGGGTGGGACAGCAGCAGGGGAGGGGCACGTGGGTCAGCGCGAAGAACCTCCGCCCACCCCAACACCAAACTCCGTGCATCTAGCTCCGTTACGTCGGCCCTGCTGGTGGAGGCTGGCAGCAGTAGCACTTCCGTGGACTCGTCCGCAGGACTTGTCTCGCCTGGGACATTAACATTTTAATGAAGACACCCCCCCCACCCCCCCGGTGTCCACCTTAGCACTCAACAAGACTGTGTCTCTGTTTTTAAAGCCTACGTGGTGGACAAAGGTAATGTGTGACTTTATTTCAGCAGAATTTTGCCTCTTTTCGGACGTCCGTGCATCTGTTACATGACCTGCAGTCACCATCAGCACCTTAAACACGTTGCACTTTTTTTGGATCGCTTATTCTGTAAACTGCTGCAGCGAAGGCATTTCTGGACACAGCCCCGCTGTCCTTGTATTTGGAACAAAAATGTGCTTTCTTCATATGAACCAATTTACCTCCATCTAATGCACCAGTAGGCACACTCTGGTGACGTATTTCAGTGTTAAAGTAGATACGGCTAGGCTGGTGTGCCCAGATCCTTCTCTTTATACCTTTTCTGTTGGTTTTTTTTTTTTTTTTTTAAGACAACCACTGTCACTGTTGAGCTGTAAATCCAGTCTGTGTTGCTCTTCAAAAATTCCTTGCTTGTTTTAGGTTGGCAGACTATGTAAGTGATGTATTTTGCACATGACAGAAGGAACCAAATGTCAGCTCATCCCACCATGGAATAAACAAGGGAAGTAAAAAAAATCGTGCCAGGAGGCACACGTGATTACTACTCCACGCAAAACCGCTTCTGCTCACTGGATATATATTCAAAAATATGTAAAATCTACCCACGCCAAGTCGAAGTGCTCTCATAAATGAAGAATTTGTACAACGCTTAAGTGCTGTAAAATGCACGTTGTGGGTTTTTTTTGTCGCCCCCGGTCGAGAGCGGATCCATCCCAACCCCACGTATTTCCCAGACCTTATTCCAAACCTTACTCAGTGTCTACACTGTGCAAGAGGTGTGCCTTTTTAACTTCGAATTATTTCTATTTTTACTTTTTTTCTTCTTCTTCTTCAAAAAGTTTATTCTTTTTCTATATGTATTGTGATTTGTAAAAATCCTGGATTTTCCACCATTTTGTATATGATTTTGGTACAGTAAGCCCGTAGTTAGGAGAGCTAACTGCGGATTTTATTTCCCTTTTTTTTAAGTATTTGCAGGCCTTTTTGTTGTTGTACATTGTTTTTGGACCCGTTTATTTGACCTTAATTCCCACACCAGTCCACACCATTTTCATTCAAGAAAAATACATAATTTTTTATCCTTTTTTTAATCATTTTTAAAATCATTTCCTTGTCATCCTGTGATTTAGTTTTCCCTTTTTATAGATTGATATTAATATGCCTTTTAACCCTCTACGATGTTGTTCGTTTTGCCAAAACTTTTATCTTTCATTTTCTTTTACGGTCAAATTGCAGACGTTTTACATGTGTTCAATGCATTTTTCCCCCTTCCACATATATGACTTGCAGTTCTATTTTTGATTTTCAGAGATATACATTTATAAAGGAAAGCGGTGTGCGTGAGCGCTGCGCGATGCGAACACACAAAAGGAGAGAATAATAAAAAAAAAATTAAAAAAAGAATGAATGAATCACGCTCCATTTCCGCCTGCGCTGCGAGCTACAATAAAAGTTTTTGTCTGACGATATATGATCAGCTGGCGTATTTCCTTTTACTCTGTTCTGACACGGTGACGTTTATTTATCCGCATTTTCCTCCAGGCCCCTGATGGTAAACGTGATTTTTCTCCAAAAAAAAAAAAAGTTTTACACAAACTTCTCAGGTTTGCCAAAAAAAGGTGCGCCTGGGAATGTTTTTAATTGCACGCAACGTCATGTAACATCAGGCACGTGGCCCACTGCGTTTTTATTAATCCCCATAAATATGAAAGGTGACATGAAGCTGCGACCTCCTGCTCTAGAGAAGCCGATGCATGTCTAACAGGAATTAAACGTCACGCTTTTAACGAGGTAACGTCGCCTTGCACCTTAATAAACATCAGGATGTTCTTTAATGCATGTTTAAAATGATTATTAAGGGAATTAAAACAGAACGCCAATTGTTCGGTTTTAGAGATTCGGACCCGGGACGGTATCGTATTTTTTTTTTTTTTTTTTTAGTCGCAAGAGTCAAATACGTCGATGGCGTCAGTATTTGTGTTAATAAATGTACTTTTATTAAAACGTGTTGCGCGATGCTTCTTATTAAAATAAATTAAAAAGTCATGCGATTTCAGACCATCCTTTTTTTTTTAGAAACTCGGTTTGCGTGCGCTGCAAGCAATCGATAAGTATTAAAAAAAAAGAATCTGAAATCTGAAAGAAAATCGTGAAACGTATATTTTGTGATATTTCTGGCGGACTGTGAACTGTTCGTCTATAGACGAAGAGCCTGGCCGTGTCGGGTTGGTTTGTTGGCTTGTTCGTTTGTCGTAATCTCCCCGTTCCTCCTTAAGCCGTGGCCCCGCCCCCCAGACCTCCCCTTTAAGACGGACCCCCGCCGCGCCCCCTTCCCGCCGCTGGGGGGCGACAGCAGACCGAGTCTCGCCTCCCGCCGCCGCGGCTCGCCGCGAAAACGTGTCGCAGCAAAGCGACGTGCGGCCGCTTTTATCCGCCAATGCCGCTTACATAAGCGGCGGTGATTCGATTAATCGCACAAACACACACACACGCACACACACGCACACACACGCGTACGCGTAGAGGCCGTCGATCCGAAAAGACCGAGACTGTGTCGAGCGGCGGGGACGCGCGTTCCCGGTGAGAATGTCGGGGACGCGGGAACGGCCGTTCCATAAAAGCGCACCCCCGTTTTCTCCCCTTTTTATGCGGTCGCCCTTTATCCTCTTTTATTTCTCAAGTTTTGAAACCTCGAGGTAAAGTTGCAACCGAGTAAAAAAAAAAAAAAAAAAAAAAAGAAGAAGCTGAGACGCGCCGTCAAATAAACGGTCCATGACGAATAAATTCGTGTTTCGAATTAAACGTGCGCGGCCGCCGAGTGTGTAGATTAGCAGGCTTCCCTCCTTCGTCCCGGCCGGAGTTCGGCTCACAGGCCCCCGAAATAAATGACCGGTTCCGTGGCATCACGGCTCTGAGCAATATTGATGCGGAAAGCGCTGTGTGTGTGTGTGTGTGTGTGTGTGTGTGTGTGGTAACTAAACGAACGAGGACAGGTCGGACGTCGGTTTTTATCTAATTGGCGGGAACATGGAAATAAATAAAGATAATTCACGTTTAAGGCCAATATATAACGTGCATAGACGCAGTGTAATTCGTGATTTTACTACACTAACGCGCATGTGCGTGCATGGATTTGTACAGGTTCACCAAATAATAAATTGTAAGGAGCAGAAAAAGTCCGAGGGCATAATTAACCACCACGCATGCTTCTCTAATTGCGGGGTCCTTCTTCAGTCGAATTGTTGGTAGATCCTGGCTGTAAAAATGGAGCCCGAATCGCGACGTGGGCCAGACTGACGAGGCCTCGTTTTTACATCCACAATTATCCACAATTTATCATTACTATAATTTGCAAAAAACTCCTAGGCTGATGTGACCAGATTCTTCTCTTTATTTGAGTATGTGTGAGAATATGTGTGTGTGTGTGTGTGTGTGTGTGTGTGTGTATATATATCGTTTTTTTTATATAAGTGTGTGTGTGTGTGTGTGTGTGTGTGTGTGTGTGTGTGTGTGTGTGTATATATATAGTTTTTTTTTTTATATAAGTGTGTGTGTGTGTGTATATGTATATTTAGATATATTTTCTGTCTCTATGTTGCTGTAGATTGTAGCCATACTGTTTTTATGTCTTCGTAAAAACACAGAAGACCTCCGTCTTGGTCCCGGGTTTGACTTCAGGAACCCGAACAGAGCGGCCGCTCTTGTTGGTTGGTGAGGTTGAATTTGGGGTGAGGCTGAGTTAGGTAAGTAGTAGACATATATTATTTGGCTAAGTAGGATTTATTTGACTGGAAGTAAAAAAAAAAAAACGTGTGTGTGTGTGTGTGTGTGTGTGTGTGTGTGATAATCCCCGGTAGATACAACACCAGCCTGCTCCATGCGGAGATTACAACCTACCGCCAACAATCTCCTGTTGCTAATTTAATATAATATTTTAATGGTCGCAGTGAAATATGAAACAGGCGGTGCTGTAATACATGAATAATAAATGCGTTACGTGACGTGACGGCGATGTGTTTTTTTTTTTTTTTTTTGATCGGGGGGGAAATCGTAAAGCTCTCACACACACACACACACACACACACACGTCTCCGCAGAAAGTTCATTTGGAAAAGCAGCTGACGTAAAATGCTGAATGTACGTATTTATACCCAATGACCCCCCCCCCAGTCAGCAGCTGCGCGGATGACCCGGATGCAGCTGCGTCGGGGTCGCCGCGGTTTGGGCCGCAGCGGCCGCTCCTCTCAGCAACAGCAGCCACGTGGACGGAAAGCCGAAGTCGAACTCATCAAATTAGATATAACAAAAGAACACGCACACACACCAATAACCAGTAGCAAATACAGGCAATTATCTCGGATTAAAATGGAATGAAAGTATGATAATAAAAGGCTCGTGTCGGGTGTCTGCTGGAAAATCGTCGCTGTAAGAAAATATCGCGATAGAGGCGACCACGCCCACGCGCGTGCGCGTCAAATTCTTCTGTAATACACACACACACACACACATATATAAACGTAGTATTTTTTCATTTCTGCTGCAGCGGTTAAGGAATCGGAAGGTTGCCGGTTCGAATCCCTGTCGTGGCTGCCCACTGCTCGCCAAGGGCGATGGTTGAAAGCAGAGGACACATTTCGTTGTGTCACCGTGCGCTGTGCTGCTGTGTATCACAATGGCAATCTCTTCACTTCACTTTCACTACTCGGTGTTTACCGGGGTCACGTGATCCCCGTAGCAAAAGCACACCGCGGTGACGTCATCACGCAAATCCTTTTTAATGAACATTTCATAAGAAAGAGGGAAAGTGCTTCAGGATCCACCATTCAAGTTTACATGTCGAGTGCATTTACCCTACACACAACAACAGTATACAAAAAACACACAACAAAACATCATCAAAAAAAAAGATTCACAAAAATAAATATTTATATATATATAAAACCAGTGACATCAAAATTTCATATCATCACTTCACCTCAAGTATAACAAAACCAGAGGGGGGGCAAACAGAACACCCCTCCCCAACCATTCAAAAACAGCGACGCAGAAAGGCCGTCCCCGCTCAGGGGTCAGGGGTCACGGGAGAGATGCGCGGGCTCCTTTAAAAACCCTCTTTACACGCTCCGTGACGAGCACCGTGTAGGAAACAGACATGATGCTGTTCCGGTATCAGGAGGAGAGTCTAAGGCGAGTTTGCGTGCAGTATACAGTACATTCATCATCATCATCATCACTCGTCAGTCTCATGTGATTATGACTCGGAGTCGACACGTCTTCACTCACGCATACAAATCCACGCTTCTTTTTTTTTTTTTAGGAGCGGGGGGGTTCATGGCTCGTAAAAAAATACCTTCTTTTGTTTTTTTACGAAATGAATCATTAATAGCAAATGGGCGTGAAAGGCTCAGTTCGCCTGAGGTTTATTAACAATCACGGGCCTAATAAAATAATACTAATAATAAAAATCACGTTACAGGCCGAGCTACGTGTGTCATTGTTCTCCTGGAAAGGGGGGAATTATGTTCGAAAGTTCCTTCCTGTTTATTCTCGTTGTTGTTGTTGTTGTTGTACGCTTGATGACGTCACGTGATAAGGTGTGTGCTTGGCTGGAGATAGTTGGTACAACAGAAAGGTGGAGGGCCTGGGGGGGGGTCCTGATTGTCGACATTGGGGGTTTTCTTTGTTTCTCGCGTAAAGGCATACAAAAGAGAAAAAGAAACGATCATCAGGATACAATGCCAATCCGTATAAAACCCACGGTCCCGTCAGCATGTCCACTCCACCCGAGACCAGTACAAAAAAAAACCAAGCATTTCAAATTATTCAGATTTTTTTTACAGTAATCCAACAGGTCGAGGAGCGAGGAACAATAGATTTTTTTTTTTTTTTTGCAATACCACCGCCAATGGCTGGGGGGGGCAGCTCGTTTGGCGCTTTTTTCTTTATTATTATAATTATGATAATTCCAAGAGGTGCGATCACGAAGTCCGGGCAAATCCCCCCGTGATCCACGCGTGTCAGCATTTCCTGAGTCTCTGGCCGGGTGGGGGAGGGACCACGGAGCCGCCGAGCTGCCACCTCCACACCGGGTGCGACTTGTGCGGCGGCCGCGGGTCCCGCAGGGAGTTGAGCGAGTACGCGGGGCTCAGGTCGCCGTCGCTGCCGACCACCAGGGACGGGGGCGTGGGGAAGTTCGCCAGCAGGCTGAAGGCTCTCCGCGTGGGCCTGCGCCCGGCGGCGCGCTCCTCCTCGCCGAACTCGGCCGGCCGGGGGCTCGACTCGGGCGGCGGCCTCCTGCCCCTCGGCGGCGGGATCTTCCTGCGCCGCGCTCCGCTCCAGCTCGGCTCGTCCTCGTCGGACGGCTCCTCCACCTTGATCTCGGCCTCCGTCTTGATGGGCTCCGGGACGAAGGCCGGGGGTCCCGGGGGCTCCCCGAAGCAGAACCGGGCCGGGCTGGGCTGGAGGTTGTAGTGGAAGGTGGGCTGCAGGAGCAGCGGCGCTCTGGCGCTCGGGGCGGGGAAGCCGGCGCGGCGGAAGCGGATGCTCTGCACCGAGACCTGGCTGGAGACGGAGCTGGAGTCGGACTGGGACGAGCTCTCCTCGTCGCTGCTGGCGTCCGACGATTCCGACGGAGATTCGTCCTCCTCCTCCTCCTCGTCCTCGTCCGACGTCCCGGAGTTGCTGGAGCTGGAGAGGCTGGAGAAGGCGCTGGACTCCGAGTCGCTGCTGCAGCAGCCGCCGCGGGGGTCGAGGTAGAGCTGGTGCTCGAGGTGGAAGCCGCCGAGCGGCCTCGCCTTGCAGCACTTGGGGACGAAGAGGACCGGGCGCGCGTGCCGGGCGTCGCGCCGCCGCCTCCTCCCGCGCGGCGGGTCGGTGGCGCGGAGCGGCGGGCGCGGCGCGTCCCCGCACGGCGGCTTGCCGCAGCACTGAGGTAGATCGGCGTCGCGTAAACTTAACCAAACTTTCCGCTGCCACCCGCCGCCCCGCAGCGCCTCGGCCGCCGGCCGCTTGCTGGCCCGGAGCAGGCGCTGCGTCCTGCAGGAGAGGTAGAGAGCCTCCACGTCCTCCCGGGAGATCAGCGTGCACTTGGCGGCGTGGAACGCGATCGAGTTGATCGCCTTGAGCTTGCGCAGCTCCTCCAGGTCGCAGTGGTGCTTCTTCACGTTCAGGTGGTCCATGCGCTTGTGCACCGTGGTGCGCGGGATGTTCTTCAGGAGGTCCGTGAAGACCTGCGAGAGGGCGAACATCTGCTTGCCCCCGATGACCAAGTATCCGAGTTTGACGCCCTGCATCTCCGCGAAGCCGCACTCCAGGTCTCCCATGGTGCTCAGCGAATTAATCCCAACATCGAGCGAAAAAGAAGAAGAGGAAGAAAGGGGGGGGAAAGGAATAAATAAAAAAAGGAGAAGGAGCTTTGATCTTTTATCTCAAGGCATTCTTGCTGAGCCGGGCGCAGGCGACGGCCGACATCTCCAGCGCCGCGTCACGGCCGCGGGTTCGCGACGTGGGAGTGGAAGCGGGCCGTTCGGGACGGAGCGGGGCGGCCGGCGCGCCGACACGGGCCCATGATTGACGGAACGTGTTTCTGATGGTGCCGACGGGCCGGTACCTGCGGTCCCCCGGCCGAGAGAGAGGGAGAGAAAGGAGGAGAGGAGAGGAGGAGGAGGAGGAAGGTGAGCGGCGCTGCGCGAGCAGCAGATGAAGAAAGCGGAGAGAGAGAGAGAGCGAGAGAGAGCGAGAGTGTGTGTTGGGAGTAAAAGAGAGAGAGAGAGAGGGGAGGAGGAGGAGGAGGAGGAGGAGAAGTGTGCAGCTGCTATTCCCGCCGCCGCTTTAGCCGCAAATAAAATGCCGGGAGTCCGGAGACACCTTCATCAATTAATGCCCCCGGAGCCCGCGCTGATTGGACGCCGCTGACAGGTGATGCAATAAAAATGGATATTCCGACCACCCCCACCCAACCCCCACCCACGGCCGATTACCATACCGCCGAAAAAAAAAAAAGGGCCGGGGCCCGTCTCGTCTTCTTTTTTTGGTTTTGTTACGTATTTATTTGGTTGCTGGTGCAAATTAAAGCTTTATTCACACTGGTCGCTGTTTTGTCGTTGCTCCCCGCTAGAGGTAAAAGAAAGCGAGCAGCAGAAATACATATTTTACATTTTATTAGTGTCATTAGTTATTACTGTAAAAGGCGCGTAAAAAAGTTACTAATAAAGTAAGTAAAGTGCATGTTGGGAAAACGCTGAAAACACCCGGTGAAGTAAGTCACTGGTTCCAAATTTAAATCAAATAATTTTTTTTTATATATGTTTATATTTATTTACACACACACGCGCGCGCACAATTTATTCGCGTCTGCGTATGAGCACGTGTGTGTGTGTGCGCACACACAGTGTGAAGCGACAATGACACACACACACACACACACACACCCCGCATGCAGGTCCACGCAACGTCTTGTTTTACAGACGCGGCGGCGTGAAACGGACGCGCCCCGCGTCCTGGCTGTTGCTTTTCCCGCTCTCCGTCTCCCAGTTTTGGGTGCCGCGGTCACCGTCGCATGTACAGGTAATGGCGGTCCGCGTCGTGGGCCACCTGCCCACGCTGGTCGGGTGAAGCCCGTGGCCCACTGCGTAAACATCGGAGGGACGGTGGGGAGGCCAGGTCACCGTTCACAGGTCGCTTCTCCCAGTTCGGCCGCAGTCCCGATGGAATGACGACAACAAACCATACACTATAAATACACAATATATAAGTGATATATGAGTCGCGCTATTGTCGCAGAGTGACAGATAATATCATTAAATTTATTCTCCACGCAGAAAAACACTGCTGGGTCCCACTGATCACATCGACGACCACGTTTTGATGTGTACCGCAGCACAGGGTTCTCCCGGACGGTGGTTGGGGAACCCGGTTCGAGGACCCGGGGAGTTCGTGCGGTCCAGCAAGGCGGGTGTGGTCGCGGAAGGGCCGCCGGACGGCGACAGGCAGGCCGGCGTGGCCGCTGTCACCTCACATGTTACATCACAAATCACCCACAATCCTCCGCCGCGGCGCACGCGACGTGACGCGACTCCTTCAGCGGAGGCCGCGCGCACGTGGGTTCTAATGCGTCCGTGCGTGTTCTAAACCCATCAAAATCCCTTTAAAGCGGGGTGTTTCTCCAGCAGGGACTCGGTCTTCAAAAAAGCAGCATAATGGCAAAAAACAAATCCTTTAAAATTAAGACAATTTAATGAGACAATAGCAATTTGAAAACAAAAATAATCAGAAATAAGACCAAACGTTTTCGGTACAAGTGACTCAAGTGTAAATAAGACGGGTTAATATTTTAGTAAATAATAAAATCGTATGCTTACTCAATATATTATACTATTTTACATATGTATAAACATACACAATAAAATTGATTTGTTTATATATATATATATATATATATATATATATATGTGTGTGTGTGTGTGTGTGTGTATGTATGTATATATATATATATATATATATATATATATATATATGAATATATATATATATATATATATATATATATATATATATATATATATATATATATATATATATATATATATATATATATATATATATATATATATATATATATATATATATATATATATATATATATATGAATGATTAGTGTATATCGATACTTAACAAGTGATTTTTTTTATCGTGCACATCTAGGTGTTAACACGTTTCTACCGTAAAAATGCATGGTAAGATTGTGTAGATTTCTGCGAGGATCCCCGCTCGTTTCCCGCAGCGGAGCCCGGGACGGACGTCGGGGCTCGCCGAGCGGGGGTCCGAGTGCTCGGGGTGGGTCTGCCGGAGAGGACCGTGCGTGGAGGGTAGCGGCGCGAACAACAGCGCGGCACAGTTGCCCCGCACATTGAAAAAGACCATTTTAAAAGGAACTTTCATGTTTAATTCTGCAAACTTTTTCATTTTTTTAAACGTGTCCGGTATAGGACGTAACAACAAAGTTACCGTAAATTCCGCGTAAAAATACCACGGGGTTTTTTTTTTTTTTTTTGTAGCTTTGTAGGGACCAGAAACACTCCGGAAATCGCGTACAGACAGAGGGCTGGAGCTGCTTTTCGCTACTGAGTGTGTCTGGGTGGGAAGTGTGTGTGTGTGTGTGTGTGTGTGTGTGTTGGGTACGGTAACGCGGGTTACCGTAGTTCAAGATTCTATTCGAGATTCAAGATTGGTTTATTGTCAGTACAACATTACACACAGTATATCGTGTACTGAAATAATGTTTCACACAGACTCCCCCTCCATAGTGTAATCATAAAAGAAAAATATATATGTATATACACACCAAACTACACTAACTAAAACTAAAGCTTACATACTGTACAGGTTACTCTATAAGCGAAAAGTTAAACCTTTCCGTCCGATAAACAGGACAAACAGCGTGCCTGTACGTGGATATGTTGGATTTTTCACACAGGACACACAAGACAAACATGTGCAAAAATGGGCATTAACGTCCAAATACCAAAAAAATATATAAAAAAGCAGAAACAGAAAAAAAAGAAAATGGACAAGCAAGCACATAAGCGCGGACGGGGACACCCCGCTTTTTCCGCACCTCGTGCGAGTGGGATGGGGTGGGCTGAAGAGGCGACCTTTCACCCCGCCGTGTTACCCACAAGCCTTTGCGCCGAACGCAGCTCGTGCCAGCAGCTACGTGGCGCGTCGAGTCTAACGTGGGAAATGCCACACGGTCATACTTCAGCATGCTTTTAACATTTCGTGCGCTCTGAATACGTTTTTGGGTCCCCGAGGTAGGCGTGTCCTGAATTGTAACGCGTTTAAGTAAATATATATTTTTTTTTCAACACTTCGGTCAGATTCGTTGTTTTCCCCCTAAAATTTCCTTTGTCCCCGCCCGCCTGTCACTGTTAACAAAATAAATGTTGTTCTTCACACCCCGTGGAAACCGGACACTCCGAGGTTGTTCCCGCAAACCACTTATTCCCAGGACTTCCTAAAAAAAACACCTCTGTTTTTTTTTTGTTTTTTTTTGTCGCTCGAGTCCTTTAAATACCCGAGTTGCCCCGACTCACTAAATTAAATATTAATATTCAAACCCAGCTAAAGGCTTCAGGCCCTTTCCCTTCCTCTCCTAAACGATTTAAACGCCCGTGTTTTATTTCAGTTAATAACTCGTCGCGGGAATATCACGCACTTCACGTCCTGTGCTACAATAAACCACGTGGGTTTGGCTTCAGATTTTGTCCCACGGAATTGAAAGGTGTGGCGCAGAGAACATCCTTTGGGTGTGGACCTGCACTTCTCCAAATGAAATCAGGAACGGCGAGCCGCTGTCCTCCCTGTCTACCAAAGTTCTCCAGTTACACAATTACGACAAAGTCAGAAAAAAATCTAACTGATGTCCATCAGTGAGTTGTTTTTATCCCTCACAGAACTGTCAGAAGATCTGCATCAAACCAAGAATCATCTACCACACAGCGTGCTCTGAAGCAGATCCCATTGTTGCAGCTCTCAGGTTCAGTTGGAATCACCGTCTCTGAACTCTGCCCATCCCCCTTACACACACACACACACACACACACACACTCGCCCGCTGGGGTGAAGAATATGAGGGTCTAGGGTTGGAGGAGCAGCTCTTCGTCCTGGAAACAGAGTGGTTGCTACTCCAAACCCACTTCCATAAACTTCTGCGGGCGTGTGGGGAACAGCGGTGCCACCCAGGTTCCTGCGACGGGCCTGTTCTAAGCCAGATCAGCCAGGCTGCTGTCATATTCCCTTTCGTGATTTAGCAAAGACAGGCAAATTTAATCAGTCCTGGCACAAGGACTGTCATATAAATACAGCCATTCTTACAGGCCTCAGTGCACATTTAGATATTTTTACGTTAAAAATATTTTACCACTTTAAGGAAGGCATTGATCTGTCCTAATCTTTTTCTTTCTATCTATCTATCTATCTATCTATCTATCTATCTATCTATCTATCTATCTATCTATCTATCTATCTAGATCGATATAAACACACACACACACAAATACATACTTACACAAATTATCTAAATTTCATTTCTAATCAAGAGGTTTATTCTTCATTTCAGATGCATTTTCCAGAATCTCTGCTCGTAAATAGATGATGAATTTTTTAACTGCTAAAATATTTGACCAGGTGTGTCTGAAAAAGACAAATTGCGATATGTCTTCTCCAGTCGGTTTTCTCACATGTTGTCGTGTTGTTGTGAAGGTGTAGAAACGTTTTCAGTGTGGTCTGCCGAATACAGTTTGAAACAGGAAGTGCTTCAAAATTTTTCTTAAGAAACTGACAACAGGCCATGTCACCATTTAAACATTTTTGTTTTTAAATAATAATTTTCAGTCCATTTTGGTTATCATTTATAAATACATCTGGATAATTACATTACCTTGTTAATCTCAATGTAATGAGGCATGCTAGTTTTTTACATTTACTGGGTCAATTACATGGTTGGTTGCGATTCTGGGTTAGTGGGAGAGGCTCCAGCTTATTCCAGCATGTGTGGGAATGCATGAACTCTGCGACATCCAGGGACGTTCATGCGACAACAAAACAACGCGCATGTGTCGCAGTGGTGTGCTCCACATCTGGCGCGTGTGTGTGTGTGTGTGTCTTGCATGCTGATCGCACACTTAAAGAAAGTCTACTTAGGAACTACCCTCGTGGCGCAGCAGAACCGCCCCCCCCCCCTCAAAAAAAATGGCGCAATACACGCCACGAGGGTCCACACAGACACACTCTCCCCCACCACCAGTCACCCCTCTGTCACGGCCGTGCGCATGCGCACACGCGCCCCTACTTCCCGAGAGCCTCTAGCTCCCGTTTGTGTCCGTGTCGAGCGAAAATACTGTTGTGGGGGGGGGAGAGAGAGCAAAGCACGGCTGATAATGGCCTTCCAGAAGAGTGGGACCTAAACGGGGATCTCGGGAGAGGCATGGAGAGCCGATGAGACGCCCGCGCCGCGCTCCCTTTCTTTGTAGATGGTGTCCAGCGGGCCGCGGCTGGCAGCGGAAGACGACCGTTTGGCGAGTAATATGAAGGAGATGATTGGAGGCTGCTGCGTATGCTCAGATGAGAGAGGCTGGGCCGAGAACCCGCTGGTTTACTGCGACGGACACGGCTGCAACGTCGCCGTGCACCAAGGTAAATCGCGCTCGGACGCCGCCCGCCTCCGACAGACCCGCTTCGCTGGCGAGGCGACGGCGAAAACGGGCCCCCGTCGGTTCGTTTTGTTCGTAAAGCGACACACGTTAGCTTGCTAGCGCGCTAGCTGCCGCCGCTACGGTAGTTAGATAGCTAGCTAGCTAGCTAGCTAGCTTGCCGTCCCTTCGCGTTCTATAGTCCAGCCTTGCGTATTAGCCGATGCCTGTTGTGAATTCCGCGGAACCCGGGGGCTCCGCGGTTACTGGGAGCCATTAGCGGTTAGCACTAGCCTGTATTTATCTGCTATTAGCCTGCTAGCGTGAGTTCGTGGGCTAGTGGCCGTGGTCGCAGTGACAGGACGCGCGTTCGTGGGTGAAAGAGGTCGCGTTTTTCTTCCTTCGCTGCTCCACAGCTGTGGGTTCGTATGTTAAATGCCGGCCTCCCTCCTCCTCTGCTTGCCCAGAGTCGTGGAAGTGGCCGTATTGACCTGGAACGCGTGGTAGGTGAATGAGCGCCGAGTGGCTGCTTGTATTGCTTTTCTCGTCGCCTCGCTCCCGTTTGGCCGGGATAAGGCGGCCATCTGGCAGGCTGGGATGACGCGGGCTGGAGAACCGTGTCCCGTAAAGCGATATGCGGACTGCCGGGTGAGGAGAGCTGTCAGCCGCGGGCCTGTCACTGAGCGCTCCCTCCCCGCTGGAGGAGCTTGCTGGTCACTTGTTGCACTTGGATGTGCAGTTCGCGTCGTCGGATCCCAAATGCTCCTGGGCTCTTATTTTAGACCCGTTTCAAGTTTAATCGGGGCATCTTCATATTACTTACATTTACTTCTTTAGCTCGCTTTATTAACGTGTGAAACTTGATTTGTGCGTCCATTTCTTTGAATGTTCAGTTCAGCATGAACATTTGTGCAGTATTAGTTTGTATTAAATTAGCCCGTGAGCCTTGGTCTAATTTGACATTCCCAGTCCTGTTCATCAGGTTTAAGCAAGTCAACTGAATCTAAATATTTTTCTTCGTCAGGGACACGACGTCTTTATATTTGGCTAATACGTTGAGCTCCTCCCCACCCCCAGCGCATTTCCAGGTCAGGTGCCGCTTGTAATCCCCCCCCCAGTCTGTCCCGGGTCTGCCTTCACTTCCTCTTCGCTGTTTCTCTCAGTTCTGACCATCCAGACCCAGGAGGTAATCCGCGTGGCCCATCTGGTGGCTGATCTCTGATGGCCTGGCCCTTTTCTGATTAAAACCCAGTATCCATGCACCTCAACGGTCAGACTCTACTCTTCAAAAGTTTAGGCTCATTGAGAAAAGTCCTCTCTTTTTTCTTGAGGGAAAAACATGAAAAGAGGAGATGAATAATAAATAGTCCTCCTCTGAATTTACTTATAATCCTCAGACCTCGGACATCCTAAGCAGTTTTTAGGTCCATCTAATAGCCGGTAAGGAAGCGGACTGAGAACCGATGGGTTGCGGGTTCAAATCCTGAACTGCCAAGATGCCAGTGTGAGCCTTCACTGGTCTCATGATTCGATTACGATGATCAATGCATCCCATCAATTCTCTATATTGCTATTACTCTTGTGGACGCTTTGTTTGCTACTATGAGCAGAAAACTACTACGCGGCATGCATTGCCCTCAGTGCAAGGTTTGCACTTCTTAAAAAACAGCCAGTTGAGCTCAAAATTCTGCACTTGCAGCGGGGCTCAGTGCTAAAAATATGCGTGTTTTTCTTAACTCCTGGTAAGATGGTAATGTCGTGCTGTAGCTATCCTGACACTCAGGCTGTTAAGATCAGCTTTTCCTCCATTCCTGCTTTGTGTTTTGAAGGGGTAGAACAAACACTAGCCCACTTTGATTGAATTGGTCGTGAGAAAATCCTACCTGGAGCGGCACTGTACTCCGATCAGGCAGCCACAGTCAGTACTGACACTACTTTGTAATGGTGGTAGTAGCCTAGTGGGTAACACACTTGCCTATGAACCAGAAGACCCAGGTTCAAATCCCACTTACTACCATTGTGTCCCTGAGCAAGACACTTAACCCTGAGTTGCTCCAGAGAGACTGTCCCTGTAACTACTGATTGTAAGTCGCTCTGGATAAGGGCGTATGATAAATGCTGTAAATGTCCAAATGTAATGAGTTTTTGGTGATTTTTTTTTTTTGTCACCGCCAGAAAATCACCAGGCAACGTCATTACGATATAATTGATTATGTTCTGGACTGCATTGATGCAGAATCGTCCACCTAAATTATAAGATTAATTTGAACACCCCTAGTCCCTACACACTACAAGGCTGCCCAATGATAAGGATGATTGTTTAAAAGCAGAAGACGCATTTCGTTGTGTGCCTTGTGAGCTGTTCTTGTATCACAACGACGACGACCAATTATCAGTTCAACTATTAATTGGACCAACTTACATTAGTGAACACAGCATTCCATTGAATCTCCGGAGTAGCTTTTGCTCATAATGGATCTTCTCTGCGTGTTCTCCAGATATTCAATTCGTTCACACTTCCACTTCCAGCTCCCATAGTCATTTAAATGGTTAGTGTGGCCCTGCTGTCCTGCTGCTCACTGGCATGCAAAGCTGACACAGTTGGCCAGAGTGCAAGTTTTAATAATTAAGGTATTGATCCAACTAGATCTTCAATTCCCCCATCAAATTAGAGGACAATCCTCAAAAAATCGTATTTGTACTTTAAGGAAAAGGAATAATACCTTTGAACTTTATTGCGTAATACGAGTCACATGATCAAGAGAATGTCTTTCTGTTCATTGTTGTATTGCTGAATCCAGTTCCAGTTTTAATATCCAAGTCTTTTGATTAGTCACTGGTGATGGTATGAATGATGGTACAGGCTTCATTTCTGCCGATTCTCTGCTGATTTAATTTTTCTTTCTGTCCTCTTGCAGCTTGCTATGGAATTGTGCAAGTCCCGACGGGTCCCTGGTTCTGCCGTAAATGTGAATCCCAGGAGAGAGCAGCCAGGGTGGTAAGTTTTACATAGGGATTATGAATATGACCACACAGATATTAAGACATTAATTTGGTCATTCATTAAGATTTCTATTCAACACACAAACGTTCCATTTGATTCTCTTAAACCCTTAAAACATAAAATATGATTTCTCATAATCACAGTGAAAAAATGTACGGTTCGCATTTGTATCAGATACTGTGAAATACACATTTATAAATGTGAACCGCACCATTTCAGTGGGTTGTGCCAACTAACAACAGATCTCAAAAGCTTTTAGCACTGTCACTGTCAGCATCTTGCAAATGCAATTATGACTTATGAAGAGCATGCCATAATGAGGATGGTCTTCACCACTTCCTGTCCTACAAGCAGAAACGCATTGTTTAATCCATTCTGCTCAGTTGTGGAAAAAAAAAAAATTGCAATTATGCAAATAAATGCAAGTCATTTTTCTGAGCAGCATTAATTTTAATTCTACTAAATGCTTATCTTTTGTGTATGGGCAAGTAATAAGAAGAAATGCAAATGGATCCTGGCTTATGTCAGCTAAAACAAGCATAACACTCCGTGTTGGTGACAGGATAAGCTAGACCTTTGTCTCCTTCTCTCTTGTTTTTCCATTGTCCCGTAGAAGAGGAGGCTCTCAGTCTCAGGGCGCAACATCGGGGTGCTGTCATGACGTTGGGCTTCCTTATGCTAAAGCTGAATGTCAGCTATTGCTTCCTGGGAGTTGTTACACTTATAATAATTGAGGGGGAAGAAACCAAAGTCCCAGCCAAGCAAGACAGTGTTGAAGAGAAAAGACCCGTCTGTAGCAGCGGTGGAGGAGATTTCCTTTGAGCGCTCAACTGCCATTAAATTGCTGAAGCGTGCATGCGACTTGTGTGAGTTGTTGGGCAGGCATGAAATGAAGATGGCAGTTTAAGTTCGGCGCATAAAGGGTCAGAAGGAGGGAAACCCATTACGCAACCCTTAATGTGGGTGCATGGCAAAAACACAGGGTCCAAGGTTTTATTCCTAACAGTGAACCACATTCAAGAACACCTGCTCAGTCAGCCTATGACCTAGTGGTGGTGGTGGTGTTGTAGACAAACTAAACCGTTCTTCTTCCTCCCCCTTCCTATAGGAAGACTCATCAAACCACCAAACTTTACAATGTGCCTCTTCCATGTTACAGATTCACAGATGCGAAATTTTAATTGGGGACTTTTGGGCTTTTCATTGTGAAGGCCTCGCTTTGTCAACTAAATGCTTAATTAGCATTTAGCATCTGCTAATTTTTTTTTGTGTGTGTGTGTGTGTCTTTGTGTGTAACTCTAAAATGCTGGATGTCCAGATTCCTGGAGGTATTACTGTGACGGGGGTCCACATACTAAAAATTAGCCCCCCTCTTTGTTTCATGTGCACCCTGCCATCCCTGCCTTGACCCTAAAGATTAAGGGGTGGAAGGGGAGAAAGCCCAATCGGCAGACCCCTGACGGAGGAGGAGTATTCGGCACCCGACAGAAAGATGAGGAGGACGAGGCTCTTGGCAGAAGTTTAAAATCTGTGAACACGTTGGTATGTGGGCCTGTCCGTACACATTTTTTATTTTGTTACAGCTGTTACAGGCCTGGTTTTTGTCCTTGAACTTGCTGGTCCTTTGTCCTTTTCAATGGTATGGATATTAAGGAAATAAACATTTTCCAAGAAGCTGCTGACTGCTTTTTATTCGTGAAGAGATGAGACTTGTATTATTTATAAAATTACGGTTCTTGTTTACTGGGCTCATTGTGATTTTTATTTTTTATTTTTTTGTGATGTTGTTTGAGTGGCATGAACATAGCACTTTTTTTCTACGTTTTTTTCATGAACCGCATTGCGTTCCATGGAGCGTTCAGTGTGACTGCATGTCCAGCTGTTTCCCTAATTCTCTCATCCAAATAACCCAAAGCCATATTTTGCTAAACCTCCCTAAAACCTTCTGCTAAGCAGGCCAGCATGGATTTACTCCCGCCATTTTCTTGCCCTTCCTCACTTCCACCAAACTACTATTATATTCTGCACAGGAGGGGGGTTAATCTGATGATTATATTTGTTCATAGAAAAAAGGTAGAAGGTCTTAGTTAACTATTCCCTACATATGAGATGTATGTAAATTGTGTGACCCATTATTTTTCCACTTTCCCCCCCCCGTTTGCAGATGGAGCAGAAGGTAGCAGATGAAGTTGATGGTTTACTTGTGATTTTACTTTTAATTAATTCAACGTTTTATCTGTTTTGCAGAGGTGTGAATTGTGTCCTCATAAAGATGGAGCCCTGAAAAGGACTGACAATGGAGGTTAGTTGGTGGTTAAGTT
Organism: Denticeps clupeoides; assembly: GCF_900700375.1. Classification (NCBI taxonomy): domain Eukaryota; kingdom Metazoa; phylum Chordata; class Actinopteri; order Clupeiformes; family Denticipitidae; genus Denticeps; species Denticeps clupeoides. The sequence continues at coordinate 33,092,781 of NC_041708.1, forward strand.
ACATTCTGATACATATGATACATTCTGTTGTTTGATTGCAGTGTGGACATACTTGAATGTGCAGGAATGTAAAATAATAAAAATGAATTTGTTTAATAAAAATAAATCCATTAGGATGAATCTCTGTAATAAACCACTAAATCTTGCACTGGAGTCCAATCCAATAGACATTTGGCTTTGGAGAAAGAAGGCAACAACTTGCCTGGCAAAATAATTCCATCACCACAGTGTCCATGTTTTGCATATTGTGGAGCAGTCTGTGCTCCATAATGTGCAAAATATTGTCTTTGCTTTTCAATGCCAAATGGTATTTATTTTTTTTAGCTGATTCACAGCTAATTATTAGGTTTTTTTATATTTTTATTATTGGGTTTTACTAAATTACACATTTTGCATAGGTCTGGGCTTTGTCCCGAGAGACATACTTTTAAAGTGATAGCACAGCACACAGTGACTCAATGTGTCCTCTGCTTTTAAACAATCACATTAGTGAGCAGTGGGCAGCCATGACAGGCACCCGGGGACCAGTGTGTGGGGACGGAATCAGACGATTACGGGTCTATTTTTTTTAGGCCACCACTGAGGTGGTAGCATAGTTTTTTTCTGGATTTCCTAATGAACTGAATGCAAAACTATGAATATATAATGTGTTATCAAGTATTAAAAAGAGAATGACTACTTTTTTTTGTTTGCATACAACCATTTTGAAATATGCTGTGTTTGAGTTGTCGTTATTAATTATTTTTAATCTTGCTGATTGCTAATATATAATAGGTCAAGAGCTTCCTTTGACTGATTTATTTATTTAGCTGTAGCACCGAATTAATGATGGGTTTTATTTTGTTTTGATTACCCATCAGATACCACTGTCTAGCCAAAAATGCTGGAAAACAAATGTGTATATATATATATATTTTTTTAAGCTTTTACATTGAGATAAAAAAAAAAAAATCCCCGCATTGATACGTGATCGCAAACATACTGGGTTTGTGTGAAATGTGATTTAGATGATGTGTATTTTTTTTTTTTGTATATTGTGTAGAGCAGCTTGGATTACCGATTGGATTACAGTTTGCCTTTTTACTTAAAGGGCTTTCTATTCGACATGCACAACTGTGGTCCAGTGATTTGCAATAGAATTACTGATCATTCATATGCTGGGTGAAGGGAGCTGATTTTACTGTACAAAACCTTTTAAATGTATTTTTATATGATTTAAAATATATTGCCTGTAAATTTGGAATATTTATTTTTATTTTTTTTAAACCACCAAACCTTGTTCATTAAACCTGTGATCTCGGTTTTATGAGTTAATGGACATTGGAGCAACAGACTCCATAGGATTTTCAGTCATTAGCATACCACAGTCACAATGTGCTCGGCAGAGTGTTTGGAGTGTTGTCTGACACACACCCTGCGGTTGGCTACCGCTTGTTTTTCCGGCGTAATTGAATGAAGCAGATGGGGGCAGCCCTGCTCTGCTTGTGTGTGTGTGTTTGTGTTTGTGTATCTCCCTGGTTCACCTCACTTTTATGACGGGGCGGTCTTGGCTGGGTTAGTGCCGCTTTGTGAAGGGGCTCCTCTCCTTCGTGTACCAGGGTTCATGGGGAGGTCACATGGGATATCTGTAAACACGGCCTGCCAAATCCAGCTGCAGGACCAAAGCCCCTTTGTAGAGGAGCAAGAGGGCTTAAAGAAATCCCACTCCACCTGCCCGCTTTTACCCAGCATGCACCTCTCCTGCCACCAGTCAGCATTTATTGTTTTAGCTGTGGAAATATATTGAAATGTGCTTGTTTAGCTGTTTGCTAATTTCATCAAAGGTCAAGTCTAGGTTTAGTGCTGGGCTACTCTACGCCTCATCATTAAGTAGATGTTGGGTGTAAATGCCAGTAGTTACCGCAGGGTACGCTTTTCAGCAGATGTTGCTGTTGTAATGGTTGAAACCCTGTCCGCGTCAGCAGGGCGAGAGGTTCTTGGGAGCGTGCTCCGCTTTTATTGCTCGGTTTTATAGGCTTCTGCAGGATTCTTGGAGGGACTTCAAAACAATGCAGACACACACACACCCTGTCCCTCTAGCTAGGGGTCAAAGACAGTTCAGGGGTTCAACTTTAAGTTTAGTCTGTTGTTGCTCTTTGACATCGAAGGAGCCGCACGTATGAGTGCGACGGGTCTGCTTTCCAAATGTGTGTCTTGTATTACAATTAAAATGGGGTCTCCTCGTTGCCACAGTCCTGTTTACAGTGGAATCGCGGCTCCTGCGGTTTTGTGGTTCAAGCGTCAGCTGCTGAGGAGGAGGAGATGTTATGCTTGTAGTCTGTCATTTTAACGTCATATTTATGTCGCCTGTCTGTGGTAGACAGCCTGTGGTTCTACCTTCTGGTCTAGACAGAACACCCCGAATCCCAGTTGCAGAGAGAGGCGTTGTGCTTTATGTGGTAACCCAGTTTTAGTTTATGTGGCCTTTTTTTTTTCCTCTTCCCCTCTCTGTAAGGCTGCTCGTGAACTTCAGTCGAACGTGGCAATACCTATTACCAGTAATTAGACTGTGTTGTGTGCTACACAAACTGTAAATCATTGTCGTATCCTTTGGGTAAATGTGTTTTAATGTTTGTGATTAATCTGGCAACCTTGTCCACCTTGCTTGTTAAAAAGTGACCAACAACCCAATAACTCAGCGTCCAGCAACAGCAGGCAGCCTGGAATGCATTGCAGTTGCATTTGAAGTTAAGCACACTAGGGCGTGTCTCCTCATTCTATTCAATAATAGCAATTCAAGGGGCATTGTGGGAAGTTGTTGCAGTCAGCTTGCAAGATTTAAGGTTGCCAAAATATTTGCAAGCACTCACAGTACTACATTTTCATTTTAAGCAATACGCAAATATACCCTGAGACCATGACCAGGCTGTGCCTCCGGTCGTTTTACAGTAGTGGTTCCCAACCATTTTTTTCATAAAAAAAAAAGCCAGGACCCAGATACGTGCATTAAAAGTATAAAGTGGTTAATTACAAAGTTTTATTTGCAAAAAATTAACAGCATTTGTAGGAAATCTCAGTGCAGATGAAATTATGCGGACCCCTTGTGGGTCATGGACGCCAGGTTGGGAACCGCTGGTCTACAATGCACGAATGTCTACTAATTATACGTATACAGTTTACTATTAAATATTAATGAATGTTGGCTGTTGTGACTTTCAAGAACCCGCTGTGATCCACGTGTGTCTAATCATTGCTTTTTAGGCAGGTCACATGACCCTGTAGCTGTAAACAATAAGGCTGAAAGATATGATGGCGGCATGTCACTCAGCCATTACATAATGAAGAATAATCTGCAACGTTTTCAGTATGCCCTCCAAATATACCACAATGCAAACGTGAATTGTGGTATTAAAATGTTCTTTATATTTATTACGGTTGGACCTGAGCACTGTCATCATAAAGTAGCAATTAGGGCTGCACGATTTGGGGAAAAAGACATATTGCGATATGCGATATGATAAACATACAAACTACTTATAACCTGAAATGCCTGGTGCTTTCAAAATACAATATTCTACTAAATTAAATAAATCACAAAAAACTCTTTTACATTACTGTCGAACGACAAACCCTGGTAAGGCTAAACAACGGTTTTGATTATATTTGGCCATTATAAAATCCCGTATTATAGGTCTTACGTTTAACCAAAACGTTGTTTGGAGGCTGACTTGAACTCAGGGATGCATAGCTTTGCTAGCTTGCTAGCTAGATTTTATAATGGCCAAATATATTAAAAACAATTGTCCAGCCTTACCTATGAAATGTAATCCCCCGGGATCTGGTTTGGAGCATACAGCGGTTTGTACAGCCCCAAGCAGCACAAGAGTGATGCATTTTTATGCACTTCTCTCCATAGACATGTATATGCTTCACGCCACAGCAGAGCCTCTCGCAATATGGCAGCGACGTTGATGTACGATGCAGCGCGTCATGCGGCATCTACCCATATGTCTCCGAATCGAAAGTCATGTGACCAAATACGTCACATCCGACTGAAGTGAGACTCGCAAACTTTGAGAGAATGAGAGAATGGATCGGATATGTTGCCCATCCAATCCATGTACTAATCATTTAAATCGCAGCTTTTTGCGTTCATGTAATCGCACAGACTGACATCGCGATTACGATTACGATTGCGATTAGATTAATCGTGCAGCACTAGTAGCAATGCAGCAAAATGTAAAGTTCGATTTTAAATTTGATTTTATAAATCTCTATGACTGATTATTTTTTGCAACACCAGCATCTGCTCCATCGGCTAATGTCAGGGTTGCTGCGGGAAGACTCATTCACAGACATGCTAGGTTGGCTGCAGTCAGTGAGAGACCCACTGGGGTGTTGGGGATGCAGGCAGAATAGAGGCAGCTGCAGCGACGTCAACGTTGTGGCGATAGCGACGAACATGCGTGCAGCCGAATGGGCGGAGCATGGGCAGGCACCGCTGCTCTGGTGTATAAGGGTAAAGTGAGTTAAGAAAGAGTACTGAACAGACTTTGCATAAACTTAAATTGCACTCACAATTTGTCAAATTAATTGTGATTTAAATTTTCTCTTAAAAATCATTCAGCCCTAGCTGCCATCCACTTTAAATATTGAAACAGAGGACGATTTCTGACCCTCCTGCATCACTCATGCTTTCTTATTGCGCACATGAAAGAGATTTCTATGTAAAATGTTCCCACTTCCTCCAGGTTGGGCCCATGTGGTATGTGCACTTTACATCCCCGAGGTGGAGTTTGCCAACGTGTCCACTATGGAACCCATTGTCCTACAGTCCGTTCCTCATGAGCGCTACAACAAGGTAGGCTTTTGTTTACTTGGCCCTACATTCACTTCATGAAGTGGTTTTCATCGAAGAACTTTGATTCATACAGAACGGGAATAATTGTTTATAGATCCTAGTTGGCGTTAAAGAAAAATGTATGGTTAGTAGATATCAGCAATATAGATAATTTACACAAACACAAATCGGTTAACACTGTGAGATTGGGAGTCAGTGGTGTGTCTGATGCCTTACAAGTCTCTGTGGCCAAGTTTAATCTCATGCTTGAAATGCCGTCATATTGAATCTGGGATGAAATGGATTCGGCGCTGTCGGTAATTGAGTCCTCACTGTGAAGCAATTTAAAACGGCATGGTTATCCCTCGCCAGATAATCAGGGCTCTAGGAAGGCGGGCAACAGAGAGAGAGTTGTTAAATCGTCTGAGCCACCACACCTAACAAACCGTGCAGACGGAGACCATGAGCCATATACCATAGCAAAAGCTGGGAAAGGCAGCAGGCCTCACCTGAGATCCCGTAGCCCTGCTGACATTTTTTTCCCATTCTGAGCTCTGTGTGGCTTTTTTTTTTTTTTTTTTTTTTGTAGACGTGCTACATCTGTGAGGAGCAGGGCCGTGAAAGTAAAGCTGCTAGTGGAGCCTGCATGACCTGCAACAAACATGGCTGCCGTCAGGCTTTCCATGTCACATGGTGAGACTGGGACATGGAGTCCCTTATATTTGCAGGTTTGCCGATTTATGCCTGGTCAGTATAGATCTAAATCAGAGACTAGTATATTAATCAGCCATATTCATATTAGCAGTATCTGGCCTAGACATACAGTACATTGCAGCATAGCACTGGGTTTAAGATTTGTTAATATAGTAGAAAACTTGGAAGAAATGTATTTGTTACCTCAGTTGTTTTATTAAGTTTGAATATTGCATTTATAGATAGCTTAAATGCCTTTTTGGTGTTTCCCAGTAATTATATAATTTAAATAGTTTTACATTATTATTATTATTATTAGTTTTTCCTAAGAAGTTTTTTTTTTTCCATCACTCTGCACGAGAGAGCCCTGCCTGTGAACATCATATTCTAGACTCCAGCATTTAACAGCTACCCGAGCTGGAATTTTTCACCATTTCCCCCCTTCTGAAGAATGTAACGTGGCCTCTACACCTTGCCTCCCTCTGTTTACTCTAGTGCTCAGTTCGCCGGCTTGCTGTGTGAGGAACAAGGCTCGGATGCTGATAATGTGAAGTACTGTGGATATTGCAAGTACCATTACAGCAAACTGGTAAGATCCTGCCTTTTTTGGCAAGTCCCTAATGGCGCTGTTTTGCCTGGCCTTGTGATGAAAATAGGGCCACGCCTTTGCGATGCTTGGGCTGTCGATGGATTAAAGTGTTGTCTTTGAGGTGCAGGTGAGCCAGATTAGGCAAGAGAAATAATCTGAAACGTATTAGCGGTTTATGATGTCATAACACCAGCACGTTGTCACCGGATCGATTCGATCAGGTAGGGAGGTTCGTCTGAAATCCAGTGAGGTTTTTCAGAACAGCGTCCTTGTGTGTAGTGCTGAGCTGAAGATTTGACGCTCATGGGCTAATCCTGCTTAGTGGAATCGACAGATTCATCTCTAATGCGCTCTGTTCTCTGCATTTCAGCTGTGCGCTTCATGGCGTGGAAAAAAATGATTTATTTTTTTTTTTTTTGCGGCCTTTCAATATTTTAACCTGATTTATCATGTTTCAATTGTTTTGACATCTGTGTGATACGAACATGAATGCAAGCTTCCAGTTTTATTAGTTAATCTTATTTAAATGTGCCCTGACCCTGACGTAAATGGTTTTTTTTTTTTTTTTTTTTTTTTTTTGCTTTTTATATAGGTCTTCGTGGTCCTCTAATACTGTATCTGAGTCAGCCTTGTTGTAGAATAACAGCCACTTTGAGCCAGTCCCAATTTTCACAGGACGCGCCCTTTCTGTAGCTTTAAATGCAATGAGGAGGAGAGCGGCCCCTAAAAGCAAGCGGTCATTTGTGGAAATCAACACCATTCCACCAGCCACAATGTTTGCCGCAGACAGGAAGCAATGTCTGCGTTTTTCCGGAAAAAAATCAAATTGACCCATTATTTCTTAAGAGCAAGGAAAAAAGACGTGATAGAACTAAAAAAAAAAAAAGTAAATTTGTGCTCATTTTGACACACAATCAGAGAACCACCGCACATGTTTGGAAGCCATGACGGTCCGAATTAGGGGAGGGGTGGGCGGGAAAAAGTCCCGTTTTTTGTAATCAGTACATGAGAACTGGGAGGCAACCTTTCCCCGTATGACTACATAAGGTGACATTCCAAATCCGGCCATCTAGCTGCCGCTCTCTGAACGGCGAAGCAGAATGGCAAAGGCACGCTTTACACCTATCGGCATTTCTAGCCACTGCAGGGCCATAGACAGGCGAGGAGAACTCTTTAAATAATCTCACAAAGTGAGGTTTCATTATAGGGGACTTTTTAATTAGTACAATTAAACTACAGCTATTTGGTTTCATGGCTTATTATTGATCAACCTTCTGCCATTTGCTGTATTTGTTTACTTTTTGAGCTACTAGTCCAATTAAAAGTCAAAATCAGAGCCACCTCCTATTCACAACCCAGCCACCCTCCTGCTCTTCTACCCCCCCTTTAAATCCCTCGCAACCTCTATGACCCCTTAATCTCGTTGACAATCGGCAGCCATTCTTTGGATCTTTGTCTGTAGCTCTCCTTCCCCCTTTTCCTGCTTCATTTCAGTCCTCTCTCGCTCTGTGTCCTGTGTGCATCTCTCGGTGGACTACATTGCCAGGAAGCCCTAACCGCAGCCCCGTCCAAGGTGGCCGGCCGGGAGGCAGTGTTCCTTCCTCCCGGACTGGCCCAGTGTTAGTGGTGATGTATACGTCAGCCCCCCCGGAGCCCCTCTGGGCTTCAGGGTTCAGAGCTGATTTCCCCCCCACACACACACACACACACACACTGGTTCTCAAATTTGTGGCATGAGTGCATCAGACGCAACCCACCCCTTACACCCGTCCCCTCCACCATCGCTTCTATCCATCCGCCCAACAAAGGGCTCCCACATAGCGCTGCTGGACCTCCACTGGCCCATGGCGTGGGGGCTGGGACGTGGGACTGTGATGGGGGATTATGGCCTCCTCCTCAGGAGGAGAACGGATTGAGTGTAAACTGCGCTATCAAGTGTTGTGTGAACACTGATATGCCAATTTGTTGTGCCGAATTTGTACGAGTGATATTCCTTCTGCTATGTCTCTTTCCATAGTTGAACCTATGTCCTGATTTATACTATAATCACATTTTATTTTGGTATCAACACTATTAGTAGAACTGTCTCTTTCTTGAGTCTTAAGACAAGACGTATTGATCTGTTTTCTGTCTGAAAGGCTTTAATGTCATTTCTCTCCTGTTAACCTTTTAAAATATATGTAATCACTACCGCGTTTTAATGGATTTTACATAGGTCACAGTCTTACCTAAACCTCTTGCATACTGCTTCTATTCTTTTTTTTTTTTTTAAATATATACTCACACACACACACACACACACACACATATATAATTACTTTAAATGCATTTCTTGTTCTACAAATGTACAAGCTTGTATTGTGTTAGAAATATCACAGGGTCTTCTTGTTTATAACGTAATCATGCGTGTAGCATGTTAGCCTGATGGACATTAATTGCTAATGGATTTTGAAGCTTCCCATCAAAGTGTGTTTGTTTAAGCACGTAGAACTTTGAAGTCTGACTTCAAACAGATATAGGTGGATGTTGGTCAGGTTGCTTTTGTGTGTGCGTTTAAATGTGACCTTATTTTTCTTTCTTTTCCTCCTCTCTTTTTGCAATTGGACTGGTTTCAGGAAAAGCAGTTCATGAATGATCATGACGCTGTCTGTAAACCACCCCCCCCCCACACACACACACACACACACTTTTTTTTTTTTTTTTTTTTTTTTTTTGTGTGTCTCTGCAAGAGCTTTGCATTGTTGATGGGAGAATCTCTTGACAGATTTTATATAGTAACTCGAAGTTCCTTTTTCACCTTTTTAGAGAAGGAGCAAAGGCCATGGTAGTAGGGCACAAAGTTTAAGCGATTCTTCCTCTCACTCTTTGGATAAGCACCATGACAAGGATAAGAAGGTAAGGCAGTCTCCAGATCTACCTTACTTCTTGCCATGCGTCAGTGACACGCCATTTCCTCACACGTGCAGACTATGAGGGGTCCACTTCACATCTGTGACCAGCAGAGTAAACCTAATATGGCTGATGGTCAAGATTTGCGTTTAATATAATGCAGCCCAGATACCCCACCTCACCCCCCCCATAAAAAAAAAAAAATCCACATTTCATCTCAGTGCTAATCGCCGATTAGTATTAGGGTGAAGTCTCACATGATAGCTGTAGAAGAAGCCTAATTCCCGATAATAATTAGTCGTGCCTGTTAGTCACACTGAATACATCTAATCAGTATTTATTGGTAGCACAGAGCACCAGTTCCACCAATTTTCCCCCAAAGACGTTGCAGACATGGACACGCCAAATGAAACGTGTACAGTGATCAGCCCCATTCAACTTCCCATCTAATTTAATTGAGCACCACACGTTTAGCATCATTAATTGCTCTTCATCCACTTAACTGAGGCAAAAAATCTGCTCCGAGGGGGGGTGTGATAAGTCTTGTTTTGGCTTTTTTTTTAGTTTTTTATTTTATTTTATTTTTTATTATTATTTATTTTTCCTGCCTCAGTGTTGGAAAAAGACCCTGAAGCTGAAGAGTTCAGCAATCATAGTCTGAGATGTGTGAGAGGAGCATGTCACATCCTTCTGTCGCCATTCCGTCAACTTTGTACCTGTATCTTTAGCATCTCCCATTGGCCATGTGCTTTCAACCTTCTGACAGTCCATTTTCCTCCATCTCATTTAGATTATAGTTTACATTTAAGGCATTTTTTTTTTTTTTTTTTTTCCCTCCATTTTCCCCACTTTTTTTTTTTTTTTTTTTTTTGCTTGCAATGAACTGTAGTCGACATATCCTAGCAAACTTAATGAAATGTGTATCTTTTTGGAAAAATAATATCTTCCTTGGTTTACCTTTTTCCTCTTTCATTATTTCATGTCAAGGAAATTTTGAATGGTTAGGGCTGAATGTCAAACTCAGTGAGAAATGTTTACATTTTTTTATGGGTTTTTTTGCCCTTCTGAGGTAACAGATCTTTAATTGACGGGTCTGCTGGTTGTGTTTTTTTTTTTTTTTTTTTTTTTTTTTTTTTGTGCCCTCTTATTGTCCATAGGTTTTTTTATTTTATTTATTTATTTATTTCGTTTTTAATGAGTTTGCATCAGCGCCAATGAAAGGAAGTTTGTTTGGTTTCAGTGCAGATTTTATATGATTTGATCCTCCGAATGTTTTTATAAATCATCTGAGTACAATGGAAAATGTGGTAGGTTCTGCATATTTTTACAGCGAGCGGTCGAAAGCAAGACCAGGAGGAATAAAGGCCCGTGTTCCCCCAAAACGCTTGTTGAGAGCACTCCTCGTTCTGCCCTGGCTATTGTTCTACCACCTGATTTGCATTAGCAAAGGTGCCCATCCCCCATCTCCACAGTTCGAGGTCAGAGGTTGGGGGGCTCAGATGTATACTTAGCTAATTCCAAACCCCAGGGCCAAACAACAATAGAGGCTAAAAGCCTCTCAATTTGCAGGGAGTTCAGATGTGCTCAGGGATCCAGCACGGCGCGGGAGGGATGTGAAATATTTCTGTATATTTTCATGTTAGATGGATCATACTGTCTGCTTCCGGACTGTTTTGTTTAGATGTGTCGTTCTCCATCGTAGATAACGTGGCCATATTTTTGTGTGTGTTCCTGCCCCCCCTCCCTCTCCGGGGTGGAATTTTAATCCACCTCGCCTGTGGCTGTTGAGTGAGTGGTCTTTTCTGTTCGCCTTGAAAAAGATTCCCCAAATTCACCAACCTGCTGCAGGCATTGATAAATCATGGTAATTATCTTTGTCCTGTGTGCTCTCTCCTGCTGGTGGCTAGCGCCCCAAAAAAACAAATTGGGGACTGAAATCAATCCATTGAACCTCATGTGCCTTTCTCCTTTTGTGACTGGGCATAACACGATGACCATTTCTAGATGTGTGCAAATAATCACTAATCGTTTGCTCGGTCGACTTGCTCGATAAGAACTATTTGCGGTGACATCTACGGGGGCTTCGGTAGCCATTCTGGCTTTTAGGTGAGCAAAGCTGAGTAGAGACACACGATCTCTCACACCAACAATCTGTCTGTCAACACTTGCGAGAGGAATGTTAATTAGACCAAGGGAATCTTACCCGCTTCACCTTTTTACAATGAGCCTCACTGGCCCAGTGCCACTTTCCCCCCCAAGACGGGTTCTGTAGGGCGACACCGTTTTTTTTCCTCATTGATGTTACCCAGTGTTCTGAGATGCCATTCTTGCCCATGTTTCCTAACCAGTGTTTTGTATTTACAGAATTAAATATGGTCGTGTATTTTTTTTTTTTTGTGTTGAAAGTGAAGTGATTTGTGATTCGTGGCAAGAACAGCACATGGTGCACACAGTAAAATGTGTCCTCTGCATCTAACCAATCACCCTTAGTGATCACTGGACAGCCATGACGTGCACCTGGGGATGTGTGGGGACTGTGATTTTCTCAGTGGCACCATGGCAGCTTGGGATTCGAACAGGCAACCTTCCTATTTCTGGTCCAGTTCCTTACTCGCTGCCCATATTGATATAATTGTAGGATGAGAGATCATGATCCAAACACTGGTTTTCACTTCTGATTCACTTTTGCATGAAATGTTCATCAATGTAAGAGTCTGTTGTGGGCATAATATTGCAGTGCAATCTGGCCATTTTGTCCAGTCACTGCAACATCTCCACATATAATACCAACCTAGTCATTTCTTACATTTACCAACAAAACAGGAACAAATTGCTGCAAATTGTCGATGAAAACCCGCAACCTGACTTTCTACTGCAATTTGTGGTATGTCTGCAGCTAAATCAGGAATTTGGTTTTGGCCTGGTTTTGTCTTAGAACACGCACAAGATCCTGGAGTACTGCAGCTCCACCCAGTTAAAAATGAGTTTATTTCCAGCGCCAGCTATTGAACTCTTCATCTTCTGAAATTGAGTCACTTGCAAGACTTGATTTTTAAAAAAAAAAAAATTTTTTTAATTATATTTCTTCCTCTTGTCTTTTTAAAAAGCTGCCTTTTTATATCACATTCAGTCACATAGATGAATATGAGCACAGCTGATGAGAATGTAATCATTACCAGGTCTGAGCTGTTTGTAATTGCTGATTGTAGCTGGCAGTATGGTTTTGGGGGCAGGTGGGGCGAGGAGTTGGCAGGGTGCATCAGCTGGGAATGTGTAAATATGCTCCTAGTGTCTTGGAGGATCACTGCATATTTTCACAGCTCTGGTATGGAGATCAGGAGCGGATGGTGTGGAGGTGTTCGATTGGAGTGTGAGGTGTAAATTCGTTCTCACCCCCCTTCTCTGGTGAAAATGGAGTGAGGCGGTGCCTGTCACTGCTATGGTGGTGTAAATTGAGCAGTGGGGGTCCATGGTCAGGCCCGGGATCAGACAAAATCGTTCACATCTCGTTAGTAATGAAATAAGGTCGAGATGTTCATTATATTTAACCAAAATTACTAAATAAAATCGGCGTCTGTTTTGGTTTGAGCATCTGTCTTCTGTTTCTTTTTATGCTTTTCTTTAGAAACACAAAGAAAGGGAACGACACAAACCAAAGCACAAGAAGACTCTGGATCTCTCCCCATCTCTTGTCCCAGGCCTGATGGTCTCCTCGGAGAAGGTCAGTTTTAATTCCTTTTTTATTTCAGGTGATGTCACACGACACCTTCGGTTTAGAACCAAAATGTGTTTTTCCATTTCTCAGAACTATAACAGCAGTAGTGGGAGCAGTATTTCTTCCATGCCAGCCTCTGCGAAGCGACAGGATGACGGCAGCGCTCGCTTCACCAACGCCAACTTCCAGGAGGTGCCCACCCATACAGGAGGCGGCACAAAAGACTGCATGGCTGGAGAAGGGAAGGGGTCTGAGGGCAAGATCAGAAAGACCAACAGTCATTGTTCCAGCCAGAGGGGGCGCAAGTCGACTTCAGGGAAACCTCTTGGGGCTGTAGTCACGACAACAGCATCTTCTTCTACCGCATCCTCGAGCCCCTTCCAGCAAGGTGAGAAACCAAAAGCTTTTCCTGAACCGAGGCGGACATGGTGGTTGACTGAGCTGGACACAAAATGACATTGAAATGAACAAAACTTCTGTTGTGTTTTGTTCAATGTTAAAAAAGCAGCCTGTGAACTAGTGAAATGCAGGCTTCCTGTGTACGACAGTTGAAGGGAAGTGTTGTGACAGTCTGGATGATTACCAGAGTTGTAACTGAAGCGTGCGGTGAGATAACACTGTTGTCTGGCTGGCTCCTGACACTGTAATCTCACTGAGAAAACCCTGGATCTGATTGTGCTGTGGGTTTTGTATGCAGTATAGAATAGGGTTCTGGTCTAGTGGTGGTAAAAAGGTCTGTCAAAATTTAAATCTTAATGAAAATATATATATGTGTGTGTGTGTATATATAAGTTCCTTTTTTGAGTAAAATAGCTGATAAAAGGCTCGGGAAAATGCAGACCTTTACAAACAATCTAAGACTTGACCAACGGCAATAATTGTAACTGACGTTTGAAGAACTTTTGGACTACGCCTGTCACACTAGGTACGGTTTTTGATATTACAGGGGGAGGAAAAGACAGGACCTTTTTATATGCACGTTGTGCAATTAGGTAACTGGTAGAACGCGGAGAGAAGAAGCAAAGACGCAGCCCGTTTGCCCAGTGTGGTTACATTTCGCAGTTATGGGGTCTGAAGCTATGACAGGGCAGCTATCACTGCATTTTGCTTTATTGTAACGTGCTCACACAGGTAGTTTTCGTGCTGGTCTCCATGAGAACTAATTTACTGAATGTTGTGTGAGGGTTCACCGCTCTTTCAGGGATACAGTGGGGAGGAAGTGTGGTGATGGTAGTGTATGGTGGTTGATGTTTAACTCACGGGGACAGTATTAGAGCAGTTTATAATTAATACTGGCAAATTAGGTCCAGCTTAAGCAAACCTCTTACTTATTTGAGTATCTGGGTTACTGGTGTGTTGTTTTTATTGCGGCCAACAAAATGGCACGTAAGGCTCTTCCCTTTGGTCTGTTGAAGCAGCAACACGGATTGGGATTTTTAGAATTTAACCCTTTGGCCTCAAATTTGATGTCAAGGTGTGGGGCACCAGGTGCGGGACAGGCTATTCACATTTGTTAAACAGTGCGGCAACTGGTCATCCATGCTGATCATGGCGATGTGATGGAGCTTTAGAAGTCCTGACCCGTTTACCGCCATGTGAGTGGGTGCTGTAGGGGTATGGCGGAGGCCCAGGAAGGAGGGGTGGTGGGGTAGTAAAATTGGGAAGCCGAGCCCCAACGGCCCCTGGACACAGCTGTGAAAACATTCAAGGTAGCTCTAGCATCGTTTTAAGGACAAGTCTTTGCCTGAGGGGTCGTGGTGATTGAGTGCGCCTTGATCTGGGTCAGGCCTCTTCACTTTGCATATTCTCATCCAAGGATGTAAAATATAGTTGAACTTCCTCTTTGATTTGACTTTATTTATTTATTTATTTTATTTTTTATGCACTTAGAAACCAACAGCGGTTTTCCACCAACAGAATATTTAACAATGTATACCAATGTACTGTATGTTGTTACTAACCCAGTCCCACAATGAGATTTCCCCAGGATGCTGCGTTTTAGTATGTCTCTTTAAATGATAATAATGATAAAAAGGCCTTTAGAAGTGAGCGGGCGTCACTGTTCACCAACCACAGTGGTTGACACTAAGTCGTAGTTGCGTTTTTCCAGAATAAAAATTTAAAAAAAAAAAAAAATATATATATATATATATATATATATATATATATATATATATATATATATATATATATATATATATTAATTAACACGTTGTTTCTAAAGCGTTTCGCGTGACTGAACTAAGAAAAAACATTTGTGCTAATTTTTACATCCAATCGCAAAGCAACTGCGATGCTTCTTACGTTTGGAAGTCATGACTTTTGGTGGAGATCTCTGGGCGGACAAAGCATGAGAGAGGGGAGGTAACCTTTCCCCCCCTTACCATGTCATAAGGGGGACAAATTCCAGATCTGACCGTCTGAGCTGCCACGCTCTGAACGTGTACATAATCTCACAACTTGAAATTTTCATGATCTCCGTTAAACTGATTTAAGATAAATTAGTGTAGCCCTCCACAGAACAGTCACACGGTGGTAACCTGTGGACTCTCTCACAGCATGAAAACCAATGTGACAGTTGGACTTTTTTTTTTTTTTTTTTTTTTTGTATAAAAGCCTTCATTAGACTGTCGTTATTTGGTATAATTTAAACAAACAAAAAGTGAGGATTTAAAATTAAGAATAAAGCTGCTTTTTTCATAGCAAAACTGTCGAGCAGTTCAGTAGGCTCCAGAATTTAGAAATTTGTTTGCCTAACATATCTAATAAAGTTCAAGAATTTTATTTTGGTTTGGTATTGACTTGTTCCTGAGACAACTACAGCAGAGGTCATGTGCCATTAACAATTTTAATTATGAGGAAAATATGGAGAAAACAATCTTGCTCTCTGTGGTTTTGTATTTTGGGAGAAATTGGGCCTTTAAGTATTATCATCCATTTCTCTTCAAACCGCAGATAACTAGGAACCTTGTTGCTTTTGTCTTTGTATGCATTTACATTGTGACTCGTTTAACCTAAAGAACGCACCCAGTGTCTATTACAGTGATTTAAAAACAGGGCTCTAAAAACTCTTGGTTTATTATTGTTTTCACTTCTTCTCTTAATTTTAATATTTCTCCAATGCTGTTTACTGGTAACTGATATTTCTAGATTGATCGAAAAATTTAATACCATTACAGTCAGACCAAGGATAGTAATCCAAAATCCAACCGGTACAAAAGCTTACATTGTAGTGATGTAAATTGCAGTTATTTGTCTTGAATATGTTCACAAATGTGCAACAAAAAGTGTTGCTACAGAGCAGTATTATACCTTTACAGTTCGTTTTAATAATGGATGACGTGAAAAGTTTTTTTTAGCAATTGTTGTGTTTATTTAAAAAAAAAAAAACGGAATTTTCTCTTATCCCCATAACTAGAGGTCAGAATTATGTGTGGCTTGTATGTTGTTCTTATAACTGAAAGTGAAGTGATTGTCATTGTGATACACGTGCACACAACGAAATGTGTCCTCTGCTTTTAACCATCACCCTGAGTGAGCAGTGGGCAGCCATGACAGGCGCCCGGGGAGCAGTGTGTGGGGACGGTGCTTTGCTCAGTGGCACCTCGGCAGATTGGGATTTGAACCGGCAACCTTCTGATTATGAGGCTGCTTCCTTAACCAGAGAATCGCCCATTTGGCTTTTTCTACAGGGTAGTATTAACGTTTTATAGCGAGAAAGCAGTGGGGGATCCTGGATCTCCAGTACCCTTGTGTAGCTGTGGTGTACAGCTGACTCCTGCTGGACGTGGGCCAGTCAGCTGCTCAGTGTTTGTCTGAATCTTACAGCTGTGACGGGGACTCAGAGCTGGATGGCCACCTGACAGATTAGCACTTTCATTCATGTGCCAAAGATGTCACTGCGTTGACTGGTGCGGCTGGTTGCGGTGTGGTTAACAGCAGCCCTACTGTTTCTTTCAGGTCTTCTGCTGGGCAGTGGCAGCATCAAGACTGCTTCTAGCAGCTCAGTGGTCCAGCCCACTTCTGACTTCCTGAGTTTCTCTGAAGCCTCTTTAAGGAACGCGGACTCTTACACGCCCTCTGCATTTGGCCGCTCTTTGGTGAAACCTGGAGGAGAGGGTGTGGCCTCTGAGGGCATGTCCCTCAACACCTTTGGCTCCCTGATGTCACTGACGCCAAACTCTACATCACTTAGTGGGAAACATTACGAGAACTCATACCCATCCAGTGAGCAGGGGACACTGTCCTCAGCTGGCTTCAAACGCTCCCAGCCTTCATCGTCCTCATCCTCTGCAGCCTCCTCTTCCTCAACCGGTGAGGATGGCGTTAAGGGGAAGAAGAAGCGTGGGAACTGGAGGAACCGCTATGGCCCGTGCTTCACCACGCAGGACCGAAAGACACCGGAAGCCTCTGAACATGTCGCCGCTGCCCTGCCTTCCTCCACGTCCGCCTCGCCCTCAGCGCTGGGCTCCTTGGCTGGGAGAGGAGGTGCCGTCAGCAGTAGCAGCGCTGGTGGTGGTGGTGGTGGTGGTGGTGGAGGCGGCATGGGCATGCAGAAGTCTCCCTCTCTCCTCAGGAACGGGAGCTTGCAAAGTATGGGGATCAGTTCTCCTTCCTCTGGACAAGGTATGGCAACCTTTTTGTTTGGTTTGTTTGAATGTATTTATTTTTTTGTATGAATTGAGCATTTTAATTTCAGAAGTGGAAAAAAGTTAAATGGCCACCTAAGGATTTTAGATGAAGCTTATTTGGCCATTATAGTCGATCATGTCTCCAGAGGATGTTCCCTGATGGCCTAATCATCCCTAATTTGGCCGTGCCCCGTTGGTGTTATTTCGATGTTATGCTGTTTTTCGTTGTAATGTTTTTTCCCCCTCGTGAAATGCAGGGCTCTCTAAAGCCACTAGCCCTTGTGTTTTTTTTTTTTTTTCCTTTCCATGTTGGAGCTCATTAATCCCAAAGTGGATGGAAGTGCACTATAAAGTAGTTCCTTATGTCTACCTGATTGAGCGCCCATTTTGCCCCACTGAATCTCCATAGAGATTCACATTGGGGGGGGTTGTATGAAGCTCCTTACAGGCAATTAGTCCAAATTTTATTTGTTCCTCCCGGTCGGCCGCTGGCTCCCAAACTAGGGCGAGGCAGCCAACTTCACTTAGCAGCTTAAGTTGGAGTTTAGAAATGCCCTGACCCCTGCTGGCCCCTTGCACAAGTGTGCTGAGGAAAAAGTGTAAGTGTGCCTGGATTCTTGTTCCCTCTCACTTACACACACACACACACACACACATAAACACACACAGTCTGCATAATCCTCGCATCCACATATTAACACTCTGTGCACACTTTAAGTGCTTTCATGGCCGCACACACACGCTCCCACTAAAGTACTCTGTCTCATTTCATCTGGAGCCTTGTTGCTTGGCAACAGCTTGTTGTGGAGTTCCCTTACAATCTGAAGCGCCCTGCACCAAAAACACAACTCTAGGTTTTTTGTTTTTTTTTTAAATCCCCTTTTTCCTTTTTGTTTTTTCACTTAGTTTCTTTTATTCGTTGTTTCTGATCTTGTTTATATTCGTCTCTCAGTTCCCCCTTGTCGTTGCTTCTGTCCCCTCTTTCTCTCTGCGGGCCATCTGCACTTTTGTGCTCCCCTCACCTGTTGCTGCCCTTTGGCTGGACTGTAAATATTTAGCCCGGGTTAATGCACAGCTGTAATGGAGTGCGCCGGCTCATTTATCTCGACCTCACAGAATGTCGCTTGTCACTTCTTTTTTTTTTTTTTTTTTTTATTTAGGGCCAGTGGCAGTTTTATCATAGAGCGCCGCAGAGTCCATTATTAAAAGCAAACATTCCCCTCCACTCCGGCTGGGCTGTAAGAGTTTATGGTGGGACTGGGGGGGCGGGTGTTTTGGCATTAAGCGAGGTTAGTGTAATAATAAGGGCGAGTGGAGTCTGGTGGGAATGGCCAGTGTATTTATTATGCTTATTCTGTAAGCCATGAGGCCTTACATGCATTACTCCTCTTGGAGAGATGTTTAATTCACTCCGTTTATAGTCATTATGTGGACTGTGACACTTTCTTACAGGCATGTCAAGGTGACTTTGTCCTTATCCTCTGGTTTGTGTACTGAAGATACACTTTATGCAGCTTGGTCTCTGTTTCCATATCTTGCCTATTGTGGCGCTGTGAAAGGGAACCAAATTCCCGGAATGAACATAGTTGAGAGGCAAGTTCTGAGGTTTTCTTATCAGAGGTGATTAACCTCTGACTGAACCAGCATAGATTTTTTGGTGTGTGTGGGGAGGGCAAGGGGGGTTGGTGCCCAAATGCTTGCTAATCTAATTAGAAATTTTCTCTCCCCACTGAGTTGATAAGAGTGCGGCGGTGTTGGGGGGAGGGATGTTAAACCCCTATCGATTTGGCCAGTTCGATCACCATGAGATCACAGGGGTAAAGGGGAAAGTTGACCTTGTTGGTTTTTTGTCATGTACACTACAAATGAATCTCTTCACCGCTTAACCTTTTTATATAGCTTATATATATATATATACATTTTTCTTCCCAACCTTCTTCCCAGTCATTTTCTTCACTTTTCATGTTTCATTTGTGTCTGGGCACAAATAATGCCCAGATATGTGATTGCCTGTGAAATGGACTGGGTTTTTACTGTATGTTACATACATGTTTGCCAGGACCTCAGTGTGGTAAATAGGCTCACGTGCTTCCTCTCTCCCAAACAATGTGGGCTTGTTCCTGCACTGAATGCACCCTTCCATCAGCCATTCAGGATTTGTGGGGACAGGGGGGCCTTGTTTGCCCCTTCAAGGGTCAGAAAGGGCCATCAGCAGGGTTTATTTGAGATGGTGGGGGTGGCTGGAGCTTGGGCGGGGAGGGGGGGGGGGGGGGAATCAATAAGACAACACCAACAACAAACAGTGGGCATTTGAGTGTTGCATGAATATGAATGAGCCTCTCTCTCTCTCTCTCCTCCTCACCCTTTTCTTTTGAGCCTGTTCAGATAGAGAAGCTCGGGCTTCAGTGGTTTAGCAAAAAAATAAACTGTGCGTCATCAGATTTCTGTCTCTCTCTCTCTGTGCCGGAAGGCAGGCTGGACCCCAGTTTATTTTTTCCTCTCCTGGCTACAATGAGAGGCTAAAAGAAAGACAACGGTCAAAGTTCAGGCAACTTCACCATAATTATTGGTGTTGGCAATGTGCCTTTAGAAACTCTAACTTCATACTTTGTTAAGGGGACCGCCAAGGTGCCACGGAGCAAAGCACCGTCCCCACACACTGCTCCCCGGCATATTTCGTGGGTGATGGGTTAAATGCAGAGGACACATTTCATGCACATATTTGCAACGATTACCAATTGATTTCATTCCAAACGTTATAGGATTACAATTAGTGCTGCTCAATTATACGATCTTGAACGATGATCACAATAAAATACAGCATGATCTCAGTGATAAGCTTTGGCCATTTTTAACAATTCTGATAAAAAAAAGGCAGAAGTCACGTTTTGTTTGTATCTACTTTAGAGCGGTGATAAGGCCCGACTAATGCATTTTCTTCAGTTCAGTGATGGAATTTAGAATTTCAGAATTATCCTCTTTGCACTGTGCAAAAAAAGAGGCATTCCAAACATCCGATTGTTTGTATGTGTGTGTGTCCTCAGGTGCCTTTTCCAACAGTGATGTAGCAGGTCAGATATCCAGTGCTGTGTCTGGGGGCACCCTTCCCCTGTCCAACTCTGAGTTACCTCAGCAGCAAGCCACCATTCCCTCCCTGTCCAGCACACCCCAACTGCCTCCACCGGCCCCCTTCGCTGCCGCTGCCTCCACCACCAGCACTCCTGCCACACATGTAAGTACGGAGCTGCTGTAGACCACTGTCCTTAATAAATATAGTGTTTCTCCATAGCTGTGGACTACCAATGGAACTTTAGAGCTTAGTGCTTTCGGCTTTCTCTGCTTTTTTTTTTAATTCCACGTATTGTTGTAACAGCTGCAGATCTGTCTGGTAGTCCACTGTTTAAATTTAGTTTCCAATTATGGCAATAGTCGAATTAATTGCTTGTTATTGTGTATAACTGCTCCTCCTGGCATAAAGTAATGAGTAACCCTCTTAAGTGAATAAAGGAGTAGTAATAACGATAACCCGTCCTCTGGGTGAAATGATAGTTTGGAGTGTGTAATTTGTTGAATTATTTAGTTAAAAAATGAATCATACTTCCCGCCATTGTTCAGTGCAGCAATTTGGAACAGTTTGAGGCACACTTTAAATGCCCGTACTGTGCAAATAGTAATTATCTCCTGAATGCTGGAGCTGTTTGGGTATTAATTCACGTTGGGTAGTTTGCATCTAAACGAGTGTTTGTAGCGCCGCCACACCTGGGATGCGGTGGAGAGATGGTCATGCTCCCTAATGGCCTCCTAGGCTAATGCACGTCTGAATAGACGTGATCTTCGTGCAGAGCCACAGCCAGCCTGGTAATTTTCACTGCCGGTGACTGCATCTTGAGTGAGCAAAGTGTTGATGATGCAACCGTCTGACTGCATCTTCTTTGATGCCCCTCTTTATTATTTCATCACATTGATTTGTCGAGTTAACCGAGCTCTCACCGAATGGGCTGTAAAGTCTGTAAATATAAACAAGGTAAGAACTTTGTCATTAAGCTCCATGACAATATGATGTAAACTGCTCCTTTTAGACACAAGAAATTGATGGTTTTCTAATGTGCTGATTTGCCTTATTCCGAAATTTTTTGTCCAGCATCTCATCAAACAATGGTCTGTCAGAATTCCGCGGGTCGCTGTGCAACTTCCGTGTTTTACCATGTGCAACCCGCATGTAAGTGCCCAATCCGTACCACTTGCCAGATCAGTTCTGCGCATGCACCTCAGTTAGAGTTAGGTTTAGGCTTTCACAGTGTGCATGCGCACACGCGTGGAACTGATTGGGCAAGTGGTACCGATTGGGGACTGACGGTGCTCATGGAAATGACCAGGGGCGGTCCTAACCTGTTTGATGCCCTGTGAAAGTCATTATGAGTTAAAGTGAGTTATAAGTTTTGATTCAGGCCATTAATATTATGCTGTGTGTGCACATTTTGGGAAAGTGCTGTTGACTACTTGTACCTTCACTGGTGTCACGATTCGATTACGATTATCAGTGCCTCAAAATCGATGCATCACGATGTTTTCAAATACAAGAGTCTTGTACACTGTGTGGATCCTTTGGTTTGCTACAATGAGCAGAAAAATGTTTGTATTTTTTTCTCTTCCAAGATGGTTGCCTGTAACTTTTGCCACTAGTAACTTTTCAAAAAATGTCTAATTGCACTGCAATGACAGAAGGTAAATTAAACCGACATTATTGTTCTACTGTAATCCAAATCAACAGTAAATGTCAGCTTTTCAGCGTTTCAAATAGAAATGAAATGTTTTCTTTTGAAAAAGGTTACAGGAAATCAAGAGAACAACACAGATTCCATTCAAGGCCTCTATTGTCAAGATGAAATAACATTTAGAATTGTAAACAATTTGATGTAACTATAGACCTGATTTATAGACCAATCATTTATTTTAATGTCTAATATTAACATTATTTTTGTTATTAATTTGGGAAAAAAATGGGTAACTCCTGTAAAGTCAATAATGTGTTGTATATCTCTGGATACTCAGAGAAAGATTAGCTTTTCCTCCATTCCCGCTTCCATTCTCGCTCGGATTCTATTGGTCGCGCGAAACTAAGTCACGGCTGCCGTGTTCTGTGTGAAAATCCTACCCGGAGCAGCGCTGTAGATCAGGCCGCCACAGGGACTACCGGCACTACATTTTTACAAGAATGTTTGTACCTCGGCCAGAAAACCACCAAGCAACGTCATTATGCATCATGATGCATCCATTATACAGTTAATTTCTATTGACCACAATTGATAATGACGTTTTGGGAGGAATCTTTGGAAAGAGATTGTTTGTCAGAGCAGCAAGGAGGTGAACCCTGGCATTGAGCTGTGTGTGTGTGTGTGTGTGTGTGTGTGTGTGTGTGTGTGTGGTGTGTGTGTGTGTGTGTGTGTGTGTGTGTGTGTGTGTGTGTGTGTGTGTGTGTGTGTGTGTGTGGTGCGAATTAAAAAGTTACAGAAACAAAGATTATCAGTTGTTCAAGGTACAAGGTCTGTAGTGGAGGACGGGCTTAAAGATAATCTAAAGAAAGCACTCAGTGTTTTCCCACTCCCACCACCAGCGAGAAAGAGAAAAGCCTGCTGCCGCCTGGATTTCCCATGCTTCCCCCCGCCGGGCTTCCATTACTCTGCCGCTGTGTCAGTCCCGTGCTCCCCTGGGAGAGTGATGTCACTGGTTAGGGGAAAGGGATATATGACACAGGGCAGAGGTGTGTGTGTGTGTGTGTGTTTGTGCCTGGGAGGCTGATTTGAAATTAGACAGAGTTTTCCAGCGTGATGATATTTTTTTGGGGGGGCGGGGTACTGTGCAGAACAGCAGGAATTGGAGGAATTCCTCATTCCCTTCCTGCTCTTACACCATTTCCAGATGTGTGCTGAGGGAAGCCCTTCTGGCAGATACACAGGAGGAAGCGATTGACTTGTTGGGAGAGGATAAGAAGGAACGGCGGAATATAAAGTGAGCTTGCAGCTGGGTTATGTAAGAGATTTGGGAGCGTAAACTGCCGGACTTGGCGGAGGCGGGTGGAGGGGGAGCGTCGGAGAGGGGGAAGAAAGGACGCAGTGGGAGGTGATTGGAGATCGGAGCGAGGGGACGGATCCATTTTCCGTCCCGACCACTCGGCGCTGTGGGGTTGGCGTCTGTAACCGAAGCCCTTGCTGCACAGGGGTCACCCCAGAGGCAGTTTCACTTCAGTCCCACCCTTCTTCCCTTCTTTTGGAGATGTTTGGTAATTAGGTAATTGGCTTTAAGAACACGTGGTTGCAAAAGAATCTGTCACAGGCACCAACAATCTACCTTTAATTTTCTTACAGACGTCTGACTTGCTGACATTATTATTTGTAGCATTTAAATAATTGAATAAAACAATATTTTAATTGTTTTATCATAATGTGTCAAGATTTGTCTTGATATGTATATCATGGTAATTCTAAATTAATAAAAAAAATCATTTTTTTTTCCTGTAAAAGAAAACCCACATAATCACAGTGATTTGATAGTTCCTTGGTTCTATATACCGATATAAAATGTTTTTATAATTATGTTAAGTACAATTACTTTACATTTTTAAAGAATGTTAGAAGTATGGAACTGGAGACCTTGAATGAATAGGATTATGGAGACGTGAAGGTTTTTTGGGAATGTTCTATGTAAAACCGTGGCTGAAAGACATCAGCATATGATTATTTCTGTAGGTGAACTCATTATCTGCGCCCACCTTCAACCTGGCCCCCTCTCACATGTTCGGGAACCGTCTGAACCCCAACTCTGCCATGGCTGCCCTCATAGCCCAGTCTGAGGCTACATCTACAGGTGAGACCCAGAACACACGCTTACTCGCAGACACATCTGTAATGAGCACACACACACACACACACACACACACACACTGCGGAGTGGGCATACCTGTCTAACCAACCATGTGTACTCCTCCAATGTTGCGTTCACACACCTGCCAATGACACGGACCGCATCCGCTGGGTCTTTGTAGCCGCGTGTGTGTGTGTGTGTGTGTGTGTGTGTGTATGTATGTAAAGATTGTCCAGTCCCCTTCACCCTTCCCTCTCGGTGTCCACCCCCTTCTGCGCATGGGGTGGAGGAGGGTAGTTGTGCGGCTGGATTCTGGCAGCACGTTTGCAGGACTGCACAGTGCCGTGGGGGATGGGCTTTAGGGAAGGGGGTTGGTTTAGGGAAGGGGAAGAAGGGGATGTGGCCTTTGAGGAATAATGGATCAGTCATGCCCTCTGCCTCAAAGGGAGGTCAGGGGGTCATTTGATTAACAATAGGAGAAAGAGGAGGCCTCCTTAAAGAGCCCACGGCTCAGGTTGCACTCCACATGCCTCCCTCAGCTCTGCCAGTCCTCCCATCCATCAGCGCCGGCTGCTGCGCTGCTGCTCGCTCAATCTCTGCCGTGGGATTCCCTCCATCCCAACATTGGCACACTGGTGGGGAGGAGGAGGACGCTGTATTTCTGGTGTGTGTGATTGAAGTTTTTTTTTTTTATTTTTTTTTTATGTTAGCATGAATATTTTGTTGTTAAGATAATCTTTCAGCTCTGGAAAAACGGCGCGGTTAAGTGGTTCCTGTTGTCTTCCGGAGGCGGCCCGCAGGCCCGGTCTCTGGTCGGCGCTGACCCCCAGGGGTCGGGGGGATATAATGAGGCCGGCCGGGGCGCCCAGGGGCCTGCAGGCAGCGAGCTCTCTCCGGAGCCGCAGCTCAGCCCCGCTGCCAGAGGACTGGAAAGTGTTAAAATGGGGGGGGGGGGAGAGAGGGAGGGAGAAAGGGGGGGTGAAAAGGGGTGTGGGGTCCAAAAGAGTGGTGAGGAGGTGGGGTTGGGGTTTCAAGAGGAGGGGGGGTAAAAAAAAAAAAAAAAGTGATTGGCCGCCTGTGACTGGAGAGGAGTAGGGGTCTGGCAGGGGCGGGGTCGCCGGGCGTGGGGTTTAGCTGCATATGTGATTCATTACTTTCACTGGTAGAAATGAAAAGCGGTCTCTGGCGCGGGGCCTGTGGCTAGACCAGTGTGCCTCTCCGTGGGGAAGGGCCGAGAGGGAATAAAAGAACGGGAGCGTGAGGGAGGGGTGAGAGAAAAGGAAGGAGCGAGCGAGCGAGAGAGGGCGAGCGAGCGAGGGAGGGCGGGAGAGAGACGGGGGCGACTCGGCGACACTCACAGGGGTGTCAGTGCGCGAGCAGAGTTGCCAGAGACAACACTTTATGGTCCAAGATGGATTTCAGTAGGGGCACCCACGGGCTGACAGGGGCCGGCGGCGGCGGCGCTTCTCTCGGCTTTTTCCCGCCGCCGCCGCCTCCTGGGCCGGCGCCTGCACCGGGACCCTTTATCGACTGCGCCGTGTTTACCTTTCAGATCAGGAGCTGGGAGACGGCGCTAACAGCTTCCCCAGAAGAGGAGCCTCACCGAAGGCGAATCTCTCCCCGCGGTAAGTCCTATTTACATTCCTGCGCCCAGAGACTCCCTCCCCCCTCCGCCGCCCGGCGCGCTCCCTCTCTCCCCGTCCGTCCAGCAGGCAGCTCTGCAGCTCAGCTGTTTCCCATATCGCCATTACAAAGCGCCCTCGTGCCGTTTGATCTTCCCGTTCTTTTTCTCCCCCCACCTTCCTTCCTACGTGGGGGAGATGGGTGTGTTGTTCTCGACCAGCCTTAAACAATATAATGATGCAATTTTCCACTTTTCTTTTCTTTTTTTTTTTTTTGCTGCTCTGTGGACTTTGCATTTGGTGTGTTTTGAGCATGATGGCTTCTGTGAAGTTTACATTTTGTCTGCTTTGTCCAGAGCCTTATGCAGACTGGCAGTCACCTCCTTCCACGTGATCTGTTGATGGAGCTGGATGCATGGTGCTTTGTAAACCTGTGTTCAAAATGCTTTCTGGAAAGTTGTTTTGGCTTAAATTAATCGAATAATTAATTATTTCAAGGCATCATATGTGTGTGTAACAAAGGCTGATTTTCACTCTTTGATAATAGTATTAATAGTACTAGTAATAATATTAAAAGCTGTTATTGTTGTGTTTTTTTTTTTTTTATTTAAGCATACAACATAGGTTTTTATTTTTAAAGAATTTCTCATGCTAGGTCCTTGTTTGCCTAATGTCTGTCTGTCAAGTGTCTCTCACGATCCCTCAAGACCCCTCCCACTGCACAAAAAAAAAAAAAAAAAAATAAGGACCTCACTGCTTTCTCTTCAACCATGAACCCCATGTTATCTCCCTGATCCATGCTGGGGCAGCCGCACAGGTTATTGTAGTTTAGCAGGGCAGACGATTGTGCAGATTTATGGCCCACCGGCGCCATTCTCTGCCCGGCCGTAATTACCCCAGAGATGGATTCACATGTCTGTGTAGCCCTGATGGAGTGCCCGGCGCTGGGCACGTTCATAATAACACAGCTCGCTGCCTGTCCAAACAAGGCCGCCGTGAGATTTAGTGAGTCACGGGCCAGATGAGACAGGCTCCGGAACCTTCTGGCTGAGCAGACGAGCCAGGGCAGGGGGATTCTTCCTGTCAGAGGTTATCACTTGGTCTCCACTCTGTATACCCATTAGACTGGTCCTTCTCAAAGTGAAAAGCATGGCTAGATGGTCTGCAAAATGTCTTTTTAGAAAAATATTGCTGTGCATGAGTCATGTTAATTTTAGCCATGTGCTTTGTCAATCTCTGGGTCACATCTTTGTGGATGATTTATGATAGTTGTTGCAAATTAGAACATCACAGAAATTTCCTCATGTTCTAATGACCAGTTTTTTTTTGTTTGTTTGTTTTTTATGTATAATTAACAAACCCCTTAAATGACCACTTCAGGATAGTGTCAACACCATGTTTTGTACGGTTCTGACAGGTCCCCTACAGCCAGTGGCTTGCACATCCGCTATGACGCTCCCGGCTCAGGGGTGCTGGGACTGGGGTCTGGTGGGCCTGACACGCTGCCCCCTGTGGCTACCAGCCTGGAGCAGCTGCTGGAGAGGCAATGGAATGAAGGGCAGCAATTTCTAATGCAGCATGGAGCACAGGGAGATGGTAAGAGCCTTGAACACACACACACACATACATATGTACACACACACACACCAAACATGCAGCTTGGTGTGGCAGTGAATCATGATGTGGTGTCACATTAGACACATGTATGTTAGTCAAATGTTTGTGGAAGAGGGCTGTGCGCATGTTTTTGAATGTGAACATTTGTATGAAACTATACATTTTCATATGTGCATTTGCATTTTGGTATTTGAATATGTGAATCTTTTTCTTCTATAGTTGGGGAAAAATAATGCATTTCCATATATTTGGTTGGTTGGTTTGCATCTAAGTATAATTTCTTTTTCAAATGTTCATTAAAGAATATCCCTTAAATACATGTATTTACATGTATTAATAGAACAGAAATGGCAAAGATTGCAACAATCAATGTCCATGCCTGCACTGTTTAATTTGTACTCATTTTCTGACGTGTAATTACTCATTTAGTCATAAAACACCAAGGCATTAGAGCAAATGTCAATCAAATTGAAAGCCTATTTGAAGTGTGTAATTAGTGCCAGTCCCAGGGCTTATTTTAATGGCAGCCCAGCTCGTAATTAATTAATGTAGTACCTTTACAACCGCAATAAAAATTTGCTTTATTACTGATCAGCTTTTATTTACAATGTATATAAATATATATTTAAAAAAGATAACTCCTCATGTTTTAATTGAGCGTTCCAGAAAACTCCCTGTAGTTCAGATGCTGGAGGTGTGGGCCATGGTGGGCCTGCCTGCAGGGGGAGGGAGAGGTTTGAATCAGGAAGTGACCGGCATGGTTTGTGTAGTGAGGTTAGAAACCACATGTTTACTCAGAACTCTGGCAGCTAGTTGGTGGAACGAGGTGGAGTGTGTGTGTGTGTGTGTGTGTGAGCTTTTTAGATTTTTAAAGAGTCCTGTATATCTTGCCGTCCTCTCCGTCAGTGTTGGGGATGCTGAAGTCGCTACACCAGCTGCAGGTGGAGAACCGGCGTCTGGAGGAGCAGATTAAAACTCTGACCATGAAGAAGGAGCGGCTGCAGCTGCTCAGCGCTCAGCTCTCAGTGCCTTTCACCCCCACCAGCACCGCCGCTGCCCTCAGTGCCACGGCGTCCTCCCCACAGATCCAACACGGCAGCACGCACACTGGTGAGCGCGCACAAACGTTCCCGCTCGCGTTTCCTTTGTTATTCGTATCCTTTGTTATTACTCTGTGTGCCAAACCGATTGGAATAAGACTTTGACCCATATTGGCACTTTCATTTGACTGCTGTGGGGATGCTGCACTGTTTCCTGAATGTGTGAACTCTGTTGCAGACCTTCTGAACAGCAGCAAGGTTCTATCAGACTCTGCTCAGCCCGTACCCGCTCAGGTAAACACCTCCCCTTTTTGTCAGCTCTGTGGTGTTGTGCTGGTGTGTTTAGATGCTGTGAAGCCTGTTGAATTCTTGCCTCTGTAGGATAGCGTTTCTGGTGGACACAGCAGCAGTGGTAGCACCTCGTCTCTCTCCACCCCGCCCTCCGTGGCCCACAGCCCCCCCCAGCAGCCGGTAAACGGAGTGTCTGTTGCAGGCATGACCATGCATTCGGGCTCTGCCTCCTCAACCATTCCGACCGTGGCTGGAGTGCCTGGGCTGATGGGAGCTTTGCAGGGAAGCCAGCTGGCCATGAGTGGCATTGTGGGTGCGCTTAACGGCGTCATCCAGACCCCTCCCAGCCTCACCCAGAACAGTAGCCCCCTCCAGCACCCGTCTGTGGTGACCAGCATGTCCCTCCCCATCTCCAGCTCACTCAACAGCAGGTCAGTGCAGTCCAGAGGGGCCCTGCTTTCATCACAGAATTGTCAAAATTATTATTTATCATGATTGTCCTCATAGGATTAGGATTTTGAGTAACTGTGACTCTGATAAAATGAACAAATTAATGGACCATAATGCACATGGTTCTGGAAAATTCTAATTTTTGGTCTTGATTGAAATCAGATCAACTAAATGAAAATATTTTATACATTGAAATATTTCAATGTACATATTGCACAAAAGTTTCTTTAAAAAAAAACAAAAAAAAAAAACCTTTTTTCAGGTGTTGAGTGTGGGTTAGGACTATCTCGAGTACGTAGAACACAGCCATGTTGGCCAGAGCTCCTGTGCTTCAACTCTGCTTTTCCCAAACTCATCTCTGCATGATTAGATCCCAGACATCTGAGCTGCTGTGTGTGTGTGTGTGTGTGTGTGTGTGTGTGTGTGTGTGTGTGTGTGTGTGTGTGTGTGTGTGTGTGTGTGTGTGTAGCTTGTATAACCACTTTCTGCCTTTCACACCTCACTTCTGTCTCTTTTCCTTGCTAACACTGGATCGCAGCAGTTCTGCTACTGTGAAAACCAGGTGAGCTATTTGTTCTACACTCACCACCTGTTTTTTTATATTATTATTATTATTTTCATTTATTACAAGTTTTTTTTTTTTTGTACATTTTTGCTAACCATCTGTCCACCATTTGTTTACAACAACCCAGATTTGAAATTGCTGCATTAAAAGAGATATTCCTCTGTCAGGACATAATGGTTTAAAAGCCATTACCCAGAATCCCATTGCCTTTTTTTCAAGCCAGTTCATTCAGACTGAATTTGGAAGTGCCAAATATTGTTCTGTTCTCCAAATGGAACTTTGACTGAGATTGGTGGATTGGTTTTATATTTATTTAAAAATAAAGGGGAAATAGAGGAGTAACAAATTTGTGTGTGTAATTTGAGGGTGTTCCAAATACTTATTGTCTGTAATAGAAAAGGTATTTCTCATTTGCAGCTGGTCGGTGTAGTTCTGGGAAATGGGGGCTGGGAGGGATTCGTCTGTGTACCTGTGTATGTGTCTACGTTAAGAGTGGAAAATCATGAGTATGTTGGTGTGGTGGACGGTGTGTGTTTTTGGGTGTTTGAAAAAGCGTGTGCGTACTTGTGCTCATCAGTAAGACCTGTGTGTTCTCCACAGCGCCGCCCGGTTGGAGCTCATCTCAGAACAGCAGCGGCAGCTCCTCCTGCAGCAGCAGCAGCTACAGCAGCTCTTCTCCCCCCAGCAGCCCACCACCCAGGTGAGAGGCACACAAACACACACACACACACACACACACATACATACATGCAGGAAGACGCTGAGATCACGCCGCTTATTGGTCTGATAATGGATTTTTCATTATTGCATAAAAGGTCTTTGAACTCCAGTTGAAGCATGATGCTACCTTAGTTGAAGGTGATGCCGATTTATTTATTTTTTAAAATTTGTATGCTCTCATCACACATATTCATCCAGTACACATTTTTTGATATATTTGTATGTGCGTCATGAAATTGTCAAAGCTGGGAAGGGGGGGAGATTCATTGTCTGTCACCATAAAGGCCAAGAATTCCCTTTGTTACTGTGATTATTGTGTAAAGACTGTCAGTATTTTGGGGGTAAAATTGCTTTTTTGAAACATTTTAAAAAATATAAATTGTTAAAAGTGTAAATTAGTTTTAGTTTAAGCTGAAAAATGCATGAATTATAGCTAATAATAATAAATACAAACACTGAGTAGTTGACTATGTATATATATATATATGTATGTATGTATGTATGTATGTATAAAATGGATGAATGAATACCTGATTATGATTGGTGGGTAAGGCATACAGTCATGCCAAGGTAGTGCATGTCAGGTTTTATTACATTAGCCCCCCTTTAAGTACAACTCTGGGTTTCTAGTATAATGTATTTTAGTACTTCGGGACTATTTACTTCCAGAAGTCCATTGGCACTGTAAAACACACTCTTCTTGATCCTACACAGTCCTGAACATTTGTATAGAAATGGCCAGTCATATTATGACATGATTCTCGTGATTGTCTGGTTGGGTTTACACATTCCTGTCTCCTACAGGAGCAGCAGCAGCAGGTTCTGCTCTACCAGCTGATGCAGCAGCAGCAACAGCAGCAACACGACCTGCAGCAGTTCCAGCAGCTCTCCTCCACCCAGCTCCCCATCAACAGCCTGCTGCCTTCAGCGCAGGGCGCCATCGCCGCCAACCCCTTCCTGGCCGTGCACGCAGATACCGGGCCGCAGAAGACTGCGGTGAGAGCTCAGCACTAGCGACTTCACGGGGCTCATAGGCAACTCCCTTTTGGTTTCATTCCATCTTGAATTCAAACTGAATTTCAAGATTTATGTGTTATCATTGTTTTTAATGTAACAATGCTAAAAAACTGCATTTTTTATGATAATTGGTAATTTGTTACCAATTCAAATGTGATCAGTACTTTATCAGAACATAATTTATGCAGACACAAGCCAATCACTTATTTATTTATTTTATTTTAATCTACAGCACTTTGGTGAGATCCTTTGTTGTGTTAAAGTGCTTTATAAATAAACATGGTATGGTATTTCTGAAATAAGTAAAAAAAAGAAAATGTTACTTTGGTCACACCGATTATCTAAGAATGATCAGAAAACACATGAAATGGGTGGGGCTAATTTAAAATATTAGTAGAATACTTCAACTGTTCTTGCTAATAATATATGGGTTCCAGGTATAATTATTTACTAGATCCATTGCTAGGTGACACTAACGCTTACACACTACACCTTGCTTTTTTGTGTGTTTCTCTTCCAGTTATGTGTGTGTGTGTGTGTGTTTCTCTCTCCCCAGAGGCTGACTGAGAAGGCGGTATCCGTTGCAGGCCAGGAGAAGACCTGACAGGGCGAGCCTCGCTCTTACTGTAGAACAGCACTTCGTTAAACAACAAGAACATGTAAAAAAAAAAAAAATCACTCAGGGTCCAACCATCTTCCGAATGAGACCAGTGTACCCCCACCCCTGCAGCATGAACACACCCACGACAAGGCTCACGACCCAACATGACCCTCACATGTCTGTGTTGCACTGAACTGGAATGAAGCGCTCGCTTTAAAACATCAGGGTCCTTAAAACACTGTAGGCACTAAAATCACAAAGGCCAAGCAACAGCGGAGACCATGGTCACATGACCTGCTCTGGTCGCGAAGGTGCTGCTGAGTCTGTGTGGCTGGAGACCATAATGCTGGGTGACAACGCTCTGTAAGGTCACTCTTCAGGCTGCAGAATCAGTCATCGGTTCCCCTTAAACTTTAGAAAACACACAGCGCGCTGCACTGAAGCTTGAACTCCGACTCGCAAAGTGACCTTTCACCCCACCGCCACGAAGGCCTTCAGACCCATGGTCTCTCCTCTCCAGCCTGCGAGGCATTCCAAAGGTTCTGGGATCGAGATCGTACCTGCTGCACTCAAACCCCACGAGCACCTACCTCTAACGGCCAGACCAGCAGATCAGAGCCGCACCCAAGTGCCTGGCGCCAACACCCACTGTTCCACCAAGAAGAGCCGGAGACCCCCGGCCAATCCCACCACTGTTGCTCAGGCAATACAAGCAACAAAAGACACCTGTTTGTTAGACTACTCTGGAAAAAGAAGAAAAAGCTATCTGAGAAACGTTCAAAATGAACATTGTGCTGCATCAATGATTTCTAAAGCCAACTTTATATTGTTCTTTTATTTATTTGCATTTCCTGGACGGCACAGAAATAATAATAATATATTTTACAGGTGCCAGATTGTCCTTCAAGCTTTTTTTTTTATACTACTGTTAAACACTCAGATCATTTAGAACCTCCTTGTGAACTTTTTGATGACGTTCTGTATTTGAAATATTAAAAAAGAAAAGAGAATACTTGACAGTCGAACTGGGTGGCTCTCGTTGTACATTTTCATTTTGTGTGTGTGTGTGTGTGTGTGTGTGTGTGTGTGTGTGTGTGAGACGCTACAGAGGCAAATTTTCTTTATAACATGATTTAAGCAAGCACAGTTTCTTGTTTTCTTTTGGCTTTTTATTGTGTGTGTAAATATGTGGTGTTCGCCATGGTGGTGTGAAGGATTGTCTTTTCAGACTCCGTTTGTATGTTCAAATCGTCAAAACCAGTCAGACCCCCGGTGGCTGGGTGCAAAATGTTAATTTATTTTTTATATGTGCAGGGACGTTCCATGTTGCCATGTTGACTATGTTGTAATTTTTTTTTAGTCACATGGCTCTGGTATTTCCACACGTTTCAGTTTTGTTTTGCAATTATGCAATACAAAACATTTTTTGCTGATTTTTTTTTTTTGTATTTCCAAACACCAAAAGAGAATTGCAATTCCTTATTTTGTACCGATAATAGCTAAATATTGAAATTGTTGTGTAAATCAGTCATTTGAGTGATAAATTAAAATCATTTCACAGTGCTTGTTGAGGTGCATTTTGTAATCAGATTTTTAAAAGCAGTGGTTTAATAAAGAACCTGACTACCTCCCCTTACCTTCAGTCTCTTGTATTTTATTAATTGTTCAAAATAATTCTGCATAATTTTTTTAAGATTGAAATAAATAAATATATATATATATTGTATTAAAAATATTGAGGTTATAGAGAAAAATATGGTGAAATGTTAAATTACTAAAAATTAAGTAGTTATCGATATACAAAATATTACATTGCAATTAATATATGTTAAAAGTGTGTAAAGCATATAGGCAACTCGCCTTTTTGCATTTACAATGTAAGGCTTTTTCTCTGAGCTTGGAAAGTGGTGAAATCTCAGACTTTGAATGCTGAGGACCCTGGGGACATGTCCCCCGCCCCCGACCTTGTCCCCTGCTGGGTGAGCAGCAGGCAGCTTCTTTCTGCTGCATCAGGCTGTGTGCAGCGCAGGCCGCCCTCTGACCCTTGACCCTGCAGCCTCACGCTTCAGCACAGGCAGAAAGAGGGAAGGGGCAGCACAACCCCCACCACGAAAAAAAGAAGACTGTACTGTGGAGTTGCGGCAGGGTAATTAAAGCCTCCAGATTCTTTTTTTTTTTTAATCCTTGACTGGCAATTAATGATAGGAGATTACATAGTCATCTTTTTCCAACACACCCAGGTAGCACACTATATACACTCACCGGTCACTTTATTAGGCACACCTTGCTGGTACCGGGTTGGACTCCCTTTAGCCTTCAGACCTGCCTTCCTCAGAGATATTGCTCCATATTGACACGACAGCATCACGCAGTTGCTGCAGACATCCATGATGCAAATCTCCCGTTCCACCACATCCCAAAGGTGCTCTATTGGATTGAGAGCTGGGGACTGTGGAGGCCATTTGAGTACCGTGAACTCATTGTCATGTTCAAGAAACCAGTGTGAAGATGATTCGAGCTTTATGACATGGTGCATTATCCTGCTGGAAGTAGCCATCAGAAGATGGGTACTGTGTGGTCATAAAGGGATGGACATGGTCAGCAGAAACACTCAGGTAGGCTGTGGCGTTGCAACGATGATCAATTAGTACTATGAGGCCCAAAGTTTGCCAAGAAAATGTCCCCCACACCATTACACCACCAGCCTGAACTGTTGATACAAGGCAGGATGGATCCATGCTTTCATCCAAATGTCGCAGCAGAAATCGAGACTCATCAGACCAGGCTGGTCAGCTGGTCGCTGAGCCTGTGTGAATTGTAGCCTCAGTTTCCAGGGGTGGCACCCGGTGTGGTCTTCTGCTGCTGAAGCTCATCTGCGTCAAGGTTCGACGTGTTGTGCGCTCAGAGATGCTCTTCTGCATACCTTGGTTGTAATGAGTGGTTATTTGAGTTACTGTTGCCTTTCTATCAGCTCGAACCACTCTGGCCATTCTCCTCTGACCTCTGGCTTCAACAAGGCATTTTTCGCCCACAGAACTGCTGCTCGCTGGATGCTTTACCTTTTTCGGACCATTCTCTATAAACCGCAGAGTTGGTTGTGCGTGACAATCCAAGAAGATCAGCAGTATCTGAAACACTCAGACCAACAACACCATGCCACATTCAAAGTCACTTAAATAACCTTTATTTCCCATTCTGAAGCTCGGTTTGAACTGCAGCGGCTCGTATTGACCACCATGTGATTGGCTGATCAGTAATTTGCATCATAGAGCAGTATATATATATAATATATATATATTAAAAAAACAACATAGAATTGGCAGCCTGTGCTGAGAGGCTCGTGGCAGCTCAGCGGCGCGGCCTTGTGATCCCAGTCAAACCTGTGTCAGGTGCACAGCTGGGTGTGGGGTGTGGAGGAGAGTCCCGGCACTGTCCCCCGGGACCTCGTTTTTTCCCCCTCGGCTCAGCTTACAGGTGAACCACACGTGCTGACTCCGTCGATCACAATCTGTGGACCACCCCCCCGCACTGAGATCAGTTGTAGTGTTAAAAAGAGTGCATTTTGGTCGCCGAAGGTATAACATCTATGAGGATGTTGCCCCAGAAGCTTATTATTGTCCCACAAGGGTAAAAGGATACAGATGCATGCTGGAGTGAAGTTCTGTTTCTATGGCAGCCATGTCCATTATCAGTTCACACCCCCTTCATCATGATTAGCTGCCGATCAACCAAACCTTACCAAACAATGACTTTTTATTTTTATTTTGAACAATTAAAAAAAAAAATATGTATATTGTGTTGTTTAATTATTTATTCTGTTTGTTGACTGTCCAGCTGGAACATTCCGTATTGTAGGTAAAATTATCCCGCAAAGCGAGAGCGATCTTTTGTGGAACTCCCCCGCCCCGAACTGAGAGCGGAGGGTAAACAACACCCCCCCCCCCTCCCCCACCCCTACCCCGGCCGAGCCGCCTGTGTCCTGTTTCATGTCCCTTCCTGCTCACTCATCTCTCTTTTCTCTCCATTCACCCAGCGGCCCCCTTCCTGCCCTTCCTCTCTGGCCTCTTCCTCTTCCCTTCACCCTGCTTGTTTTCCCATCATGCCCTGAGCACGCTCTCTTCGTCCCAGCCCTCATGTTTTTACCGTGAGATTCGAATTGGATTCTGGGCAGCCAATTAGTTCTCCAGTCGTATAAAGTGCATCCTGTCTGCTCCGCTGCGGCTGATGATGATGGTGGTGGTGATCATGACGATGGCGAAGATGTGGTTTGGGTCGAAAGTACCATTGCTGCTCTTACCTGCTCTCCTAAGAACATTTAGAACAGGCCCTGCCCTGCTGGGGTCTCTTACTCTCCCCCTCTCTTTCTCTCCGCTCCTCCTCCTCTACCTCCTTCTCTCCTCGCTTTTTTTCTGATGATTTCCAGCTGCCCAGCGAGCATGTAAAGCTCCGTTCTGTTACATCTGCTTCTGCTTTGGTAATTAATAGCTCACTTTCCTCCTCCAGTCAGCCTCTCAGTCGCGGACCCCCCCACCACCCCACCTTCCATTCTTTATCAGTCCTGTCACTCATTTCCAGGCTGTTTAAACACACCGTCCCCACCCCCCTCCTGGACTCAACACCTCCGCCTGCTGCATCCCCTCCTCTTCTGCATCTTATTCATTCCGATTCTGAGCACACAGGGCGCACTCAGGCCCCCACGGCCCCTCCTGCTTTCTGACTAAACTCACGTCCATCATCAGTCGTCTTCAGTCGGCCAGTCGGGGCCCTCGGGACCCCCAGCAGCAGAGAGCAGCCAGCAGCTGACTGAGGAGCACTCCTGTTCAGAACAGTACGGCCATGAGCATGGAACAACATTTTATTTCGCATCAGTTTCATTTTGTAATTACAATAAACAAACAAACAAATTAATAAAATTGTCATAAAAGGCAACACACCTGCTCTGGAGCAGAAGCAGCAGAAAGCACAAAATCCACCTCTTTAAACAGCTTAATTTAAAAGTGTTGTAGATAGTTGTTGTACATATTTAAAAAAAATGAAAAGTAAATGTAGTAATTTATACCATAGAAAGATACGTTTTATTTCTGCTGCATAATTGGACATTGTATTAAAGTCTAAGATACAATAAAGTGTATAAAGGACCAGAATTACATTTACGTCAAAATGACAAAAGGTGTACTTAGGAATATAAAATTCTCTAAATAATTTGTGCTAGATAAATAATTTTAGATGCAGTATTCATTAGAAGACACTAAACTGGAATCAATTGATTAAAAGCATTTTATTCCTATTCTGTTAAAAAAAAAAAAAAAAAAAAGTTAATAAATCCAAGACAAATTAACTGTAAAAAGGACGCATGCACACACACACACACACACACACACACACAGGTCATGTTCTCTGACCACCCCATCCCTGTCAGCCTGTATCAGTGGGGTGTGTCTGAGTCTCGCGGACCCTGGGTGGTCTGACTGTCTCCACTGTATCTCTCCACACTTCTGATTGCATTAGATTAACAGTGTTGTGTGTGGACCGGGGGGGGATTGTGGGGATTGGGCTTGGGGGGGGGCTGATATTTCTCTCCCACTGGTGTGGAGATGGACCCCCACAGGTTCCACTCCTGTTGGATAATGGTCCTGGTGCGGCTCGGCTGGTCTCGGACAGACAGACAGACGGGATTATTCCTCCGAGTGAAGGCCCTCCCCGCCGCCCTGGCACCGCATATTTCACCCCCTTCACCCCCCCACCCCGACCGTTACTCCTGTCTCTGAGAGCGGCACGTATGGAATCGGTTAGAAATCCAGAAAGCCACATCTGCTGATAGTAACATGTAGGCTGCAGCTTCACAAAAATAAGTACATAAATAAACAAAAACCTTCACCGTCCACAAAGCTGAAAAACCAGACAAACCCTAATTCAGGTATGTGTGTGTGTGTGTGTGTGTGTGTGTGTGTGTGTGTGTGTGTCACCGGGAGAGGTGAGCACTGTGGGCTTGTTCCAGCCTGTCGGATCCACGAAGAGTACGGAGGGGACAGAGGAAAGCGTCGGAGGTGGGTGACCTCCGTGTGTGTGTGTGTGGGGGGGGGCACAGTTATGCAAAAGCCCCTGTGTGACACTAATCCACCCTGTCACTCTGTCTCTGAGCTCCGGACACAGTGACATCTGCCTGCCACTCCGACACACACACACACACCGGTCATCTCGTCGTATATTTGGTGCTGATCAATAGCGGTGTTTTCTTTCACCCCCCCCCCCCAGCTCACATATATGCAGCACCACCCCACCCTCTCTTTCTCCCCTCTCAACAATAACCACCTCCCACCCTCCCTCGCTCCCTCCCTCCCTCGCTCCCTGAGTCTACAGTGGCAGAGAAAAGAAGAAGTGAAGCCCACTCCACGCCAACAAAGACGTCCACAAATGTGATCATAAATAACTATCGTACAATTAGCACAGAATTTATTACACATGCCCTAATATTGTACGAGATCTTTTTGGGGGAAACACGTATGTATTTTGTGTGTTGCAAATACATTTTGTTTAAATCATTACAAACTATTGTTTGCCAATGCTACTTCAAATAAACAACAATTGTATAATTTAAATCTAGAATTGTTTTAATTTTCGCAATTAAAATTTAATTCAAATTTATGTATGTGTAATTTTACATTTAAAATAAAAATATTCAGAATTGCTGAAAATTATATATAACTTCAGGACATTCAAATGCAGTGTGTAAACATTTACACAATTCTAGATGTTTAATTTTATGATCTTTATTAATTTATTAATTTATTAGTAAATTACATTTTTTCAATTTTTTGGAATAATACACACACACAGAGGGAGAGAGAGAGAGAGACATTACAATTAGATAAGGAAGCCAGTCTTTCATGGCAGAGACGAGCAGTAATAATTAATAATCAGAGGAATGATGGATGTGACAGGATATAGAGATGAAACTCGATCACTTGGATTCAGGTAAAAATAGACGTGCCATTTCTTCATTATCCCAGTCATTATAATAATGAATAAAACAGCCAGGAAGAGGAAAGAGATTTAATTCCCTGTGATGTCAGTGTGTAAGAGTTTGTGTGTGTGTGAGTGCACCCCCACGCCCCCCAACAGAGACCCCGCTTCTCTATACGTGGCTGCTGCGCGTGGGTCCGGTAACCCCCCCCCCCCCCCCCCCCCCCCCATTTCGGGTCACCTGAGCGCGTGCGGTCGGTGGATGACGCGTTGCTATGAGACGCGGTCACGGATGGAGGGGAAAATGTGCCGCACGTCGAGTGCGCATGCGCAGCTGATGTACACGGAGACGGAAATAAATATATATATTTAAATACACATTTTGTAACTAGACGTCGTTTTTTCACGAGTTAAAACGTAGACTTAGTCAAATTAAAAAATGTTGGTTAGA
Source organism: Denticeps clupeoides (assembly GCF_900700375.1). Classification (NCBI taxonomy): domain Eukaryota; kingdom Metazoa; phylum Chordata; class Actinopteri; order Clupeiformes; family Denticipitidae; genus Denticeps; species Denticeps clupeoides. The sequence continues at coordinate 33,132,315 of NC_041708.1, forward strand.
ACCCTCGGTTTCATTTTAGCATTCAAAATATTCACACTTTTAATTATACATGATTTAATTCCACGCACAGGTTGCACCATGGTCGTTTGCCTCATACAGAGCACTAAAATTCATCAGTGATATTCTGCAAAAACTCAAAACAGGCTGAAGGCTGATACAAATTCATATTTGAAATACCTCCGCATGGTGCTTCTTTTTCAAGAGACTTGAGCCTTGTGTTTTACACGTGCGCAGTCTAATGTCAGATATTAAAATACTGCAATAAATAACCTGGCTTTGAGAACCGAAGTAATGGCCGTCTCTCCCAAGGCCGCAAATGCATGTGAAGAGGCACTCAGACGAGGCCCCACAAAGGCCCTGCATGCTTTTACCGCGCATTCACCGCCGGTGCCTTTCTTCCTCAGACCCATCATTAGCTTTATATTATTAAAGGCGAGCGGGGTTCGGGGTTCGGGGTCCGTCAGCGCTGGACGTGTAACTGGAAGGGGGGGGGGGGGGGGGGGGGGGGTGATCCAAATCCGATCGCCGTGTTTAAGTTTACGCGGCTGTCGGGCCTTTTCTCTGGAAACACAATCTCCGGATGCCAGGTGGGCCTTTTGTCGGCGTTAATCTACGTCCGGACTCTGAAAACGGACTCCTGCTTGCTTCTCTCTCTCTCTCCCTCTCTCTCTCTCTCTCTCTCTCTCTCTCCCGGAGGTTGGAGCAACGCGTGGCCCTCACCAGACCTTATCGGACCACCGAGGTCCCGTCATTCGACTCCCCGGGTCCTGCCGGCTCCCGGTTCCCCACGGACGCCCAACACCCACAATTAGCGGCGATCGCGGCGCTTTGTCCAGGCCGCATAATGGCCGCCGTCAGGCCCGGGAGGGGTGGGGGGGGGTGGGGGGTCCGGGGGCTTTTGGGGTGCGATTACATAAGAGGAAGAAGAGGAAGGAGGGATGGAGAAGGATAGCGGGTCGATTCGTTTATTTATTTATTTATTTATTTTTTAATTGCGCAATACAATTTTGTTTTTAATTGATGTCCGATTTCTAATGAAATAAAAAAAAAATAAAAATGAAAACTGTTCTGGTGGTGCTTGGTGGAGAAGGTCGGAGACGGGCTACAGGCTTCTTTGTTCTGGCCGGCCTGGCCTGGACGTACAGTGCGTCGGGCGCGCGCGGGCATATATCAACTTCAATCTCCTTTAATGAGAAATCCTGCCCTCTCTAATATGTGCAAATTAAGACGCCCCCCCCACCCCCACCCTCCTCCTGCTGTCCCCCAGGGGTGCGGAGCGGGGACGGACGGACGGACGCGTCTCCCCGCCGCTATACGGCCATTATTGCGGCTTTAACATTCTGGCCATGTTGATTGTAATTTCGAAATTAGGGCTAATGGGGGATGTTTAAAACCGAGGAGCCGCTCTGTTCCAGAAAACGGATTTTTCCCGGTAAGGAATTCATCTTCCCACGTTGGAGCCGCCATACCACGAGTCCTCTTCTTCTCGTTTCAATATACGATTTGAATTAAACAAATAAACTATTTCAGGAAAGGGAAAAAAACACATTATATATAATTGTTTTTTTTTTTCATTTAAATTAATTCACTATATAACACGTTCTTTAATTCCGCCATACTGGCACACACAAAAAAAATAAAGATTATTATTAGAACTCTTTTCCATTGCGGCCAGGGAATAAATGTTCCTCCCGTGTAACCGAGTGACCCCCTCGTCTGTGTCGTTCTCGCGGAGAAAGACGACGCGCCGGGGACGCACAACCAAATTGGAGCCATCAGCAGCCGCCGATGGAGTGAGGCTGCGTATCGTAAACAGTGTGTGCCGTTGCCATGGCGCCCATTTTCACTTCACAAGTGGGGAAAGGGAGAGCATGTTCAGCAGGGAGACCGTCCCCACGACTCCGTGGCGAGCCTACAATGCGCCGTGGCAGGGAAAACGGGAACTTTCATTATTAAAAAAAAAAATCTATACATTTGAAGAATATATGTTCAAAGGTTTTAACTTCATTTCAATTTATGTATTTTTTTGCTTTTAAAAATTCTACGCATACAGGTTTGTTTTCAAAAAAGCCACGAGGAATTAATTTTGTAAAAAGCAAAAAAAATTGCACAGAGGAAAATGGACATTAAATTAAAAAATCCTAAAGAAATGGAACGTCCCGGTCTGGCCCAAATAAAGACTTAATTCATGAGTATTATTAAGACCTGAACCTCAATATTCTCCAACCTACAAGCGATTCCACTTCAAATCATTGAACTTTTTGAGTTGGTCATTTTAAATAAAATATTGCATTTTATTTGGAGTGTTTTGAAGGCCACTGTTGCCATGATGAAATAGTTGTTTCCCTTAGTCACAGTTGGACTGTTTGACAGAGAAAAATAATTTTATAATGTGGTTTGTGAATGTTCTATTTTATGACGCAGGTGGAATTGCATCCAAGATGGGGTCCTTACAATTAATTGGAATTGTCCAATGACCCCCTGGTCATAGGAGCATTGTATATGTTCAGGTACAGGCAATTAGGGGAAAAATGCTAACTTCTCCTTCACATCACCATTAGGCCATTGCAGCTTCTGAGGAAAATTGATTTTTCTTGGCCCACCTCCTCCTCCTCCTCCCAAATTCCATTTAAAACCATTCCCCTTCCTGCTCCGCTTCTGCATAAAAGCCTGCAGAACCTATAAGGTCTTCAGTGGGACCCGGAGCTGGAGTCGTGTGAAGCTCTCGCCCGGCGCTGTGTCCTGGATCAATGTGGCATTGATTTTCCTATCAATGGACATTACCATGGATCAGGCATCTGGCCGGACGGCTCTGGCATACACGTGCCGCCTGTTGCCGGGGGACAAAGAGATTTCGTCGCCCCTCAACCTCTGACACGCCGAGACAGATGCACAGACAAAGAGACATGGCAGCAGCCGTGGACGGCGGAGAGGTGCCGGGGGAACGCCGGTGGACGGACTGGTGGGAGAAGTAGCCGGAAATGGCACACAACTGTGCGATGGAGGATCCGGGGCCATTAGGACCTCAGTTTCAAACTGTTGGTTACAGAATACTGATGGACGCTTTCCTACCGATACTAACAGCACTGCCATTAACAATAATATTAATATTCTAAATATTATTTGTAGCTTTTGCACAGACAGAGCAGGCCTCACACCTGAAGCCGATGGACAGCAGGGCGGGGCGCAGGGCACGCTGGACCCGGCACCTCTGGCCGCCCTCATCTGTCATGTTCTCCGCGTGGCTCGTAGACAAATGAGCGTCGTGCACCAGGTCTCTTTCATTTTATTTTTATTGGCAAATTGGTCATTGTGAATCTTTGTCGCGATTTCAACCACGTACACAAGGACACAATGGGACGAGATGAGATAAACCTTTTATTAGCCCCACAAGTGGGAAATTGCAATGCAACACGAGACCCACACAAGTGCTGCCACGACGACAGGGACTGAAAAACAGACTACAAATTACAGCACTGCGGACGGGACCACACACAGTACAGGAATAGAAAAAACACAAACATGAACGAAGCAATAATTAGTTACTACGGTGTGTTAAATAGGAAGTACGATAAAAACACACATCTACACAACCGCTCCAAGCCCCAAGGAAAGGGCCAATATTAAAGCAAGAAGTTCGTAATAAATCCAACCACCCAAAAGAGGGCCGTGCTAATCCTGCAGCTTTTCTTCTGTTTTCCATTTGACCGAGGAGGCCCGGAATGGCTGGAAACAGGTTTATATCATCGTTTGTCAGTCTCATGAATAATTTTTAACGACATCTCCTATGCTTATTACTGCTACACACGCAGTGCAGGGTGACAGTGGTGCACAAACACAAAAATAGCATGGCATTAAAGTGAAGAGGAACTGTTGGTTTATGCGTTTACTTTTTCATGTTGGCTCGTCTATGTTGGATAATTGTCCAAAAAAAAAAAAAAAAAATTGCCTGATTTTGGGGAATATTTCAAAGAACTTGGGGTATCTTGATAAGCACAGGACCAAGGCAGCGCTGAAAGAAATGGTTTAAACAGGAGTGATAGAGAGAACAAAGAAACGTCTCTTGGAGCTCACATATGAACACACACACACACACACACACACACACACACACACAGACACACACACACTCCATGTGTAGCACAGAGCAGCTTGGAGCCTCAGTGAGAGGAGTGTAAGAGCCCTCCTCTCTTCTTCGGCCTGATGGAGGAATATTTTGGTGTGTGTGTGTGTGTGTGTTGTCTGGACGCTCAGCTGGTCACACAAAGGGAAAAGCAGAGCCTCGCCGTCCATCATTAATCCTCCCCGCTCTGCGAATCATGCTGGATCTCAGGGCAGCTCGGCCACAAAACTGCTGACCCTGGCCATTTCTGGTGAATAAATAAAGCAAGATTTTCCTAAAATAATAAAGAACAAGACGCATACAGTTTACATTTACAGCATTTAGCAGATGCCCTTATCCAGAGCGACTTACAGTCAGTAGTTACAGGGACAGTCCCCCTGGAGACACTCAGGGATAAGTGTCTTGCTCAGGGACACAATGGTAGTAAGTGGGGTTTGAACCCGGGTCTTCTGGTTCATAGGCTAGTGTGTCACCCACTAGGCTACTACACCCCACACTTAAGGCTCGTTTGGATTTGAACTGCTGGACCAAGAGCAAGATTTCCAGCCAGGAACCAGAAAGAGAGGATGAAGGGGGACGTGGTGGACCTCCGCCGGGACCCCCACAAACGCCACACGCGGTCACGTGGCCATGGGGGTTCCTGTCACGTGACTGGCTGAAACAGTCACACAGGGACTAAACTAAATTCATTCAATTGATCCAAAACACACCGGAAGAGAGTACAAGTTTTAATGAACAGGAATTCAATAGGAACTGAAATAGAAATAATAATAATAATAAAAAAAAAAAACTAAATTCATGTATTGTGGTGAAGCTATGGGTGTTTATTTTTCTCACACACACACTGTGCATTGTGTCCTGGAAATTTCCTAAATGCAACCGACCTGGATTATTTCGCATTTCACATGATCTGCCCTGTGATAAAACTGATATTATTCAAAATGTTGCCTCGGTTACTAAAAGTATTAAAATACAGATTTTTGTTGGTTTATTTTAATGGGCATGTATATCACGGGCTGTTATTTTTTGTTCTTTTTTTTGCTCGTTTTGTCGCACTCGTTCGAAGCAGAATTGAAAAAAAAAATGTGCTCCCATTCCGCGTCTCCGTAGGCCGCTCCGAGCCCCGGGCTCGCGTGAGGCGCCTCCGCCGGGCCCGGGGCTCCCCGGTCCGGGCAGAGTCGGACTCGCGGCCGCGGCGGAGGCAAAAAGTGCGCGACCGACCGCTGATTTATTCCGCAGCGAAGGGGCGACGCGCGCTTTTTAACGCGATTCCTTCTCATTTCACGCTCTTTTCGCGCCGCTCCGGCCAAAACGAGACGGCGCGACTTCAGCGCGACTCTCCTGCTTTTCCCACCGGCAGCGTCCGCATCGAGAGGGAAAAGCGCGGAGCGGCTCCTCCAACATCCTCGCCTCGACCAAGATGTTAATTATACTCATAATAATAATAATAATGATAATAATGGTGATAATAACAATGTGTGGTTGTATTCCTATACACTTAAATAAAAAACACATTTATAACCGATATACTAAATTAATGCAAACAATGAAAATAAAACGTGATACACCATAAAAACCTTTGGATATTTTTTAAATGCAAATGTATATTGCAGAAATATTATGCCCAAAATTCTAGACAACAAAATCCTTTATTTATTGAGTTTTCTGTTTGATTATCATTTTGCGGAAAAAAAAAAGAAGAAAAAAAAAAAAGAAAATCTGAACGTTAAGCTGAAGGCTGTAGGCTGGTCTCGTAAAAATGAAATATATTTGCTATGATTTGAACGATGAGGTGCACAGTAAAATGGTTGAGCGGGACTCGCGCAGAGCGACGCGTGTTTCCAGGATATCATGGTGTAAATAGCGCGTAAACCCGAAAACGGTGGCGGGGAATTTATATTAAAAAAAAAAAAAACGCGACACACGCCCCCCGCCCCCCTTTCTTTGTTCCCCTCTGTTGATTCCCAAACCCGCCGTGACCCCCCGAAAACGGGTAAAACCCGCTCCACTCCCACCGCACCACTGCCATCAAGCGGCAGCCGCGCGGCCCTGCGCGGGCGTGCGAGCGTGCGTGCGTGCGTGCGTGCGTCCGGCGCAAGGCTCCTTCAGGTTTCCGCGCGAAATCTCGCAGTCGCTCTCCGGTGTATTTCAACTAACGTGGCACGTCTGGTTAATTAACATCATCGTTTCAAACGTGTACGTGTACGTGTGTACGTGTGCGTGTGTGTCAGCGATAGAGATGCTACGCAGGACAAAACACTGATCATTGTGGTACGTCTACTACTTCTACTACTGCTAATATTACTATTGTTACTGCAGTCACCATAAAACCCCTCCAGATGGTCCAAAATGTCGAAACACACCCATGTCACGCCTCTCCTCACCTCTCTCCACATTGAGTTTAAATCCTTGATGCTGCTTACAGGGCTGTAAATGGAAGTGCACCCTCCTATATCAATACACTACTAGCCAGATACACTCCTGCACGCCCTCTCAGATCTGCAAACGAAATGAGACTGAAAATTCCCTCTTCACGGGGTCTCCGATCCCAATCGACTCTGTTCTCTTTTGTTGTCCCTGGCTGGTGGAACAACTTGTCCTGCTCCATTCGACTAGAGACTACCACCACCTTTAAGAAGCATTTGAAAACCCTCTTATTCAAAAAGCATTTCAGACGAATCTAACACTTACTGCACAAAAAATAAAATAAATTCGTCTAGCACTCAACAATTCCCTAGCATGTTCTATTCCTGACAATTTAGACCTGATCAGGGCTCTTAGTTATATAACTCAAAATCTATAGAAACCGAATGAGAATTGCTGGTGTCTTCCTCTTGTAAGTCGCTTTGGATAAAGTAAAGTAAAGTAAAGTAAAGTAAAGTAAATTTACTATGCTAGCAATGTTTCTACTGCTGCTACTAATACAACTGCTGCTTCTTCTTATATAACTACTATTACAGCCGCTACTAGTTCTACTGCAAATACTAAATCTGACTGATAATATTCTGAGTGTAGATTTTATGATTTTATATCTGTGTACGTCGCGGAGCTACACTTTACAGGAAGACGCCCATAGGGGGCAGAGCTGCCCCGCGTCCCACGTGTCCCCCCTTCTCCCGTCTCCACGTCAGTCTGGGTTGTGAGTGAACGTCGGTGTATTCATCAGCTGCCACATGATAATGGATGAGCAGGATGGGCGGGGTTCGGTCCGGCCCCCCTTCTCCAGGACGGGGCGACGGAGGCGACTCCTCCCGACCCGCAGCAGAGGAGCCCGGCTCGTTCGAAAAGGATGAGTAACCGCTGAGTAAACGGGGAGTCCCCGTGGGGACGAGCAAGGGTGGACTTCTGACTCTGCTCCTGACGGGAATTCATCTATGGTTCATTATGATAACTCGTATAACGACAACACACACACACACACACACACACACACACACACACACATATATATATGTATAGAGAGAGAGATTTTTAATGAAACGCAAAGAGCAGAGCCCTTCTACATCCACGGTCTCTGTCCGCCACACGAGGAAATCGTTTTTTAAATGTTGGGTAAACGTTCGTTCCCCTTTCACAGACCAAGCACTCCGCCAACGACGATTAAAAAAAACAAACAACAAAAAAACGTATATATATACACACACGCACACACACACACACACACACACACACACACACACACATATATATATATATATATATATATATATATACGTATGAGGGTGCATGTGCACACAGACCCCTGGTTTTCACCCCCTGGACTGGTCTACTGCGCCTCCTTGCACCATGTAGGGGCTTTTCTGGACAGACACTGGGGCAAAAATACTCCTCAAGGTGCCCTGTTAATTCTGCACAGGCCGAAAACACCAGTTCGGACCTAAAAGCGTTTTCTGGCAGAACTGGGCGATCCTTCACCCAGCCGTGGTGCTTCACAACACCGCTTGTTCTCCTTCGAGGTGGAGGACAGGAATGTTGGCTTCCATTTGGACCGTGTTTGTGCGTGTTTACTGTACGTTTTCATTTGTGAATTTGACAGGTCACGTTTGGAGTTCACCGCGCTGATTTAAGCAATTTCCTTCGGGATTTTAATAGAGTTTTCCGATTCTGATTCTGAAATGTGTTGCGCGCAGGCGCAGAGGGGGCTGCTTTCCGGACTTTTATCACTTATAAATTAATAGAATTTACTCAAATAATCTATTCTCTCCTTATAATTTTAATTTATTTCTTTAATTAATTAATTAATTAATTAACTATTTTACAATAAAAAAAAAACTGAAAATATTGAGTGAACTAATTAGACATTTTCCAATTGGAGGAACCTGCATAATTTGCTCTGTTTTACATAGTTCATTAAAAAAAAATTGCATTTAAATGCCCAAATGATTAATAATTCAGGGCTTTGGAAAGCCACCTGAATAAGGGAAGAGTGCCTCTCGAAGAACAAGCCGTCTGTGAATATAATGCGACGAACACGACCGCACGACGTGACGTAGCTGTGCATATGCGCGTTACGACGGGTGCGGGGACCGTTATGTCGGCAGGAGCCGGTTGAACGGCGTAAACGTCGGAGCGCGGCGTCACATCCATTTTGTCGAAAGAGAAACTCATCCCCCCCGTCCCGAGCGCAGCCCAAGATGGCCGCTATATAACGTCCCCCAGCGACCTGCTCCCAGTGTCCCTCACGCCACCTGTGGATGTGTGGGTGGGTGTCACCTGGTGGGTGTCACTCCCTCCATCTCTCCCTTTAGAGGCGATGCCGTCATCACCACCACACCGCAAACCGCTCAGTCATACAAGCTAATCGAGGGGCGAGGACCAGCATTACAAGGACACGGACCTGTAATCGGGTTCGAATCCGAGCAAGTGACCGTCCCCTTTCGTGGCTGCCCAGTGCTCACCAAGGGTGATGGTTAAAAGCAGAGGACACGTCTCACTGGGTGCACCTTCACAATGACCGTCACGTCAATTTAAATCTCCGTACATCAATGTAAATATATACTGACAGGTACTGCATCTGGCGTGTTGAAGAAGGAAAGTGAGTGTTACAAAGGGACATCGAGCTCACGTGTCACGTGTCAATTCGCTCGCTTTAATTTCGCGACAAAACCAGAGACGATCATCATAGCTGACATAGCAAATGTGACGCTAGACGTACAGGTGTAGTATCACGGGTCCGCGTGTTCACGGTTTTATTAGATGGTAACCTGCCGTGGGTCTCCCACGGACGTCGCCGGGGACAGATGCGGTCCCGTGCCACAGATCCAGTGGCTGTCACGGTGGGGACACTTATTCTACGCCCGTGGGACATTTAGGCCATCTAGAGACACCGACCAACAAGCAAGGCCACGTCATGGCCCAATATAACGCCAAATGTACAACTTTTACTGTAAAATCCCTCCGTGGAAATGTAAATGACTGGCCGATGCTGATGACCCCCAGGTGACCCCGCAATCCACCTGCTTCCGGAACTGAGCCCGTGTTTTTTTTTTACTTATTCTTTTAATGACTATTTTACGTGTCTTCGGCATCTGGAACGGACAGGAGGGATCTCCGGATCGTCTGGATCTACCGGGATCCCCTCCCCCGCACGCGTCACGTCAGCTGACCGCGTCACGTGACCGCCGCGCAAGATGGAGTTGTCGGAGTCCGTGCAGAAGGGTCTGCGGCGTCTCGCCGACCCGGCGGCGTTCGACGCGGCGCGCTTCGCGGCGCTCGTCGAGGCGGCGTTCGCGGGCGTGACGCGCCCGGGCTCGGAGGCGCTCCTGGGTAAGCGCGTCGCCGCCCCGCCGCCTTTGTCTCGACCCACTTCCGGTTTCGCTCGCTCGCTCGCTCGGCCCGTGTAGCGTAGCCGCGGAGTACGGCTGGAGTAGAGGCGCGTGCGGCAGCGGGAGGCGCGTGACAGCTGCGCGTCAAGTCGCGCGTCAAGTCGCGCCGCGTCCCGCTCCGTGGGTCGAGCGTCACGCCGGGAGTGTTGAGTAAACGCGTAGCGTAGCGCTCGTAGTGACTGTGGGTTTACACGAAGGGTTCAGTTCATACACACACACAATACTCCCGAATAGACTTCCACACTCCAACTCTACTCTATTTCTCTTTAACACACACACACACACACACACAATACTCCCGAATAGACTTCCACACTCCAACTCTACTCTATTTCTCTTTAACACACACACACACAATACTCCCGAATAGACTTCCACACTCCAACTCTACTCTATTTCTCTTTAACACACACACACACACACACACACACACACACAATACTCCCGAATAGACGTCCACACTCCAACTCTACTCTATTTCTCTTTAACACACACACACACACACACACACACACACAGTCTACCTTCTCATTCAATGTGTTTTCTTTATTTTCATGACCATTTACAGGTAGATTTTCACTGAAGGCATCAAAACTATGAATGAACATGTGGTTCACATGCATAGTAGCCTAGTGGTAAGACACTGGCATATGAACCAGAAGACCCAGGTTCAAATCCCACTTACTACCATAGTGTCCCTGAGCAAGACACTTAACCCTGAGTGTCTCCAGGGGGGGACTGTCCCTGTAACTGCTGATTGTAAGTTGCTCTGGATAAGGGCGTCTGATAAATGCTGTAAATGTAAATTTGGCCTCCACATTCACCGGACCTGGTGGTTTCTCCCAATCGAGGTGGTTTCTCTTTCACACACAAACGGTCTCCCTTAATCTCACGCCTACACACAATGTTTATGTTATAAAATCTTACTCCAGCAGGCATGTTACTCCCGCAGTTTTCTCTGTGTGCCTCTACTCTGGTCATATAAATTTATATCATATTAATATATTTGTTTAAACACACACACACACACATATATATATATATATATATGTGTGTGTGTGTGTGTGTGTGTGTGTGTACTCTCTCTTATACACAACTTTCACTTCTCCATCTTTCTTTTTAAAAAGGTCTCTCTCTCTCTCTCTCACACACACATATACAATTTTAATGGTCTTTGGCCAGCGAGCTCTTATTACTCTGTTTTCTTTCACTTTTTAAAAAGAACTCTGTTGAAAATGGTGCTCTCCTGCTTTACATCGCCACTTCTTGCTTTACTCATGCATTTATCTACTATTACTAGTGAATAGTATTTTGCATTCATTATAAGGGTCCAATCTCATTTTATTTTAATTGTATTATTTATATTTGTTGGCCTGCCTTTTGCTGGTACGTCTTTGCGTTGTTTTTTTTTTTTTCAGTGCTTAAAAAATAAAGTTTGCCGTAACTCTCGTCCCTCTCTGTCTCTCACGCACACGGAGCAATTTCTCTCCCTCCATCGCTCAAGGATTTTTGTTCCTCCAAAAAAAAAAAAAAAAAAAAAAAAAAAAAAAAAAAAATATCCTTTTCGTTTCAAAATGTCTCTGACACGCTCCCAGCCTACTTGTTCTCTCTCTGCATGTAGATCTGGATCAAGTTCTCTTTCTGCCTGCCTGAAACCCTGAATTCTACATCTGTATTCAAAGTCCTCTCTCACACGCAAGCACTCGCACACACACACAAGTTTTGTTCAGAGCGAGAAGGTGTGAGGACGGCTCCGTTATCCATTGCAGACCATCCGGAGCTGAAGCACGCGGACCAGGCCTTGGTGAAGCTCTGCCACGCCGCCGCCGCCACCGTCATTTTGGAGGCCGCTAAGCAGAATGCAGACAGATCCACCATCAGGTGACGTTCTCCCGCTGGGATCATCTCAAGGCAACTGTTGTCCTCGTGCAATGGACAATAAAAATAAATGTTTGTGGTTTCAGCTCGTGTCTGGAAGAGTTCAAGTTTGATGCCGGGAGGACGGATCTGTTCTGTGACTCATACCAGGTCATCTGATCCAAAAAAAACGGGACTTGTTGTTGTTTCGAACCTGCCCCGTTCATGTGAACTGATGTCTCTGCCTGTCCTTACAGAAGCATAAAAAGGCCGTGGAGAATCTGCTGGCCGGGTGAGTGTTATTCCAGGTCGATGTAAACAGCTGCTTTTCCAATCCTCACCGTCTTGTGTGGAAAAGAACATCTGCTGCGCATCAAATGCAATTCATCTTCGTTCTACTTGCTTAATCGAGCAATTGCACTTAGGACAGTGCATAATCAGCACATCGTAAAAACACATTTTTAAAACCCATTTTATTCGAAATAAGAAGGCCATTTAACAAATGCAGTTGTGCTTTAAAATGCTCACACAAGCTGTGCACAAATCAAATGAATATCCCGTTGAAACAGTTCTGCAGTCTTCGTGTTTCTGCATTTTTATTCATTTCTTTTTGACTTGTTCGGCCGCTCAATGCCGCAGATGTAATCGTTTGTGGTTGGGAAGCTTCTCATCAGTTTAGTCATGTTTTCAGTATCGGCGGAAGCCCCCCACACATAACGGATGTTTCCTGGCGTTTGGAGTATTGCATTAAGGTACTTCAACATTTTTTTTTTTTTTTTAAATAAAAGCAGAATAAAAACAACACCACCAACTTTATTTTCTCCCTGCAGAATGGATATGTGCACAAAGTGAACCAGCCGTCCTATTTAATCTCCTTCAACGTACAGGTTCGTGGGCCAAATGCCCCCCGGGACGAGTCGGAAGTCGGTAATAAACTGTAATTATTATTCTTGCAGAGCGGCGTCAGTGGGGGGTCCCCGTCAGAGGTCAATTTTAACTGTACCACCGAACAACTTCAGGTGATGGTTTTTTCTTCTTCTTCTTGTCTGCATTCATCTTTTTTTTTTTTTTTGCTGTACCTGGATAATATGCAGCATTGTATGGTTATTGTTTTTTTTGGGTATTACTTTATTTTCAGGTGTTTTCTTTTACTTTTTTTTTTTTTTTAAAGTGCTTTTCTTTATTTAGCAGAAGCGTTCTGTTCAGGAAGTTCTTGTATTCCCCCACACTGAAACATGTGATGCAGAAACAGTAGAAACTGCCTGAACAGTAGGCAAAGAGCAGATTACCGAGTGTTTTTTTTTTTTTTTTTATTAAAATTTCGTAAGTTGTCTTGTGGGTTTTACACGCCACGTATTTCACTCCCACGTGATCTGTGTCACATTTCCTGCAGGATTTGGTGGGGAAGATGAAAGATGCGGCGAAGTCGCTAGAGAAAGCGGCGCAGTCGTGAGCCTCGTCAGGCCCATTCGAGCCCGAGCCGAGCCGAACCGAGCCGACGGCGCACGATCGTGTTGTTATCTTCATTTATTCTGCTGTAACGTCACGTGCGATTTTTGTACATTAAACTCGTGTTTTTTTTTTCCCACGGCCCGTGTGTTGTTCTTTTACTTGGAGTGTGGTGGCGTTTTTATATTTCACATATGAATAAAAACGCTGACTGTCCACGTGTCTGGAGCGCTGCGCATCCGCCGCTAAATGTTTTCATGAAAAACGAGGTCGAATTCAAATTAGTGGAAGAGCGCAGCAGAATCTCGCGTGTCGCGTCCACGGACGATGTAAATATTTTTCTGCGCATATTTAACCACCACCACCACGGCCCGTCAGTCACACCCACAGCCGACATGCAAACATCGAGTTGAAACATTCACAGTCGCACGGCGTGTGGAGGAAGGGGCGAGTACGTGGAAAAGCCGGGTGCGTGTAAACGGATGGGGAAGGGGTTGCGGAGTGAAAGCGCGGAGCGGCGCTACACCGACACATATTCCCGCGCCGCCCTTAAGGCACGAGGCCACGTGACGCGCGGGGCGGTCGAACCACAAGCCATTTTGGGGGACGGTGTCAGTTTCCAGCGAGCCGTCCCCGCAGCGCTACTCGAACCCGCGCGCGCTCGCCCGCACGCACGCACGCACGCGCGCACGCCCGCCCAGGGAAACTCGCGAGTGGAGCGCGCGCGAACGCCGCCGGGGACGAAGCGCGCCGACACCGGACCACCTTCCTCCTCCTCCTCCTCCTCCTCGGAGCCGCGGAACAGGGCGCCGATCCTCTCCACCTCCCCCCCCGCCGCGGGAGCGACGCGCTCGGCTGGCGCGGCTGACAGCGTCTGCAGCCTGTTTCAAGATGGCGGCTCGGCTCGCGTTCATCTGCCGCCGCCGCTGCAGCCGCCGCTGCTGATCCGCCGCGAACTTTCATTGTCTGCGCCTTCGCCTGACCGGTACGTACCACCCGTCCCTCCGGTTCCGATCGGTTCGTTCTGACTCGGCGCGCTGGATGTGCGATTAACGCGCGGGGCTCCGTCTCGCCGCCGCCGCCGCAGCAACAACAACAACAACAACGAAAGATAAAAAAAAAAAAAAAAAAATCTCCCTCCTCACGACGCGCGGACTTTATTTTTTTTATTTTTTATTTTACCCGCGATAAATCCACCGCCGACGCGGCGCGGCGCGACGTCGCCCCGCGTTTATCCGCCGCGTCGGCGGCGCCTTCGTGCGCGAGTCGAACCCGCGCGTTTGTCGCCGCGCTTCTCGGGGTCCCCCGGACGCGAACCCCGCAACGCAGCGCCCTGCTTTTATAGGAACGGGACCTCGGGGGTCCTCCGGGCGGCCGGCCGCGCTCGTCCCGGCCGCGGACCGTTACGCGGCGCTTTTAGTAACTTAAGTTCGCGGCCGGTGCGCGACGGACGGACGACGTGTTACGTGTTGGCGGTTAAACAAAAAACACAATAAATGAAACCCTCCCGCGTGTTTTTTTTTTCTTTCTTTTTTGCGTTTTTACGCGGGAGCCCGAGTTCGTTTTAAAAAAAACAAAAAAACAAATTCACGCATCACGACTCGATTTTCAAACCTTCCGACCTTCATCTGGCCGCAAAATAAAACCCACGGCTGACGGGACGTCGGGATTTTTTTTCTTCTTCTTCTGGAGGAGGAGGTTCTGCCGTGTTGACCACGCCGTGGGACCTTCTCGGATGTTCATGCCGGTTCGGGCGACGGGTCCACGTGTCCCGATCGTCGACAATCCAGACGCTGGACTTCGTCTGGATTTAAATGATGACATTTTTCTTCTGTCGAAGTGGTTTTATTATTATTCATAAGTCGACCTTGAGCGGTATCTGCCCCGTTCCTCCTGCTCGCAGTACCGACCCGGTTGAAGACCACGTGGTGGTGTATATAAAAATATATATAAAATCCATAATCATGTGCTTTCTAAATGAAGTGGTTAATGCGTCACTAGAACGTGTTATGGTGTCAAATCTTTAACCATCTCAGGAATAAGATTGCTGGATGGGGGGGGCGTGTTAAACTGCTGAGACCATGTTCCACTTTTCCTTTTTTTTCTTCTCCTTCTCCTTCTTCTTCTTCTTCTGTCAGGACTCTGTAAATCTGCCCCTCCCGAGAGCGCCATGCATCGCACCACAAGGATCAAGCTCACCGAGCTGAACCCGCACCTGATGTGTGTGCTGTGTGGGGGATACTTCATCGATGCCACCACCATCATCGAGTGTCTGCATTCCTGTGAGCAGCTGGGCTTCTTTTATTTATGTTTTTTCATTATTTTATTTTATTTTTTTGCGGGTGCCGCTTTATTAACAGTCGCGTTGCCGTGTTTTAGTCTGCAAAATGTGCATCGTTCGGTACCTGGAGACCAGCAAGTACTGTCCGATCTGCGACGTCCAGGTCCACAAGACGAAGCCGCTCCTCAACATCCGGTAAGTTCCCCTTCCACGCTCCTCGCCGCGCGCGGAGCCCGAGTGTTTAAAACCTGCTCTGGGTTTGTTGCAGGTCCGACAAGACCCTCCAAGACATTGTGTACAAGCTGGTACCCGGCCTGTTCAAAAGTAAGACTGACTCGGTGAACGTGACGCGTGTGTGTGCGTGTGTGTGTGTGTGTGTGTGTGTGTGAGGGATTAAACCCGGCGTCCTCCACCTTGCAGATGAAATGAAGCGCAGGAGGGACTTTTACGCCGAACACCCCTCCGTGGAGGACGGTAAGGTGCCGCTCCGGCTCGCCCGTCTAGACCGCCCTCTGCCATGTCCGTGTCCCCTGTAACCTGACAGTGTCCCCTGTGACCTGACAGCGGCGAACGCATCCAACGAGGACCGCGGCGAGGTGGCCGACGAAGACAAAAGGATCATCACAGACGACGAGATAATCAGCCTCTCCATCGAGTTCTTCGACCAGAGGTGAGCGCACGTCACCCCTCCGTACATTTAAAAAAAAAAAAAAAATAATAAATTCTATTTTTCAATCGGAGTCACGTCCCCGTCTTGGTGTTTTAGGTCCAAACCGCAGGACGGTGGAGAGGAAAAGCAGGCGAACGAAGAGGTAAAAATGGTTCCAAGAGCACCGCGCTCCACCTGAGACGTCCGAGAGGTGACTGACTGACCGACTTTTTACTTTCTTCTCCAGGCCAATAACAAGCGATATCTGCAGTGTCCTGCCGCCATGACCGTCATGCACCTGAGGAAATTTCTCAGGAGCAAGATGGACATCCCGTGCACCTTTCAGGTGAGCGAGTTAAACGCGGCCTCGAGCGCGAGTGCGAGGAGAGCTCCGTAAACGTTCCCGTGTGGTGCGCAGGTTGAGGTCATGTATGAAGACGAGCCGCTGAAGGACTACTACACGTTAATGGACATCGCCTACATCTACACATGGAGGAGGGTGAGGAGTTGCTTGATTGTTTCTTAATGCCTGCCGCTTAAAATGTACGTTTTTATTTTTTATTAGGGGCAGTGGTGACCTAGCGGTTAAGGAAGCGGCCCCGTAATCAGAAGGTTGCCGGTTCGAATCCCGATCTGCCAAGGTGCCACTGAGCAAAGCACCGTCCCCCCACACTGCTCCCCGGGCGCCTGTCATGGCTGCCCACTGCTCACTCAGGGTGATGGGTTAAATGCAGAGGACAAATGTCACTGTGTGCACCGTGTGCCGTGCTGCTGTGTATCACATGTGACAGTCTGTGCTGTATAAGCTGGACTGTGCAGTGGTCAATAAAATATTTTCCATGCTAGAGAAGTAGGGGATGTGGTGGGAGGGTCAGCGTCCGGAGGTTCTCTAACGGAACCGTGTCGCCTTGCAGAACGGACCGCTGCCCCTGAAGTACCGCGTTCGTCCCGCCTGCAAGAAGCTGAAGCTCGGCCACGTGCCGGAGGAGGGCAACAGCTCCAACCGCTCCGAGAGCGACTCCGCCAGCGACAAGGCCAGCAGCCCGGCCGCTGCGGCGACCACCTCCTCCTCCCCCCCCCCCGCCGCCGCCGCCGCCCACCGCCCCGGCCACCCACTTCCCCCACCCCTCCGGCGCCCTCAACGGCTCCACCGCGGCCTGCCCGCCGCGACACTTCACCTTCGCCAGCAAGCCGCGGAAGGGCTCGCTCAACGGCTCCTCCACGTCCTCGGGCTGATCTCGCCGGGCCGCCGTAGTTCGTCCTAGATGACTCTTCTTACCGCCGTCATTTAAATGAATATGTAAACCGTGTCATGTTATCGTAGTGGAAGTGAACCGTTGCTCCTGGAGACGTGGACTCTGTAGGCCTGGACTAAAGGCCCTTTAAATAAACGACGATCTTCTTCCTTCGGCCGCCCTTGGTAGGCGTCGCCCGCAGCGGATCAGCCGGTCCAGACGTCCGCTCAATCCGCGTGGCGAGGACTTTTACGCCAGATGCACGGTCGCGTGCATCTCCAGAGGCGGGGTCAAATAAACGACTGAATATAACCTTTGTATATTATTATTATTGTTCTTATTCTTTTTTTTTTTTTTTTTTACTCTTTCCTTTCCCAGAGAGAAATCAGAATGTTTCTCATTGCTTGTACTTTCAGTGTGTATCACGGTGTACATTTATTCTATATATATATAGAATAAAAGCATGTATAATGTTCCAGACTGAATACAACTTTAGTAGAGGAGTAGTGCTGGAGTTTAGTACGAGCAACTTAAATCTTCAATAACTCAAATAAAGGCTCTTATCCCAGAGGGGTGAATATATGCTGGAAAATGTGACCTGTTCGTTGTTGGGGGATCTGAAGGGGCTATGAGAGTTTTTATTATAATTATTATTACACCCCCGCGTGTGTGTACAGCTGTCCGAAAACTTATGTTATAGAAAAAAAAAAAAAAACCCACGAAATTGCCCCGTTTTGATGTCTCAGTGTTCCACATCTCCGTTGTTGCCAGTCGGTTTCACGAACGACTGCTGTATTGTGAGTGTTACACGGTATAAAATATCTAATTAATAATAAAGAAAGATCTTTTTCCACTTTGATGAAAATTCGCTCTCATTTCCTTTGTTTTATTAATATTACTGATGCACATTCCTTTAAGAAAAAATAAAAACGTTGCATGTTTTATTAAATGAACTCGTGGCATTCCTGCCATATAATTAATAAATCAGATGAAAGGGGTCACGTCGCACGGCACGACAGGCGTCGTGTGAATTTTGCACTTTATGTCACCGCAGTTGAGTAAATGGCGGGTTAGCCACGCGTGTTCGTGGTTTCTCAACGGTTCTTTGTCGAAATTACAAGTTTTTTTTTTTTAATATGAAAATAGTTGAGGCCGAAGCAGTGATGTTTTTTTTTTTTTTTCATGAATCCCGTTTATTTAAAAAAAAAAAAAAAAGTAATTGAGGTTAATGGCCTCACTTTGCGGCACGACCACAGCAAATTTGGGAGGTTTCATTAAAAGTTAAAAAAAAAAAAAAAAAAAAAAACGTCACGCCACGGTGGATTTTATCCGCAGGCCGGTCGGTATATTCGGACGAAGTGTGTCCGATTATTACCGCGACGTCAGCGGGGGGTAAAAACACTTTTATACGAAGTTCGTGTACGAAGCCCGTATAAAATATGACATCGTACAGAAATGACCCTGCCGGCACAGGGCGCCTTCTTCTTCTTCTTAAAAAAAATGACAAGGTCGTCAAAATAAAAAAAATAAATAAAAAATGAGAAATAAAATGCAAAATTGTGAGGGGTTCATTAACCACGCGGCTCCGGCTGAAGGAAATGAGGGGAGCGGCGAACGACAGTCGGGGGACCGCGGCCCGACGTCGACTCCGTAAAACACCGATTCATGTAAAAAAAAAAAAAAAAAAAAAAAGACAAAAGAAAAGTGACAAAAAGACAGAAAAGCGGCGTTGATGAGCCGAAAGCGGGAAAACCGGGAGGAAGAAGATATCGGGGGAAAAAAACAGACGACGTGACGTGTCGCCACTCGAGGCGACACACGGGCGAGTAAACAGCAGAAAACGTCCAGAAAACAACGACGACGACGACATGCGACGTCACGCAAAGTTAAAGAAAGACGCGCGCGGCGCGCGAGCGAGCGAGGGAGGGAGGGGATCCACTTCCGGTCTGTTGCCCGGGCAACCGCGGAACACCAACACCGAGCCCCGGGCGCCGAGCAGGAGACGCCGCGCCGCGCCGCTCCGCAACGCACCGCACCGCACCGCACCGCACCGCACCGTCCTTCTCCCCGCGTTCCCGAACATGACGCAGCGCCAGGTCCTGCAAGGTGGGGCCGCGGCGCGTTCACCCCGACGTGGTCGTTAACGTAGAAGTTCGCTTGATCGGTCGTGTTGCTGGTGTTGCCCCGCAGCGTTCGAGCAGTACCAGAGATCCAGGACCCAGTTCGTCCAGACGGTCGCCGAGCTGGCGACCAGGCCCCAGAACATCGAGACCCTGCAGCATGCTGGTAATCCCCGCTTCCGGGCCACCTTTACCGCCCGAACCTGCAATTCTGTAATTATGTCGCGGTCACGCAATGATTAAAAAATTCACCATTATGCATGAATTAAAATACAAACCTATTTTTCGAGCATTTCTCACTTTATTGCAAGTGAATTATGCAACATAATGTGACATCCTGATCATAAGTGAATCGATGCATAATGACAGATTTTTACCTGTCTGCATATTTATATGTTTTTAAAGCAATATGCCATTGTTTGGCTTGTCCCTTGGTCCTGGTTTCTCCCCAAAACGAACTTTGTTTCTTTGACTTAGGTGTCGTGTCCCTTCTGAGGCCTCTTCTGCTGGACGGGGTCCCTACCATCCAGCAGACAGCAGCCTTAGCACTCGGAAGGCTTGCCAACCACAGCGATGACCTGGCTGAGGCTGTGGTGAAGGGAGGAATTCTTCCTCAGCTCGTGTACTCCTTGGCTGAACAGAATGTAATTGCCTTCCTAAACCTTACGTGTGCACGTTCGCCTTCACGCATTCCTTTATTTCTCTCTTCCCTGGATTACGTTGTTCCGAGAACTTCGTGTATGGTGAAACGTCGTGGACGCCTGGCTATCTTAATCTGTCCGCCTGCCTTGTTTTTTCTCTTTCCCGCTGTTGGCTGACGGCTGAGCGCAACACAAAACCTTTGTCTGCTTTTAACTTCAGCGCTTTTACAAGAAGGCAGCAGCTTTTGTGTTGCGGGCCGTGGCCAAGCATTCTCCAGAGCTGGCCCAGGCTGTGGTGGACTGTGGAGCGTTGGATGCTCTGGTCCTCTGCCTGGAGGAATTTGACCCTGGGGTCAAAGAGGCTGCCGCTTGGGCACTGGGCTACATTGCTCGACACAATGCAGGTAGACACAATACGCCCTCCTTCGATCCATTGTTTTTGTGGGAATTGGGGCTCTTCCGTATATATTTAATTAAAAAAAGACATCTTAAATGCCTTTACTGTAAAATGCGCTGTATTACCATGCGCTCAGAGCCATTTGTGATCTTTTTTTTTTGCGGATCCAGAGCTGTCCCTGTCAGTCGTGGAGGCGGGGGCCGTGCCCCTGTTGGTTCTCTGCGTCCAAGAGCCAGAGATCGCCGTGAGGAGGATTGCCGCTTCGTCCCTCAGTGACATTTCCAAGCACTCCCCAGAGCTGGCCCAGACCGTGGTGGACACCGGTGCCATAGCCTACCTGGCACAGATGATTCTCAACCCGGACGCCAAGCTTAAGGTCTGGGGGGGTTTCTCTCTCTCTCCATCTCCGTTAAAACCCGCGTCGTTCACGCTATGTATGCCATATTCACCTGGATGCTTGCAGATCGGATCTTTTTTGCTCAATTGACCATCGACTGCTCGTGACATTTTGTAGTTTGGCCTGACTGGTCCCTTCATTGGTTCTCTTTTCCATAACAGCCATAACAGCCACTCCAGCCTTTCCTCCCATTTATCGCCAAATCACGTTTTGGTAGCACAGACGAACCGTCGAACACCCTTGTTTCATAATATCAAGAGTTAAAGTTAAAGTGAAGGGATTGTCACACGTGATACACAGCAGCACAGCACACGGTGCACACAGTGAAATGTGTCCTCTGCATTTAACCCATCACCCTGAGTGAGCAGTGGGCAGCCATGACAGGCGCCCGGGGAGCAGTGTGTGGGGACGGTGCTTTGCTCAGTGGCACCTCAGTGGCACCTTGGCGGATCGGGATTCGAACCGGCAACCTTCTGATTATGGGGCCGCTTCCTTAACCGCTAGGCCACCACTGCCCCCAGAGACGTGAATCTTTATTCTGAAAAAATGTCAAATATCTTCTGAATTAAAAAAAAAAAAAAATAGCGTTTAGAGACAGTTCTGCTGTGGATAGAATCTGGATTGGAACAAGCGACCCTTCAGCCTCACTTCCATTGTCCCACCAGAGGCCTTGATTGTGCAAGACGTTGTCAAGAGATGTCAGAGTTACGTAAATCTTCATACTGAGAAATGGGATTTTGTCCGTGCCCTGCAATAATATTGCCACGCACTGTATGATATTGGTGCGCCGCGTTTCGACGTGGATCATGTTGCTACCGCTGTGCCACACAGAGGCAAGTGTTCTCGGCGCTCAGCCAAATCTCCAAGCACTCCGTGGATCTGGCAGAGATGGTGGTGGAGGCCGAGGTCTTCCCTGCCGCGCTGGCTTGCCTCAAGGACCCCGACGAGTACGTGAGGAAGAACGTCGCCACCCTGATGCGCGAAATCGCCAAGCACACCCCCGAGGTACCCGCTACGCGCGCCGCGCTGTTTGTGTAGCGACCGCGAACGTAACCGAGAACCGGAATGAAACACATTCCATGACCTACTTTGTCCCTGAACTGTAAGTGAGTCCAGAGGAAATGCGTCTGTTATTTATCACCAAAGAAAGAGAGAGAGAGAGAGAGAGAGAGAGGGGAGGGGGGGGGGGGACAATAACCACATGCTATTCACAGTTATGCAGCGTGTTTGGCTTAGTCCACTTCTGTTTTTTGTCTCCCCGGGCCGTCGCAGTCGTCCTTGTCTGCCTGTGGTTCATGCTTGTGGTCCCGTGTGTTTCTTGGTCAGCTGTCCCAGATGGTGGTGAATTGTGGCGGGGTGGCGGCTGTCATTGATTACCTCGGGGACTCCAGGGCCAACGTGCGCCTCCCCGGCATCATGATGCTCGGCTATGTGGCCGCACACCGTGAAAACCTCGCCATGGCTGTCATCGTGTCCAGGGTGAGGGACCTGTCCCCCTTCGGGCAACCTTGTCGTAATTTCAAATCAAATCATTTCTGTTTCCTGTCTCGTGGTACCTGTGGGTGGCCCTAACCCCGTCAGGGCGTTTCCCAGCTGGCCATCTGCCTGGTGGAAGAGCCCGAGGATCACATCAAGGCTGCAACCGTGTGGGCGTTTGGGCAGATCGGTCGGCACACGCCGGAGCACGCCCGCGCGGTGGCCTCCGCCAACGTCCTCCCTAAGCTGCTAGACCTCTACATGGACCCCGGCAGCTCGGAAGACCTGCAGGCGAAGGTGAGCATCCGTGGAATTTCCCCGCGTCTCGGCGGCCTCCGCGTTTCCGGTGGGTAAGAGCGCTCCGTGTCGATTTTTCCGCACCCCGACGCAGTCAAAGAGGGCGCTGAAGGGCATCCTGCAAAAGTGCACCCACCTGCCAGCGCTGGAGCCCCTGCTGTGCGACGCCCCCAGCAACATCCTCAAGCACGTGGCCTGTCAGTTCAGCAAGGTGGCCGAACGTCCACATTTGTCGCCGTGCTCGTCTGCCGAGCGTTCGGCCTAAACGCCTGTCCCCCCGCCTCTGCAGATTCTACCTCATGACAGCCAGGCCCGCCGTCTGTTCGTCACCAGCGGGGGACTGAAAAAGGTCCAGGAGATCGAAGCCGAGGCCGGCTCGGCTCTCCAGGAACACATCAACTCGATAAACAACTGTTTCCCAGCGGAGATTGTCAGGTTTGTCTGCTGCGTTTGCTTATTTGAATGAATAGCAGTGGCGAGTTTGTTCGGACAAAATTGTAGGCAAATGAAATCAATTACGGTACATTTTACTTGGTAAAGGGTCGAAGACAACGTCTGTCCTCTGAGCTGCCGATGCAGTATTGTTTGCAGATATTAAACATTAGAAATGAGAAATGAGAGCTGGTGAGTAGCTGGGCAGGAAGGAGGAGGTTTTTTTTTTTTTTTTTTTTTTTTGTGGGTGCTGGCTTCATTAACAATCGTGTTTTAGTCTGTAAGTCATTTAGTCTTTAGTCATTGACAGGTTTTTTTTTTTTTTACAGAGGAATTTTGTCCCTTCTCGTTACAGATACTACTCGCCAGGCTACTCCGAGACACTGCTGGAAAAAGTGGAAAAATATCAGCCAGCGTGAAAAACCGAGGAAAAAAACGTGGGGCAGAAAACAAACGACGAATTTAATCACGTGTCCCTCGCTCCGCGTTTCAAAATGAAATAAAAAAATAAATAAAAAACTTTTGCGCATGTCCGCCGAGTGTGTCTCCTTCTACAATTTGCGCGCGTCTAAATGACGTTTGAACGTCGCGATTTTCGTTCGAGTCGCGATGCCGCGACGGCGCGGCGCTCCGCGGTGTTGCTCCCCAGCGCCCCCTGCCGTCCGACCGGCGACAACGTTGTCGCGCGACCGTGGCCCGCTTTCCGACCCTCTTGTGTCTGGGATCGAACGACCGATTCCAACAGATTCAACTGTACATTATGGCGAACAGCGACCGACATTCGTAAAACGGTTCGCACAGCGAACACGCCGGCGGTGTTGTTGATGAGACCCGTTCGCGCAATCCGCGTTTCCACACGCCGCGATTTGACGTGGGCGGTTCCGGCGTGGTTTTGCGAGCGGGGAGGTAAAAAAGAAGGTACAGGCGCCGCCACAGAGAGAACGTTGCTGTTTATTTCGCTTACCGTCATCTGGCCGGAAAAACACGACCTGTATGGAGCCGTGGGGCTTTTTTTTTTTTTCTGCTTCTACCTCGTACCCAAATGGAACAGATCACCAGAAATGGAACTGTGTTCATTCAATGACGTGTGCAACAGCAATTAAAAAAGAAGTAGAATATTAATAAAGTGATACTAATACCAATATTCATTCTGCATAAACGAACACTTCTGTAATTGTGTAAAGTTATACGTGTACTTACTGACATTTACAGGAGTTACTGCATAAAAAAACCACCCCTCTACACTCTTATATCGTTCATCCTTGGCAGAAGAATTTAGAGTTTAGCCATCCGAGTATTTCCACGTCGCCCGTGGGCCTTTCTGACCTGCTCTCATCAATCACGGCGGAGCGCGGGGCCATTCCTCCCGTGGAAACGTTTTCCACCCCAGCCACCGCATTCCACGCTCCCGTTCCTCCTACAACCCGATCCTCGAACTCCCACCGTCGGCCGAACGTGGAAACCAAACCCTTCGCCATTCGTGAAATGCCGCAAATTTATATAAAATGATTACGTGCAATTAGGATTTGCATACAGGGGCACGTTTTTAATTATATCACAACATGCACCAGAAGAAGTGGTTAGGGGCTCATTTTTATTCCATCAGATACAGACCACATTTAAATGGCCTAGCAGGTAATAAAATCATCCCCGAAGGTTCGAATTTAAGTTTATTAAGGGACAAGCCATCTTCTGGCTGCTGGTGAGATTCCTGCAGAAGGAGAAGAAGAAGAAGCGGAGCTGCTGCGTGGTTCATCGGGACCCAGGTCCTCGGGGACCCCGCAGATCGTCCCCCCATCTGTGTGACTCGCAGATGAATACCGGCTAATAGGTTGAAAAGTGTCAGTCGCCGTTACGTATTTATTTACCACAATAAATCATTAGACGTTAAGCAATCTTATTTAGGCAGATAAGAAATACATTCATTTCGGAACCCGAGTGTCTAAAAACGGTCCTATAAACCCAAACAGTCATACTTGCATGCATTGCACGCGATCGAACAGGTTAAACGTCGATCAAACGATTTTATTTACGCGTCCCGTTCGGCGGTCAACCACGGCCAACAAAGCGCGTTTCCCGGCGTTCGAACCCGTGTTCGAACACGCCCACTGTTCCCACGCGTGACCCGGCCGAGCGCTCGTCGCGGTGTGTACTGCGTGGAAATGATCTGGGCGTCTCGGGGAGAAGACCTCGTAACGTCCGGCCTTATCTTGTTTTTTTTTTGCCTTGTTTGATGTGGTGTGGGTGTGTCTGTCTTAATTTTTTTAATAATGTTCAACAGATTAATTAAATAGATTTGATTTGTTTAATTCTTTTTTTAAATGATGCACCCAGTTCCTGTATATATTTACACCATTTTAAGAAATATTGAACACACACAACAATCCAGCTGTGCAATGTTCGGATTGGACTGAAACGGCTCCTCTGAAACGGATGCCTTCCCACGGGGGACGGAATTGGCAGCGTGGCCTTACATTCATAACGTCACAGTTTACAGTGTAAATGACACGGTCCACCCAGGGACACCCTCCCTTCTGAAAACCTCTGGGCATTTAGCGTCACCCCCATGGCAACCCACAGGTTTGCTGTTAATTTTTTCATTGCACCAGTTATGTTAGTGACGTTAATATAAGTTAATGCTGCTGGGAAGCCGACACAATCCTGGACATAACAAAGAATATCTGACTGTTGTTGATCTGGAGTTCACGTGGACTGCTGGATCTGAACAAGCCTTCAGAGTTCCTGTTGAATGAATGAATGCAAATAGAAATTCAACTCACACTCTGAATGTGTTTCTTGGATTCCCAGCAGACATTTCTCTCTCCACCTGGATCTCCAAGCACACTGTTAGTGTATCGGTGACCTCTGTTCTCCCAGCACCAGAAGCTTTGGAGGTCCAGCTCATTCGGCTTTCTTAGGGAGTGTCACTACATTTCCTGCATGAGTTGTTACTGGAAATAGAGGTCAGCTTCTCCTGGAACGTCACAGACGCCATGCGTTCTCGGGTGTTTACCACAGTTAGCAGACCTCAGTCGGACTGTCTGGTTACTGGTGATGCCATCATCTCTTGTAAGACACATGAGAATTAGGCACCAAGACTTAATCATTTTTCTTGTTGTCTCAGAATTATTCATTCACTGAGCAGGGGCTTCATGTGGTGCCTGTCAATGCCTCAAATGATGACGGCTGGAACTGCAAAGCGCTTCATCTTTTAAGTGTTGTGTTTTTTAAAAAGTGAAATTGTAATAAAACAAAGAATCTTTAGAAAAATGTGATTTTTTTAAAAAAAAAAAAGGTAAACCTTCAGCCCTTCTGCCCCAGCCAAGTATTTAATGAAGATATTTTTCTTAATTACGAATCCTTTTTTTTTTTGCATTGTAGATAATATCTGAGATACTGGATTTCACAATCATAAACGAAAATGTGTGCTTTTGTTACACTGACACGGGTCATTTGGTCAGGAAACCAACCTTTTTAACAATATTCCACAATTGTTTTAAAAAGATGAATTAGTCTTGTGTGTGACCTTTATTTTTTTTTTCCTACAGGCGTTTGAGAGCGAGGTCAGATGGCGTCTCTGCGGCTGTAAGTGTTCTCCAACGCCACACTGCAGCCTGGCATCACCCACTGCAGCTTCTTCACGCGTCCGACCTTCGCGGCTGCCTGCAGAGACTCCGCCTCTTCCATGGTCCGTTGGTGGTTGGGAGATCTCCAGACACACTTTTCATTTACATTTACATTTACAGCATTTATCAGACGCCCTTATCCTCATCCAGAGCGACTTACGATCAGTAGTTACAGGGACAGTCCCCCCTGGAGACGCTTAGGGTTAACTGTCTTGCTCAGGGACACAATGGTAGTAAGCGGGATTTGAACCTGGGTCTTCTGGTTCACAGGCGAGTGTGTTACCCGTTAGGCTACTACCACCATGATTGTGTCTTCTGTGTCCGTTTACTCTGCCAGTATGCGGACGCTTTCAGCTACACTGCCCCTCCCTCTCCGGGTGTTTGAACCCGTTCATGTCCTGAGGCCGGCGTTGCCGTGGAGACAGGTGATACCTTCCTGTGAGACTGTAACCTATAGTGTAACAAGCAGCACCGACCTTTCGGGCTTTGCTTTGATGTGGACTGTCTCCGAGGGCAACGGGAGTGTTGTGAACCGGTCGACAGAGGGCCCGTCACTCTCTCACCTAGACGCTGGCGGCCATACCACGGCCATTACGGCTTTTGACCCCGTCTGCAGGTTGTCCATTCAGACCATGCTGCTGGTACAAGGCTCCGTATCCAGACTCCCACTGAGTCCTCAGGCTGCTTTTTTCATGCTGCTGCAATCTTTTATCTGTCCAGTGGACAGCCTGACTTATATTTGGAGCTGTGGAGCCAATTCCAGCCGCATAACTGCTAGCCAAAGTGCGATGGTGAGGGAGGACAATGTTGGACCCTCCAATCAAACCGCAAGAAACAATCCTCAGATTATCGAAGATAAAACGTCAATCTGCTTTGCTGTCTCTCTGAGGACGGTTCTATTGGACGCTGTGTTTGTCAATGAGGGTGCCTTTCATGGGCACAAAAATGAAGAAATCATGGATGCAGATAATGTCACTTTATGCTGCTTTTTCAACGAGGATGAGACATTAAGAGGAAACTTCAAAGCCCACGATGAGTCCATCTCTCTGTGGAGAAAGCCTTCAGCGTCTGGTGGTGAATGCAGGATCCTTACAAGAGAGATCAAAGGTAATTGGCCATGTAATCCCTTTGCTGAAAGTTTTATTGACACTTAATCAAGTTAATATAGAATCAGAATTTGAGAAAATGAAGGGCAAATAAGATAAAGAACTGAAATAATACAGAAAACTTTATGCGTCTTTTGTCATACCTCTCCAACATTTCAGGTTGTATTTGTATCGATATTACAAAATATCACAACCCCCCCTCACACTGTCACCTGATCGTCACAGACGTTGGGATTAATCTTTCAATGAAGGTACACAATTTACATTTACTTTAATTCATTTTCCACATGGCTGCCACTGCCCCTGAATTGTAAATGCATTTCCTCACCTATGACTGTGTTATAGGATGTTCTGGTTCTTGAAATAATGTGCACTGTTATTGCAAACTAATTAATTTAACCAGAAGAAATTTTAAATGTGTATATTTCTTTTAGAATGTACCAAATGGCCGCACAATAGCTGTAAAATTAGGGTAAGTACACATATACTGTTATATACTCTCAGACTGTTGTGTAATGTGATATGATACGAATATGATTCGTATCTGGAAATGCTGGGCCTCGTTGAAACTTTTGAAAAATAACAAAAGAGTTCCTGGCGTTCATTTTGAGATGGTTGAGATGGTTCTGCGAGATCCTCCCAGACAGACTCTAGCAGTACTTCTACTTGAGAGAGTGCTGAGTGAATGCTCGCCAGAGCACCAAGTAAGATTTTACCGGCATGACTGGTCAATTATGCTCACTGGTATTAGCTGGTAATTCGAGTATTTTGTTTATGAGACCTGGGGCATGTAGTAAATTTCCCTGCACGCTGTATGAAAGGATTCACAATAGGCAAGGCCAGTTTCACATATGGCTTTTAATGGCACATGAACACATAAGGACACTGCATATGTATACCAGTATGGGCCGGAAGACTTTCGTAGTGTTACTTACATGTGTAATGTTCGTACACCCGTGTTAACTTGGGTTCGTATTTCTGTTCTCTGTTCAGCAACACAAGTGCACGTACCTCGAAAGGTCATGCCGAGGTTCCTTGGCTACACAGCGTGTGTCTGATTGGCCAAGAGGTGAAACTGTGCAGTTTTCCACCACGGATCCAGGTCCGGTTTCCCTTTGGCAGGAGGCAGACTGTGTTTCCTCGCCAGCAAAATGGTCTGTATTCAGTGGGGTTACTGCTGCACATTCTTAATCCCATTCAGTTCCGAAATTAACTCAATTTAAAGATTATGATATGACAGTTAATAAATATTAAAACAGTTTTAAACACACTAAGTGTAAATGTTTTGTTTTAGAAATGTATGGATTGCAGTAGACTATAGTACACAAGGATTATGACAATTACACAATTACCATTTAATATTTTACGTTTCTTAATGCATTTATGTTTCTTAATGCGGTCCTGGCAACAGTATTTTACGCTGTGCTGAAGAATTTATAATGTTTTCTTTTTTTAATGCTTTAGTGTCGCCTCGGAACACAGTTGCCAAAACACAGTTGTCTTTCCGCGCGACCCGCCAAGTCAAATTAACCTTGACTGATTTCATTCAGCCGCTCACCGCTCCTCCCCTTTAATTTAGCTGTCAAGATCTACAGCGATAAACAGGTGTGCGGCACAGGGACCGACATAACTTTCCGAGCTGTCACCGAGGAGCCTGACCTTCTACACTTCCTGTGGCATTTTGGGGATGGGCCAGCCATAAAGACCAGCTTGAGAACCATCACAAAGAAATACTCTGTTCCCAACAGGTGTTCAGCATTCCGTAAACACCTTTTGGTGTGTAATTTATGCATAAGTATTGTGTGTGTGTAGGTATTTTTGCTCAGGCCTTAAATGCTTCTTTTTTAGGTACCGTGTCACAGTGACTGCTTTCAGCGAAGGGAGGTCCATCTCCTCTGAAGTCTTCTTCGTGGTCGTTCAGCGGCCAGTCCACCTAAACAGACTTCAGTTCAGACCCTCGGTGCTGATCAACACCAGCGTGGACTTCCACTGCCGGCTCGACGCAGGGACTAACGCCACTTACCTGTGGAGCTTCGGCGACGAGACTGTAGAACTTGGCCGCAGTGGCACACAACATGTCTATGGCAGGTAGGATCACGTTTTCTTTCGTTTCCGTAGTGCTCCTCGTGATCCCATGGTCACTTGACATCGACGAACGACTTTCCTGCCGTTTGTAGGGAGGGCGAATTTGCCGTTGAAGTTACCGTGTTTAACCTAGTCAGCTCTGCTTTCCTGAGGGGCAGGATTTTTGTTGTCCATGAGCCATGTCAGCCTCCTCCGGTGAAAAACATGGGCCCGAAGAAAATCCAGGTACGGAAGTATGGAGCGTGCGTCCCACACAGCGGGCCTGTGAGGCTGAATGCAGCGATAACGGGAACCTCCGGTGGTCTCCTCCACCAGGTGCATCGCTCACAGGCCGTGTCCCTGGGTGTGACTTACGAGGCGGACATCGACTGCAACACGTCCCAGGGTCTGCTCTACAGCTGGCAGCTCCGTGATCCCAGAGGCAAGAAGGTTCTGCTCCCAGCTGTCGAGACGCACAGGCAAAACATCGAGCTGCCAAAGTTCTTCCTTCATTATGGCATTTACACGGCTATCGCCAGGGTAACGGGCTCCAGATCACAGAACCGATTCTGAATGGTTTTAACATGCACGTTGTTCGTTAATGTTACGTTTATTACATTATTTTGTTCAGGTTCGGGTGCTTGGCAGTGTTGTGTACAGTAATTACACTGTTGAGGTTGAGGTGGTTCCTCAGGACCCAGTCAGTGTCATAAATGGAGCAACAAATGTCTTCATCAACAGGCACAACACCGCTGTGATTGCTCTGAATGGGGAACGATCACATGACCCGGACTACCCGGACGATTCACTAAGGTGCAGATGTACGGTTAAATCACATTATCATCCATTGTTGTAAATGAATTCCTATCGCTATCAATATCAATTTATATTATCAGCTACAACTGGCACTGCAGACCCGTCAGCAGAGTTAAAGGGCCGTGTTTTGTCGAGGCTGTCCAGACATCACAGTCAAGAATCCTATTTCCGGCCAGCGTTCTGCATCCAGGATTCGATCAGTTCAAGTTCACCCTGACTGTAAAAAGCGGCAACCGATCCTCTTCGTCTGAGACCTTCATCACCATCACACCAGCTTCTCTTCGGTAAAGCACTCCCTAGATGTTTTTGCATGGTGTAATTCTTCTCATTTCTGTCTTACCTATTGCCTGCCGTCCTCATCTCAGTGAGGTGCAGGTCTACTGTGATGGATGCTGGGGTAACGCGGTGAATTGGAACGAGCAGTTTACCGTCATTTCACTCTGTGAGGACTGCAGCACGTCAGCTCCAGGTCCTGTCCTCTACTCCTGGAAGCTCTACGTAGTGAATGCTTCGGGCAAAGCCAATTTTCGGGGTGAGACACATTTTGGCTTGAGCACCGCCTCCGTGCGGACATTAACGGGGTCCTCTAATTAAATTCCACGTTTCTTTTTTCCTTTCCTCTTTGTCCCCAGTCCCTTTCTGTAGCACTGTAGACATGAGCGGCCCCTCTAGAGTCCTCAGCAGACACAGTTCTTCTGCTCCTGATCCACCTGACTCTGCACAGTCCAGCGACTCCCAACCTCAGCCCACCGCTCGAACTGAGGAGAGCACATCTAGCACGAGCACACCACACACAGCCACCTCTGCAGCGGGACCTCCGGACGCTTCCTTCCCTCTGATGGGTTCGGTCAGAGAGAAGCATGTGGACAGCACCCGCATGAATTCTGGTAATACAACAAACATCCAATAGCAGTAAAAAATGCTGGATTCTGACTGTAGAGTAGAATTATGGTGACACTACACTGATGCACTCTAATTAATGGTGGCCGGTGCGCTTAGGTGACGAAGAGTCACTGTCACGTGGCCCCAGGTTTGCTGTGACCTCTGAAGGAGGACGCGTCACACACTCTGCACATGTTGGCTACGCCGATTTCCCTACAACCTTCGAAGGTGGAGATGTCAGTCCTCAGGAAGGTGTGTACAGTGATTTATTTCTGTTTCACTTATGTATTATTATCTCATCATTTCTGTGATGACAGAGGGGGTTTAAATGCGGAAAATTTTGATTTTGAAAATAAAATGTGTGTTTTGTATTAGTGTAAATCACTGACCTGTGACTGTTCTTAAAATATGGACATTTCAGATTATGATTTTCCTTTTATTGGAATTGAAGAAGCTGATGCTGGTGTCAGACCAACAGGTAGATGCAAAGCCTTTGTTAAAATGATGCATTTGTCTGTGAGGTTACATCGCCACCTACAGTTCATACGCTGTGAATGTGTTTCAGATTGGCCCAGGGAGATGGGGGATTCTGTATTCTCCTCAAACCCTCCTGATGAGAGTGACTTACTTGACCTCAGACACCCTGCTGTGGTGGCCGCAGAGCGAACCCTGCTGGACCTGGACAGAGAGCTCACTGACGCTGTGGTGTTTGAGTCTTACACCCAAACTGGTAATAATAATACAATGGATATGATACTTTACTTTACTTTACTTTATTTAGCAGACACTTTTATCCAAAGCGACTTACAAGAGGAAGACACCAGCAATTCTCGTTCGATCTATATAGAATTTTGAGTTTCAAGAGCCCTGATAAGGCCTAACTTGTCAGCAAAGAGCATGCTCGGACATTGTTAAGTGCTAGACAAAGGAAAAATTCGAATTTTTGTATTGTTTTGTGCAATGTGTACGCATGTGTGTGTGTAAGTGTAAGATTTGTCTGAAATATTTTTTGAATAGGAATAGGAATGATACTGTGACACAAATGCATACATATTATACATACGTAACGTATTATCTCTCCATGCAGGGATATCTTCATCCACCATTTCATTTAAACCTTACATGCTACAGCCAAAGAGTCTTTACATGCTGGAAGTGACTGCAGGTAAACACCAGCTGCATGTGCAAGAAGGGGGAAGAAAGGAATGAGAAAAAGAACAATGGGTGTTTCAGCTGCAGAGATGCTAGGCATGAGGAATTGTGGATGTTTCTCCGGTGAGTTCGAACGCGCTCCCTCTTCCCTGACTGTCAGGTTCACGGCAGACCGTGTTGGGGAAATCACAGCTGTTCTTCACCTCGCGCGAAGCTCCTCGGGGAATTAGATGCCAGATCCAGCCAAGCAAAGGCTTCGAGATCCACACAGATTTCAGCGTTTTCTGTGCTTCTGGGAAAGAGGTGTGTTTTTATTTATCTCTTTGTGCAAAAATAAATCATTCAAAAACGCACCAAAAAGCATGAAAAATACATATGCACCAGTTTACTGAGCTGAAATGGAAGTGTTTTATGGAGTAGCGTTAGAACAAAATCTGGAGATTTGTACCCTTGTTTAAAGGTGTAAACGTTCCTTTTCCCACTGCAGGATTATCTGTATGAGTACAGCTACAGTGTTGGTGACGACCCACCCAGGGTTCTGTATGAGGGCACGGACTTCCAGCATTACTTCCGTCTTCCAGCTGGAGATCCGGAAGCACACTTTAAAGGTAGCATGTTTGGCTGAATGCTATTCGCACGGTTCATCTGAATAGATGACCGTGATAACTGAGTTACTTTCACTGCGTCTCTTGCAGTTACTGTCTACACGTTAATAAAGAATAGATTTGGAACATGGTCCAAATCGTGCAGCGCTACTGTTGAAGTCCTGCCAAGTGTCCGAATGAACGAATCCTCATCCAAAAACCCAGACGAGGAGCTGTAAGATATCTAAAAAGGTCTGCCGTCGATCTCATTTTTGTAAACCATCCTGACATGGATCCATTTGTTCAACACAGATTAACGTACGGTGTGAAAAACCTCAAAAAACTTGTTCAAGTGGGAAGCAGCAGGGACGTCCACAACTTCATCGCCATTCTCACCAGCGCGCTCAGTCGCGTAAGTCGGAACTGGAGTCTCCCTGAGACGCTGCTGGTGGACGCCCGCAGCGCTCTCATCTCAGCGGCCTGCCAGCAGCCACTTGGTCGGCAGGTACCAAGAGTTTATTTTTTAGTTTTTATCCTCTTTTACACCTTACATTACATTAGGACTCAAGTCCCATGCCCTAGGTGGAAAACAAGCATTTAAAAGTCAAATGGCACAATTAGAAAAACAAGTATTCCATGTCTAACAGTGGCCGTTGACTGAGGACATCTACGTGCTGAAGGAGCTCATGACATTTACAGACCAAGTAAGCAATAAATCCCCCTGATCCAGAATGTCCACAGGTCTACTTGAGAATACAATAACAATGGACTTCTTCTCATGTTCTGTCAGGTAACACCACGCAGCGCGAAACTGGTCTCTGACCACATTAAGAACCTATCCGGCCTGTTTGATGATCCCAGCTCTATAGCAAGTCACACTCTGAATGAAGGCGTAGTGAACATGCTGGTTGCCACGCTCTCTCACACCCTGGAAGCCTCCGTCAGGTTCTCAGAGGAGGGGGTCGGTCTTGCCTTTGACAGCCTTCACACTGCCACTGATCTACTGCTGGTAAGAGCCACACACGTCATATTCATCACTAAATACGCTCTCTGTGGAATACACAGATGTTCGGGACATGTGTGTATGTGTGTGCCTCAGAGATTATTCCTTTTTTCGGGAATGTAGAAATATGTCCTGCTCAGCAACACATCACACCACAGTGTCAGCACCAGCCTGATGGCGCTGAAGACGCTGAGGTACAGAAAATTCCAGAACACTGTTCACAGCGTGGGGTCGACTAATATCCAGGTCCCTCGTGGACTGGAACCATACATCAGCCACAGACAGAGCAATGACCTGTGCATCATCGCTCAATTCAGACACTTCAAAAAGAAGCTGCACATCTGGGGAGGCATGGTGAGATTTATTTAGTGATTGTGCAGAAACGTTCAAACCATTTCCATCAAGCCATGTAACAGGACCATTTCACCTGCAGCTGAATGGGGATGTTGCTGACATGAAACTGTACGACTGCATGACCCGGGAAGAGATTAAAGTTCAAGCCCTGGCCACACCGATGTATGTTGACTTCCAGAAAAGCATACGAAACGATGTAAGTCATTTATTATTTCAGTGATTCATTTCAACATAGTTTAGGTCAGCAGCTTTCAACCTTTTGGATCCTTCCATCTCAGCACACACTCAATACAAACTATATATATATATATATATATATATACACACACACACACACACACACACACACACACACACACACACACACACACACACTATATATTGCCTTATATATCACTTTTACACTTATAATGAAACACCAGAACACGCAGGATCATTCTGCATTTCACCATTGTAATTGTGAAAATGGTCGTAATTTTCATTTATAAAAAGGTTTTAAAAAGCTTTTTAAAAGTAGAAATCCTCAGTAATATATATGAAACATTGAATAATTATAATGAGATTCAGGAAAATATACTGTATCACTGATATATGTGTATATACAAAGGCAAGATCGGCCAAGGTAATGTATATATACACACACACCGCAGTGGTGGCCTAGCAGTTAAGGAAGCGGAAGGTTGAATCCCGATCCGCCAAGGTGCCACTGAGCAAAGCACCGTCCCCACACACTGCTCCCCGGGCGCCTGTCATGGCTGCCCACTGCTCACTCAGGGTGATGGTTAAAAGCAGAAGACACATGTCGTTGTGTCACCGTGTAATGTGCTGTGTATCACAATGACAATCACTTCACTTTCACTTTTCACTTTTCATGTACACACACACACATCCTCTTCATTTGTCTTAAAAAGAGATTTATAAACTTGTAAATAAGGAAATTCAGACGTTTTGATTTTCGAATATGTCCTTTTTATGTTTTACTCCAGTTATTAGAAAATCAATTATTGAAAATACTAAAGCAAGTTCATTTAGCTCATTGTTAGCTAAGATCTAGGGGGATATAGCCCTTGAATTGTGAATGATGAATTATGAAAAGGACGACAATTAATATCAATAATAAATAATGTAATAATGTTTCTGAACAGACGAGCGGTGTTTCAGAATTCACACTGTTGCGCAGCCGGCTAAATTTACACCGGTTCAACATCACTTCCGAGCACCATCAGCAGGCGCTCCGAATCACAGTGGCGTTCACACCGCCAGGAAGCAAGGCCTTTCCTGTTATGCTGCTTTTCAGGTGTGAAGACTCTTTCCGTACTATTGCCCCAGTTGTAAAGGTTCCATTGCACTAATGGAAAGGTTGTGTTTCTCACCACAGAATGTTTGAGCAGCCTAGTCCCACCTCGTACAGCATTAAGAGAATCCATCAATGGGAAGGGAACACTGTCAGCATCTTCATACCACCCCTGTCACATCTGAAGGGTATTTTTTTTTTTTTTAATATTAATACAATTGTGATTAATCAGATGTGACATTTTTCTATATATATTGATGGGAATGGGATTTTTTTTCTGGAAATTGTGCAGATGCCGGTGCCGGTTACTTCATGCTCCTGAATGCAGACTACAACAGAAATCTGAGGAATAAATACATCAGCCCGGCTGTGAACTACACACTAAACGTGGAGCTCAGTCAGTGTCTATCCTGGGAAGGTGTGAGGGAGTGGACGCCTGATGGTTGCACACCTGTACCTGGACTTTCTTCCTTCCACATAAACTGCAGGTATCACATAAGACTGGGTTGCCTCCATATATTATGTTGACAGACCCTTCTTCTGTGTTCTTTTTAAAGCCAGACGTCTCCTTAGTAGGTATAAAACGTACATTATGTCTGATAAATAATGTTCTATTATTCACTCATCATTCTTTCAGCTGCAGCCATCTCAATACCGTTACAGCGACTTACCAAGAGGTTAATAGCCAGTGTGAGATTGCTGATGTTTCCCAGTATATTAGGTATTTAATCACATCCTCGTTCGAATTCCTGTTCTGAATTGGTGGCCGTGTAGTAACGAATTCTCTCTGTAGCCACTACAAGAGTGTTATGGTGTACTATGTGATGGCCCTCTCCCTGGCTGTCTATGCCGTTCTGATGATTGTCTGTAAGAGGGCTGATGTTGGGTCTCAGAGGAGGAAGGCCTTCTACCTACTGCCAGATAACAATCCAGCAGACCAACAGTGTTACTCCATCACGGTCGACACAGGCCTCCGATCTGCAGCTGACATGTCAGCAAAGGTACTTTACTCGCCCCTGTAGGTATGCAAATCATGGCTTCGTCAGATGCTCACAGGAGTGAAGATCGAGTGGCTCCAACTCACTTCATTTGTCACAGGTTTACATTGTTCTCTATGGAGATGACGGGGTGTCTGAGACTAGGGAGCTCAGCTTCCCAGCAGGTAAACTCTTCACAAGAAACTCCAGGTCCACGTTCGTCCTGAGGTACCGTGCTGCATATAGTTACTTTTTATGCAAAAGACCGAAAATTGAAGTCTGTACATAAGATTAGATTAGATGAGATTTTCTTACCACTCCCAGCACACCAGTGAGCCTGGGACCCATCTGGAAGGTGCATCTCTGGCATGACAATGGTGGCCCATGTCCCAGCTGGTACCTTAGCCACGTGCTGGTGAAGGACCTGGTGAGAGGCAGCAGCTGGTTCTTCCTGGCACAATGCTGGCTGGCTGTGGACGAGGATGATGGGAAAGTGGAAAGGAAGCTTGTGCCTTGTAAATCTGGTCTGGGTTTCAGAAAGGTAAAGGCCAATATGAATGCAATCCTTCTAATATATATATATATATATATATATATAATTGAACTATATATATATATAGTTCAATTTCCTGGAGTGGTGAGTATATTGGTCTCGTAATCAAATTCAAAATTTCAAATTCCTGTTCGAGAGGAATGTCCAATGGGCTTTCCATTTCCAAAACGTCCTGTGTCTGCATGTTCCCTTGTATGGATGCTGGGTTGTAGCTGCTGTATATGAAGATGACTGAGTATCTGGAGGACCACCACCCGTGGCTATCAGTATACAGCGGCCCGCCAGACGGTGTCCTCACTCGCGTCCAGCGGCTGACTGTCTGTCTGCTGCTGCTCCACGGGTACATGGGTGTGAACGCAGTGCTCACCCACTTGCTGAATGACCAGGTATAGGAGCCGTTGTGGTTTTATTTAGTAGAGATGACCCGAGACTGTTTTTTTTTTTTTATATATATGTATATATGTTGCGGTCTGTCTCTGCAGCACTCCGTCGAGCTTGGACTGATTGATGCCTCCATGCAGTCGTTGGCTATGGGGGTCCTCAGTACGCTTTCTCTGTTGCCTGTGGAGATGCTGTTATTCCTGCTGTTCTACTTTTGCCAGGTAACCTTGAGGAGAACACAATCAAATATAATTGTTCAACATACAGATAGGTGGACAAAATTGTGTTTAAAAATGTTATGTCATGTTGGATTTCTTTTCATTCATTTCGTAGGCACCTTAATCCAAAGATTTAATGCTGCGCAATTTGAATTGTGTAGCCAGAGATAAATAAATAGAGTGAGGGTAAAAAGTATGAGACAGTAAGGAGAGTAGGTGCTTAAGGAGAGTAGGTGCTTTATGACGAGTAGGTGCTTTATGACGAGATTTTTTAAGATAGTGAGGGATGGGGCAGCTCTGAGGTTTGGTAGCTCAGGTCCACAATTGGTGAATCACAGACAAAAAACAGCCTATACTTCTGGGAAACTGTGACTGAAGGTTGTGTCTTCATTTCAATTCAGTGATGCTTGTATTCTGCACACGGTGGAACATGGTGGAATAAAGATGATAATAATTATTAAGCAATTTATATTCATCCGGGCAGTGGGGGCCTAGCGGGTAAGGAAGTGGACTCGTAACCGGATGGTCACGAGTTCAATTCCCAAACAATCACTTTTATTTCATCTCATTTGCAATCCAAGCAGCAAAATTGCCCACAAATCAGTTTCTCCACTCACTTTTGAACTTTTACATTTTGTTTGACGCACATATGTAAAGCCAGTAAATTTGAACCTTATGTATTTGAATGTTGTTTTTTTATAAACCCTTTTATAAACTTGTCTTGAAGTTAAATAAAGAGAAAAACCAGGGGGATCATCAGGTGCTTTGTGTGCCTCAAATCTTGGCACCCAAAGGTATATGTTTTGATCTATTTTTATCTATTAACTTCCTTTTGCCTCTAAAAATATGCACGTGGGTGGTTTTCTAATGAAAGACTGGTGATCTGCCCTCATAGCTAACCACCATGCACTACTCTCTGGTGGCTGCTTTTGTAAACCCTACCTGCCATGCAACCATCAGCTGGTGTTCCATGATGATGCACAGAGGAAAAACTGCGAGGTAAAACCTGTCACCTCAGATTCGAAATAAAAAAAAACGTAGTCACGAACACCATGGACAAAACAGATTTTTTTATTCTTTTCGGAATGCCGTGTGGACTGTCAGGTGCGCCACAGCAGGACTCCAAGCCGGAGTGAGACATGGGGGGATACAGATTATGTAGAGATAGACATAGAGCAGAACAACGAAGGCCAACCAAACCTTCAAAGCAGATGCTCTGCAGGCAAGTGGGACAATGTTGGCATTAAAGATAACCATCAGTAACGGGTCTTGATTGAATTTGTTCTTTTTAGAAGATTTTTCACACGGGAGACATTTGCCAGACTATTGTGCGATGCCGAGCGATATCACAAGGCTCCCTCGGGGGTGTCACTACATGACCTGGGCCTTTTGTTCCCTTCTGTGCCTGACCTGCGCTGTGCTGACCGGAACATTTGGTACAAAGTGGGTATGCGTTGAAATTCTGCTAGAGAGGGGAGACTGTAGATTACATGTAGATAAAATAATGCATATATTTTACCTCGCCAGATTCAGTGACACCAAGAGTCTGCTGTGGATTCACGCCTTGTTCTTCTCTTTACTCTACAGTATATTTATCCTCCATCCACTTCTGGTAACTTAAAAACCTAAAAATAACCTTTTCAGTACCGTCAAACTATTTATCACTACACAGAATGCATAAATGAAGCATTATCTGATCTAATATAGTGTGCTGATGTTTTGCACCTTAAATACTTTCCTCGCAGATCCTAATTGTTGCAGCAGTTACGTCTGCACGCTATCAAGGCCAGAAGGATTTCTGTGACCAGCGCAGAACTGTGGAGCTGTTTCTTGTAGCAAGCCAAAGCGAAAAGTCCCTCTCCGTTCACAATCTGTCCCATGACAGTGATGCATCATTTGAGGAGGTAAAACCACATGAAAATCCCAAAATGTTGTCAGTAGTTGGCAACCCAGGTGCATCGGTGAAAATATGAAATTGCAAACAATACCCCAGTCATTTCCAGTGCTCTGTGTGATTGACAGGTGATAAAAGCCCGTCAAAGGGCCCGCTACTTGCGGCTTGTGCGTCCGCCCAGTGCAGAGCAGCTGAGGTCTGTTCGTAAGCTACGTAGGAAAGAGCATATTGCATACAGATTTCTAAGGTTTGGAATATCCTATCCTGTAATTTTTTAATCCCTGAAACAATATTATAATTTTGCTTTTGCATTTCCCTAAATAATCCCATCACCCAGTTACATTCATTTAATTTTGGTCAACATTAATAAAACTTATAACATAATTGTGTTTGTTCGTTGAAGGGATATGGGTGTACATGCTGTCGTGCTTTCTCTTCTACTCTTTGTAACGTGTGGAAAAACAACAGATAAGTTCAATCTTAATAAAGCAATCAGAACAGAGTTTACAAGGTAAGCGTTTGATCTGAGTGATGCTCACAATGTGTCCAGAAATTTTTGTGTGCTGTGCTGTGTATTGTCTGTATTTTCATTTGATGAAACGCAGGGGCCCAAACAGCCCTTTTCAGTCAGTCAGAAGCCCTGAGGTCTGGTGGAACTGGACATTTACGACTCTTTTGGATGGACTCTACTGGGAACATGGTAATTCCTCAACAGCAAACAAGGTGAGCCAATCTCTGCTTTGAAAAGGGGATCAATTATGTTAATTGTAACTGTTTCCTCACTAAGATGATTATTGATCATTTCTTGCAGGCAAATGCCCTCAGGGGAACTTGCATACTCATTGGAGAACCAATTTTTACAAAAATTGAGGCTTCCAACAACTTGCCTGGTCAGGTAAATTATTGTGGAAATAATTGTAGATTCATACATGGAAAAATTTTTTTTTTACTCAGCTGCCACAAGAGGGCACTGTTTAGATCCTTTTAAATACTTTTTTTTCTTTTTAACCCAAAGTTGTTCAGTATGTGTGCCAGCATAGAGTCTGATTTCTTCCAGGAACAGAACCAGGAAAGGCACCATGATCCGAGTGCGGGTCTCAGCCAGGAGAACCTCTGCGGCAAACATGGATGTTATAATGGGATATGGAGAACCATTGGCATTGGAAGGATAAGGTTCGAATGAAGCATTTTTAAATACTTTATAAAAATAATATATTTTATAGTCTGCCATAACACATTAAATTCCACAAAGGCTCTAAACTATCGGTTCAGAACAAGACATTTGTCCCATGTGTCTTTAGTAGATTTTTATCCACTCTGCATGTTTGAACCAGTTACTGACCTTTCCATTCTAGTATTTCTAATGTTGCCTTGTAATAAAAGTAATATTAACTGACAATACGCTGTGTGCTCTCTGGAAAAATGTGTTTATTTCAGATCTGTGGCAGAAGTCAGGCTGCGGGAACTGTATTCTGCACATTGGTTTGGGAGAAGCACTCGGGCAGCGGCTGTCCAGTTTACCCTTTACAATCCACCCAGCAACCTTTTCGCCACAGTCTCCATACTGGTGGAGCAGCTGCCCACTGGAGGCTTGTGGTCATCTGCCTTTGTCGAGTCGACCAGACTATACAGCGATATCAGTGCCCTTCACTACATTAACATGACCTCTGAGGTAAGTGCCACATGACCTTAGCTATCTTATCACAAGTCACATGGTATCTGATTGATGTAAATAGTTCTGTTACAAGTAGAAGAATTATAACTTCCTATTCATCATCCAATAATTGGTTTTGTAATTAGATTAATTCTGTCGTTTTCTCAACAGCTTCTCTTCCTTGTCGTTACTCTGCTTCAGCTGTATGTTCAAATATGTTCTGTTTGTCAGAAGGGATTTAATGTTTATTGGAAAGACATCAGGAATTGGTTAGAGGTGAGATAATCCATCTAGATATTATTCATCCCATTATGACCAGAAATGACCAACCGCAAACTGTTTCTTTCAACAGGTCACCATAATCTGTCTCACCCTTCTATACTACGTGGGTTATATGTACAACTTTACACTGAAGGTGGACACCATCGACTCCTTGCTGAGGGAGAATTTTAAGAAATTTGTTGATTTAGAATTTGTCGCTTTGTGGGAACAGGTATGGGAGTTCAGCATCCTGATGGAATCTTTATGGAACCATGCTTTTCATGCCAAAGAAACTAAAATACACATTTCACAGCATTGGAATTTCTAATGAATACAGAGTATATGCACTGAAAATTGAAGTAATATGTGAACCTAATATTTTAGACAATTTAGTTTAAAAGAGCAAACTGATATTTTTAACTATTGTAATA
This sequence comes from Denticeps clupeoides, assembly GCF_900700375.1. Lineage (NCBI taxonomy): Eukaryota > Metazoa > Chordata > Actinopteri > Clupeiformes > Denticipitidae > Denticeps > Denticeps clupeoides. The sequence goes on from NC_041708.1 coordinate 33,174,744, forward strand.
AGTAAAAACACACTTTTTTTGTTTAATGGTTTAATTTTTGTGTTTACTTGCAGTTTACTACCGCTCTACTTGGAGTCATTTTGTTCCTCACCTTGGTGAAATTCTTATTCATTTTTCAAATGAATAAAACCATGGCTTATTTTGTGGCAACATTTAAGAATGTATCCTCCAAATTCTTTTGGTCAATGGTAAATAATCACAGGCCTGCATACTATTATTTGTTAATATTATAACATCCATTCCATTGGGGATGCTGTTGGGTTTTCAACTGTTATATTTCATATTTCAGGTTGCTGGCCTGATTTTCGTGATTGCGTTCTCCTCAATGGGAAACCTGCTTTTTCACCACTCATCTCATGCCTTCAGCAGCATCTTTAGGTCTTTCAAGGTCGTCCTAAATTACAGTCTGGGTGTGAGGAAGCCGAAAGCTTGGCCAGAGCTTAACTGGGCCTCCATCACAGCTTTCTGTGGCTCTTTAAATGTTGCTGTGCTAACCTTCTGGACAGCAGTGGTATGTAGGCCTATATAATTATCAAAAATCCTTATTTCTGAACAAATAATGCTTTTTAAAAAAAAATTAATGTACACTACATTTAATTTGTACAGGTAATTGGATTGTTAAAATCTTTTGCAAAAATTGCAAAAAGAACATCAAGACGAAAAAGTCTTCTGAGCTTTTCTGAGGTTGCTGCCTGGATTACAGGTAAGGTATTTGTAATCATGGGCAAACGGAAGCGAAGGGTTTCCAGCAATTCTCTTAGAAACGTAAGTGACACACGTCTGCTTTACACAAATCCTCTTATGAAATATGAATGATTATTCGTACAGGGTTTATTATACATCACTTGTTTTATATATATATATCGTATTTCTCAACAGAACCTCATCCTGGAGGAATTCGAAGATCTTGTAAATGAGCTTTTGTTCAGACTCGGTGCCCTATCAGACAGCCTTCACCATACCCTGCCCAGTAAAGCACCAGGGTATGAGAGCTCAGTCCTGCCTGACACTGAACAAAGCTACAGCGCAGATTTAGAGGTAAGAACATGTTGTGCTGGGAGGATTCTGCCATCATGGGTGATTGTGAACAAGAGTAAACCTTACTTTGATATGTATGACCAGGTACAAACCCAGTCCAAGGAAATGCATTACATGTAACATGTAAATAATGTCTCCTTATCTAAGTGTAACTTAATTTTTTGCTGTCATTATTATTATTATCGCATTTATTTATTTATTGCAGATCCCTGCATGTCAAGAAGATACCCAAGGACATGGATGATTCCAGAATTATTTATTGTAATTATGAAACCTTATATTGAACAGTTGGTTAGTCTTTCATAAATAAAACCACTGTAAGAATGAGCACATTTGTATTTGCCAAATCAAGTGCCCAAATGATCGATGTGGGCATTTTGGAGCTATGGATCATCAAATAAAACCAGTCTGTCAGGGGTATTCATTAATATTAAAATGTAATAGCATGACATTTGAATTGTGTGTTTTTAGAAATGTTAAGAATAGAGGTGTTGGTATTGGGCAGCATGGATTGTGTGTGCTTTCCTCCTCCTCCTTGCTGGAATGCTCTTATGGACAAAAAGGTGAACACTACGGGTTTTCATTTACCCTCCTTTTAATGATGATGGCACCATCAGCAGCAGGGTCTCGTGTGAAATGGACTGTGTAAAGCATGAGACATCATGTCACTAATGAACTGAATAAACTTCTGTCTGCACGTGAAATGTCCGCAAACATGGCGTCCTTTGCATTTTTTTGTATTTGGACACTCACTACTGGCAGCCAAACCAAAGAAAACAAGTTTATACAAAACCTACCGACTCATATTTGAATTTTGATGTATTGGCAAGACCTGATCGCCTCGAACCGTGTCGTTTTACGGCAGAATCCACATCCTGTACCTGTTCCGCGTACTTTTTTTTTTATTATTTTTTTTTTATTTCAGCGTCCAATGACGCTTCGACTAACGGGCCGCTCGGCCAATGGCGGCCGCGAACGTGCGCGCTTCGGACTTGAGTGGCGACGCCTGATTGGAGGAGCGGGCGGGCAGCGAACCAATGAGGACGCGGCAAGTCAGACAAGTTCGCGTCGCGCCGCGGCCAGCACGTCGCGACGTCGCCAGAGCCGCAGCAGCGTGTCCGTGTGCAGTATTATCCCGACGCCAGTATTTATCATCATTATTATTATTTTTATCCGGACGGTGAGCGGGAGGAACATGAGGGGGACGGCGCTCCTGGTCGTCGTGCTGCTCGGCGTGGCGCACTTCGCGTCGGTGGCCAAATGTGACGAGAGCGGTGAGCGCAAACACGCACACGCACAGCAACTGGTGTAAAGTCTGCTAAATGAAGACGCAGCGAGTGCGACGTTTTCTGCGACCCCTTCCGTTTAGATTCTGCCGAGGAGCTCCTGGACGAGGAGGACGACGGTGCCGACGACGAGGATGACGAAGGTGACGACGGCACGGAAGTCAAGGACGAAAACGGGGTGCTGGTCCTCACGGACAGGAACTTTGACACGTTCGTGGAAGACAAGGACACGGTCCTGGTGGAGTTCTACGCTCCCTGGTGAGTTGGGTTCTCGCCACGTCCACGGTCCAGGCCTTGCTGCACGTTTCTCACGCGACCTGCTGTTTTTTTTTTTTTAACCTGCGCAGGTGCGGTCACTGCAAACAGTTTGCTCCCGAATACGAGAAGATTGCCAAGACGCTGCAAGAAGGCGAGCCGCCGGTACCAGTCGCCAAAGTTGACGCGACGAAGGAGAGCTCGCTGGGAAGCCGCTTCGAGGTTTCGGGGTATCCCACCATCAAAATCCTGAAGAAGGGGCAGCCGGTGGCGTACGATGGCGATCGGACGGAGCAGGGTACGACCAGAGCGCTTGACCGCCAGTGGCTCGCGGCCTTGGGGTTTGGGAGTTAAATGCTGAACTTCTGTCTGCAGCTATCGTGGCCAGAGTTCAAGAGGTTGCTCAGCCAGACTGGGAGCCGCCACCAGAGGCCACCTTGGTCCTCACGAAGGACAACTTTGATGAAGTGGTCAATGGTGCTGACATCATTCTGGTTGAGTTCTATGCACCTTGGTAAGCGCTTTTGCTCAGAAACATGGCGATAAATGAAATGCAGATTACTTTGTCTCATTTTCTTGTGGTGGATGGATTTAATCATGGATTTAAAAAAAAAAAAAAAAAAATGTCCGTTCCCCGACAGGTGTGGTCACTGTAAGCGACTTGCTCCGGAGTACGAGAACGCTGCTAAGGAGCTCAGCACTCGTACTCCTCCAATTCTCCTGGCGAAGGTTGATGCCACGGTGGAAACTGATATTGCCTCCAGATTTGAAGTGTCTGGTTATCCAACCTTGAAGATCTTCAGGAAGGGCAAGGCTTTTGAGTACAATGGACCAAGAGAGAAATTTGGTATGTCTTTGGATTTTTTTTTTTTAATAATGTTAAGTGGCTCTATTTGTAGTCACAAACTTTTTCTAAACGTGAAAATGTTCTCTTTTTTTTTTTTTCTCCAGGCATCGTTGATTACATGAGTGATCAGGCTGGACCCCCATCAAAGCAAATCCAGACTCTCAAACAGGTTCAGGAATTAATAAAAGATGGAGACGACTCTGTCATTGTTGGAGTTTTTGCCGATGAACAAGATGCTGCACTTGAAGTCTATCTAGATGCTTGTAAGTTCTGGAGAACACAAATGGGTTTCACCTTCCCCAGTATCACAATACTGTTGTGTTTATGGCATACTTTTGGAAAGGTGAGATTTGTCTTGTTTTTTTTTTTTTTATTATTATTATTAGTAGTATTTTTTTTGTCTCTACAGGCAACACCTTACGTGACGATTACAAGTTCCTTCACACTTTCAGTGCTGAAGTTGCCACGTTTCTGAAGGCTTCCCCTGGTGCTGTCGTAATGCTCCAGCCTGAGAAGTTCCGCTCAAAACACGAGCCTGCGTCCCATTCATTAACAATCAAAGTATGTCTGTGGGCACAGAGTTATCCAGCGTCAAGAGAAATCAAGCTGTGCGTTTTTGTCAGATTAGGTTTTAATATTTTGTTCTGTTTTCTTAGGACTCCACGTCTTCCTCAGAACTGCAAGACTTCTTCAAAAAACACGTGCTTCCATTGGTAGGACACCGGAAACAGAGCAATGATGCCAAACGCTACACAAACAGGCCGCTGGTTGTGGTCTATTATGGAGTTGACTTCAGCTTCGACTACAGAGTTGGTAAGAGCTCTGAAGTTTTCGCTCTTATTCCTTGAGCCAAAGCCATTATCTTCCGGGGCATGCGTCTGTTAATGGCTTTAAGTGTCATTCTGTGACACAAGGTGGCCCTAGCGTCTAAGGAAGGGATCCCGTAATCAGAAGGTTGCTGGTTCGAATCCTGACCCGCCAAGGTGCCATCGAGCAAAGCCCCCACTGCTGCTCCCCAGGCAGCCTGTCATGGCCGCCCACTGCTCACCAAGGGTGGTGGTTAAAAGCAGAGGACTCATTTCGTTGTGTGCTTTGCTGCAGAATTTCACAATAACAACCACTTACACTTCACGAGGAGGAGAGCGGCCTATAGATGACAGGAATTATCAACACTGTTCACCAACCACAATGTTTTGTGTAGACAAGAGGGCGTGTCTGCATTTTTCCAGAAAAAATTAAATTAGTCTCACGACTAAACTAGACTTAAATTATCACACGTTTATTTTTTTTAATCACTGAGCAGCCGCAATGCTTCGCATGTTTGGAATCCATGACTGTTTTGAGTCACTTTTTTTTTTTAGGAGAGGGGTGGGAAATTCTCTGGGCGTACAATCAGAAAGGGGAGGTAACCTTTTCCCCTTATGATGACATAATGGGACAAATTAAGTAAATCTCTTAACAGATTATTTAATGTTAAATCTCACAAAGTGGAATTGTCATGATTGGGACATTTATTTATTTACTTTACTTTATTTAGCAGACTCTTTTATCCAAAGCGACTTACAATAGGAAGACACCAGCAATTCTCGTTCGATTTCTATAGAATATAGAGTTTACAAACTATGAGCCCTGATAAGGCTTAGACTTGTCAGTGAAGAGCATGCTCGGAGATTGTTGGGTGCTAGACTAAGAAAAATTATAATGTATTTATACATTTTGTATTTGTTTGTGCAAATACAAAAAATTATTTATTTATATATAAAAATATCCTGTGTGTGTCACCTACAGCCACTCAGTTCTGGAGGAGTAAAGTGTTGGAAGTGGCAAAAGATTTCCCAGAGTACACGTTTGCCATTGCTGATGAGGAGGACTATTCTGATGAGCTGAAGAGCCTTGGCCTGAGTGATAGTGGTGAAGAAGTGAATGTTGGTATTTTTGGCGAGGGAGGGAAGAAGTATGCCATGGAACCAGAGGAGTTTGACTCTGATGTGCTCAGGGAATTTGTGAAAGCCTTCAAAAAAGGTAAATTAATTCCATGTTTGCTTGTTATTATTTTTGTATTGAATGGATATTTTTCATTTATAGGATATTATGGGTCTTATTAAACTTAACAAAGATGTTGCCATTTTGTTTCAATTTCCAAACAGTGCAAAATTGTGAGTGAAACTTTTTTTTAAAAGATTGAACTGTGCCCTAACTTTTTCTTCCTCACTATAGGCAAAGTCAAACCCCTAGTCAAATCGCAGCCAATTCCAAAGAACAACAAGGGACCGGTAAAGGTTGTGGTAGGAAAGACGTTTGATGACATCGTCATGGACACGAAGAAGGATGTCCTCATCGAATTCTATGCTCCTTGGTGCGGGCACTGTAAAAAGCTTGAGCCTGAGTATGTTGCTCTTGGGAAGAAATACAAGAACGAGAAGAACCTGGTCATTGCAAAAATGGATGCAACGGCCAATGATGTTCCTCACGACAGCTACAAGGTGGAGGGCTTCCCAACTATATACTTTGCTCCAAGCAACAGCAAGCACAAACCAGTCAAATTCGAAGGTGGCCAAAGGGATGTGGAGGGCTTCAGCAAATTCTTGGACGAACATGCTACCAAATTGTCACACACTAGAGATGAACTCTAATGTTTCCAAATGCGTTTGGGAGTAGCTGATGGACTTCCATAGAATTTTTTTTTTTTTTCTTTTTATTTGATGTTACTGTTTTGTCTTTCAAAAAAGGCATTCTTCTTTCCTTTTTGAAAGGGTGCACTGTATCACAGATTTACAAGTCTTTTTAAATAAAATGTGAAACTATACAGCCTCCTGTTTCTCTGGAGTGGGTGTAGCACTTCAGATTGGCTTTCTGCACGTCCCACTAATTTTAATGCTCATGGTGCCTGTTCCTACTGTTGAGGGGGGGGGAGCTTTGCATCTGAACGTTTTCTCTTGACCGATTCGGGGGAGGGGGCGGCGAACAACGGTCGCAAACGCTAACTTCTTCGCGTGTTTATTATCTATTGCAAGTGTTTTCAGCGAGGGGCATAGAAACGTGGACAAATGCGTGGTAAAGACCAGCGTCGGAAGACTGGAGCTGTATCCATAATGTATGGTGCTACGTCACGGGTGGGCGGGGTTTAATAAACCGACCGACCTCGGCGCTCACCGGGCAGACCGGCAGCCGAAGACGACAGCGACGTACGGTGCACGGATTACGCGCTTGCGTTTACAACGTGGCTGATTTATTCTCAATACGTTTGTAAGAGGGCCTTATTATCGCGCTGTGTATAAATAAAAAAAAAAAAGGATGAACAACAAAGGATGCACGCACGGTTCTAACATTTAACGAGACCGTCGGCGGTTATGCGCACATTCCCTCAACATTCGCCGATATAACGCGTCGCTTATTCGAGAAACCGTTGAGTCCAAATCAAGAACAAAGAGAAGTTCTCCACATGTTCCCCGGGGCCCCCGCTGCAGGGCCGCGTCTCATTGGCTGAGGCGCGCACGGCCATCGGCCTATGGCAGCTCGCGGCTTTGCGCGACGCGACTGTCGCGCCTCCTGATTGGCCCGTGCGTTTGGCGCTCGTTGAATCTGCAGTACGCGAAGAGGGCGGCGAGTTGCGAGTGGAAGAGACGGAGAAAGGGCGCCGGGCGAGTTTTTTTTCCCCCACCGCGGAGCGCCTCCAACACCCGAGCCCGCGTCCGCACGAGTCGGACCGCGGAAGCCCAGACGAGCGTCGGGCTTTGTGTGCCGACCGAAAGCTCGCCGGCGGCGGACGCGCGGAGGTGACGCGACCCCCTCCTGCTAGCGGCGCGGCGCAGGCTAAGCCACTAATCTCGGCCGGCCGGGTGGGCGCCCGATCTCGGGGTGCCTCGTTGGATGTGGACTGAACTCTTCCCGCAGGTGAGAAGAGCCCGGAAGCGGCCGCGTTTCGCCCCGACTGTCATCGGCGAGCGTACTAGCCGGTGCGCGGTCCTAGCTGCCGCCGCCGCTAACTCTCCGTGGACGGCCGTCGTCACGTTGTTCGCGTGTGAGGACCGAGGCCGAACGCCGCGCTTCCGTCGAGCTTGTGCGGCCGCTGCTACCTGTGGCAGCCGAGCCCGACGTGAGCGGACGTGAGCGGGAGCAGCCGGCGCGTCACGTCACGCGGTCGCCACTAGTTTCGCTCGAATCGTTTTACGTGTGACATGGTCCCCACGGCGTCGCCCTACCTGGGAAATAAAGCTCAACTTTCGGAAAAAGACCCCCGGACCCCGCGCACTTTTTACCCAGCTGCGCCTCGCCGAGACTTCCGCGACGATCCGCCAGACGTGGCTGCCGTCGCGTCACGTCGAGCCGTGGCCTGTGCTAGTTACTCGTGCGATACTCGGAGGAGCTGCTGCGCTCAACCGGCCGCCTGTCACGGTGTCCTTCTCGGTTCCCGACCTGGGGTGTTTTTTTTTTTATAATAAATCACGGTATCCGATTGAGTCCGGCCACCTCGCACCTGCTGCCAAACACACTCCGGGCTCTTATTAACATTTACGTTTAAGGCATTTGTCAGACGCCCTGATCCAGAGCGACTTACAACCTGCTTTCAAGTTACCATCGATGAAGTGATCAGTTCCGGTTCATTAGGACCCTCAACTATGAATACAACCTTTTATTCACTCTGTTGTAGTTTCTATACATAAGTTAGACAATAAGAAGGTTACAAGTTAATCTAAATATTCTCTAAAGAGGAAGGTCTTGAGCTGCCGTTTGAAAATACTCAGTGACTGAGCTGTTCTCAAGGGGAAGTTCATTCCACCACTGAGGGGCCAAGACGGAGAAGAATCTAGATGAATGTCTTCCTTTTACCTTTAGCGATGGAGGGACCAGGCGAGCAGTACTGGAGGCTCCGAGTACATTTACAGCATTTACCAGACGCCCTTTATCCAGAGCGACTTACAATCAGTAGTTACAGGGACAGTCCCCCCCTGGAGACACTCAGGGTTAAGTGTCTTGCTCAGGGACACAATTGTAGTAAGTGGGGTTTGAACCTGGTTCTTAGGCGAGTGTGTTAACCACTAGGCTACTAACACCGGAGTATGCAAGGTGTAATAAGGGCTGTGAGGTAGGATGGTGCTACTCCATGTCTGACTTTGTAGGCCAGCATCAGTATTTTGAACCTGATGCGTGCAGCTACTGGGAGCCGGTGGAGGGAACGTAGCAGAGGGGTGGTGTGGGAAGGTTGAAGCGCAGTCGTGCTGCTGCATTTTGTATGAGTTGTAGAGGTCTGATTGTATATAGAGGTAGACCAGCTAGAAGAAGTAACGCATTAATTCTCTCTCCCATGTCTCTACAAGCTGTGTTTTTCTGGAAGGTTCATATCATTCCACAGAATGTGAATTTTACATTTACAGCATTTACCAGACGCCCTTATCCAGAGCGACTTACAATCAGTATTTACAGGGACAGTCCCCCCCTGGAGTCACTCAGGGTTAAGTGTCTTGCTCAGGGACACAATGGTAGTAAGCGGGGTTAGAACCTGGGTCTTCATAGGCGACTGTGTTACCCACTAGGCTACTACCACCCTTTTTTGAAGAAGAAAAAAAACTAACTGCGTGGCAAGCAGTGTTTTTTTTTTTTTTTTTAAGCAATTGATTATCATAATATCCCTAATAGTGTAAAATATATATATTTAATCCATTCAGTTTGACTTGTGTCTTCAGGTTTGTCTTTTTTTTTTTCGTGCAGGGACGCGATGGGCTTGACGGGTAAGAAATCAGAGAAGCGGCCCGTGTGTTGGAGGAAACGTGTCAAATCGGAGTACATGAGGCTGCGGCAGCTCAAGCGCTTCAGGAGAGCCGATGAGGTGAAGGTATGAGCTGGAAGCCGCCTCGGTCTGCTGCGATGCACATCTCAGCTCGTGCACGCTTTACTTTTGTAAATTATAAAACCGAGTTTGTTTATAGGAACATATGAATGTCGTTATACCGTATCACTACTTCAACTGAAATAAACAAGGAACATTTCCCACTGCTTTCAAACAGGCTGTCATTGCTCCCCTGCTCAAAAAACCCACATTAAACCCGTCTTTATTGGATAGCTACTGCCCAGTCTCCACTTTTCCTTTTCTTTCAAAAATTCTTGAAAGAGCAGGTCCTGGCTCAACTTTCTTAATTTCTCCACGAGCATGATCTTCTCGACCCTTTTCAGTCTGGTTTCAGGAAAGGAAATTTAACTGGATTCTCCCTCCTGGCAATGATGGATGACCTTCGTGCTGCAAGAGGTGCCCACAGATCATCCATCCTTATCCTACTTGATCTATCTGCAGCCTTCGACACAGTTAATCATGAAATTCTTCTCACCACACTCTCAGATTTAGGAGTTACATGAACCGTACTAAATTGGTTCACCTCTTATCTTCACGACAGGTCTTTCAAGGTATCATGGGGAGGTGAGACATCTGTCCTCTCTAGGGTAACCACAGGGGTTCCACAAGGCTCTGTCCTTGGCCCCCTTCTATTCTCAGTATACACTCGCTCACTTATTCACATCATCCAATCACACAGCTTCTCTTATCACACTTACGCTGATGACACCCAGCTCTATTTGTCTTTCCCACCAGAAGATGCCACTATAGCAGCAAAAATCCCGGCCTGTCCCTCAGACATATCAGCATGGATGTCTGAGCGACACCTCCAACTCAACCTATCCAAAACTGAGGTTCTGAAACCTCTCAATTCAAATAGGCTTGCTACTGTTGACACAAAAAGCCTTGGAGTTTGGATTGACAACAAACTGAGTCTGAACCATCACGTTGCTGCCTTCTCCAGATCCTGTTCTCTACAACATTCGCAAGATTAGGCCTTTTCTTTCACAACAGGCTACACAGCTCCTCGTCCAGGCAATGGTCACCTCCAAACTCGACTATTGTAACTCTCTCCTGGCTGGAGCCTCTGCAATCTCCATAAAACCCCTCCCGATGGTCCAAAATATGGCAGCCCGTCTCATTTTCAATCAGCTGAAACACACCCATGCCACGCCTCTTCTCACCTCTCCACTGGCTCCTGGTAGCTGCTCGCATTGAATTCAAGTCCTTGATGCTGCCTATAGGGCTGTAAATGGAAGTGCACCCTCCTATATCAACACAATACTAGCTAGCTACACTCCTGCTCGCTCTCTCAGATCTGCAAACGAAATCAGACTGAAAATTCCCTCTTCACGGGGTCTCCAATCCCAATCGACTCTGTTCTCCTTTGTTGTCCCTGGCTGGTGGAACAACTTGTCCTGCTCCATTCGACTAGCCGAGACTATCACCACCTTTTAAGAAGCAGTTGAAAACCCACTTGTTCAAAAAGTATTTCAGATGAATCTAACACTTACACACGCACATGTATACACCCTGCACAAAATAATACAAAAAAATTAAATATATAATATAATTTTTTCTTTGTATAGCACTTAACAATCTCCGAGCATGCTCTTTGCTGACAAGTTAGGCCTTATCAGGGCTCTTAGTTTTTGTAAACTTAAAATCTATAGACATCGAACGAGAATTGCTGGTGTCTGCAAAGTAAAGTAATTACAATCAAGGCAAAGTATACTCTAATAATAAGTTTTGATTGTGGATTGTGTTTTTGTCACATCGGTAATGTGCCTGGTCATCGCAGGATTGACTTTATATATAAGTTGATCCTATCAGCAAGACCCCTCTGTATTTACCCAGCATGCAAAATCATCCCTTTGTCCACAGAACTTAAATCTTTGTCAAAATTCCTTTTCTTACGCAGAGCATGTTCAACTCCAATAGACAAAAAATCTTGGAGCGCACTGACATCCTGAATCAGGAATGGAAGCTGCGCCGGATACAGCCTGTGCACATCATGACGTCTGTAAGCTCCTTACGTGGCACCAGAGAGGTCAGTGCTTCCCCCTCACCTTTCTGCAGACCACAGGCTGCTGTATTTCTTATCTACAGCTAGACTAGTATATTACTCTGCTAAATATCCTAGATTTCTTTAAACATGGCTGCTTTTACGTTCGCCCGCATATTGTTATACGATGCTTGCATGAGACCAGACTGTGTTGGAAAGACCAGTCTGGGCAGAACTTGCATATCGTTATCATGATTTTACCACGATGTGTGTGCATTAAATGTTGATTTAATCCCCCCCCCCCCAATAACCTGAAAGAAAAATGTCATTTGTATGTACATGTAAAATTCCGGCATGCATCCATATTGCCCTGTCTCTGTTTGGTATGACTAAGCATATAGGAGTGAGTTGCATGCGGCACTCTGCATTTCTGCTACATTAGAGGTAAATATTACTAATGGAAATCCTAATCATTCCCTCAGTGCACCGTGGATAGTGGATTCTCAGAGTTTTCAAAGCAAGTCATTCCTCTCAAAACACTGAATGCTGTGGCATCTGTACCAGTCATGTATTCCTGGTCCCCCCTCCAGCAGAACTTCATGGTAAATCCAGCTTTCAGTATCTCGATTTGAAATTGTGCTGCTATTGATATCATTAAAGTTATTATTTTTTCATTTGGAAATTTAAAAACTCCTCCTGTGCGGTTAGGTGGAGGATGAAACTGTTCTGCACAATATCCCTTACATGGGTGATGAAGTTCTAGACCAAGACGGCACGTTCATTGAAGAACTCATTAAAAATTATGATGGCAAAGTTCATGGAGATCAAGGTGAGTTGAACACTACAAAAATTATAATTTTTATATTTAAATTATAATCTTCCCCATTTTTTTCCCACAGAATGTGGCTTCATAAATGATGAAATTTTTGTGGAGCTTGTAAATGCCCTAAATCAGTACAGTGATGGTGAGGAAGAGGATGAAGACGATGAGCAGCATGATTACAAATTGGAGAAGATGGATCTTTGCGATGAAAAAGATGACATTCAAGATCCACAGAAGGACCATCTGCCTAGTGCTGAAGGTGAGAGATGGTCTAACCCTGAAAAGTTGTTTTATTATTATTTTTTAATAGTATTTTTCTAATCATATTTGTTTTGAGTAGGTAGAGGCAATGACTGCTCCAAAAAATTTCCATCTGATAAAATCTTTGAAGCCATCTCGTCAATGTTCCCAGACAAAGGATCAACCGAGGAGCTGAAAGAAAAGTAAGTTTTTACTGTCTTCACACAATTCCTACAACTTTCATAACTTTTTTTTTTTTTTGCTTTTCACAACCTTTTCATTTTCCTCATCCTAACTACTCAGCATAACTATAGGTAGTGAAGTTTGGAGTAGTCAAGTGTGAAATGAGAGCATGCTGTGGTTAGTGATGTGGCCTTTGAGGAGTTCCTGAGTCTTCTCTTTCATCTCATGCAGATTCAAAGAGCTCACAGAACAGCAGCTTCCTGGAGCGCTGCCCCCAGAGTGCACCCCTAATATAGACGGACCAAATGCCAAGTCTGTGCAGCGAGAGCAGAGTCTGCACTCCTTCCACACCCTCTTCTGCCGCCGATGCTTTAAATATGACTGCTTCCTCCACCGTGAGTGCTGTACGGCCCCATGTACTACTACTACTACGTATATAAATATCCGCTTCATTGTTCATGAGGGTGAGTAGTAATGTATTGTGTATTGTTCCATTTGTCAAAGCTTTCCATGCCACCCCTAACACATACAAGCGCAAGAACCTGGAGAATCTTGTTGACAGCAAACCTTGTGGAATGGAATGTTACATGTATGTGGTGCAGGTACGGTAAATGTTCCGTTTGTGCAGCATCTGCCCTTACCGATGGCAGGAAGCGCCTAGTTGCGCAACGTTTCGGAGCGGACGTGTAATTCTGCTGCGCACCTGTTCAGGACGGCATGGTGAGGGAGTATCCAGCCGGCGTGGGACCAGAACGAGCAAAGACTCCTTCCAAGCGCATGGTGGGCCGCCGGCGGGGCCGACTCCCCAACAGCAGCAGCAGCAGCCGGCCCAGCACGCCTACGGTCAGCACCGAGACAAAGGACACCGACAGTGACCGGGAGGGAGGGGCAGATGGAGGAGACTGCAACGACAAGGATGATGACGATAAGAAGGAAGAGACCACCAGCTCCTCAGGTAACGACCTTTCTTCTGTACTTTGTGCCTGTATAGAAGGTGCTGCAGATTACAAGTGAATAACTTGACCCCTCCCACATGTACCATTAGGTGTGGATGGATACGAACCCAGAAAGTGCGGTTCTGGTTTTTCTGGGGTCTGTAGGATTGTCACACATACCTTGTGTTTCCTCAGAGGCTAATTCCCGCTGCCAGACCCCTGTGAAGCTGAAGTTGAGCTCTGAGCCTCCTGAGAACGTTGAGTGGAGTGGTGCTGAGGCCTCCCTCTTCCGGGTGCTCATCGGCACGTACTACGACAACTTCTGTGCCATCGCCAGGCTCATCGGCACCAAGACATGCAGACAGGTCCGTGTGGCATCTGCAGTTTTAGTTCCTTTTTATGTTTTTTGACTGACTGTTGAGCCACTTTATAAAATATGTGAACTTCAAGAATTGTGGGGGGTTACGTGTCTGCAACGTGGCACGGCGGTTTGGTGAGCTGGTGGACCGTTTTCACGCCAGTGAATCTCAGCACTTAACCGGCTGTCCTGAAAAGTTTTAGGCAAAGGGCTTTGAATTCATTGGACGATTTGGAAAAATTGGGGATGTTGTGCTTGATATGTGATTCTCCAAACTGACTCACACGCTGTACTGATCTGCTGGTTGCTACTTCAGGTGTATGAGTTCAGGGTAAAAGAATCGAGTATTATTGCCCGCGCCCCTGCTGAGGATGAAGACACACCCCCCAGGAAGAAAAAAAGGAAACACAGGTAGAGGGGAAAATGCAGGTATTATTTGGTTTATTTATTTTAAAGTTTGTAATGAGTCCAATTTTTTTTTTTTTTATACTTAGATTGTGGGCTACACATTGCCGCAAAATTCAGCTGAAAAAAGGTACGTACTCAACACTACGTACGTTGAGCATTTTTCCCATTTAATCAGCACCGATTTAAGCCAGTTTTTCCCTCACAAATGTGGTCCTCTTCAATGCACCTTCACAGATGGCTCCTCCAACCACGTGTACAACTACCAGCCCTGTGATCACCCACGGCAACCATGCGACAGCTCCTGCCCCTGTGTCACTGCGCAGAACTTCTGTGAGAAATTCTGTCAGTGTAGCTCAGAGTGTGAGTACACAGCAGATGTACTATTTAAATATAGCTTTTCATATATGTGTGTGTATTGTTAAAAAAAAAAAAAAAAAAAAAAAAAATATATATATATATATATATATATATATATATATATATATATATATATATATATATATATATATATATATATATATATATAAAAAAAAAGTGGTAGTAGCAGCCTAGCGGGTAACACACTCACCTATGAACCAGAAGACCCAGGTTCAAATCCCACTTACTACCATTGTGTCCCTGAGCAAGACACTTAATCCAGAGTTGCTCCAGGGGGGGACTGTCCCTGTAACTACTGATTGTAAGTCGCTCTGGATAAGAGCGTCTGATAAATGCTGAAATTGTAAATGTAAATCTTGTAATAGGTGTCTGTGGCAATCCAAAAGTGAAGATCCTACCCTCCTCACACATGGCATTAGAAGTTCAGAAGATTATTGTATTACTTGAACACAAATTGACATTTGAAGTGAAACGAATTCCCCTCAGGCCAGAACAGATTCCCCGGCTGCCGCTGTAAAGCCCAGTGCAACACCAAGCAGTGCCCCTGCTACCTCGCCGTGAGGGAGTGCGACCCTGACCTCTGCCTCACCTGCGGTGCGGCCGACCACTGGGACAGCAAGAACGTCTCCTGCAAGAACTGCAGCATCCAGAGAGGAGCTAAGAAGGTGTGTGTGTGTGTGTGTGTGTGTGGAACTCAACACTGTGTAAACTCATGAAATATTGAATGTGCTGGGGTGGCAGACACCACACTGAGTTATTTAGAGAGAAATGAAAATGACACCACACAATTAATCATAATTTTGATGAGCCCTCTTCTAATTCAAAAATTCTTGATTCAGAAATAATTGAATGCTTTTAAGCAGCAATTTTTTTTTTTTTTTGGAAAATCTTTTTTTTCCCCCAGCACCTCCTGCTGGCTCCATCTGACGTGGCTGGATGGGGGATCTTCATCAAAGAGCCGGTTCAGAAGAACGAGTTTATCTCTGAGTACTGTGGAGAGGTGTGTCTAAAATTAGTTTCTGGGTCACTCGCCCAGAGGGAATTAAGTTTTTAAACACTGCTGACACCAAGTGTTTACACTGTTCGCATGTTCTGTCACCATAGATCATCTCTCAGGATGAGGCGGACCGCCGAGGAAAGGTCTACGACAAGTACATGTGCAGCTTCCTGTTCAACCTGAACAACGGTAAGAGCGCTTCTCTGCTGTGGCCGTTCCTTCCGCCGCATTGTGCATTCTCTCGTCTCTTACGCTCTTCTCTCTGTGTATACTCTTCTCTTCGCTCTCTCAGATTTTGTTGTTGATGCAACAAGGAAAGGCAACAAAATAAGATTCGCCAATCATTCAGTTAACCCTAATTGCTATGCAAAAGGTAAACCTACAAGTCCTCCCATTTCACTCTGTGACCCCCCCCTGTGAATTTGCTGTAACTCTTGTTGTCCTCTCTGGTAGTCATGATGGTGAACGGGGACCACAGAATTGGGATTTTTGCCAAAAGAGCTATACAAACTGGCGAGGAGCTTTTCTTTGATTACAGGTAAGTAGCTGCGTCGTAATTTCCCTGTAATATCTGCGTCTGACAGTTATGCACCAAATAAAAGTAAATATATATTTATTTGTCCCTTTTCAGATACAGCCAAGCAGATGCCCTCAAGTACGTGGGCATTGAACGAGAAATGGAGATTCCATGAAGCCATCTACCTCTTGTTTAATGTAAATGCCTTACACGTTTCAGGAATTTTCACATCACATGCATTTCCAAGACACTTTTTGGAATACTGAATTTTTATAGGACCGTTTCATCTGGCCGGAATTCTTTGTAACAGGCTTCCTCCCTGCTCCAACTTTTGTATTTTCCCACTTGGACCTTCTTTTGTTACGGGCCTCATCTCTGGGATATACAGTGCTACAATAACTCGAATGTGTGGTTTTTTTTTTTTACAGTGAAACAACCCTTGTTTGGACATTTTTTTGAAATATTCAGCTGCAGAATATTTTTAAAAATGGTTTTTAACGTGTTCTTATTCTGTATTTCTGGACCAAACAGTTTAGTGCAACAGGTTGCATTCTCAGTGCCGTCACTGTGCTCATACAGTGCATTTTATAACAATGCCATCGTTGAGGTTCATCACGACGTAACAACCAAAGTCATTTTCTTCATGCATCATCTCAGCAGGAACAGCAGCGAAGCTGCTCGTACCCATGGATAAAACCGCTGAAATGTACAGAACCGCTAGATCCAGTTATCAACCTTCCTAGTGCCTTGAACTTTGTTAAATACAACACTGCGTAGTTTTAGGGATCTAAGATGTCCATCTGTGCTTCTGTTTAAAAGTCAATGTATGCATGAACAAAGATTTCCAGTGGAGTAGAAATCAGGGATCTCATCCTCTCCTGTCATGTTTCTAGGTGGGCCTGATCTGTGGGGGCAGCATTGTTAACGCTGGGGTCTGTTGCATCTCAGGTTACAATTGCCATTAGTACAAACGCAATCAACTGCTCAGCCCTGTGCTCCTTAGGAGCTGTGTTTTGGTTAAGAAGCAATAATGCTGGTTTTTAAAATGATGTGGACATGCCTGTATGGAATTGGACTTGAAAACACCACATACACATTTTTGTAATTTATTGGTAGCTTACCTGATTTGCTGTGGCTTTTTGGGTTATTTTTTTTTTTTCTCACTGCGGGAGCTGTTCTAAATTATTTGTGAAGTTGTTTGCTGACGCCAACCCCTTTTAACAAATGCGTTTTGCAATGATGACCTATTTATCCTTGTTTATTTTCTGAAGGTTTGTGACCACTCCATCTCTTTTATCCGCCTCTGGTTTTGAAAAGGTGCTGATTTAATGTTTACAGGGAATGTTGGAAGTGAAGCGTTGGAAAATAAACTTGTTTGATTTCAGTATGTGACACCCGGGCGTTCGCAGGTTTCAGAGTGGAGGAGGATGGGCTGTTGCCTCTGTGCTTTTAATCCCATCTGATCAAGGATTCTGAGACTACTGGAATTGCATCTGATTTACATTTTACATTTATGGCATTTATCAGACGCTCTTATCCAGAGCGACTTACAATCAGTAGTTACAGGGACAGTCCCCCTGGAGCAACTTAGGGTTAAGTGTCTTGCTCAGGGACACAATGGTAGTAAGTGGGATTTGAACCTGTGACTCTAGTCTTCTGGTTCATAGGCAAGTGTGTTACCCACTAGGCTACTACCATCCCTCCATAACCTCCATATCCCTCCATTTAACCTCCATAAATAGTAGAAATACAAAAGAATAGACTCTACAACGGAATTTGTAGAAAAGCCTTTACATTTACAATTTACATTTAAAAAATGTTATACAAATGTGACAATGCAGGTTATAGAGTCTTAAGATCCCAATGAATCATTGACATATTGAAAGTGCTTAAAAAAAAATTGCATTCATAAATTGAGGAATTTGCCTTAAATGTACAGAGTAGGGTGACGTCCCGTGTAATAGCTGTGTAAAGTGATGATTGTGCCAGTAACATGAAAGCACACACTGTATATGTACACGTCTATCCTGAGCTATACAGAGGGAACCAGATCCCAAGGGAAAGACGGGGCATCCAGCAGCAGAAGCCCCCCCCATTTGGTTTCCACTCTGCCCCCGCCTGCCTTACAATATTATCAAAATGTTAAATGCAAGCAGTGTGTATGAATACACACTTATGCCAGGTAGCTGTAAGTGTCCTTCTCTCCATCAACTCGCTCGAGGTACTCCTTCTCAATCAAGATATCAATGCATTTCTACCAGGAAAAAAAAAGACTTCACATTAGCAGCATTACACCACATCAGTCTCTTGCAGTATTTTAATGAAATACTACTTAAAAAATGCTAAAAAAAAAAAAAAAAAAACTCACTTTGATGACTGGGACTCTGGGTTTGAATCTGGAGGAGAGCTGATTGAGGACTTCTGCCAGGAGCTGCTGATGTTTAAGGACTTTTCTCATCTTCATGATTCTGACAATAGCTGCCTGCTTACCACAAAAAATAATGTTTGAGGAAATTAAAATTGGGAGATATGGGGGTGTGCCTGGGTTGACTAAACTCACCTGAATGAGCAGCTTCCTGTCCTCCTCAATGTTCTTGTGAGTGGTTTCTTGCTCCTGTTTCTGCTCAGTCTTCATTGGTACGTTAATGTTGACGCGCAGTTTCTTGCTATTCAATACAAAACATGATTTAGTCTGACATACCTGGTCCTCTCCATTGGTCATCTTGCAGTTGCAAAGAGATCCTTACTTCTTGTACCCCAGAAATAATTTGATTAAAGTGTAAGGCCTGAAGTCCACTTCATCAATGTCAGCGGCCTCATCTTCTAGCACCTAAATATTAATAGGTAGGCGTTGGAAATTTACAATTGAATAAATTGTCCTCTAGTGGACGTTGTGAAAATGGCAAATGTCTCATGCACTCACCAGCAATTTGGATTTCAACAGGATCTGCAAAACTTGAACCAGTACATCCTACAAAGACACACTAGTATAAACATAGCGATTCAGCTCAAGCTCATTGAATTCCCTACATCACACAGGTCCTCGCAACTCACCAGTTTAATGTGTGTGCTGTCAGTCAGCTGCTGTACGGTGTAGGAGTCCTCGGTGTTGTACTGCAGGAGGATGGCCATCTGGAACGTGGAAGCCTGACGGCACAGATCGCACATAACGGCCGTAGTATGTGGTAGAATTTCATGCAATAATAATAGTAATAAAGTAATGTTATATAAATGCATCACAATTAGTTCATTGGGTCTTAATTTGATGGCTGAAATCCAGATCTCTCTTTAAATAACACTCTACAGTTCATGGATAAAGTGTGCAGCATCTATATTAGGAGGGGGTGAAGTTACCTGCAGAGTGTATCTGTTTTTAAAGCAGTTAGTGACCAGCTCCCCTTTGGACAAGTGGTAGAGCCAGGTCAACTTGCGCCCGCTGTGTCTGCTGGCATAGAAAGCCGTGAATCTTTGGTAGCTGCGTTCCAGCTGTGGAGACATACAGAAGCGGTACCAGGGAACAAGTGAAAAGGTGCGAGTGCCTGTCGTGTCTACGGTCATAGATACTCCTGCACGTGACCCAAGAGCTTCTTACCTCTGATGGCAACGTGAAAGTACAGGACTGCTGGAAGGGCCACGAGCCTGAACTGAGCACCTGAATACCGAAGTCCACTGCAGACAACAGAGGGTGTTTCTCCATTAACCTTTATGCAGCGTTTCAGTCACATGACATCTTAAAAGCATAAACGCGTAGTGTAGTGAATTTTGCCTGTTGGAGGTGGAGCTACTCACAGTCTAAAGATTCAGAGTTTGAGAGGTGCTTTTTGAACTGTTCATTCAAATCCTTACTGACTCCAATGTCCTGGAACATGCGCTGCAGTTTGGAGGTGTACTCGAAACCACATGCTTGCTGAAGAGCACAACACAATTTAAACAACTTAAAACCATATCTCATGCGGCGGTGTTGTGTTGGTGAAATGGCACTTTGGTAAATTGGACCTTCAGCTTGGATATCATACTGGCTTCTGCGTCATCGCTTGCACTGTTCTGGTGGACGAGCCTTTTGGCCAGCATCTTAGCATAGAACTTCTGGAACACATCTTTATCTTCAATGTACTTGAAAACCACCATCTGGCAAAAGATCAAACAACTCAACTTACCTTGCGTCTATTTTAGTCCCCCCTCCCCACACAATGCCATAGGACACAAATCGTAGCTCTGTTCTACTCTACTGAACACTGCAGACAGAGGAGCTTAATGTAAATATACTCACACGTATAGCTGACAGCAACTCAACATTCATGTTCATATCTATTTGTAGGAAATTAAGAGTACACTTGGGCATTAACTTACCATAGTGTCCTGAATACAAGACATTTTCATTTCTCATTTAAAAAAAACGGCAGGTTGAGCCAAATATGATATTTTGTAAAATGTGTTTTAATAAATCTTGTTTCATATTCAGGCCAATACAGTAATTTCCACAGGAGGCCATTTTAAATGACAGATTTCACCTCTTGAAAGTGAGATGCAAGGGCGTGTGAATAATGTTCTCAGCTGTGGAGCTAAACCTCCAACGAAGAAAGTACAATAAATACATAAATAGAACTTACTACTTGGTTCAAAGTATCTTCTAACTCGGCCTCCTCTGGATTCTTTGAGCTGAAAAGAAGAGTGTTCCCTGTTAATTTGTGGTAATAGGTTTTATTAGCCTAGTGGGTGACGCACTCACCTATGACACCGGTACACACCCATTTACTACCATTGTCTCCCTGAGCAAGACTCTTAACCCTGAGTGTCTCCAGGGGGACTGTCCCTGTAACTAAGTTGCTCAGGCGTCTGAAAAATGCCGTAAATGTAAGACATCAACATCAGAACTGTTGAACAAAATGAATAACATTCCCCCTGGTTAATTCCCTCAACTATTCCCTAAACACCTGAACATAATGAACGGGGTGGGTAAGACACTCGCCTGTGAACCAGAAGACACAGGTTCAAATCCCACTTACTACCATTGTGTCCCTGAGCAAGACACTTAACCCTCCAGGGGGGGACTGTCCCTGTAACTACTAATTGTAAGTCGCTCTGGATAAGGGCGACTGATAAATGCTGTAAATGTATTTAGTGTGTGGTAGCACAGAAGACCGACCTTTTCTTCAGCAGCGAATCACAGTATCTGGCCAGCAGCTCTGGAGATTTGCTGGAGGTCTGGGCCATCTTGGTGATGGCGTTGTTGTTGATGAACTTTCCACAGGCCTGAGAAAGATCAGGAACAATGAAGCAGCAGAACCCTTTTAAGCACATTCATTCATTTATTGCAGGGCTTTATACACTGACCTTGTCAAGAGCCGCAACAAACCCGGCATCATTGTTGAATGCAGACATGACGAGAGCGTTGTATTTTCTGTGCACATCCAAAATGGTTTGCACATATATTTTGGGATCCTAAAAAAAAAAAAACAATATGCATGAATGGCTCATAAAATATGATCAACAACAAAACATCAAGCATGTATGGAAGTGGCATATAACGTGTGTGTAGAAAGCCTGGTTGGTGAGCTCATGCTGGTACCCACATTAAGGGCACTATCCCCACACTTCTCTACAGCGGCGAGCCCTTGGTTATGAATGTGTGTTTCCAGCAGCGTTTTCAGCTCTCCCAAGCCGTCCGAGATGCGAGAAACGAGGTTGTACATCCGACCAAGATCTATCGGAGAGGGAGCATAGCAGACAAGCTGATGGTGAAAAACAGCGAAGCAGACAGGGATGTGGAGATCAGAAAGGTCAGCATGCCTCCTCACCTTCATTCTTGTCAGCGTCCAACAGATACTGAAACTCGGTGTGAAAGATCTCCAGATGTTTCTCGATGAGAACCTGCTCACACTTGTGAGCCAACTCATCTTGCGTGCTCTCGTGGAGGTAGACCTGGACTCGCCGCTGTTCTTCTAGCAAACGGGCCTCTGCCTACAGACACACACACATACACACCTAAGATTAATATGGCATCCACATTACCCTTCCAACATCTGCCAATCAAACATGAACCTTGCTTGGTTCCCTGTAGTGAAAAGGTGATTAGAGCTGCTTCAGAATCAACCAACCTGAGAGGTCTCCCTGGTAACCCACCTTTTTCATGTATTCAGTAACAGGGTTTTGTTGCAGGAACTCAGTGCTTTCTCGTGTATAGAAGCGTTCTGTGTCTGCCAAGAACTGGATTTCAAAGTACTCTTTGTACACTGATAATGTGGGGCCCCGAGCAAACGAATCATCTTCATTCAAACCCAGTTCAACTGAAAAGAGGCAAACCAAACAGTGACATGACGGTTCAGCGTCTCCAGCTCTCCACTGGCAGAAAATTTAAAGACCGGGTGCAGCATGAAACACCTATTCATGTTATTAAATCAACTAAATAAACCAAGGAACATAGTGGAACTATGCCACACCTACCATAGGACTGTACGACTCCACTAATCAGCCGAGTATTAATGGTCTCACCATTTCTCTCCCTTTCTATGAGCTTCAGGACTGCATTTGTAACCTACGAGAGACACACTTGTCGTTGAATCGGCCCACACAAGCAAGTCTAAAACTAATAGAAATTGCTAATAAAAATGATAAATGCCCACCTGTTTGTTTAGAGGTCTAAATAAACACTCTCTCCATGTCACCAATGCCAGCTACACACAAAAAAAAAAAGATGCAGAAATCTATTTAGATTTACCAGTGAGCAAGACATCACAATGTCACAAGGATGAGGAGGACCATTTCTCTTACCGAGTATATTTCATAAATGCCTTTCCGTCCTTCGTCACACTCCCGCCGCACCCAGTGTCTGTTGAGGTAGGCACAGATCCCGTTCAGCACTTTACTGGAGAACCTGTAGTCCTCCCACTGCTGTGTGTAGAACTTCAGCACACTCTCATCCATCAAGTCTTCTCCATCCTGACACCATAAAACGTCATTGCAAGAAAGCACCATAAAAATGTGGAATAATTTAAAAACAATGTTCCTCAATGTCAAATTGCAAAGACTTTGCAAATCTCACCATCTCTGGAACATAACACCACCAAAAGATTCAGAGAATATTTGTCGGTAAACACAATCCATTGTGCTATCTAAAGCTCTATCATGCTAAAAGTAAGCCATATTTAAACATGGTGCTCTTGTGGGCCAAGACTCATCTGAAACGGCTTGATGAAAATCGCTTCATCAGCAAAGAGTCTGGTTGCTGAATTAGCCTGCAGTCTATGGAGAACATCTGGTCCATCATTAAATGGAAAAATACTTCAACAGTTGCTGAACTGCTGAATGGGCGAGACTGGGACCAAATTCCAAGACCAAAACTTTAAAATGAGCTCAATTTGTTCATAACATCTGCAAAATGTTAGATTATGTTATTTGTATTATTCTGAATAAAATATTGCCTCGTGTGCCTCAAGTCTTTTAGTGTTCATTTGATTCAAATTTCAAAACGAATTCGTGCTTTACTAATCCTTATAGTGTTCTACCTAGTTCCCAGCAGGTTACTGTACACCATACACGATCCTCACAAGTGAGAATTTCACAATATAAGGAAATATAATCATTGTAATAATGACTGATCACTCTGTGGTGCTACCTACCTTCAGAAGGGTGGTCAGGTAGTTTTTCAGGAACTCCTTCAGTCTTTTGTAGAGCTCCAGTCCCACAAACTGGGCTCCTCCTGTAGACGGGGTCTTCTTAGATGGCTTTGGTGGTGGAGCACCCGGTCCACGTGTCTGGTTAGACTGGTGAACACTGGTACAGTAGTTATAAACATGTCTAGTCATTTGGTTAAGGTAAAACATTTATCAGCCAACGAAAAAACTTTCAGGCAGATGATATTCTATTTTTTCACTGAGATTTAACAGAGTAAGACTATGGACTGTGTGCAATTTACCTATGAAATTTAACTCAAACAAATTTATACATAATCAATTTTGACATTTAATTTAAGGCAGGGGTCAGTGACATGCCCTGACTCCTCTTCCTCCTGCATTTTCTTCCCGTGTTGCCACAGGCTTCCTCTCGCCCCCACTAGGTGCATTGGCGAGTGCTATTCATTTTGTGCAACAGTTCTGATGCTGAATTGTCCCAGTAGCTCGGGATGGGCTCCGGCAACCATGACCCTGAGTAGGACTAAGCGGTAAAGTGAGTGAGAATTTCAGGGAGATGAACTCCCACGGACTTAAAACGGGAAGGCGTCTGGCCCAAATTGGCCAACTGGTGAATCTGACATTCGCAAACACAACCATGCACAACACTTCCTGTCAAATGTTTCGATGCACCTACTCATTTATGGGTAATAGAACAAAACTGAAGATGCAGGACAATGAAGTAACCTCTTGTGTGTTATTTCAAAAACAAAAAAATGGCAAACAAGGCAAAAAGTTTCATCTTTGAGGCTCTCCAAAGCAATAGTGAATGACAATAGTGAAGGTAAATAGAGGTGACTCTGAAAAAACTGATTCCTCAAACAACTTTCTTCTGATACAAAAATACTTAATATGTTCCTTGCTTTGGATTCTTCAAAATGGCTCCATCTTATTCTCTTCAACTGCCACAGAGTAGATGTGTCCAAACTTTTGACTAGTACTGCACCTACAAAACATTGGGCAATCCCCAACATCCATTTCATGAAACTAGCTCAGAGGTCGACTGTGAATAGTTTTAACTAAAGACTACATTATGAGGGGTATAGTGGGGGGTCAGGCACCGTCTCCTGGCATTCAAATAAGGACTTTTTTTGGTGTCACATTATTAAATGTGTGAAAAACAGACCGGTTGAAAGAGACCACAAAGAAAAACAGCACAGCACAGTCTCCTATTTATCCAGGCATACAAATCCCCATTCCTGTACTTTACATATTCATTATTTTATTTCTAACATATTTTAAAATCTGTGCTTAAATTAATATATTAAGGCCACATTCCTCTCTATTTTCTCTCTCAACTGATGAAATGAAGAAGACTCCATCAGTGGCTGTTTCAATTGGACTCCACTGAGGGGTCTGCCAGTAAATAAAAAAAAAAGTGAAATGCCAATTTCGCTCACTCACTTTCTTTCCATGACCACTCAGTCCTACTCAGGGTCTTGGAAGCTAGAGCCCATCCGGACACTAGGCAAAGCGTGGGGGTTCAGACACACACACACACATACACACACACAACATTCATTCACATGGTCACACATACAGACAATTCAAAGTCAGCAATTCACATGGGGTGCATGCCTGTGGAAAGTGAGCTCACGTCAACAACCGCAACTTTGACCATTCTGAAATTCATTCCTAATGAGAACACATAACTTACGGCCACAGTCCTTCTTTATCGTGACGCATCTTCTGAGAAGGAAACATCAATATATTTTTATTCCTAAACTCTCTTGTGACACATTCTTCATTCCTGTCATTATTCCTGCGGTCTGTAATGAATTAATTGAGAATTGAGGATATTGAGGACAGTGCCAGTGGGGAGCCATCTGAGTTTTAAACACATTTCATGCACTGATGTTATTTAAAATCTTCTGACTTGTGCTTATATAGGGTGCATCAACCACTAAAGCAGCACTGAAGCAAACTCATGGATGGGAACCCGGAAACACATCTCAGACACAAAGGGAGAGACTGGCAGAAATTGCCCAGGAAGATACGTGTAGAGCTCCATGTATCGTGACTTGGCCATGCTCTGTCGCGTATACACCTGCTGTATGCCAGCTCGAAGGTCGTCCCATATATGGTCCAGTCCAATCTGTTTCAGTCCATGGGGGTTTGGGCTCCTGTTGGACGACATGCTGCCTGTACTGATGGGTCAATCCAGTTTTCAGCTCCTTTACCGCAAGGCTTCAGATGCACCTCCCCATGGGGTCCAGGGCGTTTGGGGACAGAGGTAGAAACTCCAAGTTAATAAGGCAGGAGGGGGGGAAGTTTCAACAAGTGACCTGTAAAAGAGAGAGAGAAAAAAAAAAACATAAAATAATTTTTTTTTAAATAAAGCCAATCAAAACCCCCCTGACAACCTAATTTCGCGTTTTTGTTTGCATATTTCCTTTTACGCCATTACTGGTTCGAATGGAATGCTGTGCCCAGATGAGCACAGCCTAAATCAGAGCGGGGTGTGTTATAAAAGGACACCCTTTGATGCTCACAGACTGTGGCAGCCAAAGATTTATATTTAGATTTCAGCCCGGCTCCACCGGCTGATAGCCGGCACCACTGTTTACATCCATGTTGTTTACATCTGTGTTGTCTCCTGCAGAGGCTGCTTAACCATGTGACAGAGCGCATTGGGTTTAGTATCAGCTATTTATAGCAAAGGCAGACACTTCTTAGCTATGGTGCAGGGAATGGTGACTTCAGAACTGTAAAAAGAGGAACGCTGCTTACATTTACATTTTACGGCATTTATCAGATGCCCTTATCCAGAGCGGGACAGTCCCCCCCCAGGAGCAACTTAGGGTTAAGTGTCTTGCTCAGGGACACAGTGGTAGTAAGCGGGATTTGAACCTGGGTCTTCTTTTTCATAGGCAAGTGTGTTACCCACTAGGCTACTACCACCCCTGCTCTGAATAACTCATTTGAAACACGATTACATCTCACGATGTAAAAATTTTACTAATTTCAATGAAATTCAAAGCCAATTATTATCATAACCCAGACATTCAATGTTCAGTCTGTATATGTTATATTGAATAGTGCATCAGGCTTAACTGAAATATTCATACAATGGACAACATTTTAACTCTTAGTATTGTTGTGGACGTTCGTTTTAACAAGCGAGATTTGTTTTCTGTGTCCTGTGCATCACATGCCAAGCTTTCAGACTGCTTGTATGGCTTCTGTCATAACTTTATGACGACAAGGACGACAAGTACTACATACAAGTCACACTTGTTCATAGTTCTGACCACTTGTGTAATCAAAATGTCCCATGCATCATGTAGAGAATCGTCCATATGCTTCCAGTACTGCTCGCCTGGTCCCTCCATCTCTGAAGGTAAAAGGGACTCTTCTAAACTCTTCTCCGTCTTGACCCCTCGGTGGTGGAATGAACTTCCCCTCCAGGTCAGAACAGCTCAGTTACTGAGTATTTTCAAACGGGAGCTCAAGACCTTCCTCTTTAGAGAATATTTAGATTAACTTGTAACCTTCTTATTGTCTGAATTTGTATAGAAACTACAACAGAGCGAATAAAAAGATTTTCATACTTAGGGGTCCTAGTTGAACTGGAATTGATCACTTCATTGATTGTAACATGGAAGCAGGTTGTAAATTGCTCCGGATCAAGGCATCTGCCAAATGCCTTAAATGTAAATGACACTGAATTATGTTTCATAAATAAGTGCAGTTTTATCACAGACATCAGTCGCACAGTGACCCAACAAAGCATGCCGGTCAGCTGGGCTTACTGTGACACAGATAGGAGGATTCTGTCTGCTGGACAGCTTTGTGAAGTGCGAGGACACTGACTTTTAATCCTGTGTTGCGGGCCAGGATGCCAGGAGGCCGTTTAGATTAGCACGTCACCTGCCTGTTTAATCCAGCGGGTCATTCACGCCCCGCCAGAACCGGCCACGGGCGACCTGGATTACAGCGGTAGCAGCAGCAGCGGTCCTGCCAAACACAAATAAACTTTACTTTCATCTTTCAATGGATCTTCACTGCATTGCATATAATAACTGTAATTTACTGCGGTTAAGGTGCATGGTATTACATGGCAAATTACACTGTACTTAACACCACCGACACATGTAACATAAAACCAAACCGACTTCCTGCGGATGACAGACACACTGACTTCTCATTGCACAAGATAGCGCATAATGTTCTGTGGAAAATGACTTTCGAGCATTCCCTGAACATGGCCAGATTACTGTGTCTGACATGAGATCAGACACAGCTCGGCAGCCCCATGGCCTATTTTTCGGTCCGGCTTTCTCCCCCCGTTTCTAAATCGTTGGGAAACCACAGAGAGACGTTCCACAGGCCAGGATTTCAGAGTTATCTGGATAATTTCATCTTAAATGATTTAGCTAACAGGCCATAAACCGATGCTGAGGAACAAAACAAGCAGCATGAGTTCACTTTTCACTACTCTGTACCACTTTATAATAAACCAATGACAGTCCAGCCCAACATTTTTATTATTATTAGATTTTCTTTCTTTATGAGCATGGAGCATAACTTCACCGCGTACAAAAATGAAACTAGATGAATGTCGAGAGTGATGTAAGAATCCTTCAAAATGTCATTATTTTGTGTTACGAAGTAAAAAAATCGTTTTCAGGTTTTCTCTTTATATTCCCGACTGTCAATAGCTCGTAAACTACAATAATAATAATAATAATAATAACCAGCAATTATAAACGACCGATATCTTTGATAAAGGAGTTAGCTTGCTTGCTAGCTGATAGCAACGTAGCCAGAGGTGAAACATGGAGGGAATCGCGTCTCGGGGCAGAAAATAAAACCCCAGACAGCATCACGCCCGGCAGGTTCTCAGCATTTAAAAAGAACGTCGCTTTTGTTTGCTGGCCCGTTTGTGACCTAATTCGTGTAGAATTCGCCGCTGTTCGGTGAAGTCGCGCCGCGGTAAAAACGGAAGACCTTCACTCGGGTAGGGAACAGAGGGGATATTTACTGTATATACTGTATATCCTCAATATAT
Source organism: Denticeps clupeoides (assembly GCF_900700375.1). Taxonomy (NCBI): domain Eukaryota; kingdom Metazoa; phylum Chordata; class Actinopteri; order Clupeiformes; family Denticipitidae; genus Denticeps; species Denticeps clupeoides. The sequence goes on from NC_041708.1 coordinate 33,203,522, forward strand.
AAATACAAGTACTCTTACCATTGCGGAACAACTCGACTCTCAGCCCAGAAACACGCCGTTGCTGCGCTGTCAAGACTCCACTTTATTATTCTCCCTCCCTCCGCTCTTTCCCTCTCTCTCTCTCTCTCTCCCTCCGCTCTTTCCCTCTCTCTCTCTCCTCCGCTCTTTCCCTCTCTCTCTCCTTACCTCTCTCTCTCTCGCTCTCCTTTCCTCTCTCCCCCCTCTCTCTCTCCCTCTCTCCCTCCGCTCTTTCCCTCTCTCTCTCCCTCTCTCCTTCCGCTCTTTCCCCTCTCTCTCTCTCCCTCCTTACCTCTCTCTCTCTCGCTCTGCTCCCCCCTCTCTCGTTCCCTCTCTCTCCCTCTCTTCTTTCCTCTCTTTCTCTCGCTCTCCCTCTCTTCCGCTCTTTCCCTCTCTCTCTCCTTACCTCTCTCTCTCTCGCTCTCCTTTCCTCTCTCTCCCCCTCTCTCTCTCCCTCTCTCCTTCCGCTCTTTCCCTCTCTCTCTCTCCCTCCTTACCTCTCTCTCTCTCGCTCTGCTCCCCCCCTCTCTCGTTCCCTCTCTCTCCCTCTCTTCTTTCCTGTCTTTCTCTCGCTCTCCCTCTCCGTGCGCGTCACGCCGCAGCTGCAACAGCCAATAGAGACCCGAGATCCACGGAGCGCCTCGTGATCCCCAAACAACAACAACAACAACAACAACAACAACAAACTCACGCAACGATATAGAATTCTTATTTTACATGATGTACTTCTTCATATAAATAATTGTGTTGTTTTTGTGTTCGTGACACATGCCCAAAGGTAAAAGCGAACCTATCAGACCTTCCCATTTTAAATAGATCTAAGAATTAAAAGTTGAACCAAGATCAAGTTGAACCAAGAATTGGAATCCAAGGTACAATATGACACCCGACCGCACCAATGGGCAAAAATTCCAGCCAGCTGCTACTCTGTGGTCAGACTCTGACCAATGATGAAGGGATTGATGACCACAAGCTGTCTCTAATAAAGTGGCTGGTGAGGGAACGATGTTATAAACGAAATGGCTTGGCAATTGGATGACGAAATAGAAGCACCTGGGCAGGTTTAACTGCTGAAAAATGTCCAAATTCACCTAAATTTGTGGGAGATTTAAAAACCCATCAGGCACACACAATTATAGAATTTTACATGTAAACTACCCATGTTCACCACACAGAGGCGGTATAGAGCTTCATGTGGAATAATGTCACGCCTACAAAATGGGAACAAATAAGGTTATCAAGTTCAAGTTCAAGTGTTCAAGTTCAGGTTATGTCAAAATGATGAAAATACATAGAACAATACATGAGATAAAATGTTGAAATATTAGTATGGAAATCCAATATTGGTGTGGATATCAATAAAGATTTTTTTGTGTTACTATTATAGGCACACATTTGTCAATACCATTGACTTTGATGAAGATCTGATCATGACAAGTTTCATGACAAATTAATGCAGAAAAGCACAAAATATCTTGCCACTACAGACTTACAATTCTAACCAGTGATTTATGTGGATGAGCTGAAAGTAACAGGTCACACCTTTGACATGGAAACAAGGCCAAGAAACTCAATTAAGGACAAAAACGTAGCAACTGGGGTGCTTCAAAATGGTAGCATGTCTCCTGTGTCTGATGCCCCATTCACTTCATCAGATTCATCTTCACCCTCCTCTCTCCATTCACTCACTGCCTGTCGGGAGGAGATAAAGGCATGGATGGAGCAAAGCTTCATCTTCATCTTCATCGTCCCGCGCCCTACCTTTCTGACGCAGTAAAACTAGCGCATGCCGTTGTCTCATCAAGAATGGACTATTGTCATACACTTCTGGTCGGGATTCCTGACCGCGGCGCCACAGGGGCCACTGGGCCGTCACAGCCGGCGCCGAGGCACCTAATCCGGAGTAATCTCAGCCGGAGCCAATGAAGCAGGTTTACTCAGGACTCCATGATAAGCAGGCACGCAGCACCCCGAAGGTGCTGCAACATTAACGTTGACCTGTGACACTGTCCCTGTGCGTCCTCAGTTCCTGGCCTTACTGCCACATGACTTCAGGTTTGCTTTCATTTTATTTCTGTTCCTTTTTCCACCATCGTGCCAGTTTCTGTTGTGTTTAATGAACTCCTTATCTTTCCCAAAATCCTGCTTCTGCGCCTTCTCCCCCTTTGAACCCAGAGACTTGACACAGGCAATGAATAAAAAGCACCCCCAATAAGTCAACTTCTGAGGGTCCCATTATGATATCTGTAGTGATGGTGATTGGTGGAGAGTTCCAATGCTAAAAACAAAATACATTTAAAATGCAGAAGGTCAAGTGCAATTGAAAGCAAAGGAGTCTTGAATAATGAAACTGGTTTTGAATATATTAATCCAAGAATAAGGAGCGATACTGTTTGTGTTGTTTCTTACTCATTAGAAGTCATGGAAATATGAGATGGTTCATCCATTGTTTCCGCGAGCCGGTAAAACATGCGTACGGCTTTAATAAGCTTGTGGTGGTAGACTTAATACAAACACCCTGATTGCAGGGGTGAATACGCTATAACATCCACCCCAGACAAAGTATGGAGCAAAGCCTGTGAATACGTATGTACTTATGCGATTTCTCTTTTTTTTATTTGTAATAAATTTACCAAAACCTCAAGTAAACTTTTTCTTTGCATTGTCAGAATGGGGTGTTGTGTGCAGAATTCATTTAATCCATTTTGGAATAAGGCTGTAACAGAACAAATAGTGATGCGCTGTGAATGCTTTCTGGATGCGGTGTCTGGTCCGAACCGTACCGCCAGGGTTCTGATGATAGTGAGGAAATACGAGCGCATCACCCACCGTGCGCCGTTCAGTACACCGGCTGTTTCTGCCAGGATCATCTACAAGATCTTCCCGCTTACTCTCCAACGTCCGCATGGTAACGTGCCATCGTACTTATCAGAAATCACTCACCCTCTTCACCCTCCCTGGACTCGCCCCCGAATCACTGGATTTATGACATCTGAATCTATTTAGCCAGTGTTTTTATTGATAGTTTCCTGTTTTTTTTCTTAACGTAATTTTATTTTATTGCCTTAATGCACTGAGGTTTTGGATAGTTATCCAATATGATCACGTAGATGTAGTAAACCAATCAGAGACATAGTAAAAACATTAGGTGTGGCCAAATCAAATGTTTGGAACATTTTTAGATAGAATGCACTGGTGAGCTCAGCAACACCAAAAGACCTGGAAGACTGTGGAAAACTGGTGGATAACCAAAGAATTCTGTCCCTGGTGAAGAATTCCCCCTTCACAACAATTGAACAACAAATATTAGGAGGTAGGTGTATGTGTGTGTCGAGAGAAGACCTCACCAGAGTAAATTCAGAGGGTTCACCGTAAGATGCAAACCATTGGTGAGCCTCAAAAACAGGAAGGCCAGATTAGAGTTTGCCAAACAACATCTAAAAAAACACTTTTACAGTTCTGGAACAACATGCTATGGACAGATGAGACGAAGATCAACTTGTACCAGAGTGGAGGGAAGAGAATAGTATGGAGAAGGAAAGGAACTGCTCATGATACAAAACCAAACACCTCATCAGTGCAGCATGGTGGTCATGTCATGGCTGCCAATGGAACTGGCTCCCTTGTATTTACTTATCATGTGACTGCTGACATAAGCAGCAGGATTCATTCTGAAGTGTTTCAATATTATCTGCTCATATTCAGCCAAATACTTCAAAACTCATTGGACGGTGCTTTACGGTGCTTGGGAAGAAAACTGGGAAAAAAGTGGAATGTTATGCAGAGTCAACCCTCCGACCTGATTCAGACTGAGCAGCATTTCACTTGCTGAAGACAAAACCGAAGGGAATATAGAAGAAGCAGAAACTGAAGAGAGTTGCAGTAGAGCATCACCAGGGGTGTAGCCCAGCAACTCGTGATTTATGAATGCTAATTTTCTCCCATCGGTCCCTTAAAAATTGGAGGCAAAAAGAAAAAGCTTGTTATGTGAATTCATTTTGTTTCATACATCTCTTGTTTTGATTTAATTGGTCAGTGTGACTATGACAATGTATATTTTTTATGCATTAAACCTCATGCAGTAATCCTACATTTCATTTTGAGGGAGCCGCACATTCCCATTCTTTTCCTCCGGAACTATACTCTCATCTGTAAATTGGGCAAGAATAAAAAAGAAAATGTTACAACAGAGAAATTATCAAAGCTTTATGGTTCTCCACCAGGACTTACATTTAAGTACAGCATCCACCGTTACAAAGTCAGGTTGAGATTGAAGTGGCAAACAGCATTGCCAACACCCAAAGCACTCAAACAGAAGACACAAACAATGGCTAAGTCATCTATAAAATACCTTCATAAAAAATATAAATATATTTATATATAATATTTATTGTCAAACAAAATGCATGGTTTACCTACAGTACCACCGTACAAAACCAGGTCATAAATGATCACAGTAAGTTATCAGGTGGAGCACTGATGTTCACCAGATCAGAAAAGTCCTTGCGTGACATGCAGATACGTTTGCTACGTTCCCAAAAAATGTCCAATGATGACAGGAGATGGTAAAAACAAAGCAACTTTAATAGAAAAACAATCCACCGGTCTTCGTTGTCAGAGACCACATCCATCACAATGTGATAACTGTGTTTCAGATACCGGTCTGTTTCGAGCGCTCTATTTCGTTAAGCCTATTTGACTGATAATAAATTTATGGGTGATATTTGCTCTGGTAAAAGAAGTCATGTGGGAGAAAAATGGACTTGTGGCTGGTTGATTAATAGCCTGAAACAAGCACACTCTCAGTGTCTGGATACTGAAGTTGAACAGATCCGCTTTCAGAGGGGACCTTCTCAACAGTGCAAAGAACTTTTTTTTTCACAATGTTTCCTACAAAAGAGATCTCTTCCATGTTTTATTAAAAATCAAATACTAATCAGCCTTTCCCCATTCCTCTTCACTAATGAAACTGATTGCCGTTTCACATCGAGTACGACGTCAACATTTTCAATATTAAACACATATGATCAAGAACCTTGCTAGGCTGCTGTAACTGAGAGCATTGTGCTCCTCTTCCTCTGCCTTTTACCTTGTTTTGTTAGTGAAGGTGATCGCACTGTCATCTCCGCTTGCTTTAGCCCAGCCTCTAAATGAATGATTTATTTTTCTGTTTCAGCAAACTGACATTATAGGCACAGACTTTTCTCACCGCATGGACCAAGACAAACAGATTCAGTCAGATTTCATGACTTCGGAGCATAAAGAAACACAAAAACAACATGAAAATAGAAAAGAATTTCAAACAAGCAAGAAAGATGGCAACTTTTGTAAAGCTGATATTATTTCACGTTTCAAAGAACAGGAAAGAAAAAAAATCTAATGCAACTCTTTATTATGAAACACAGTTTTTCCAATAAAATCGGTATAAACAAATGTTAAAAACAAGTCTTACAGTTTTGACTGACCTCAGTGGCACTTTGTATAACATGACTTCCTTTTTAAGTTTTAAGATTATTATTATTTTTTAATATGTGCCTTTCTCAAGTGTTCATGCTGTTCCTTCGCTGTGGCCTCATTTAACGTCACCCACACAGAAGGCTAAGTGGCTAAATCCCAAGGCACATTGGATTAAGCCGTTTCACAAGTCAGGTAATGCCTGGAACTTCACTGGTTCTATAACTTTGTCACCACCTTCTGGTCCACCATGGTTTTCAGCATATGCCATGAAATGTAAAAAAAAACGAAACAAAACAAACAAACAAAGAGAAAAACAAACACAACCCTATGAATTTTACGTTCTTCATATTATAGATATATATATATTTTTAGATTTTTTCTTTTGCAAAAAACTATACATAAGACAGGGGTGTTTGGCAAAAAACAGATGGGAATTTTGGATGCCTGAAAACAGCGAGGCTGTGCATGTAAACATAATGATCGTCAGAGAGCTTCTCAGAGAGCAATGCCACTTTTCCTCACTGAAGTGCTGAATGGAAATACAATCCAACGTCAGTTCATAAAGTAAATGTTTCTTACACGTCAACAATTAAATTAGTATTTACATGGATAATTTGGCATTGACTCTATATAACTATATGAACGAAAACTATCAACAAAAACAAGAATCTTGAGGGCTGAAAAATGTAATTTAAGCGCCCTAGGAATGGGTTAAAAAATGGAACAGAGGCTTCCTATTCTTGCAAAACTGGATTTGGAAGGGAAGAGTCTTCAGTAACACTGCTGGAACACACTTGTAAAATGTCCCCATACTCCCAAACACAATATAAATAAAATACAGGCCAGTAAATATTTACATATTTTACCCCAACCCCCCCACTTCTTTTTAATTATTTCTAATGAAACAACCAACTGCTTTCCATTAGATGAACCATTCTTTCTTGCTCTCCTCAATGGTCTCTGTGAAATTAGGGTCAGTGCCTATGATAGCTGCGTCAGCAGACGCCGCCGACTCCGCCCCCTTGGCTTCATTGGTGTGGTAGGTGCCTTTGTGGCGGAACATGTAGCGAATCAGGAACACCAGTGTGCAGAGAATGGTGAAGATCACCACCGCAATGATGCCTGGACACAACAGACATGTTCATTTTTTAGATGGAAAAAATGGACTGGAATGTAAAATTGGTGCTTGTATTCAGAATTTGATAAAACACAAAATAAACATGCAGATAAATAAATCACTTTCCAACGTGATATCACATACTCTTTTGCTAATCACACACATACCTCCAATTATTGCTGAATTCCTGTTTACTCCATCTGGAATGACTCTTTCCTCGTTGAATGGGAAATCGGGACCTGAAAAGAAATGGCCAAATTAGGCATAAAAGTCACATACATTATCTTCCAATCCAACACTCAGTCTTGACTCAGCAGTTCTGCTTTTTTTTGCTGATTTCATTAACATGGGCTTTCTTTCCAAGGAGGGGGAAAGTGCTGCATTCGCTTCATCTTCCTGACATGTTGATTTGGCTATTCACTGGAGGCTGTACGAAAGCCTTTCTCAGATGGAATTAATCTGACATTAACAAGTGTTTGAAAGATGAAAGTGTGCATCGGGCATTTTCCAGCAATCGACCGAGTGATGAAACATGCAAAAAAAAGCCAATGTCCTACAAGATAGAAACTGTTTGCCCTGCTGCCGTTGCATTGTAGAAAATTCGAAATACCCCACCTCCGTCGAGGTGCCAGGGATCAGTGGCGGCAGACATGGGTGGTATGGTGAGTGGCGACGCCCCACAGTTTGACTCGACTAGCTTCCCCTGGTGAGAAACAGGTGCCGCGATGTGGGATCTCAGAGCGGCCTTCAGAGGATAGATGCTGTTGAACTGAACTCTGGACAGGCAGCCCACAAAGCCCGGCGTGTTGTACTTCTCAATCAAGACCGGGTCGACCTGGCCAGTTTCTGCAGATGGAGAGGACAGAAAGGAGACAGGATCAACATCAAGGTCAAAAGATCGGATTCCACTAAACGTTATTTTCCACATTCAACGCTCTAAATACATAGACATTAATTCCATCAATCCAATCTTTATATGTCCGCAGTGCAGCATAATGTCCGTTCTTTCTTTTATTAATACATATTATTTAAATATGCAGATTACCAGTTCTGCTATTGGATTCACTGTGGAACCGCTCCTGACATTTCTAGCACTTGTGCACACAAAAACAGTCAGATCTTAGATGTAACACGGCCGACCCACTTCTGACAGACAATCCGCCTGCTCTATCAGCATCCTGCAGAATCTTCAAAGCAGGGACGGGGTTCAGACACTCCCCGCAGAACACAAAACAAAGGAGCAAAAAAACGCCAACTGCAAACAACAGAGCTGTGCTCTGCTTCCCACAGAAAACAGACTATGTCATCTCCATTGCACCACACAACACATTTAGGGCGATATATAATGTCCAGAATATGGCCACTAAATGTAAAAAAAAGGTCAGTTATTATACCTTAAACCAATAGCTCCAGACCTGCATTCTGATTGGATGAAAGGACTCTGGAGGCTAATACTATCTCTTCCAATATCATTTACATTTATGTAAATCAGATAAGTAGTTTCAATCAGTAGTTACAGGGACAGTCCCCCTGGAGACTCTCAAGGGGCAGTGGTGGCCTAGTGGTTAAGGAAGAGGCCCCGTAATCAGAAGGTTGTTGGTTGGAATCCCGACCTGCCAAGTTGCCGCTGAGCAAAGCACCGTCCCCACACACTGCTCCCCGGGCGCCTGTCATGTTATGACTGCCCTTTAATGCCTGTCATGGCTGCCCACTGCTCATCAAGGTGGTAGTAAGGGGGTTTAATTCTGACTCGGTTGCTTACTATGCCACCTCATTACTTTATGTTTCATTCTTGAAGTGAAAGTGAAGTGATTGTCACTGATACACTGCAGCACACAGCACCTTGGTTTGGTATTCAAACTGACAACCTTCTGATTACGGGTGTGTTTTCTTATCTGCTAGGCCACCACTGCCCCCAAAAGGCTTGTTGTGTGTGATATGAATGATAATGGTTGCCTCATAATCTCTCTGGAAAGCTGTTTATTTTCAAAGCACATGCCGTGAGACATACTTGTATTTAGGCCGTCATGTTACAGCTCACCAGGCAGCACTCAGGTCATCGTATGCCAACATATGCCAAAAAGCATCTAACCTAATCTTTAGTGGTGCCAGATAGAGGGAAAGGCTCTTTCTGCTGCCTCCTTTTCTTCTTTTCCACTGCTGCAGAATCAGACTATATTCCAAGCTTCCAGAAAATTTAAAGGAAATGTCTGATTTTAATAAAATTTGTGTTTTTGTGTTTGTTTGGTATGCCTCTTGGGGGTTTCATCATTAAAAACATTTACAAGCATAATTACATGTAGGCCATATATCTTCTCCAGCTTCAGTTTGATAAATTAATGCTATTAACAGCATCATATTACAACATGCATAAAAATATAAATGAATTTTTTATTCACTGCATAAATATTACAAGGCCAGTAATAGAATGTTTAAAGAAAATATGAGATGCAAATGTTTTATGACTGCCCTTTAATGCAATGGGAGAGACATGGGTTGAAATTAATTTCCCAAGATTAGTTGTGAAAGCTCACCTAACATGCAAATCAGGTGAAATCCATATACATCATCCTCTGGTCTTTGTTATTATTTTAAATAAAAAGTCATCGCAGGGAATATTTAATCATTTTAAATAATCTTGACCCACATTTGATTAAAAGTGGTAAGAAATATGATCCCATATGTATGTGACATGTGAACCTGTGTCTTTCTTCCCCCAACATATTAAAAATGCACTTCAGGTTGTGCTAAAGCGTTTGACTGATGTATAGCACCCTGGGTCCCGCTCATGAATTATGGCTCATGGGGTTACATTATATTTCCTCCATGACATTAGAAGCTCATATCTCTCATTTAACACATCGATATGCACATCTATGCATATTCACATTTGAAGATATACAACTAGTGTGTCTGTACATGCTGTATTCCTGCAGTATTTAACATCCGATATGAATGCCATAGCTCAGAATACATGTAGACATTCCCTTCCTCAGCTTATTGGTTTAGGTGGTGCTGCAGAAGCACATTCAACTGACTATGCAGCTGACCTACAAAGGTATCAAAGACTGTGTGGAATATATACTGATGTGGCAGTGTCAGCAAGAAGGCTCATTATTAATAAGCTTGGAGTAAATGTGTGCGTAACCAGGACAAAGCGTGTGGGGAACTTATTTTCTGTCGTCTTCCTTGCTAATCTGAAACTACTTGAGTTTATTGCTTCATTGCAGCAAATGTGAACTAAATAAAAAAAGAGCTGGCCCTGGAGAACATACAACATGCACGCTCAGCTGGAAAAGATGGAAGATCAGTCAGATGAGAAAAGTGAATTAACAGGTTGTGACCAGTCGTCGCTGAAAAATAAAAACACGAGACACATTTTACCCTGAGACGATCCATTTCTCCAATCCACACGTTTACATCACTAAGAGGGGAAGCAGGGTGCCTGGAAGCATTAGGATTCTGGGAAATTGGATTGAAGGTCGACTGTGCCTGGGCGGGGGCTTTATTTGATCGAACTGAGAGTGTTGGCCCATATGGGGAATGCAGCAGACCCCCGGAGCTGGGCTATGCCTCTGCAGGGGAACACATGAGGCAGCGAGACAAAGGCAACATCCCAGGAGCCCCCATTAGAACAATCATCATACATCAGTGTGACAAAAGACAACCTGATAAAAGTCAACCTTGTCAGGGGCAACCTGGGATTTAAAAAAAAAAAAAAAAATGAAAAAAATATTCTGATTGGTGCCTTTGTCCAGCCACCACAGGTACCAAATGCAAGGTGATGAATAATTCAGTGCCAGTATTGTAAACACAGGCATCCTGGGAGGACCCATTATTGGTGGAGTGGGGAGGAAGGGGGTTACATGGCGGAAGTCTGTCCTTTAATGCTGGGTGGGAAGTGGAGAGAAAAGGGGAAGGATCAAACCGGTTTCCATAGAAACAAATGGAAGCTTCTCCTGTGAGATGCCCCGTCCACTGGAGCAGGAGTAAAGTGGTAATGAAGAATTAAGCCGGCCCTTTTAATGAGCTTTCTAGCGGAAGGTACATCCATCTCCACTTATCCAGGCTTGGTTTGGCATCTGTGTGCATATTGATATGCGAAGAGGAGGGGCTAATGTCTTCACAGTGTTAACAAACACAATCATCAAATGGCACTGAAGACCTTTATCGTCTTCAGTGCACTGAGCGAGACGTCTTTCTGTCCTTCCCGCGCCCTCAGTCTCCCTCACACTGCAGCTGCAGGGCACTGAATCACAATAAGTCTATAGCTGTGGAGATGCGAGATGAGAGAAGATAAAATACATCTACTGTAGAAGCAAGAAAGCAGAGGTGCAGCTGAAGGTCCAGAACATTTATGGCCCTCACCAGTTCAGTAACTCGGCTTGGCACATGCATGTGTGCATTTCAGTGAAAACTCCTCCAGATAAAGTAGGACAACCAAATGCAAAACGTCACATTTCTGCCTGAAACCATCGCCGAAATGGCGATGCAACTCATTTACTTCTGTCCGCATGCATGCACACTTGTAGACACAAGGACACACCACCTGATTTCAGACCTCTTTACCTGTCAGTGCAGCCGGTGCTGTCCCTTCACCCAGGCAGCCTGCGTCCCCCTTTCTCTGCGCCGAAGCCCCCCTCAGTGAAGCTGCTCACCGGTGCTGCGGTGTTCCTCCCCCTCGGCAGTTGTTCCCTGCGCAGCCCAGCCCCTCCGCCTGCAGCCCTGTCTGCTGTGTGCTCAGAATGCAGCCTGCCCCGCCTGCCTGCTCCCACTCCTCACACGGCTTGCAGGAAAGCCCGGAGCCTGGACTACAGAGTCTGGATCGGGGTCCTGCGATGCTAGAGGGAGAGCCACGCTGCGGCCAACGGACCAGACATGCGATACGGCGCTGGTGCAATTCTCACAAACAGAGAATGATATCATCCAGCCGGATTTGAAAGAGACCAGACCAAGCAGACCGGACGGATTTGCAGACATAATTAAAGGCAAAATAATCATGCTCATATCTGACTGCTGTTTCTGTTTTCTGTTGGGTGAACATCATAAAAAAAATTCCATCTATAACATCTTGGGTATTGGTCAATGCGATTAAATGTTTGTTTCCTGATTTACGTAATGTTTTTTGGAAAGTACTGCGTGAATGAAAACAAGTGACATGTTAATGTGTTGGTAACACAATATTAATATAATATATTACTACTGTTTGAGTCTTGATGATGTAATGCATGAACAAATTCCTCTGGCTGACCACGGACTAATGATGACGTCACTGTAGCTTTATTTGATTGCTTCACAACTACAACAAAACCAACATTTATTTGTATGTGGCCCATAATTACATACAGTATGTCTCAATGGTCTTTGACAGGCCCTACAGTTGACACCCCCCACACTTGATCCTTCAGCACACAAGGAAAAACTCCAATAAAAAAAACCTTAGGAAGAATTAATACAGGGAGGATGCCCATCCATAGTATAGTGAGTCTGCAATTGGTGTCAGTGCAAGGTTGGTGATGATTTGTCCAGGAAAAGAAAAAAGTCAAACAGGGGTAGTGGTGTAAAGTGTAGTATAGAGCATCTGTCCATGTATAGAGGTACTAGATAGTGCAGAGTGGATTTTTACCAGGCCATTAGGCTAAGGATAGTTACTTAACAGTAATTCAATACATGAGTTGGAATGGCACTGATTTATTGGGAATCCATGTAATGTAAATAGACATGCAGTGAGTAAATCTGAACTCTTTTGCCACTCTTTGCCACACAGTGTAACCAGACACATGCTTATCCTTACTGCTCATAATTAAAAATAACTTGTAATGATGAACAATGGTTTGAAAAGGTCTTCTTTCCAGTTTTTCAAGTTTGTAGGAAAGGCTGGTGGTGGTGCTCCTGACCAAAACATCATGCAACAATTCCTACCATGACCTGTTTGACTTTAATAGGATGTTAGCATTGTGATAAGCTGTATAAAGTTGTGTTTATAGGTGGAGGTCTAGGTTCTAGTTCTAGGTGGGGCAGTGGTGGCCTAGTGGTTAAGGAAGCGGCCCCGTAATCGGAAGGTTGTGGGTTCGAATCCCGATCTGCCAAGGGGCCACTGAGGTGCCACTGAGCAAAGCATGGCTGCCCACTGCTCACTCAGTGTGATGGGTTAAATGCAGAGGACAGCTGTGCTGCTGTGTATCACAATGACAATCCCTTCACTTTCACTTTACTACCTAGGTTAGAGGGTGGGTTAGAGGGCTGAGGGAGTGCGTATGCGAGAGACTCGGGGAAGAGTAGGAACAGCCGCTTCTGTTAAGTGAAAGTGAAGTGACGTGTATCACATGTGATACACAGCAGCACAGCACACGGTGCACACGGTGCAAATTTGTCCACTGCATTTAACCCATCACCCTGAGTGAGCAGTGGGCAGCCATGACAGGCACCCAGGGAGCAGTGTGTGGGGACGGTGCTTTGCTCAGTGGCACCTCAGTGGCACCTTGGTGGATCGGGATATGGGACCGCTTCCTTCACCGCTAGGCCACCACTGCAGTGGTAACAGTGGTAATAAACTCGGTATGCTAGCAAGGATATTTTGTGTGTAGTGGCTATGATTACATGACTTCCTGCTAATTCCATGTTATATCAATATGACCTAGCAAGTGCAACGTAATCACAGAGAGTTTATCCTTATTCAGAGTGACCAACAGGAAATTCATGTTACATCTTGCACTAATCCATACACTAATATATTCAAGCATTACTTAAATATGTGCACCCTTACCATGTTCTACCATGTTTTTTTTGTTCAATTTCATTTTAAGCACTGTGATATAATTTTGGTAATTCTAGTAATGTATCTCTGGTATCATTTCAGCTACAACCAAGATTCCATGGGTTGCATGTGCTCCAAGTCTGTTGTTCTCTGCTTCTCTCCTGTGTTACAGTGGTGAAACAGCTCTTATCCTTACACAGTGGTGATGAATGAGCACTGGGTCCAAGCCAGGGAGAGGCTTCGTAATTAAGACCGGAGCTGCTGTTCTCCGCAGAGATTCACACTGAAATACATCCCATCTGGAGGCCCAATGACACTGAACGTGTGCAAATCACAGACGCTGGATGCAGGATGAGTTCTCGCCCCCATAAATTGCCACGAGGAAGCTGTCACAGCTGATAAGGAAGTGCACCAGTGGGATATGATTAGGAACACTGACACAATGCACCCCTGCAAGGACGGCATAAATCTCAGCAAAAACCTTTCTTCCAGCCCAGACTTTGATACGAACATTATATAGCGGTTAATTACAAGACCAGAAATGACCTCACATCATGTGTTGAATATCACCATCAACCTGAACGTTGTCTTTTGAAGTCAACAATCATCTCCTTTGTTTTGACCACATTCAGAAATAGGTTGTTGACCTTACACCAGTCCAGTTGCTTCTCCTTTCTGTACGCTGACAATGGAGGGACCGCTCTCCACTGAACATCGACGGATCTTGTCTGGAGATCGTCAAGAACACAAAGTTCCTCGGTGTTCCCAGCAGCATCTCTGGGGTGGTAGTAGCCTAGTGGGTAACACACTCGCCTATGAACAAGAAGACCCGGGTTCGAATACCACTTACTACCATTGTGTCCCTGAGCAAGACACTTAACCCTCAGTTGCTCCAGGGGGGGACTGTCCCTGTAACTACTGATTGTAAGTCGCTCTGGATAAGGGCGTCTGCCAAATGCCTTAAATGTAAATGTAAATGTACTCCCTGCGGAGGCTGAGGAAAGCCCATCTCCCAGCACCCATCCTAACCACCTTCTACAGAGGGACTACTGAGAGCATTCTGACCAGCTGCATCACTGTCTGGATTGGGAACTGCACCTTATCGGTCCCTACAGCAGATAGTGAGGACAGCTGGAAAGATCTTCGGAGTGTCTCTTCCCTCCATAACGCACATTTACCACACATTGTGAAGGACTCTACACATCCTTCACATGCACTCTTCATCATCTTGCCATTCGGAAAAGGGTACTGAAGCATTCGGGCCCTCACTGCCAGACTCTGCAACATCTTCATCCCACAGGCCACCAGACACCTGAACACTCAGTGACTTTCCACTCTGGTCTGACACAGACACATACACTCTACCTCTGTTATAGAATAATATTATCTGTCTGTAATATTATCTGTTTATGCACAGTTCCATTTTGCACAGTAGTATTTGCACTATTTTACCTTGCACATTTATTATTCATTTCACCTGTTTAGTGCTGTCTGTCTCATTGTTGTCTACGTGCTTTTTGTTAAATGTTATTCTCGCACTGCCAGTGTCCCCTGTTTGCACATTGTTTCAATTCACTATGTACTGTCTAACATGTATATAGCTGAAATGACAATAAAGAGAAACTAGAACTTCAACCTCCAGAGGCATTTCTCATAGGTTCATTCAAAATGTCTGTGAATACATATTTTCTAACAACAACAATATAATCCCTCAATGTTTTTTACCTCTGAATGAAGGTAAAAATATTGATTTGTTGAATTAAGTTTAATTCAAACACTCGTTGCCTCCTCATTTTTCCCACTAAACAATCTCAGGGACGACTGGCTGGGCTGGGATGCTGAGAACAGTTCATTGTATCCTTGACCCCCCTTGCAAGTCAAGACTTCCTCAGCAAATGGGAGAAAATACCTTATCAGGCTGTGCCTGGGATTGTTGAGACAATCCCAACATCTCAGCCACTGCAAGCTTAATCCAGCAGCACCAGGCCAAGCAAAACAGTTTTGTGATGCTAACATTCCATTCATTTTGCCTTCTTCTTCCTTTCTCTATCCTGGTCCCACCTCATGTTCTAGATCTTCTTCTTCCACTACCTGCTCACAAATCCATGTACCCAGCCCTGTCACAATCAGGATGTCAAAAAGCCCCATGTTCTGACCAATAAATTTTATGAAGTAGTGCACTTGCACCTCTGCTACATTACAAACAGTGAACTCATCAAAGTATTGTACTCCTCCGTCATCCTATCCTAATGCAATGCACACTTTCCCGAGTCCGCACGGCGTTTTAGTGAATGTTGCTACCCGATTTGGACCGGTAACCCGATTTGGACTGTATGCGTGCGCATGATGATGAAGTGATTGTCAGTGATTGTCACATGTGATACACAGCAGCACAGCACACACAGTGAAATTTGTCCTCTGCATTTAACCCATCACCCTGAGTGAGCAGTGGGCAGCCATGACAGGCACCACGGGGAGCAGTGTGTGGGGACGGTGCTTTGCTCGGGTGGCATCTCAGTGGTACCTTGGCAGATCGGGATTCAAACCGGCAACCTTCTGATTACAGGGCCACTTCCTTAACCGCTACAGCATGCGTACTCCGAAACCCACCATGGTATGAGTCCTAGCAATGCACCTTCTTCCAATTCTTCAATTTTTGTAGCTCTGATGTGTGCATCAATGTTATTGTTGTACCAGGAAATCATGCATTGACAAAAGTTCCCATTTGCGTGGAATGCAAAATGTCATTAAATGTGTTTTTTCAAAATGAATTAATCACAATTAATGTGTTAAATCCCCCCCCGGTTACTACAGATGTTTTCAGAAACATTGCATTGAATTGTCAAAATAAATTGTAATTTATGCTTATGAAGTAGAATGCCTCAGATTCTCAGGTCTGCAAGATATCTTCATTTACATGTGATGAAATGACTCTTGGATTTGGCACAGACAAAGACGTATTTTTACGAATCCTGCTGAGTTAACAAAAGGAACGTTTGGAAACAGTAAAGTGCACTTTTCAGCTCCGTTGACGGAGAGATAAAATGGTGGACAGACCAAGTTTTGCCTTCCTTATGGATAACTTGTTTAATGTGAGAGACAGAAAGAGAGAGAGAAACATGCCGGAGTGTACAGAGTATAAATCTACAAGTACAATGACACCTCAAGCGACAATAAATGCTGCGTGGATTTAATTACCCAGCACTGCACCACACAACTGCTGCAATTCACACGGTTAAACTACAGCAAACAGACATTCTATAATACCCATTTTCATCAATGTTACAGTCACACGATTGACTCCTGGTCCTGAGGTGTTGAACAAAGAATATATACACTATAAATTTAATGTAGTAGACTCATGGTGAAACAAGACCACATGTAAAAAAAGGAATAGATTGCAATCCACACCAACATTTAACAGCACACATAAAAAAAAATAAAACATTTTTCAAGCTGTTATGGTAACTCGATCATTCGGAGTTCAAGGAATACAGTAGAGTCTGTGCTCTGCCCACCAAGCCTCCGAATCCAGTATTGATTTCAGTGGCTGCGAGCTTCAAAGTTCCGATGGGATAATCTACTGACTCCGGCCCCTCTGAGTGCTGACAATGCTCTCCGTCCAACCATACACAACGTCTGCTGAATATCAAGTGGCACACTTCTTGGATCTGCTGGTATCGACCACGTTCCGACCAACACACTGTAGCTAAATATGAAACCTATGCTACACAATGCATGAGCAGCTGACAACAAATGTCTGCGGTTATAAATGCAGGTCTCACACACTCACAGAAACTCATCTGCATTCTCAGATCATGGACTGCTGACTGCTGTAATAAATCAATGGTTTTGCAGAGTTAGATAAAAAACTGTGTGGATTTGGGCAGATTGCATCATGTGAGTTTACTGGACTTCTGATCGAACAGGCTTTTGTATTACACTCTTGTGGTTATAAATAATCGAGAGACTGTTTTTAATACTGTTTGGTGTTTTTATATCACCACACAAAGATTCTGAACTCTAATTATGTTCAAATAACTCAATAATTATGTTTCATCTGCCACGCAGATGAAACACCATAGTCTGTGGAAGAAGAACAGTGGTTTAGATCAGTGGTTCCCAACATTTTTTCCCTGAAGCCCTCCTGCCTGTGTGCCAATTCCTTCAGAGCTGTCCCTAAAAGTTATGCCTGACCCGTCTAAACCCGGACAGAGTTCAGCCCGAGCCTGACCCAACCTGACTGTTATGCTGTGAGGTGCATTTAGTCACACAGTCAGTGTTTTTACTGCGTCATTTCCATACAGCCATGACCAGAAGTGCAAAAAATACTGAAAAATGTAATTAATTAAAAGTATCTTAACTTGGCTTAAATTCTACACAAGTAAAAGTATCTATCTAAAAATCTACTTAATGTAAAAAAAGTACTAGTCATAAATCCAGCACAGCACTAGTTGCTTTTATTAAAGTTTTAGGTAGTATAAATGTACAAATTATGTTCAGACCAACCCATGAAACATTTTAAGCACAGTTGGCCACAAAAGTACCAAATTCTGATTTGTCCAACTCAAACATTAAAATAAAAAAGAGAAAATAGAGCCAAAATCCAAAGTATCCAAAACTATGAAAATGTTCCTTTTTAACAAGCTGCGCTTTTTGTTCTTTCTATAGCAAACATAAAAATATCAGTTGTCTTTACTGACAAATGAGCACACTGACTGGTGATATAAGAAATGAAATAAAGTTCTCTGCCCCACAGAATACTACAGTATTAATCTGTAAATCTCCTGTTCAGTTTGAGCAATGTAATGCATGGAAGACACAGGCAAAAAGCATATGCAGTGCATCGGGAAATTATATCAACAACAACGACAACCAAGAAGTAGTGTTGCAGTTTCTACAGAATTTTTTTTTTAATTAACCCACTGGTTCTTCCATGTCTTCCATGTTCCTTGTTCTCATTTTCACATCCAGTCATTGAGCAACTGCAATGCCACGTCTGGAAGCCATGACGGTTGGTGGAATTATTTTTTCACGGAAGGGGAGGGAAATTCTCTGGGGGGACAAAGCATATGGGTAGGTGACCTTTCCCCTTAAAATGACATAAGGGGAGAAATTCCAGATCTGACTGTCTGAGCTGCCGCTCTCTGAAAGGTGAAGCTGAATGACCAAAGCGCCATTTCTAGCCACTGCAGGACCATAGACAGGCTAGGGGACCATGTATTAATGATAAATAATCTCACAAAGTGGAATTTTCATAATAGGGGACCTTTACAAAAAGGCACATGGAGACTCTACTGTCTGCAGTATGAACAATATGCCTTGTTTTCCAATGTAGCAAAGTAAAATACTTGGGTAAAAATGTACTTGAGTTAAAGTTATCTATTTCATAAACAACTTAAAAATGACAAATTACTCACAAAAACTACTCAATTAACGCGAGTAAATGAAATTTGTTACTTTCCACCTCTGGCCCTGATTCTGTGAGCAATTGCAATGTTCAGCGTGTTAAAAAACAGAATTTCTTTGCTCGCGCTATAAGCGAAAAATGAAATGTGCAGGTTTAAAATAGAATTGCCATCTGCTTGCCTCCATTTTACCTTGTCAGCATCCATTAAAAGGCATCACATGCAACAGTGGTCAGTATGGTTGGTGGCCTACAGATTATAAGTGGGCACATCAATCTTAGGTGAAGAATTCAAAACCACAGAGACTTCAAGCAAGACTTCATTCACACTACAGTAAAACTGACTAAGAAAATACACACAAAATGGGCTATATTTGGTCATTCAATGATGTCTCTGCTTTTTGGTCGTATGAGGTACATGACTATGTGACACCATGACTATATAAAGTAATGACCAGAAATTAATAGCCAGACTCACCCTTAACTACCAGAGCTAAATAGGTACTAACAGGAAAAACAACTAGAACTGCGTTGTGAAACCAATATCATTGCTCACATTCTCACAATAAGTAATCTGCCTTGATTTCTACACTTTGTTTTAAACTCAGCCATATACAGTACCATTCCAACATTTAGGGTCAGTTGGAGATTTGGGCGTTATACTATGGGAATTTTACCTATTTGATATAATTTGAATGCACAAATCAAATATTTCCTATCAAAAACAAGGATATTTGTAAATGCTCCTAAAGTTTTGAATGCTTTGCTCAGTGGCACCTCACCTTAGACTACTAGACCATCCTGACCTACTAAAGACTGACTCTTTAGCACAGTGCACAGTGGTTTAGTTTTGATGGGTGTACAAACCAGCAATTTCACGAGTTACACAAGACCATCTGACATCCTACTTTTAAAACCGTCTCTCATTTGGATACAACCTTTTTTCTTTCCTGGAGAACAGCAGGTCCCGCTGGTACAGAGAAGAACATGAGGCAAGGCAGCACTAATAATACCAGCAACACAGCAGAACAATGAGGTCAGAGCTGTAGTGACCATGTCTGGCTGCTAACGCATCCCTCCCCTATCCCTCAGACACAATTACGGGCAGCATCCCTGGCACGCTCGCCAATTACGCCACCCAGATTTATAGATTACGTTAAAGTGCAGAGTGAGCTGCAATTCCACAAAATGCTGTGAAAATTTGTCACCTGAAATGACCCTCTTGAGGGATGTTTGATGAATTGGTCGATCCTGTGGTGAGCGGGATTTCCTGCAGAGAACCATTTGGCAATGATCACCAAGAGGGAGCTGTAACCCCAGAACCATTCAGGCCCACCAAGGTGCTTCTGTAGGACATTAAACTGCACAGTGGGGGCGAGAGGAATAGGACTGAAATAAAGTGCTTTATTCTGATACTTAACCAGTTCAGGGGAAATATTCAGACTTCCGAATGATTTTGATGCTGTTTTTCTGTATTGATATGAAATAAGAAACAAGTGAGGGATCTGAAGAGAAAAGGCCAGTCAGTGGACGAAATAGAAAACTCAAACACTGAAGCTAAACCTGCAGAATGTGACCTTGGAAAAATGACTTCACACAACTGAAATCACACAGGGCCTGCCTGGCATTAAAGAAACCCTACTCCTTTAGTTACACGCTCCTGAGAGGGAGGGATGACCTTGAAATAGATACTACAGGGCCCGTATGACATCAGATATCTGGGACAAGAACAATTCTTATCTGATAGCATGTCAGGACAGACAAGTGCCCGCATTCATTATAGAGGCACAACAGCCTTGCCCAGACAGGATAAAGGACCTTGTCATTTAATGTTTGCTTTACTAAAACACTATTGATTCGTTGAGGGGCAGGAGCTGAGTGAACTTCTTTCTGATTTTAAACCCAATTACAGATAATAAAGGTCTCTTACTAACCTTCACTGCTGATGGTTAGCAGTTAGCTTAGCTTCATACAATCCATTACAAATAAGTGCTATCATCAGTAATTAAATATCCCAAATATCCCAGCAATAAGGGGGTTTAAATCTAAACTCCTACAACACTGATCACTTGATCATATCAGATTGGAGAACATGAATGGCCCAGGATGCACTGGAAATGTTGAGGTGTACTCCTCTCAGGGAAACATCCAAGCCCAGTCATAGTGGTTCTGCTAACAAAGAGGACCACAGAAAGCAAGTGGCTCACTTATACGGTGCATCCTTACATTGGAGGTCACAATAACAGCATGAAAGGTGGTTCTGGTGTAAAAGAATCCAGGTGTTTTCCCAAGGTAATGTTCCTTCAGCTAGCGGGCATACTGGCTCTCTTGACAACACTCCAAAAGTCCTCCTCCCTCCCAAGAGAGGTAGTATGCCGGTAAGAAAAAACTGGCTGTGGCCATAAGCACAGGATTTCGAGAGCTCCATAAAGGAAAATAGTCAGGGATGTCAGCAAGGAGCCTCAAACATCTGCCAAGATGACTGTAGCTGACCTGGGCTCATCTGGAGTAACACAGTTGTGAGGACTCTTCTTTGTAGCGGGATTCAGGGTCATCCCCAAAGAACCCCTACTCAAAGAGCAGCACATCAGAGCCTGACTGAGATTTTCCTGTGAAAATTTGAAAGGTAAAGATGAGTTTTGGAAGTCTGTGCTTTGGTCTGATGAGACTAAACTGGAACTGTTTGGGCAGATGGATGTTGGTTATGTTTGGTAAAGGGAGAGGCCTTCAGAGACCTGCGCATCATGCTTTTGCAGCATCAGGCACAGGCAACCTTGTACAGGTGCATGGCATCATGCAAAAAGGTAATTATGTTGAAAACGGATTCCCGGGAAAGGTAGTCAGAGCCTGTGCGTCCCAGTTGTGAGAGGTCTTCACCACAATCTTCAACCTCTCCCTGACACAGGCAGGCTACCATTCCAGCCTGTTTGAAGTCCACCACCATCATTCCAATACTCAATAAGCCTAAATGCACTCACTCCCATCATCACATAAAGGCCTGACTTCCCCCCTCCTTTGACCTCCACCAGTTTGCCTACAAAGCAAACAGGTCAACAGAGGATGCCATTGCCACCGTACTTCACACTGCGCTGAGTCATGTGGAGAATCGGGACATCTACTTCGAAATGCTCTTCAGCTCAGCCTTTAAAGCCATCCCCGACATATTGGTCAGTAAACTGTCTGATCTGGGAATCCCACAACTCACCTGCTCCTGGTTCAAAGACTTCCACACAAACTGGCCTTAGATATTACTGGGAACCCACCTGTCCTCCACCCGGATGCTGAGCCCACTGCTGTTCCCCTTATACACCTCAGACTGCAAAATCTACCTACATCAGCAACACAATAGTCAAATTTGCTGATGATACAATGCTGGTGGGGCTGAGCAAAATACAAGTTAATATACAAATATATGAAATGGGTCAAAAAGTATTTGGCAGCCATCAATTGCGCAAGATAAGAGTGGTCTGAGTGGTCTTTCATCATATTTACACATCCCAAGACATTCTCCCATTCTTCTTCTGGATCACCCAGATGGTCTCTAGCAAACTTTAGACAGGCCTGGACATGTGCTGGCCTAAGCAGGGGGACCTTTCAAGCACTTTATTACAACGTAGTGTGTTACTGATAGTTACCTTTATTACTTTGGTCCCAGCTCTCTTCAGGTCATTGACCAGTTCCCTCAGTGTTGTTCTGGGCTGTTTCCTGACTGTTCTCAAGATCATTTGTATCCAACAAGGTCAGATCTTGCATGGAGCCCCAGGTCGAGGGAGATTGTCAGTGATTCCATTGTCTAATTATTGCTCCAACAGTTGATCTCATGGGTGGTAGTAGCTCAGTGGGTAACACATTCGCCTATGAACCAGAAGACCCGGGTTCGAATCCCACTTACTACCATTGTGTCCCTGAGCAAGACACTTAAACCTAAATTGCTCCAGGGGGACTGTCCCTGATACTAAGTATTGTAAGTCACTCTGGATAAGGGAGTCTGATAAATGCTGTAAATGTAAATGTAAATCTCAGGTGTCTTTTATACAGATAATGAAGTTCAAACAGGTGCCATTAATACATGTAACGAGTGAAGGATAGAAGAGCTTCTTAAGTGGTGGCCTTAGCGGTTAAGGAAGCGGTCCTGTAATCAGAAGTTTGCTGGTTTGAATCCTGATCCGTCGGGGTGCCACTGAGCAAAGCACCATCCCCACACAATGCTCCCCAGGTGGCTGTCATGGCTGCCCACTGCTCACCAAGGGTGATGGTTAAAAGCAGAGGACACATTTTGTTGTCTGCACTGTGTGCTGTGCTGCAGTATATCACAATGATCACTTCACTTTACTTCACTAAAGAAAAAGTAACATGTCTGCAAGGGCCAGTTTGTATGTGCTTAATACTTATTTTCTGTACCATATACATTTTTTTATAAACCATAAAAGGTGATTTCCTTGGATTTTTTGTTATCTCACAGTTGAAATGTACCTAAACGCTCCCCAAGAGCCAGCTCTCTTCTGCACCTCACACCTGTCCACATCTCGCTCTCTCTCCTGATGTGGGAACCATGCAGCAGCCATTTCCATTTACCGAGGGTGGCAGCCTGCTCTGACAGGTGTAATTACCCAGCGCTCCAGTGATATCGGACATAACGCGGGGTGACTTTGCAGCTCACCACCATGTCACTGGTCAGACTGTAGCTGAGAATATCGAAGGCTGGGGAGCCTCATTGTTATTCAGACATGGCTGTGAGTTGCAAATAATACAAGTGTCACGTGTGTAATGAGCAATTTTGTAAATTTAACCATCACCCTTGGTGAGCAGAAAAATGTATGTGTGTGTGTGTGTGTGTTTGTCTGTATATAATTTACTGTCATTGTATATTCATTTTCAATTTCAACAGCATTTGTACAGGAAATAACACTGCACAGATGGTAAACTTCAAATGTCGCAGAACAATACAATGCCATCAAACAAAGAAAGCGACAGGTCTGATATGCTGAGCGATGAACTATCTCTTTGCGCCCCCTGGTGTGCAGTTGCAATTATTACTTGCATTTACGTGTTTTTACGCTTTATGAAGTCACAGCAGATTGAATGGTGATTATTGTGATTCTTGCTGCTAAAAATAACATTGTTGTACCATTATCAGCTAGAGAAATATATCCACTTTACTTCATAAAATTACATCTACTGTATAAAGTTTTATGTCAGCAATTTGCACTTACCAAAGACCTTTCCAAGAAACAGGGACTTAATATTGTTGAACTCTGTGTCAGATTCTTCAGGGAGGGAATAGCTGACTGAAGGGTAGTGATCCAGCTGTGAAACATACAGACAAAAATAAATCCTTGTTATTTAAAGGAAAGGCATAAAGACTTTCAGGGTTATGAAACTTTATGAGAGATTTCCATTGCCAATTGTGTGTGTAGGTGTTCGTACATATAGGTGTGGCCGTGTGTGTGTGTAAATAATACTTTTCATCCTGAAAGTACTGTACTGATTCAGCATTATAAGAAGCATGAATCATGTTCAGTAGCATCTGTGTTTGGGCTCCATCCTGTGGTTACAATTGTGGGATCACCCACAATTAGAAGCCATTTTCTCTCTCTCTCTCTCTCTCTCTCTCTCTCTCTCCCCCTAACACACGCACAAATCCAATATTACTTAAGACGTAACAATCTTTATTCCTTCAAGACGTTCTGAAGCTTGACCACTAGAGCCAATGTAATTTTTAATGACTTGTGAGGTTGTAAAGGTCACTTCAGGACACACTGTTTACCGTCACATAAAGAGTGCCATTTAATGCCAAGACAACATTCATTAGCCTGTTGCTGCTGATCCACTGCAGTTTGTAATTAGCATGTCTTGTCTCATTTGGGGCATTAAAAAGAATGAAGACATGCGTCTTCAGTCTCTTTTTTTGGGTTCTGAATGCAAATTATATCAGGCAGGACAGCAGGGGACCAGAATGCGGTTCCTTTGCATCCCGGACATCATTTGTCTCAGCGATGTGTGGAACTGATAAACGTGTTTATGCCGAGGTCTCCCAGGTCCGCGGGCATCTGTAAATCTCAGGATTGCCTCCTTAACTGCCTCCACCACACTTAATGACTTCCTATCACTCAGCCTGGTCGGAATTCGGGGCTGTGTTTGCTCACGCTGATGTTCTGGGGAGGGGAGTGGGTGCGCCGTTGCTGTGGGTCCTGCCATTAGCTGGGGGTGGGATAAAAGTGAGACAATTAAATTGCTCTCAGCTTATTTACCTTTATCGCTGAAAACAAATAGGCTGCGCTGGAAAAAGACGATTCGGAAGAGCCGTCCCCTGTGGTGGTGGGGAGTTACACCAAACCGGGGTCCTTAATGGGGCTCTATAAAGCAGCAATTAATCAAAATCCACAGGAGCCACTGATCTCACAAGAGCTGCCCACGCAGAGCCAGCTAAAGATGTACGGGACCGGGGGGAGATAAAGAAAAGCAAAAAAAATAAAAAAGAGGGGGGATTCTTTTCTCTTCTAAACAAGGTTGCAGTGCCAGGTCTGGTGGCAGGGGACAGTCCAGTGCCCAGTGGGTGTGACAGGGTAATAAAGTGGTGACAAGAGAGGGTCCTTCAGAAGTCCAGCAGCACTTTCATCGTGATTCAAAGACACTGAGAGCCCACGCAGCAATCTCTCATCTCATCCACTGAGATTCTTTGATAGGAAGTTGACCTGACAAGCCCGCAGAGGCCGCCGAAAGATTCATTATCGCCAATGAATAATGCATTTGTGTATTAAAACGTGGCCCTGCCATGCCTCGGGGGCTTGAAAGGGTGCATGTTTTTTGGAGAATATCAAGCGCATTGTGGTTTTAAGGGCCAATTGCCTCTTTATGGTTCCACAAGCTGCAACCCGTTGTTCTGTGCAAAGACACACACACACACACACACAAAGACAAAAAAATCTCATAAATATTAAGTTTCATCCCAAATACAATTGTGATGTAATCAGAAGCACCCTGCGGCCTCATCTTCTTTTGTATCCAACTACTTTTTGCACCAGTGACACACATTACCTCTCATGTAGGACACAAAAGACCCTTAACATCTTGCCTAAATTAGTATGCAAAAGAGGAGGCGGGAGGAGGAAATAAAATGTGCTACCTGTGAAGCCGTGGATGTCTGCTTCACCGCAAACAACGTCTTCCTCGCATATATCAAAGGAGCCAAGCTGAGCGATTAGAAGAGAAAGTGGAAAGTAATCGCCTCCCCTAATCAGCTCCTGTGAGCACGGAAGTGGTTGCTTCTGCTGGAATGAGCCCATCGGCGCAATCGGCGGCGGTCCAATGGGCTCGGGTAAAACGAGTATACGAGCTCCCTTGGCGCGTCGCATCCAGTTCACTCTCTCGCACCGTTTACACAAGAGCATCATGCAAATTTGCTAGGTGGAGACAGGCAGGAGGGACAGGGGCAGAGAGAGAGAGAGAGAGAGATATAAAGTACCATAGTTGTGGTAGTAGCTTTGTGGGTAAGACACTTGCCAATAGACCACAGAAGACCACAAAGCCACAGGTTCAAGCCCCACTTACTACCATTATGTCCCAAAGCAAGACACTTAACTCTGAGTGTCTCCAGGGGGATTGTCCCTGAAACTGGATAAAGGCGTCTGATGAATGCCATAGATGTAAATGTGTCCGTGACAGCAGACAGACGGTTTGCCCGCATCAGATTCAGAATACTGATATTTGCCTACAAAGATTTGCCAGAAAGACTGTTCTCTGATTTGCCACATAGGTGGTTGAAATTATCTTGCCCTAGCGGTCCAAATGTCCGACTGTCTAGGGTGGTAGTAGCCCAGTGGGGAAAACTCCTTCCTATGAACCAGAAGAACCAGGTTCAAACTTACTGCAATTGTGTCCCTGAGCAAGGCACTTAACCCTGAGTGTCTCCAGGGGGGGGGACTGTCCCTGTAACTATTTATTGTAAGTTGCTCTGGACAATTGTGTCTGATAAATGCCGTAAATGTAAATCTTGAAACAACATCCAAAAGTCCTACCTCTTTCAGATGAACTGACAGCTTCTACTCAACCAAATAAATAAATGAATTAAATTTACACTTGTGCTATTCCTAAGCGGGCCAATAGGAGGATGCATTCACTGATAAAATTGTAAAAGCATGTAACACACTCTGGTAAATGGCGTCTGCTTAATACCATAAATGTAAATATAATTATAAAAATAAATGACAGACAGGAAGCATAAGGAACGTGGGAGGCTCTGATAGATTTTGTCAGGCCATGGAGGGACATTGAAAGATGACTGGTGATGACAGGAAAAAGATGACTCTGTGATTTAATTTGCTGTGGTGCCACCAGGATCCTAGGAGACCCCCAAATAAGGGCTTCCCTGTGGTACGCCTGTGGGACCATATCCAAGGTGGAAGTGTCTGAGGTGGATTAAAGTGAGATACGATCCCTTTTCCAGCTTGTGGGCCCAGCATGGTTATCAACCACCAGTGTGCGATCCTTCCAGACGGGCAAGATGTTTGATATGGACGTCTAGCGGAGTCCCGGGACGTCAGAGCATGACAGCCCAGTGACAGGCTAAGTGTGGGGGTCCCATGGAGAGTGGGAAGGAGAGAGCAGGAACAGGGCCATCTCTGGTGATGACAGGGCCAGTGTCTCTTTGACACTGTCTATTTTTCCCCTGTCACTATGTGCAGATCCTCTCCGATTCCGGGGCTGAGCCCACGGTGGGTGGTGGACAAGTAGCATAAGACCTGAGACAATAATTACGTCCACCCACTGGTCCACTTAACATGCACAGACCAGACCATCTCCCCTCAACTTAAAAAGCCTATTCACAAGATCTGGTCCACTAACACACTTAATAAATCTCATTTAGCTGTTGCCTGTGCTTTTTCAACAGGGGACACCATTAATACATAAACCATCGGAAGCACATGAGATTTTTTTATTCACAGACATGGATTTTGATGCGGTGTGTGATCTAGTTATGAAAATTCAGCCATGTCACCAATAAGCTGGTAATAAGAGCCATGTTTAGAGCGAAGCGCAGCTCTTACCACCAGTTCTGAGAATATTGGCCATTGAGACTAATAGGTACAGCTTTTAGTTTAATGTCCCTCAGAAACGAAGCTCCTCTACCTGAACCCAGAGGGTCCGTCCATCACGGGAGATGTTTATGCTGTGAGGCTGTCCATTGGCCAGGTTACGCTGGTCCACATCCACCGTGAAGGGTTCCCTCAGGCCACCCAGGCTGTAGCGGAGTTGCAGTGTGCCTGACAGACACACACAGAGAGAGAGAGAGAGAGATAATGTTAGTCTTTGCCAGCTGACAGATCTGACCGGGGTTCTTCGGTTCAGGATTTAAATATATAAATAAAGCATCAGTGTAACTGCACATCTAAACTGTGAGCTGAAAATGCAGGGGATAGACTGACACACTACACTTCCTCTGGCCAGCTCCTGACAGCCCTTATTCCAGCCTGTCTGACGGGACACAGAGAGCACGCGCTCTACTGTCACCGACAATCCTGGAGCTTATGAAGCAGGACGTTAAAATATGAAGTTCCAAATGCTTGATAATAACTCTCTATGTTCTCCCCCAACTGGTATTATTCCACAAACAACAAAATGGTTATATCTATAAATGTTAATCAAGCTCAGGATAAATAGCAACACTCCACCACTTCTCATTACATGGTTACAGCTTGCAGAACTTTTTTTTTTAATGAAATTTTGCTCAAATGAAAGACATCGCTCTCTGACAAAATCAAAACCAAATGACATTAAAGCTCCCTAGTATGATGCAAATGTTTTTTTTTGCTGCTGCAACAAGACTTACTTTTCTTTAGGTCCAAATGGTGGGCTAAATCTGACATGTCACCGTTTAAAATGCCAATAAATGTGACCATAATTGCTTACTGAATATAACAATTTACACTATGCTTTCAGTTCAGTACTGTCACCTCATTACACCTGAGCTTTTCATGCACACCAGGATCCATTTCCATTTATAGTCTTTTAAAACTGAAAGTGGAAATGTTCATTCTGAATGTGGGCACAAGCGTCTGTCAGTCCCCTAAAGGCTACTACAGTATATAACTTTTAACTTTTTTTGCATTTCCATTGGAGCAAAGAGAAGCAGGTGAAAATTGGATCCCCTTTCATTTCAGGGGTCTGACTACAGAAAAAAAATCACATATTTATGGAATTCTAATTCTACAAAATCCTGATCTGTAAAATCCCACGTCTTCAGTAACTTCATTAAGAATGGCAGAAAATACAATGAAACATTTACCCTTATATCCTTTTCCACTATTCATTTAAAACTGAACATTTTCATTTAAACTGAACTGATTGAATTTGTTAGAATTAAGAGGTATGGCAGAGCTTTCACTCAGTCTTAGCTACTACCCTGGGATAAGGCTAATAAATTAATAAATCTTTTCCTAATTAAGGTGCCTTTAATTCAATTTAATAGATTCACGGGTTGAGGAATTCACAGAAAAAATAAATAGAATTTAAGGGTTCTAATTATTTCCGTACAGCTTTGCCTCATATTCATTCTAGAGAAACTGATTTTACAGACACCGAGCTCCCAGATTGAACAGAAGGGACACTGGGTGGAGGTGTTGCCTCACCATTGTGCCGCAGCACCACAGCCATGAAGTCCTGGCTCTTGGAGCTGATGTAGACCAGGATGCTTGGAGAGCTGGACGTGCTGAAACTAAAGGACAAGTCTTCCTGGGTCAGGTTGGTTTCCAATGGTGACGTCTGGGAGATGTCCTTCGCGTCCTTGTTGGGCGCAGCTGCAGTCTCTGGAATGAAGCTGTACTTGACCAGTGTACCAGCCTCAAAGAAGCCCCCAATGTCTGGAAAGGAAAGGAGTTACACTGAAAATGCACTTATTGCGTTTTTGTTTACAGATAAACGGTGAGAGAAAAAAACATGAAACGGCGCCTGCTTGGGTAAAAACGCATTATTCCGTTTCTCTATGAAGCATAAAAGGAAGATAATAGTCTGCTATTCCCCATTCCATTTGACTTCACAGGAATAAAGCGCCTTCAGAGGAATATTCAGCATGGGTGAGAGAATGTTTTTCTGTATTATGGGCGCGGTATATAAACAATACAGAATTTTTTTTTATTGAATAAGGGGTGGAACAGGAGGAACCCTGGGAAATCAGGAAGGGTAATGAAGTTAATCCACACTGGGGGGAATGTGTGAATAGAAGCAGGGAACATTAGGACCCCATCCTCTGCACCTCAACAGAAACCGTGGGTTTTTTTCTTTTTAAATCTCGTAATCATGTGCCGCGTTGATGCAGTACTGAGGCCCGCGGGCCCTGATGGGTGCACGCTGCAGCAGTGTGTAATTGAAAAAGGTCTTATCACTTAACCCCAAAATAGCTAAACGCTGAAAATAAATATGCTGGGCAAAAACACTCAATGATGAGGTTTTGCACACTGGCATGGGAAAGACTGTGAGTTGAGATGGACTGGACCAGTGTGGTGGTTACCTCAGCCACTCACACCAACAGAACTGAAGTTAAAGGATTTAATTGTCCTGGTCGACTATTTAGAACCTACCCTGCACTATGTGATAAAAAGTTGACAAATACTTCTATTCTTCCATTTTTTTTCCTCTTCTACTTTCTTGGACTATTTAATACCAACCTTGCTCTAATTCTCTACCTGAAATGGGGTCTCTACGCTGAAAAGGGGTCCATCTCTGAATTACTCCATCCCAAGGCTTCTTCCACCCCTTGTTCAGATAAGGTCTACGTTTGGGGGTTTCATTTGTAAAGGTTTTGGCCCACTAAGACATACTGAATTTCGTCTATACAAAAAAAAAGATGTGTTGTTGTTATCTCAGATGTATGCAAATGAGGAGAGCACTCTGATGCTGTGATAACATTAGGAAATACCACCACCAAAAGCAACAAGAATAACAAGAACAGCAACAGGCAAAAAGATAACCTGTAACCCCCATCTCAGCAGGTTGGCTTCTGATATGAAACTGGGAGTCTTTCCCCTCGTATCACGCCCCATTTCATGGGTGGCAAGAGAGAACCCTACACATCACTTTGCATTTCAAGCTGGGCACCTTTTTTCCTTGAATGCATGTAACGATGGCTATATTTATGGTATGAATTAAGGTATAGTAAGAATTATAATGTTAACAACGCTAACCACTTATAGGTAATTAAAGTCAGTTTATGTAAAAATATTTTATAATAATTACACATTTTAACAGTGGTGGCAGTCCATACACTGAATTTGAACCAGTGCTGGTGTTTATCCAAAACCTGAGCCAGGAACCAATGAGAATCGTCCTGCATTTCAGGGTCCCATGGGAGCCAGGCAACAAGACACAAACTACAAAAGCACTAACATGGAGGAACTCATTAATTTATTTAACACATTCATTAAGCCCAAATAACGGCACCGTTCTATGGTTTACTCTGCCTACCTTTTGTACATCACAGATTCTTGGTTCTAGACCAGATAAATGTATTTGTGTGTGTGTGTGTGTGTGTGTGTGTGTGTGTGTGTGTATATATATATATATATATATATATGCATGCATGTATGAATTGAAAGAAACTCTCTCTCTCTATATATATACACACACACACACACACACACACATATATATATATATATATATATATATATATAAGAAACAGCATTGCTTTGAACACAACTGGGGTGTAATGTGTGCACCACTGCAGAAATTTGTTGTGAAACTGAGGTTGCTCCTCATTACCAGCAGCCTTCCCTCCACCTTTTTTCCCCTGTCTTCCATACCACTGACCCAGTGGCTGTCTGACAGGATGTGGACACAGGACAGAGAAGATAAGGAACACAAGATGAGGGTGAATTATGACCCCCCACAATCCTTGTCACTTTATCGTTTTTAATATTATTAATATGGGGACAAACAGTATTTTTGTGGAAATGAGGGAATGGAAAGAAAGGATTAGACCTCTGAATTGCAGGAGTTATTCATTATTGAGCAACAATTGCGTACAGAAGCGCAGGCAACCGCCTTGACCTGCAGGCACAAAACGAGAAGAATGGGTTATTGACTGCAATTCCCCTGATGTGCCCGTGTAAATATGGATAAAATGGAAATGCGCACTAACTTGTCCCAATTACGAGGGCGTTCATGCATTTTTCAGCTTTTCAAAAAAAGCAGAGCGCGAGGGGAGTTGAGAGTGAACAATGACAGCACTGCTCTTTGGGGGATCAGCATGTTTTTTTTAGAAGCGTAGCCATCTTTAAGGGAGGCCTTGCGGCAGCACTCCACAGAGGTCTCTGTACATCAGCCAATCTTGGCAGAAGAGGTCCTTTCATGTCTGAGCCCACATTACCATATTCTAATAGGGTGAAGCTGTTTGTGATTCAGCAGGATCATGTGACACTGATATTCATCTCCCACCAGCCCCATGATGCTCCAGCAGGTTATGGTTTTTGAAAGGTCAACAAAGTGTCATTTATTCACTTAATGTGACTAAGGGTAACTGGGGTAACAACAAATTACATGCAATAAAACCAGTGATATAGAAAACAAATAATAAAGGTTACTTCTTCTAAACTTGCCCCTAGGACAGAACTATGCACTAAGTGGGGGACTTATTTGCTCGTGTAGTGTTTGCAGGGTGGTAGTAGCCTAGTGGGTAACACACTCGCCTATGAACCAGAAGACCGGGGTTCGAATCCCACTTACTACCATTGTGTCCCTGAGCAAGACACTTAACCCTAAGTTGCTCCAGGGAAACTGTCCCTGTAACTACTGATTGTAAATCTCTCTGGATAAGGCCGTCTGATAAATGCTGTAAATGTAAATGTAAATGTAGTGTAGGGCTGTTTTGTTAGTATAACATATAACATATAAACCAGAACAGCACAAAGTCAGAGGTTCAAATCCCACTTACTACCAAAAGGTTCTCTAGGGAGACCGTCTAAGTATTTAGTGACTGTAAATGCCATCAAAGTAAAAGTGAAAAGTAAAGTTAACTAGATACAGATAACTACCATTGTTTCTTGACGTATCTACTCATGTAAATCTTCAGGAGTTCTTTCGCTAGTGAATGAGCCTGCTGCACTGTGCTTAGCGCCGATTTGAAAAGTGTGCCCAGCAGAGCAGACCCAGAGTGGCTTCAATGCATTGTCGGTCTGAAGGGTGCATGGCTGGCTTAAGCTGATAAGGTTCAGAATGTAGTAGAGGGCGTTTTTACCTTTAGTGCAGAAAGGACCGTTATAGGCTGTTGAGCTGCAGTCGCAAGAGTAGCCGTTGTATTTCTCCAGGCACTTGCCTCCGTTCCGGCAGTACATCCCATAGCTGGTGCAGTGCCCCGAGCAGCCTGGCTTCACTCCGGGAGTGACCTGTGCCCTCTCCTCAAGGTCAAGAGTCACGCCGTTCATCTTCAAAGAACGGATGCACCCTAGAAAGCCCCTTTGACCCCCGGCAGCACCTACAGTGTAAATGAATTCAGTTTCAGTCCAGAGAAAAAAAGATTTGTTGAATCTACACTGTCCTCTGTGCTGCTTATCAATACAGAATCAATACAGTCAGGAAAAAATATAAATCTTCCCTATAGCTCAGAGTCTAATCAGCAGGTTAAAATGAAGACAAGAATGGCTTTAATCCATTAAATGTTGCACATATAAAAAGACTCAGTACAGGGTCATTCAATAATATGGATCCTGGGAAAATTTAAGTGACTTAAGTCCTATTAGTGGTAAGCTTCAGGGTGAAAATATTTATTCCTTTACAGCTAAAAACTGCCCAGGCCTCTTTTCATTCATTCATTGAAAAGAAAAATAACCATTTACGAAGACAATATAGACACACTGATGAAATTTATACATCTGTGACGTGGTAATTATTAGCTAATAATGGATAACAAAGGGGCATCAAAAAGCTCCAGAGTGAATAAAATGCAATTTATTTATTTGTTTATTTATTTATGTTTCTTTAATTTTGTGATCTTCAGTTAAAACCATTTAAAAGAGATGTGACAGCCTGACAGCTATATAAAGGGAGAGTGGAGAATGGAAAAACGCATTAAAGCGCCAGCGCTCATTTAGCCCACATTAAGGACTGGCTCTGCTCTCTGATTTATTTCCCCTCCTCGCAGTGTGTTCCTCTCTTCCGAGTATGTGATAGTGACCTGGGCTGCCATTGAACTAACCCACAGAGGGTCTGCCCTGCTTCTGAAATGCTAAGCTGACAGAAGCAGTTTCCGTCAGCCATAAACACGCTGCATTAATATAATAACGGCGTGCAATTAAAGCGCTGGGTCTCCATTACTGGGGCTGCAGCCACGCCGCAGTGCTGTGCTAATTAATGTCACTCGGAGAGCACCGTCCCTCTCGTTACTTTCTTTGGAATGTCTCCTGAAGTGACACTCGTCTACCCAGTTGGCTACATAAAGTCATAATTTCTGGGAACAACAATATTTATGTCTGCATAATTTTTTAACATTATTAAATTTTTTTCCTCACACTGCACTCACTGACACTCGGCAGCACAAGATCTGTTCAGACGTTCCATTCAGATAACCTTTAAATAGTTAATTATGGCCTAATGAAGCACTAATGGATTAGCATATTACATTCATTAAGGCAGTGCGCCTGGCTGAGCACCTCCTCACCTTGCTCAGGGCTCAATGCTGAGTGGGTCCAAGTGAAAAATTGCATTTTCAGAAATGACATCAATTCAATCACACGGCCCTTGTCAAATGTAATTTGCTGTAAAACGTTGGTGTATTTATCATCTGGAAGCTGAATCCATAAATAAGCCTTTAATTGCATTTAAGTGCTGTTTTCATTCGACTTGGCTTGGATTCCTGAGGAAATTCTGCTGTAACGGGGAACAACCTGGCACCTTCATTTTGCAGTGCGCTGAATTTCTACCACCCAGATATTATATCTGAAAGGAGACCCTTTCCACCGGCAAACCCAAAGACGGGATGGTTCAATGAAAAAATGCATATGAATGGATCCTATTTTTGTTATGGATGGTTGCTCTGGGAGCAGTTTGTCTTCAAATCTATGCAGAATCAGAGAGTTGGGGGTTGGTTAGCCGTGGGGATGTGCGATACACAAAAGTTACCTACTGTCCTGACAGGCCCAGGCTGCCGGCTTCCCTGTGGAGCCGCCATTACCACCCCGATGCAGGTGAGGAAGCACAGCAGAGGGGGGCAATGAGATGGGCATGCAATTCAGAAAAAAAGAGAAGACAGGCAAAACATAACAAAAGCTGAATGACAATCGTACATGCAACCACAACAGAGAGCAAAGAAGTGAAACCAAAAAAAAGTACTGAAGAGTAATAAATAATAATTCACAAGACATACAAACAAGCAGAGCATGCTAACACCAACACTGATAAGGATGAAAAAAAAGTGTGACTGTCATGGGTTAATCATTACTAGTTACGCTCATGTGAATAACAAGAACAGATTGTATCAAACCTTGACTTTCAGGGCCCTATTTTGTCCATAGTAGGAAGTTTCAATCCGTTGTGCTATTTTGACAGCAGAACATTTTTTGGCCCTAATCGTCTTATTGTAGTTTGAGAGCAAGATGCAACAACCCAAACAGAAGATGACCTATGATGACGCTCGCGCACAAACTGACACTAATGCACGGCCCGCAGATGGACTGTTTTTTATGTTGCCATTTTCCTCACCCTGTCTTGCTTTGATCCCATGTATGCTGGACTTTTGTTTGTGCGTTTTCTTTCCATTTATTAAAAACCACTCCTGTTTCTCAATGTTGTGTGCCTGTGCCTCATCACTCACCCGACGTGAAATTACACAAACAATTAATATGCAATATATTTGTATATCAGCATTCGATGGTACTGACTGAGTTAACAAGGAAGTTGCTTTTGTATCAGCTACAGTACAGGATGGACACCATGCTTTTCATTTAGTCCTGATGGAGACGGTGGTGGTGGAGACATTCTCAGAAATGTCACTATAAACCACAACATACTGCACAACTGCTGCTGCATGCGGGCATTACCAGCGCCGTAACCATTTCGGGAAAATCTGCCTCTCCATGGAGCTTCTCTGTTCATTTTTTCAGGATTTGCCTTTAATCCATCACCAATCTGTCTTCTTCTTTCTCTTCTAATTGTGTCTTCACTGCGAGGTGAAGGTGAGGGCGTGAATGATAACCTGTCTGCCTGGTGCCTGAAGCCAGTTGTCTCTTCTTGTCAAGTAAATGTAGGAAAGGGTAATTTGCTTGGCTTTACCAGGGGGTCTATTGACTGGCTGTTGTTGGTAATGTGCGATGGACTCGGGGCAATACAGGGGCGTGACACACAGCAAGGCACATACACACGTTGCACCACACACTCTCAGAAGGTCGGAAAGCCTCACAAAACAAAACGGCAGGTGGATGAGAAAGTGGCATATTCATACCCGCGTGAAAAACAGCCTCCAGGATGGAAAAGAAGGTGTTTTAACAATGAATCGCAGAGGCCGGAATGAGTCCGGCTGAAAGGCAGGCGAGTCGCGGCCCTGTCAGATCTGACAGATCCATCGCCGCCTGCTCAGTTGAAATGGACAAATTTGCTTCCCGCGGCGGGTCAAAGACTCGTGCTGAAGCATTCGGCCGAGCAGCCCGGGCGCAGCCAAAGATTACGTTTCATCTGAGACAACTGACAGGGATTAGGCCACTTTCTTTTACTCCCGTATGCGTTTGATTTTCAAAGCTCATTGCCCGTCGACCAACCATCTAATGACCACATCGAAAATGCTGGTCACGTGTCCTCCAGATGTAACCTGGGAAAATATTCAATTCCTACCCACTCTGAAGCCAAATCCTTGACAGCACCGCAACATGAACGGTGAAACAAGAGCAAAAAAAGTGCAGCATCGGCTTCAATTAGACACCTAAAGGCCATTACGGTTCAAAAAGACAATTATAGTACAAAGCATTTTAAACCAATACCTTTTTTTGAGCAAGTGCTCACTTGAAGGTCATTAGTCAGTTTTTGGTAGACCCATTAAGGTCAAGAGCATGGAAAAACAAATTAGACGAAGAAAAGCCACAATACCAACAGCTCAAGCTACTGCTGCGTTATTAAACTTTTTTTTCTGCACAAAGCTGGGAAGATAAGCGAACAATTGCTCTATTGCTTGCAAGTTTCCTCCGTCCTTAATGGGCTTCAAAGCAATTTGCGGGGAAGGAATGAGCTTAGGAACGAAACGGCAAAGCAGATTTTTTTTTTTTTTTTATGAAACAATTATTTTTTTTTCTGAGATAATTGCTTCACGAGCAGCTCAAGTTGTTAATGCATTCAAAGCCTTAATGAGACTCGGTTAATGTTAGCACAAAGCTCATTAAGATATTTTTAGTCACAAACTCTGGATTAATGTGATTATTCAACCAACTTCAGGAGTTAATCGGATATCATTGTTTATTTAATGAATTAATGCTGACTAAATAATTGATTGAGAATATTTCTCTCCAATGTCAGATTCATTTTTATACTTTTTGGAAACAAAGCAATAGGATGGAGAAATAAATGGCTTAGTACTGCCAGTCCAGCACAACACTGATTTGTTCTAAGATTGTAGTCCACTGCATCTGCCGCAATAAAATCCACAGGTCCTCCATCGTGACTCGTCAAGGTAACGCCGTTCCTGCGGTAATCGCTGACAGATCCGTAACAGCCCTCCATCCCCGCCGCCCCACAGGAAAGGACATGGCTTTAGTGTTCTTCCAAATGCCTGCAGCATGGTGTAAGAACCTGAAACGCTTTCATTCTTAAATAATATTATAATACTCTGTTTATTAGGCAACTATATGGGCACTATTTTCAAACCGGTGGTAAGCATGCAGCACATTTGCTAGTGTAAGGCCAAACGTGTAATTTACATAATCAGATGAAAGAATAAAGAAAAACAACCTTTAATGATGTTTGCTCTAAAAAGTCTATTCATAAAAATCCGACAAATCTCCTTCTCCTTAGACTAGCAAACAGGCCTCATGCTTAGCATGTGGTGCCATGCTTAGCCGTGCTTTCTAGCATGTTTAAAGACAGCTGATTAAATGTTCCTTAAAATGCGCACCACTGCTTAAAATGATCATCACATACACTGGGCCTACCCTTGATTATTTTTAAAAAATAAATAATATTATGCAAAATTTGTTGAAGTGTAATGTAACATCATACACTATATTTGTAATTGAATGGATATGAAGGTTTAATCAAAATAACCACCCGTTGGCTTTATCACAACAGCACAGATTCACTGCACAGACAGATGAGGTTCTATCAATTTTTGGCAAAAAAAAAAATTTGTTTCCAAACCCTGCCAGCAACTTTTCAAACACAGTGAATGTCAATATAATAGTTTTTCAACAATTTTTGCATGGACCTGTAGTGTGGATTGCACATATCCAAGCATATATGGCTGTTGAGGCGTGGTAGTGACCTAGCGGGTTCCTCAGGCAGACACTTAACCCTGAGTTGCTCGAGGTGGACTGTCCCTGTAACTGCTGAATGTAAGATGTGTTAAAATATAGTTTTTAAAGAAAATCTTTTTTTTTTTCTGAAAAAGCACTTAAATGACCATGTCTACTCTCGGAAACAGAATCTGTACCAGCAAACACCTGTAATGGAATAGTCCAGACCTGTAATGGAATAGTCCGCTGGTAACCCTTACCCACGTATAGCTGGCTGTAGAGCTGCAGGCGGGTGTGACCCTGCGGGGGCGCCGGACGCACCTCCTGGTACTGCTGGTCCAGCTGCAGCACGGCCTCCTTCACATTCCTTTCTGCGCTCACCCTGTGCCACTGGTCATCGTTCAGAGGCGTGGGGGAGTGGACGTTCAGCTCCACCGGACCATTACCCACATCAAAGGAGAAGGAGACCACAGTAGGTGCTGTGGAAAGATTTGAGAAAACTATAAAAGACCAATTAAAAAAAAAAAAAAGTGAATACAACTTTTTGTGGTTGCTGTTCCTTGACCTGCTATCAGAATTTTCATTATTATTTGTTAGGAGGTCCTGAGGAGTTGCAAAAATAAATGAACTCCATTAATGTACACTTTTATAGCCTGTTTTTATCTATGGGCAGATGTTGTAGCATTTGCTTTTAAAAAGCCAGGATCATTATTTGTCATTTTGGGGCTATCCAGGCTGTGGTTAAACAGGTTACATATTAATCAAACAGATCATTTGTTGAGTACAGTCATTTATTTACTGAGACCTGGAAGTTTGGGGCTTCAGATGAAATTTGGCCCCCGAATGGCCACCGTCGACACCGGCAATTAATCCTGGAGGATGTGTAAACTTAAAGAAAGCCGTTTGTCTAAAGCTTCTGATGAAACCCAGTTAAATCTCTCCATTGCCAGATTTATTTATTTTTGTTATATTCAGGACCCCCTGAACCCCTATGACTAGTCCCCAACTGTGCTTATCGATTCTGTGTTAACATTCACACCTTTAACACTAGAGTGGAGTGGTGGTCCCTGAGGTGGGATGAGAGGAGGGATGTTGTGGCAGAAGAAGTTCGGGTTGTTTGATGAGCAGAGATGTGCTCCTTTCCTGACATGGTCCTCAGTTAACACATTTACATTTACAGCATTTATTAGATGCCCTTATCTAGAGCGACTTACATTCTCAGGGTTAAGTGTTCAGTGTTACTTACTAGGCTACTACCACCCTACTACACTCTGACATTTAACTGTCAGATAAAGTCAAATGGGTTTTGGAGTATTTCAAACTCCATGAACACAGAGAATCTGAATTCCCAGGGTTGAATTGTTATGCATGTAATTTCTTCCTCTAATGGAACACTTCCTGTACTTCCTGTTTATGCTCTTATGTTTCATGTTAGAATTTAGGGGGTACAACAGAATATTAATAATGTAATGTACCCACCACTGGCAGAAACTGTGGTAGAATGTTACTAATCTTAAACTGTAATTAAGCTATTCCCTTTTTTCTTTTTGGGAAAGTAATAAGTTATTAATTACGCCCTCAAAACAAAAACTCTTCTCTGTATTCATGAGCCTTTAGAAATCTCGATTAGCTCTATCAATTATTTATGACTGTACAGTAACTTTGGTTTGTTAAATTAATAGGTTTATCAATGGCCAAACAATGTATTACATTTTCTTTGTTGTAAAAAGACTCATGTACATTAACCATAACCTGCAGAGGTCATGTTAATTTGACAGATGCTTTAACTCAAAACACATGTAGATGACAGGCAGTCTTTTATAGTTAATGGCTTATCTATCCACAACATGTCAGGATCCGGTCTGAAATGGGGGTTACTCCGGTCCAGGATCCGGACCGGAGTTTCATTGTCCTGTGAAATGTTCCCTAATCGTTCTCACCTGTGTTTAATTGTATAAAGCTGCCCTGTTCGTTTCTGTCCGCTGTCAGGTCTTTGAAGTTATGTTCCGTGTTCACCAGTGTCTACGTCTCGGATGTCTCCCCTGTCCTGTGATTCACCATTAAACCCCTGTTCCGTGATGTCAGGTGAAAGCGTCCTTCATTCCTCGTCATTCCTCGTCACTCCTAGTCCTCCTCTCCGTTCACCCGCCGCGTCATGCCCGCATGGACGTGACACAACAGCCTAATCCATCTCAGGACTGTGGCTTCCAGAGCCCATTCAGTGACACTGGGCACAGGGCAGGGTCTCACCCAGGCATCTCACCTACTGGCATGACGTTGAACTATATCATATTGCACTGATATCGGATTTTTGATAAATGAACACTTTTTAAATGTAGCCCGGAATAGTTTTTGGAGACTACAAGGAGGAGAAATAAATATCTAACCAATCAAAATGGCCCTGTTTTGATGCCACATTTTCCCACCACACTGTGTGGATTTCCAAATTTTCAGAATTTGTGTTGTGCACCCTGTGCTGAATAATCACTTCACTTCCCCTTCACAGCCTAGGGATTTGTGAACGTTTGACAAATGAATTCATGAAAAATTGTGATATTTTTATCTTCCTGATAATCAATGCATGAAAGAGTTTTATATTCCAGTCATTTTTATAGCGAGGAAAATTCAATACAGGAGATTCATTAGTGTAAGCTAAGGGGATTTATATAAATTGTTAAAACAAGAAAAACTACTTGACAGTTCTGTATCTTGATGAGAAATTAACCATGCCTTTTAATTTCACCCAGTACATGATCTTTGCTGATTCCTTCTTTCTTGTCTTTGCGCTTAGTGCAAGTTTAATAATAGGGCCCACTGTGGGGCTGTGGGGAGTTTCCAGTTAACCGTTGTGCTGTGATGTGACAGTGAGCAAGTCCAGCAAGTCATCTGGGTGGAGGGCTGGCAGCAAGGGGCTACATTTCCGCATCTGCCTTCGTCCTCTTGTTCAGGATCGGCAGCTAGGACAAAATCTCCACAGACATGCCGTTCCGGCATTTTCCTGCCTGTCAATCACAGTGCTGCCATTCCCTGGGAAGTTTGCTCCTGTGATGTCCTGGGCCTGGCTGCCTTCTGCTGTGGTCCTGCCCGAACGTAATGACTTTTTAATAATGACGTGCTTAACAGAGGGGTAGTGCGCCGCACAATTATTCTTCTTTATTACAGTGTGGTCCTCCCGAGAGATGCAGTGTTGGAGGTTTCTGCCCGCACCGGCAGCAGAACTGACTCTCGACAGGGGGTGCCATTTCCCCGGCTGTGAGATCTGAGCGTGAAGAAAAAGTGACAGCCAGTGGCTGCCACTCAGACCAGCACCTGTTCTGCACAGATGTTTTAGGTACCGGAGCAGCAGGAGAGCACCAATGGACTCATGCTTCCCTGAGCTCCCTCCACCTTAACCAGCCCCCTCGCAGTCGGAGAGCATCTCCAATCAATCAACCTCCAGAGCCGACCCTCTCACACGTACACACGCTCCCTCTTCACCTCACTGCCTGGGCACGGCCGCCACCGGCTGGCAATCGGCCACGGAGCAGCGGAGCAGAGGGTGCGGGCGAGGGGGAGAGAAATGGCGGCAGCGGCAGGTGTAAAAGGGTCTTGAGAGGGGTTGCTCTGCGATTCTCAACCCTCTGATCCCTGTAATTGGATTTTGGCTCTGGGGTGCAGAGCATCAACACTCCAATGCTGCCATTCTTCACAGCCCCCAACTTTCCACCCGTTCGCCCACCCAGGCCCGATGCCAGACTTGTCTCAAACTCTCACACCGGGAGAGCTGAGCAAATCCAAATGGGTGTGTGAAGAGGTATGTGTATGTGTGTCCACAGTGTGCATTGTGCAGTAGAACTGCTCTACATTCATATTCATCAATTGATTATAATGGACAAGAGTTTTTTATCAACCAGGTGGTACATTTAAGGCCTGAGAAGATGGCCCAGATTACAGAGAATACTTTCATAAACACACTGATGACAGGCTGGACTTTATTTGACCCATTTTACCCAGAGGGCAAAATCAAGGGCAATCAGGCTTCTCATTGGAATCAGTGTATTCAGGGGCCAATGGAGGCTGTTCTTGTTTCTAGACCAAGCAAGTGTTGATGCCATGGATGAACCACTCTTTCTGGCTAAGAGTTTAAATTGCAAAGATCTTCCTTAAAGTTAGTCTCCTGCTCCAAGCCTGTCCTGGAATGATTTAGGAGTTACCAGATCTAAACCCAACGTGACAACCTAAGGGAGATTTTGGAGCAAAGGTCTTTGACAACAAAAAGACCTGAAGATATTCTTGTGCTGCCAAACACCTAAAAGAGACTTTTAACTATATATCCCTGATTTGTGATCCAATACATTACAAAAGCCTTGGACGGTGTATTCTGAAATGTTGTCATTTTTGAAAATCCAAGATAAAAATGCTCATCATCTGTTCCTGATGAAAGGATGATGTCAGACATTTACTCATTAGAATGATAGCCTGATGGATGCTGGCAGAGCTATTTGGGTGAGGCATTGTCAAGAAAATTTGCATCTAACATCTCTCCTTTCATTCCTTCATTTGACAAACTGCATGTATCCTCCACCATGCGGAAAAGAGACAAAATGTGTCTAAGCACATAAGCATAAAAGAACTGTTTGGGAGATGTTTGGGAGAGCAGAATGAGAAAAAAACTTTTTAAAATTTAAAATAAAATCAGAAGCAGTTCATGTCTTGTTGACCCACTGTTGGCATAAATCTGTCATATAATCTCCTGTCATCAGCATGGAAAGCCTTCGCCTGC
Source organism: Denticeps clupeoides (assembly GCF_900700375.1). Classification (NCBI taxonomy): domain Eukaryota; kingdom Metazoa; phylum Chordata; class Actinopteri; order Clupeiformes; family Denticipitidae; genus Denticeps; species Denticeps clupeoides. The sequence continues at coordinate 33,246,461 of NC_041708.1, forward strand.
AGGGGGAGCTGAGAACACTTAATGCAGGAATAATAGCTCATCATAAATCAGAAATCTATTACATTACCCATCAGTTAGGCCACACAGAAAGAGCGGGAGAGACAGGAACTGTACATCTGATTCCCCGTGATGCAAGACAAGATGGATAAGCCCGAGCTCCATGTATTCTTTTATGTTATATGCAAATGAAAACTGAGCACCGGGTGCCTGTCATTGCAAGAAGAGATATTGAAGGGCCCTTATGGGTGGTTTTGTTTCTTTGTTTTGGAAGGGTGGATAACCAGGAACATCCCCAACTCCTTCATCTGTGTCCAGAGAGGAAGTGTGGGGGAGCAGAGGGCATTCATATTCAGCACCTGGCACCGCCGCTCTCACATCGGCTGTAAGGATTTAAAGGCACTGACCACTTCAACAACCCCTTTCGCTTGTCGAGCAAAAAAGAACTAAGATGGCAAGAGATGTGAAAAATAAATAAACAAATATATATATATATATATATATATATATATATACACACACACACACACACACACACATAGAGAGAGAGAGAGAGAGAGAGAGTAGCAAAAAATCAGGAGCGGGTTGTTAGTGGTACATCAACTAATGTGAGCAGGTGGGAAACAAATCCACGAGCGGAAATGAACAGGCATGTAGGATGCCATGATGTGATGAAAATTTAACCATCTCAAAAATCCAGACAAAACAGGGCAGAACATGTCCAGGGGCGTCTAGTCACTCTAGATCTATGTTTTGTTTACTTCTGGTTTCGGGTATGACAATCCCTAAATAAAGATGGAGATGGTCAGTCTCCATTTCATTCCATGTCAGAGTTTGCAGGGTGTTATTATATGCAGATGTGTATTAAAAATGACCTGATCATCTCCCTGTCACTCCCCATCTCAGCCTCTTTCCCACACTGCATTACCTTCAGTCTTAAGAGTTAATCGTGATTAATTAATTGCAAAATGTGTAGCAGTGAATGTATAATAATGAAACACTCTGCATGATTTGGAGGGACTCCAGCCTATTTAATAAATGTCTTAGCACAGGGAGATTAAAATTAGAGCTCCAGAGTCTACCACCTCTGTCTTGGGACATGTATAAAACAGCGTTTGTGGCATAATAAATCATTTCTCCACTACAAAAAAAGTAATTCCTCAGAATCTGACCTGAATTTTTGATGCCATTGTGATCTCATAGCAGAAAAAAAGTTTGGCGGGGGGATTGGGGGACTTTCACACCCACCTCTCCGGAATGGTGGATAGAAAGCAACACCGGGAGTGCCATTCAATCACCTGCCGAGGGTTTCACAACCACAGTGCCATGGTGGCACGGAGCCACCACTGCAGCCTGCGGCTGCCTGAATTACCTCTCCTGTGGCAGAAGAGGGCGCTGGCACAGTTCTGCTGGCCTCAGTGAACTCGTAAACCCAAAGGAGGCGGGGTAGGGGTGGTGAGAACAGTGGCGGCAGCATTGGAGAATTCTCATTACCGCTGTAAATGGGCTCTTTGAAAAAGACTGTACCGTAACTACGCAGAGAGGCCAGATCAAATATCACCTCTAGTTGAAAGATCACGGCGGCCTGCCACAAGAACACCGCGCTTTCCCTGCCCTTTGATGGTGACAAACGGCACCGTACTGTATAAGTGAGGTGCCCTGCATGAACAAATGAGTAGAAGAAAAAAAAAAGAGTAAAAGCAAAAAAGGCAGCAATATATAGATAGAGCCCCATTTACTGCAGTGCAATATTCCAAATGTCCTGGAAATTAGTACTCAGGGTGACATTTGACGTCTGACTCTCATCATCGTTTATCCATGTCTAAACTATATTACAAAATGAGCTGTAAGCAGCAGCAGAATGTGTAAAGAACAGCTTTTTTTTTCTTATTCAAATCTAACCTCTTCCTGTCTAAAATCTTATGCTAAACTGAGCATAAGACTGGATGTGTGTCGAATGTGAAGTAAAAATAAGTTTGGGGCAGTGAACTTCACCCCCCCAGCTGTCTGAACGAGTCATTTCGTGCTCGGACTGGATTATTATTTTTTTGCTCTATTTCATTTGGAGCACCAAAACACGAGAACCGCGCTCCACCTCAAAAATAAGCAGGATAGATTATGGCCGTGATAAAAAAAAATCGATGGGCAACATAATGAAGGGCCTGAAGGAAGCGCAAGCGCTTTGGTTTCACAATCTGCTCTCCTGACTTGGCGTGAGCCGGTGGCCCGAATTCACTCCTAATCTAAGAGGCGGGCACCGGGGCGGCCAGGATTACTCATCTTTTCAGGGTGGATTTATGCAGCCAGTAAACATGCGCGGCTTTCCAGAGTGCTGAAGCCGGCTAGCCTGCCTGCACTGCCGAACTGAAATCACCAGAGGCTGAACTACAGGGTGCAGTAGGACAGAGGGTGGGCATGCATGTGTGTCTTTGCGGCGACAACGTCCTCACGAAAACAGAAGAAAGTGGTTTTAAGCAGCAGTCGAGATGTAAAAACGATTCGGGGTGACGGTGAATTTTATTGTTCATGTATCATTAACACATCCTAGTTATGCCCCACCACTGGGGAAGTGGTGGCCTAGCGGTTAAGGAAGCGGCCCTGTAATCAGAAGGTTGCCGGTTCGAATCCCGATCCGCCAAGGTGCCACTGAGCGAAGCACCGTCCCCACACACTGCTCCCCGGGCGCCTGTCATGGCTGCCCACTGCTCATGGGTTAAATGCAGAGGGCAAATTTCACTGTGTGTATCGTGTGCTGTGCTGCTGTGTATCACATGTGACAATCACTTCACTTTAAAAAAAAAAGGAATTCTTTTTTCTTCCTTCATTTGTGGCACCACCTGGATGGATGGCGCCCTTAGCATTTGCCAGTATTGCCTATTCCAAAAGGTGTGCTGCTTACTAAGGTTGGCTTTAGTAAAGTGAAGTGTTTGTCACATGTCATACACAGCAGCACAGCACACGGTGCACACAGTGAAATTTGTCCTCTGCATTTAACCCATCACCCTGAGTGAGCAGTGGGCAGCCATGACAAGCGCCCGGGGAGCAGTGTGTGGGGACGGTGCTTTGCTCTGTGGCACCTCAGTGGCACCTTGGCGGATCGGGATTCGATCCAGCAACCTTCTGATTACGGGGGCGCTTCCTTAACCGCTAGGTCACCACTGCCATGCATTCCCTCTCACTCACAGTATTTTCCCCAATGCATTTGTTGATGAAACATTCGTTGATGGAACGGGGGAATTTTCATTTTAGAAGGGGGTTGATTTTTGACCTTTAATTTTGGGGGGGAATGGCACCCCCCTCAACTCGAGTGCAGGTTTTTAAGTGGTGAGGTTTTTCTGTAGTAATGTAATGCAAGGTCACGGTACTATTTTTTTGTGATTAATGCACTTTCAACTTCCACGGGCAAAGAACACATAAAGTATGTGAAACTAATGTGGCTGATTTCAATTGGACAAATTGTCTTGTCGCATTTATCACACGTCCCAGGTTAACCCTGTAAAATTGCATTTAAAAAAAATGTGTATACTTTATTAATCCCGAAGGAAATTGCTTCTCTGCCTTTAACCATCACCCCTGATGAGCAGTGGGCAGCCATGACAGGTGCCCGGGGAGCAGTGTGTGGGGACGGTGCTTTGCTCAGTGGCACCTTGGCGGACCAGGATTCAAACGGACAACCTTCTGATTATGGAGCCGCTTCCTTAAATGCTGAGCCACCACTGCCCCTATTAATAAGGTGTTATTGCATTGGCATGATTATCTGTGTATGTGTGTATCAGCACACTCCATACATGGCTGTGTTCATTAGACAGTTGTGGTTATTTATTTAGACATCGTGTTATTGAGTTATTGTTAAAAATGTGTGAATTGCCTCTGATTACAGACAACTAAAAACCGAGTTTTATTTGAAAGTGCACTGTGAAAAACAACCTTCTGTAAAAAATGGAATCTTTTTATCTCCACAGTTCTTTAAAACGGCGCTGAAAACAAACAGTTCCCCATCAAGGCGGCGTCTTGCTGCCTCCCTGTTCGCGGCTGCTCAGAGAGAGACTCTATTTGTCTTGATGTATCCATTGTCACGAGCTCGCATCCTGTGACAGAGGAGATGCTTTCAGTGACTTCTGAATATGGAAATGCGCTACATCTGTCATGCCTGCTTTTTTCCCCGGCCGCAGAAGGCCGACTCGGCACCATTGTAACGGCTGCCAATAAAAACCCGATACTCTGGAGAGCGGCAGCATTACCGAGCCAGCGCAAGGAGCAATAAGCGCTAATGCCCTGCAGCCTCCCTGCAATGCTAATGATGGCACACGGATTCCAGCCACTTCGTTTACGGCGCACGCCCAGCCACTTCCCCGGGCCTACGCCATCTTGCATAATGTTGTCAGTGTACCCCAAATGCCCCGCTGCAGCCAATTCCTTAATCTGACCCCTGTGACCGGTAGCCCAGAGTAACCCTGAGAGCTCTGAACTCCAGTATTGTGAGTGTGTGCTTTCATTTTTAGTTCATCATTATTTACTTATTAACCATAATTGAGGGCGAGCAGAGAACACACGCCCTTTTCTTGCTTCCCAGCGCAGACCAGCTGAACGCTGTCGACCCGCCAGCTACACACTCTCCTGCAGGAAGTCAGCCATCAGCTGAATGAACCCCTTTCTGTTTTGTGTGTGTGTACTGTTGGATGTGTGTGAGAGACAGAAACGGAGCAACCAGAACAGGCCCGTTTTTGTGTGTATGTAAATCTGCGTCTGCATCCATGTGTGTTCTTTTTATTAATAAAGAAATGAATACGAAAAACATACCAACAATAATTGATATTGGGTGTGTTTTTTTAAACCATAGGAAAGATGGTCTGTGTGTAAGAGAGGCACTGGATACCTCGTGGGTCAGAAGGGAGTCGCATGCAGCAGATGTGTGCAGATTAAACAGATCAGGACCACGACGGAGGGATTTGATTGGACCGGACCTGCTGGGTGCAGGCTGCACCGTACATTGAAATAAATAAGGCTTCAAATGAAATGAACATTGCCTCTGACACCTGCTTTATTCCACCCCATCCCTGAGGTGCTACTTCAATTCCATTTGCTTAATCCATGTCAGGGTGGTGGTGTAGAGACATGGGATGCAAGTTATTTAAAAAAAAAAAAATCCATTGTGCACGCGACATGGGATTTGAGAAGAATTCTCGCTTTCTGGATTATCCATTGTGAGGTGAACGGTGTAGAAGAAAGCTGGTTAGGCTCTCAGGGTGCAGGCCGCTGTGTGATTTCCCAGTCTCCCGCCTTCACTGTTTAATTCCCCCGTTGATTTTGCAGGAGGTCTAATGCTCATTTATGCCGACTTGCTTGAAAAAATCAGATTTTTCTAAATAGACATTCATAAGCAATTATGGAGTTGTCTTTCAGTCTGTGGCTGTTCTCCTTCAGAGAGTTCACATTTGACAAAATAACCATCAACTGAGCAGTTTGAGAACATGCATTGTAATCAGCGATTGGGGAAAAATAAATGACTAGACTCCAAGATCCCGCGGGGTAAAGTGCAGCGGAGAACAAGAAAGAAAGAAAGATATTACGTTGGCGATGTGAAGAAGCAAGGTGGAGGAAACGTTGCCTCAGCGTTTCCGTTCTAATACTTATCATTACAGTGCAATAACCGCTGAAGCACAGGAATCGGGGGCACAGCGGGGAGAAGAGGAGAGAGAGGGGGGGTGGAGAGAGGAAAAAAAAAGACGAGAAATGAAGAGACTCACATTTGAGCTCCAGTCGAATGAAGTCGGTGTTGCCCAGGTTCTCCAGGAAGACGCCGTAGGGGGCAGAAGTTTTGAAATAAAAAGAGATGTCGGCGCTTGTCTCTCCCTGGAAGGTGGAGAAGTGCAGGTAGGAGGAGGGGGTGTTGAACGACGCCGCGTTCCAGTAATTACCTGTGAAACACACAGACCAAATGCGCTCAGAATAAACGCCGCTGAGCTCAACTAATGACAGGTATTTTTTTTTATTTAATTTTTTATTTAAACAAAGTGCGAATGAAGCTGCGAGATAAAAACTTTGCTCTCATTTATCACGAATGGGAAAAAAGCTGTCGACTTCCTGTCATGGCAGCTGTCACCATCTCCGGCTGTTGTTTATTTCTAAAATCTATATAGGAGTGTAAAGCAGAGCAGACTTCCAGAGCATGTAGCGATGACCTCTTGCACTTAGTTAAAACTCCACATTTCATCTGACAGCACTGTGAAGATGACTAGTTACCCTTAGCTGCTGCTGCTGCCCGAATGCAATATGCAAAAACTCCTGACTGACATAAAATAGGATCTCTGGAAGGAGGTAAAAAACGAAACAAAGCTCACATACAGGAACGAACAAAAACAAATGATTTCTCCGCTATCAAAACCAGTCAGGTCGACTTCCTGAAACAGGCTCGTCGTCGCACTTCCCTTGCACAAGCTGACACACGACCCTTGACCCCACCTACCCTCTTGTGAGAGGAGGCTGAGAGATGTAAAAAACAAGAGAGGAGATCATCCCTGGGTCTGTGGGTCTATAACAGCACTGTGTACACATTTATAACACACACACACACACACACACACACACACACATACACACAGTGCTGTTATATATATACATATATATTTACACGGTGCTGTTATTCACAGTGCTGTCTTATGAAGTGCAAGAGGTCATCGCTACATGGTCTGGAAGTCTGCTCTGCTTTTCTTTTATATATATATATGGGGGTTTATGCAAATGTGCTAAATGCAGTCATCAGCAGGATTTACAGGGGGCTGAGGAAGAGTTAATGAACATGCTCCTCCTCCTCTAACTCCCATTTAAAATATCTGTTCCTCGTATAATTAAAAGATAACATTTGCCCTGTCACTCTGTGACTTTAATTGATTAATGAAGTTTTAAGTCCTCTCCTACCTACTTGCTATTCTGGAGAAATGATGGAATGGTGGCCTGCGTAGGAATAGATTATAAGGCACCACAGCCGGAGAACCTACAGTAGGTGCTGAGCGATTACACTAACTACACAGCAAGTTTCAACTATGATTTCAAGATTCAAGAAATTTCAAATTAAGGGTGACGATAGTTAAGTGACCAGTCACTTAATTATAATCCAGTCTGTGGCAGGGGTTAAACAGGAATTTCTATGCCAAAGAAAGAATATTCCAGACAATGAGTTTGTTTTACTCTTGCCTGTGATGTCTGCATGACTGCATTGTTGTATAATTTTCATTTTCTTTTTAATAATATCCATAACTTTTGTGTGTGGAACGTATATACCATATTAATAACCACTTTATATACATTCATATTTTACATATTAATAACCATTTATGTATTCACATAGGAATACATTTATATTCATATAGATATACTTCTATATTAATACCAAATTTATATACATATGACCTATTACTAACTGTTTTATCACTTTTATAATGATTGTATGTATTCTCTATTGAACTTTGTATTAGTAACCCCATATTTTATATGCACTTACATTGGCAGCTGTTACCAAGTGAACTCAAATACAATTTATTTTTGTGAGCCTTTGTAGCATTTGCAGACTCTGACACTCCACACAGTTTATGGTAAACTCCCCGTGAACTAACACTATGAGCTCACAGTGCACATGCGCACAGCTGTCTGGTAAACTCAAAAGCACCTTGTTGTTCTTGCTGTTCCAGGTCAAGCAGACCAAATATGGTAGCCACTTGGCATGATGGAACAGCCATCTGGCATGATGGGATAAGTGACAAGCCAAAAGATGGGATATGAGAGATGTCCACAGAGATGAATTCTTCTTTTGATGTGGCTGATTTAAATCAATGGAATGGGTAGGGTTTCAATCCCACAGGGAGCTGCCATATTCGCAGAAGCTCTCAACGAGAGTCCCTATGTATACATCAGGGAGCCACCATGTTTCAATGACCACACCTAGGACATAGTAATGGCCAGCCCAACAAGGGTTGGTCACATGATGTGAAGAAATCAATAAGTTGGAAATATTGGGGGAATGCCCACTGAAGGATGTAAATATTCTAATAATTATTGTATATAAGACCATGCTGGGGACCACGGGACCATGATTCCTTCATCTTTATTAAAGAAGCTTTCTGCAATTTTTGGACTCTAGTTGTTTTCTGACAACTTTGATCATTTTCTGAGTGAGTTTCAGGTTTTTTGCAAATCAAACTCGTGACAGCTAAACATATAATCAAACAGCAGTTTTATAATCCATGTTTAAAGTGCTTCTCTCATCGTCCATGACACGTGATGCGCAGATCGATTAGGAGAACATAAATATCTTTATTGAAATGTCAAATCATTTAAAGTACTATGACTCGACGTTCAACATCAGTCACGAGCCCCACCCCCTTCAAATTATATTTACACAATAACCCTTTTTTCCTCACTTTATATATGTTATGTTATCATGGGTCACCTTATGTTCAGATGTGTTCCCAGTAATTTTGCTATATTTCCCAGCAAGGACTGAATGTCTGACAATAAAACAGACAAATGCACAAATGTTCATGATCTGAATGATAAGTGATTTCTTTTTAAGCATAGAGTAATACTTCCAATGATTTGGCCAATCTGCTATATGATGTTTTTTACATGCAATCTAAAACTTAATTCAACCCATCTGCAACCCTATCACTCACTATTCATAACTGCTATCCATAAGTAGGGTCAAAGGGCGCAGTGTAAATATTCCATCAACACTGCTGTTCCTGATACATTCCTACCAACAGCAACCATGAGCTGCTGCCATGTTGAGAATAACGATGGGGCGTCTTTGTCTGCTACCAAAGAAACAGAACTTTTTTTCTCAGCCTCAGTTTTCAATTTACTGTCATCTCTCTAGCCTAAGCCATAGGATATGGCTTTAACCCCTCCCATCCCACTACATGTTTAAGGAAGCGCCAATAAAAGAGCAGACTGTAAACATATTGATTTTTCTATAGAGAATTATACCATGAACCCTGGGGCTCCTCCTCTTCTTCACCTATGGTAATACCTAGACACTACCCTACAACAGGTAGTCAAGTACTGGAGGTGCAAAGTAAGTGTGGCCACGGGACACATTTTCCAAACAAACACACTCGGACTTCTTTTCTTCTGGAATGCTCATAAAATGGGTGGAAAAGATGACAAATAAAGATTCAAACATTGTTGCTATTGACTGTATACAGATGGGCAACAAAGCCCAACAGGAGACGTCTGAGATGGTATCTGCATCTTCTGAATTGATGTCATGGCAACACAGACTGACTTCTCCAGGGATCCATGCAAGCTTCACCGGATGTTTTTTGGTTGGTGAATACACGGAGACTGGCAGCCAAGACCACTGCATCCCAAGCCTAGCAGTTGAGTTAAATTTGTGTGGCCAGTGACCACACCTTCTTAAATGGGCAAGGCCGGTTTAGGCGGAGGCCTGAACCTCACGAGGAAACACTGGGCTTATCAGAAAAGCCCAGGAAGTGCTTTGGACCCAGTGTTTATCTCCATGGCTGCAGGGTTGGGCTCTGTTCTCACTCCCAAACTGGCCACTGCCACCTACCAGGGCTCCGTTGTGATTTGATTATTTGTTGTCTCCTGTGTTTTGGGGCAAGATGTTTTTATTTTATTCCTTCTCCCAAATCTACTTAAACTAATTAGGAAGAGGCATACAGACGAAGTGATTCCCATGGAGGGATTTCCACATGAATGATGAGAAGCCATCTTGCAGGTATGACCATGGAAAGATTAGCATGGTCCTCTCGCTCAAATTCAGTTTCACACAAGTCATAATGTCAGAGTAGGAAAGGTTTTATGTGGCAGTTTTTTTTCTGTATATCAGCATCAGCTGCAGAGATGTGATATACATCTGAAATAAAGTGCACAAGCTGTGTGGAAATGCAATTTTCATATTATAAACAACAACAACAATAACAACAATGAAGCAGTTTGTCATTTAAAATTATTCATACTGTTTCTTTTTTTTTTACCAATAGTATTTTACCTATTAAACACACAGAGCTGCAAGGAATGTATGAAAAGTTATATATATAAAACAAATATGTTTTAAAAGCAACAGACCTTGATCCTGTACAGAGGTGAAGACAATATGGTGTAAAAAATATCTATTTCAGATCAGAAAGACATGTGTAATTCATTGTAATGAATAGAACAAACTAACAATAAATATACTTACATAATGCAATACTGTGTTTCAAATGCAAGAACTATGTATTTTGCCCATTGTCTACCCTTGAATAGCACTATAATGATGGGCAGCAAGGTCATTCATAAAAAGAGTGGAACGACATAGCATCAACCATGACGTGTGACTATCACCAGCCCAGAAATGACAAGAATGCTGCATTAAATTCCAGGACAGTAATATTCCTCTGCATTAAATATCTTTAAATAAATATCTATACCCATAAATTGAACCTAAAGTGCGCTGGCGGATTATCTACAGATGTTTTCCAACAGAGTTGTTTTTTGGGGAAAGCTGTATGGTAAGGAGCACAGGACACATTTAATTACAGTTGTTGTAATAAACTTTCAGCAGATTGGTGTGATATCTTTAAGTCCAATCTCAAGTGTGTTTACTGAGTACATATTCACTGAAATTAATTGCTGCACCAGCTAAAATGCAGAAAGAGCAGTGACATCTACTCATCAATTCTGGCACTAAGAGATGTTGAAGAAAACCATCATATCCCTCACTGGGAACCATCCAGTCTTTGTAAGAGGTAGCAGGTAAAGACAGAACCACGGGTGAGATTTAAAAACACTGCAGTGAAGCATAGACGCTATCAGACAGAACATAACAGGATGAGAAAATAACCATAGACTGTAATTATAATCATTTTTCCCATTTCAATTAATAGAGGTTACACAAAATTTGTTATCAAGCCTTGTTTTATTCTGATGAGGTGACATTATTTCAATATATTTGTCATAAGCAGTACTTTAATTTAGAAAGAGGACAGATGCTGTTTGCATAACAAGACCTGGATGTGTAATATATCCTAATAAGCGGCAAATAAGAAGCATCAAGTAAACAAGAAAAAAAGTACATGAAACCAGAAAAACTAAAGAGTAAAAGAGTCTCTTCCCTTCTCGGTAAAGACACGATGAAATAAAATTTGTTATTTTCCTGAGCTTCCATTAGCAGACGGTCATTCAAAGGCAAATCCATAAAAAAAAAACAATGCAGATGACAATCAATACAATAGGCACACGAAAGGCCAGCGCAAATTGAACGGAATCACATATGCCAACTGCGCTGTGCAGAGGAGCGGAAGAACGATCATTAATTCTATTTCTGGAACTCGGGCAGAAAAGAGTAATTGCGGGGAGCATCTACAGTAAATATCTGCTTGGTGTCTAGAGGGAGGTTTGATGTGAGAAATACCAGACATTTAGAGGCAGGTGGTTTATATGCGTGCAATCAAACTACTGATGTGGCCACAACTTTATACAAGAGTCCCCCAAACATCAAAGAAGTCACTTTTAGGATAGGCTATGTTTCTGAAATATGTTATTAATTAAATGTTCTTCCCTTTTCCTGAATCCCTATCCTTATTTAAGGTAATTATAGCTGGACCTCATCTTGTGCACAAAACACACACACAGAACAGAGCCAATTTTGTATCACTAATTAACACAACATGGATGTCTTTGAGCTAAAGGACAGAACCAGAGCCAGAGGACAGACACGTGTGCATGGTGATTACCTCCAAAATACCTGAAGTCAGCATTCACACTGAACAGCACATTCAATAACAGTAATTGGAAACAACTGGGAAAAAGCAGTAATATGAGTTCTACATAAGTGGTTCTCAAAACTTTTCTGTCTTCATTGTTATTTGACTTCCCAATGACTGCCATTATGACCAGGACTAAAACAGTGTTTTAGGCCTCTGTAAATAGTTTAAAACAGGAGGCAGTTTTAGTCCTGATATTTATTTTTGACCACAATCCACTGTCAGGACTACTGTTTCTGACAGGGGCTTGACTCTGAAATCACGTTAGATAATTAAAATATGTTGTGACAGAGGCTACATCTTCATGCATGCTGGTATTTGAAAGGTAGGGGACAATTTCAATGCTTGTGTCACATGCAAGTATTTTACAGACAGGAGAAAAGAGACAAGGGAATTGTGGTGAGTGGAGTAGGTCAGGGTTTTTGAAACCAAGCTTATGCCACGGGTGCTGTGGTGCTTACTGAAAAAACTCCTGCATCCTGCATCCAACTCCTGCATCCAGCTCATAAAGGATCTCTCTCTTACCCACATGCCAGCCATGGCTCCTTTTTTAAAAATTCGATTATAAATTCGATCAGTTTTCTCACTTCTGTGTACACAACGATCAGCTGTAACATTAAAACTGAGAAGTTTCCATTCTGCTGATAAACCATGGACTCTAAACCAAGCCATTAGTAGCAGAATATAAAAGTGCCTACATGGATAATGTTTCCAGCACATTCCACGGATGCTCTGAGAATTTCATTTTCCTTAAACCGTCCTTGAACCTTGAACCACAACATCAGCTTCACAGGGATTTTAAGTGCCTGCTGATTCTGTAAATCCCGACGTTGTTAGTTGAATGTGATGAATCATGTTGTTGGAGCTGGAATGTCTGCGCCCTGTATCCTGTCACAGGCCATCACTGCAGGGTTAAGGTCTTCCAATAATAGGCGGTCCCATTATAGGTCAAAATGATGAGACCAAGGATGCATTTGCTAATAGACACTTCTGAACTAATTTGCTTTACATGGACTATCCCACGGTTATTTTCAGGCGGCCTCATAATCATGCAGTTCAACAAATGCTGAAAGGATCGCACACCCTTGTTTCTGACCTTTCCCATGCGCAATCTGAATAGCTGACAGATGAGCGGGCTGAGCTCTGGAGGCCGTAATAGCAGCACTCTGTGCCGAGTGTGGGAGGGAGACCGACACCCACAGCTTTCAGGCTGTTTATGCCGAGTCAGACACCCCCAAATCACCGCGACCACCGATAAAACTGGAAACTCGTAAACATGCCCCCCCGATCCACACCCAGTCTGAGTCCTGCCTCTTAATGACTGCAACAGGATTTGGGAGGGCGAAAAATGCCTTTGATGGGGGAATAAAATGCCACAGGGCCTTGCGCTGGTTTTCTGGCACCGGCCAGCGTACCGACTGACAGTGCAGACGCAAATCAATGGAGATCAAACGTCCAACGAGGGCCTGAGAGTTCCGCCTCGGAGCTGCAGGGCTCCCATCAGACCAAGGGCCCCACGTGGCCACATAAGGCATGTAGAAACGGCACGCCTCTTCATCAGTTGACATTTGCCAAGCGGCCCCCGCCTGTCCTTTATCTGTCGGGAGGAGGGCGCAGACTCAGCGGGAAGCGGCGCAGCAGGGCAGAGTATCGTCACGCAAACTATAATTTACATTTACATTTACATTTACAGCATTTACCAGACGCCCTTATCCAGAGCGACTTACAATCAGTAGTTACAGGGACAGTCCCCCTGGAGCAACTTAGGGTTAAGTGTCTTGCTCAGGGACACAATGGTAGTAAGTGGGATTCGAACCCGGGTTTTCTGGTTCATAGGCGAGTGTGTTACCCACTAGGCTACTACCACCCTACCACCATAATGCGGGAGTGCGGCTCTGCACCTGCGCTGCGGTGATGCCAAAAGAGCAGAATTTAACAAGCGTTCGACGCAGAGGAGCCCAAATAGGCGGATGTCTACAGAGGTGGAGGGGGGGAGTGATGGAAGAGCGAGCCACGTCGCCGTTATTGATTCTGCGTGCTGCAGGACTCTGACGCTTCTCATGCTGTTTTTCCCTGTGGTTCGTTCAGGAAAAATCCGTCTCTCTCTTATCGTTTTTTTTCTGTTCCTGCAGTGTCTGACAGGAATAACAGCGATGGAGGGATTGTCATTCATATCCAGTCAGGGCATCGACACTGATAAAGCTGTTTGCTTCCCAGGCACTTTTTTTTTTTTTTTTTAGCTGCGTGAGCAGAAATGCCCTGTCATCATGAAGATTTTGCTTCCTCTGACACTGCTGACTACAAAAGGTGTCAAAAGGAACATGTTGTAAGCTGACTGAAGCGGAGCTGCATAAATAATGCATACAATTAGGACAAATGGCATTAGACCTTCTATATATTACACAGGAGTGGTGCAATGTCAACACCTAGCACTGCACCGACTCCCTGATGTCACTGTTGCTATGACACCAGAAGCAGAATTAGAACCCACGGACTCTGAATGAATATTAGGGTATTAGGCAATCCTGTCTTCAAGCATGGGACTCAAGAGCGGAATTGTGGGAGTTTGTCTTGTGAGCCATATGCACTCATGGTCAGAATGAACACACTGCAGGGCAGCCAACTCAAAAAGAGATCATTTGCAAGATTAAAAATCCAATCTCACACAGAACAATAAGAAAGTTTCAATTACACTGTCACATTGTCGTGTTCGATGTTTGTGTTGCAAACTGAACTTTTCTTGTTTGCCATGAACATATTTCCAAGTTTGGGAAGGTGACATGAAAAAGCTAAAATCAGACTACTGATTGGTCAGAGTTTATTATACTAAATTATATTCACTGACTGCATACAGTGCATGCAGTGAAAAAAAGAACATAGATACATTCCTTATGTCCCTCTTGACAATAATAAACTCATCTGTAGCTACTGCCATTCAAAACCTTGTGTAATGTTACACCCCAAAAGGCTGCTGTGTTCATCCCACTCAACAAGTGCATCATTAAAGGTTATTTTTATAGCTGTGACTCTGCCCAACTTTACTTGTTGCATAGGGTTTTTGGAATGGTGATAAAGAATTGAATAACACTGAATGTAATTGGATCAGAGCTCATGATTATGGGCAATTTCCAGATAATTGCAGAGTATTTGTCTATGTCACTAACTGCAGGTCAACAAATATGAGGCATAGAATAGTTGCCATTGTCAGTTCCTTTGAAAATAATTGCGGCAAAGAATGTAAGTGTTAGACATCCATGGTTTTTGAAGGATCTTAATGTCATTTCAGTGCTGTTAATGACTAAAAGGGAATCATAAGGCTCCCAATACAAAGCCAGAAAAAAAGTAAAAAAAAAAGGATATCAAAACTAAATGAACTTCAAATAATAAAAGTTTCATGAACATGTGGAACAAAAGTTGTTAACACAATTTAATAACATTTCAAGTCCAAGCCATTACTCAACTTGAATCATCAAGGCATAATTATCATTAAAGCCATTATTACTCATTATTTCCCTTCTATCCTCACTTGACCTCTGAATTGCAAGAGCTAACGAAATAAAAACTAACTGAGCATGTGCACAAATCTCTGCACACTCTGTGGGAATTTTTCTTCAGAAATCTGCAGGTATTTTACAACTCAGGGAATTTCCATGTGCCACTTCTATTAACATGACAATATATTTTACACTACGCAGCATATAGATTGTTTTCAAAGATGAGATGTAATATGATATAACACATTATTCATAATTATAAGGCTTATTCCAAAAAACAATTATGACTATGCAGACCATGCTTCCTCATGAACTCATTTTAGGTTGGCAATCTAAGTTTGCAAGCCTGGAACCATACAAATCATTCATGATATAACCAGACGGGTGTAGCAGTGCCTTCGCCAGATGGCACTGTTAGAAATGAGCGGCAAATCTGGGGTCATTAAAATGCACTTGCTCACACCAAAGTGGACGACAGCACTGGCAAGCTCCAAGCCTGAACAGCAATCTCCATTAATTAATTCTACATGGTCTTGAATTATTTCCAAACCTAAAATTTAATCATATTGACCTAATTTAAAAAAGTTGCACGAACACTAACACACAAATTGTGGTTGCCAATCAGTTAAAAATCATTTATTTATTTACATTTATGACAATTATTTTATGACAATTGTAATTAATTTTTTCAGGCGTTGTGCATTTAAAATGCATATTTAAAACTATTACAGAGGCCAGTGTGGAGTCAAAAACTCAGATGTTGATCTGGGAGTTAATCTAGTTATTAATAGTGTTATGTGAAACACTCACATAAAATTGAATGCCAATTACGTTGAAAATTTGATTATCAATATTTCAGTCTGGCAACTTTTTATTTTTAAAACTGCCACAAAGTTTCATAGGTTAAAACCACACAAACAAAAAGTTAATTGTGTAATATTTTTAGAAACAAAATTCATAAATTAAGGGACAATGTATATACATGCAACTGATACGGAAGATTAATGACTATTATAAATATTAAACTGTATGAATGATGAATACTATACTCAGCATAACACCAGGATATTTGCCTGGTGATTTTGGGATGAACGAAAGTTCCTTTTAACTTTGATCCCTTTTGGGTTTAGCAAAAGAAGAGAGTTCATTTCCTGTTCAACCTCAATGGAAATGAATTAGCTAATTACATTTCAGAGGAGTTCCTGAATCCACCATGGTACCCAATCCTAATGGAAACTTGAGGAATGATGGGATGATGGGTAATGTGAGGGATTGACTATTTCACACTGCCAAGGCTTCTGACAGAGTCTGTTGCTCTCATTTATGGCATTCCGTATGCCTTAACTGCTCTCCAACTCCCTAAATAGCAAAGTTTATTATAATGAAACAGACTGGGGGGCCTTTAAGTTGCAAATGTAAGGCAGAAAATGCTATTAATGGGCAGGGACGATTTTAAATTATGGCAATGCAGTGTTTTATTTGAGAATTACCTGAGATATAGATGGTAAAGTGGTGAAAGAGGAAAAAAATAAATGTGTCTGTTCATTTACAGGGAATAATGAGCAAAACAGTCTTAAAAAAAATCCAAAAAAAAAAAAAACAGCGCCTGATTGTTGTGCTATGCAACAACGTTCTTAGGGAACAGGTAGCTTCAATCTTAACTGTAAGTAAAAACTGTTTCCTTACTCAATCAATATGTAATGAGAAGGTTTAGAGAAAAGAGGGATGGATGGATAAAGTTTGACATTGACTAAGAGTCATTAATATGCAGTGGTTTAGAAAAAGAAAATCCTTACATTATTTTAAAAAGTAAACAAACTCCTTTATTCTGCTATTGCATTCCTGTCATGGCACAACACAGCACAACACACACATGATAATCCTCTGAGATATACATTTACATTTACGGCATTTGGCAGACGCCCTTATCCAGAGTGACATAAACGAGTGACATACAACATGCTTTCAAGTTACCATCGAGGAAGAGATCAATTCTGGTTCACTAGGACCCCCAACTATGAATACAATCTTTTTATTCACTCTGTTGTAGATTCTGTACACAAGTTCGACAATAAGAAGGTTACAATTTAATCTAAATATTCTTTAAAGAGGAAGGTCTTTATATACAATGCAACAGAAACCATTTAAATGTAGTCAAAACAACTGCATCCATCCAGACAGTACGTATGGATCAACCGCATCTACGCAGACAAGTCAAGCTTGGATCTAAAAAAAATGAACGGCAGGTTTCATATTCAAAATTACTCACACATTAATCACCCCTCTATCGGCCTTACAAAAAAAGTCAATCACATTAACATGCACATTTCTAATGAAAATTGATTCAGAGTTGTAATTGCACTCAGTGCACAATAAAGTGAAGTGGGGGAAAAAAGGTGTTGGTTTTCCTTTCTTCTGATGAGGAAGAAGCTTGTATCTTATTTAACGCATTACTGGGTGCAGAACGCTGGGCGCAAGGTACGCAGCAGTTAAAAAAAAAAACGCTGTTTTTTATAACCCCGTAATTGGACTAATGTGCACTAATTCATGTTTCTACTTAAATACCAAATAATGTGTTGAGGAAACTATTCTTTGAAAACTGACTTAATAAATGTATTTCAGTAGTTATCAGTAGTTACAGGGACAGTCCCGCTGGAGACACTCAGGGTTAAGTGTCTTGCTCAGGGACACAATGGTAGTAAGTGGGATTTGAACCTGGGTCTTTTGGTTCATAGGTGAGTGTCTTACCCACTAGGCTACTACCACCTCTAGCTACTAGAGATATGTTTAGTAACAAAACCTGAATGTCTAACACCAATCAAATACTGACTTACCTAAACTGTTTATTACTGAAATTTCTTACTTTCACTGAAGTATGACGTTATGTGTACAGAGAAATATTTTCTGTTATCCTACTGTTCTCAGACCAGCAATACACTATTGCTCTCCATTGGTAGACCTTTGCTTGTAGGAGATCATTGACTAGTTTAGAGTTGGTACAGACCAACAACCAGTTCTTCTAGCACATTTCTAGAGACCAACAGTTTTTATTAAATCTAATGAAAATTATTTCCACTATATGTTCTCATCATTATTAAGAAAAACCTTTGAATAGCTTCACAATTGCCTAAAACCTTCTGCTTTTGGGCAGGCCTACATGGTAGATTAGCACTTCCTTTTTTGCTCTCTGGAACATGTTGTTGCTTTACCATAAAGGATATCTGAGATCACGCAAACTGGGACCAATTTTGTGAGTGTGTCATTCATATTCTTCACACTATTGGTAAGGGTGTGTGACCACAGGAATAAATAAATTAATATC
Organism: Denticeps clupeoides; assembly: GCF_900700375.1. Classification (NCBI taxonomy): domain Eukaryota; kingdom Metazoa; phylum Chordata; class Actinopteri; order Clupeiformes; family Denticipitidae; genus Denticeps; species Denticeps clupeoides. Next base: position 33,265,039 of record NC_041708.1, read on the forward strand.
TTTTTGTTACTAGCTGTCTCTTTGGGGACTATCTTTAAAGTGTGGGGCTTGTTTGCTAGTGTAAGGTCAAGTGCTAGTGTAAGGATTAACATGACTAAAAGCACAAAACTAGAAGAAAACACCATCATGAATGATGTTCACGCATGTGATGTACTGACAGGAGCAGGATTTAAATAATCCTGAAAGAAGAAGTAGCGTGTCTATCCTCAGGCTCTTTCAATTTAAAACCTTTATATATAATGACGGCATTAATGATTGTATTCTGTGTGACAGAAATAATTATCTATATATATAAATCTATTTATTTAAGTCCTGCGGACGTCTTACCTTACACTATTTAACAAGCATTTAGCGCAGCCGTTTTGAAAATAGCGCCCTCTTTGTCTCCTATGTAGCTTAGCTGATGAAGATAATGAAGCCACGTCGCACCCCTGATCAAGCCTTGTTCATGTGACTACATTTCAGATGACATTTAAATAGTGGATATGTGTTTAAAAGATGCTAGACATTATCAAACGGGAGACTCAGTCTCAGTTAGCCATGAAATGTCTAGAAGCAATTGCCACACACTCGAATAACTCCAGTCTGACCGCGATGAAAACTAACCGGACGTGAAATGTTTAATGCATCATAATGAGACGGATGTAATGTATTTACATCTCAGGGAATGCAGTAGGCAAGCTCATTTATAATTTCATCCCTGAGCTAAGCTAATAGCACTAGGCTGGGGGGGGGGGTATTCTATTCCCGTATAAATTACAGGGTTATCTATCTCTGTTAATTTGCCTAGCAGCTTGAGCACCAAAACGGAAAAAGGCATTCTCTCGGCCACTGCTGCGACGACCGCAACACTTCATTAAATCATCGTTTATGCATGATCTGTATTCACAAGGTGACTGATCACCGGCGGGGCGTATGTAATTCAAATGTGTGTTAAATCTGATCATGAGAGCAGATGAAGGTCACAATGCTGCTTTCAGCCTGTCACGTGTACTCCATGTACAAATTCATTGATCTGAAGGTGTGTGGAAAGTGCAAAAAAAAAAATTATTCAATTAACACGTCCAAGTCAGCGGTGCCCAATAGACTGCAAAGTCTGGGAACACAAGACATTTGTTGAACCTGAGCTGTTCAGAACCTCAGATTCAAATATAGTCATCCGTTACCAAGCAGTCACAATTTATCACTGTCCACTGAGCATGTAATTAGGACAATGCATATCAACACGAACTCTGGATTCATCCTGGAGTCTGTGGACTGGCCATCTGGAATGCTGGGAGAATTCCTGGAACTTCAGGTTTGAGGGCTGATCTGACAAATAATAAATACCAGACCACATGCCATTTTATAAACAATGAACGTTTTATGGACACACCACATGGTGCCTCCATAAACGAATGCTGTGTCGCTCCTGTACTAAGCATTCATCTAGAATCTTCTCTGTCTCGGCTCCTAGGTGGTGGAATTAACTTCTACTACATGTTCCAACAGCTGAGACACTAAAGATCTTCAAGCGCAAGCTTCCTTTTTATGATAACATAGATTACATGTATTAAAAAATGATAGGGTTGTTGATATGATGATGTACAACAAGTGAAGTGATTGTCACATGTGATACACAGCAGCACACAGTGAAATTTATACTCATGAATGTGTGGGCAGCCATGACAGACACCTGGGGAGCAGTGTGTGAGGTCATGAACTTGACTTCCGTTTGTGAACGTGCTTATGTTTTGAGTTCTGGCAACTGCCACACGCCTGCGGGCTAGTTTATGTTGTTCCCCGTTTTTGTACTGTTTACGGCCACCAAGCCTGGTTTTGTTTCAGTCCTTTTATTATTTATTAATAAAATCCTTTTCCCAGCATGTCCCTCCTCTGCGCTTCCTTCCCCAGTCAGCTCGCCGGCGTGACAATGCAACAACTACACGGAGGGAAAGACATACAATGTATATAGAAGACATACAACAAGTGCACAGAGAGACCGACATACATTTATGAGTATAAATAATGTAAAGTAAGCACTAAAATATAAATAAGGAGGAGCCATTTGTCGAAATGATATCAACCATTTACCAACCACATTTTTTTTTCCAGGAACCCATTGGTTCCTCAGAGGCTCTCGTGACTGGACCAAAAATATTAATTTGTGCTCTTTTTTTACATCCAATCACCAAGCAAATGCAATGCTTTGCATGTTTAAAAGTCATGACTGTCGCTGGAGCTACTTTTTTTAGGGGAGGGGTGCAAAATTCTCTGGGCAGACAAAGCCTGAGAAACGAGACGTAAACTTTCCCCTTATGACAACATAATGGAAGAAATTCCAGATCCGACGGTCTTAGCTGTCGCTCTCTGAATGGCGAAGCAGAATGACCAAAGCCCTCTTTTGCACCCATCGCCACTGCAGGGCCACAGACAGGCTAGGGGACCTTTAATATGTTGATGTAATCACAAAAATCTTAATAAATAAATAGTTTAAAAATGTGAATGTCTTCTAGAGCCGGGTAGGCACATGTGGATTTTTTAATTTTTTTATTCATTACGTTACATTCATTAGTAACAAGGACAGTCCTCAGGCGACAACATGCACTATATCTAAACTTTGTGTTCATCATTTGAACTGACAATACGCACAAAAATCATTAAAGGTAGTGTTTCTTTCATGTTATAACTACTAATTTATATAAATCTTGTGTACACATTTGAACTTACACTAGCAACCAAGCCCCATGCTCAGTGCATAGTGCTGCCCATGGTGCAGTTTCAAAATTGTACCTATTAACAGGTTGGTTGAACTACAGTGTGGAAAGACTACTTGAAACTTTCAGGACACTACAGGTCAGGCTGAGGCTGGGCAAAGATCCTGAAATAACAACTAAAAAATAACTAAATAAATTAAAGGTCAATGCAGAGCCTGCAGTGGTGGGGAGAGTTTCACAGCATGCAAAGTCATGAAGATAATCAATATTTCAAGTTGCCAACAGAGTTGTGTTATGATTAAGAGGCTGTGAGGCTGACAAAGGCCAGTGAGTCTTCCTTTTGACAAGTTGCCTTTTATGGCAAGAAAAGAAGCCTTCTATTGTTTTAGGGAAAAATGCTTCCAGGATTTCTTCGTACACAAACAATCGAACACACCAAAAAAGTATATATATAAAAAGACATGGACACAGTTGTGTTCAGGTCTGGTTCTGGGGACAAAAAAAGGCAGTCAAGCAAACCTCTGTTTAGCACTCTAGTTAACGCAATCTAGTTATCTTTTATGAGCGTATTTGTCACTAGGGTAATGCTTTCTGTGGGATTCAATGACATTCAGATTACGAGATATAAGACTGCTGATGCAATCAGCGCCCCAAATTAGAAAATTAGTGAAGTACATCAAACACTGACCCTCTATAGATAAGCCTGTGTGTGTTGTGTTTAGCGTATCTGCGACGCAAATGGCATGTGCCAAAAACGGGAATTAAAATTAAGCAGGATTAATACGTTGATGGTACCCAGTCCCACAACACCTCATACAATTCAACAAAGAAATGTCCCCTGTTTCCAGGCCAGTGTGCCTCCCAGGGACCCATTTACATTTTTCAGCCAAAAAGGGAGGGGAAAAGCACTGGATTAATTACATAATGCTTCTTCATTGCGCTTATATACCATTGCCTTGATAAGCTCCTGCCCTTTACCCAGTAATTTTGCATTCCTTTACATAATTCAGCCTTTTTGCTGTAATTAATTCATGACAGTCTGGCAGAAGCGAAAGGAAATAAACAGGGCCCTGCTGAGAGGTATTTGCAGTTCTCCTTGATTTCCCTAACCTATTACACACTGCTGAGGTGCACCCCACCCCAATGAGCCCTCCCTGGTGAGGAATGGACACTTCATGCTTTTCCACCGGAGAGAAGAATTACCAGTAACAGACACATGAGGCTCTACACGATTAATGTGAGGCTGACTCCTGAAACACATCACCTTCAGCGATGCATCATGGGCACTCAAATGAGTTGCGGAATTCCCTAATGCAAATCGACTTTGAAAAGACACCCATGACTTAAGTCCAGGTTCTGTAAGACACGAGCAGAGGCATAGGAAATACCTCATGATCCAGGACAAATACTTGTCAGCAGTATTTACTTAAGTTAGAACAGAAGATTAAAGTTTGTAGTTTGGTTTTAAAACATTTTTTTTTGTTTAAAATATGGAAGATAAAAGCAAACTAATTCTAAGAACAGGTAACGCTTACCGTCTTTATAGTTTCTAATGACATTATGTACAGCTAGAGAAGTACACTGGGAGGATCAGGATGAATCCCAGAAAGCTGCTGGAAATGGACATGGATTTAGTAATGGGATTAATTTCAGAATTACCTACTGGAGAGTAACTCCATGGTGAACAGCAAGAGTTCTTTTCGCTCTCCTGATTTTACTCACATTTGCTTTTGTTAGAACTGACCAGTAATTGGTCAGTATAATATCATTTACATAACACATTAACTACCATAAATGTTCTGTGCAAAGTTCTGAAAAATAAGATTTGTATTGGTCAAAGATTTAATGATGTACACCTTTATGTTGCCCCCTTTTTGTTGGCCCTTTAATGAAATCAGTGAAATGACATGATATGTGGGTAATGTATGCTTGGTGGATAATGGATATGTTAATGGAGGCCTTCGGGTATAATGAACCTTTATGGCAGAAGATCACTGCTGAAAACTCTATCTGCTGCTGCAGTGGCAGCACACAGCAGGAGGTTTTGGCGTCAGGTAAAATGTCCACACCAAAATGTCTCACAGTGAACAGTGGAAAAAAAAAAAAAACGAAAATTAAATACATTCACATAAACAAATGAATCTCCTGCTGAATATGATAAAAATGCTATTAGATGTGTAGTACAAATAAAAACCTTTATTAAAGTAAACAATGTAGTAACGAAGTTGTCTGACTCTGGATATGCGATATGTTCATTGCTTGGCACAAACCAAAAAGTTCCCACAATGCACTGGCTGGTGTCCTTGTCGTACAGGTGATTGTAATCAAACGCAGCTGATGTACGTAATAAGCGCAGTGCAATTAACAGGAATAACGAGGCATGAAAAGGCATCATTTGACACCGGAATGATAGAGGGGGTAGGAGTACGCGCCGTGCCCTTGGTCTCGGTTCTGCTCTGGCGTGTCACATGCCGGGAGCTGCTTGAGATGCAGCGCATCATTTGTGCGTCTCTGGGCTTGCTTACCACTGCACGAGAGGAAAGCGCAGCGGCCTGCGTTTCCACCGCGTTATTGTTCCTCCCGGACCACCCCGAGACTGACTGTCAGCGGCCATTACTGAGACAGGCGTGCGCGGATTAAACATGGAGTGATGTTCACAGAGGACTGGGCTCTGATCGGGGATCACATGCGCCTCCCCAGAACCCCCACAACCTGTCTTGGTTGGCCAAAGGCATCTCTAGGCACTGCAGTGCTGGGATCACCTTGAAAAATCCTCTTGAGAAAGTCTGACTAATGGCGTCCCTGTGAAAACCTGTTTAAGATGCAGCTGGGTGGTACAGTACGGTGAGTTGTTTGTAGTGGAAGTACTCGCTGCTACTCTGCTTAATCAAAGCCTGTGATTCCTGAGGCATGAACAGCACTTAATAGCTGAATTATTGTAGCAAGAATGTGAAGGGGAAATTTGCTTGTTTTTTTCTGTGTATTGTGCAGGCAGCTGCATAGACAGAACAGCATGTTTCTAGGGCCAAAAAAAAAAAAACTTGCCGGTGTGGCTTCCATTAACATAGACATATGTATGTGTAGCAGTGAACTCACGGTCTCCATGACAACGTAAAGGTCCCACTGTCAGTTTGGCTTCAGATCCAGGTCGATTTGTGTCTCCCACTGCAATTTGGTTGACAGGTAAATGGTCTTTATAAACCAGAAGTCCAGAATCCTCACGCCTGAAAAAGACAGACGATGGTTGGTCAGTCAGGTATGAGGAAAATGGGACTGTGACGTATTTGACGACACTCTAGTAATCCTAAATATGCATCATATTAAAAATGCTTAAAAAGAACTGAGCAAACATCATTACAGCACTTATTAGAAAGAGGGGCCAAATACAGTTTGTCTGTGCATCATTCTAATGAGATCATCCATCACTGTTCCATGAGAGCATAGAACAAAGGCAACTATTACAAGGAAATCCAAACAGATATTTCATGGGCAAGTGTCAGAGAAGGCTAACAACATATTAATATATTTATATGCTAACAAGCATTAACGTTATCAGAGTTTGTCAGAGCTTTGTGCATGATGGGAGTGACAGTGGAAACTGCTTCCACCCATTAGACGTACAGCTGCTAATGATCCAGTCAACGGGGTGATGGCAAAAAACATCACAGATCAGCGCTCACTCCTTCAAATCAACCTTCTACAGACTCTGTGATTTCTTATAAAATAAAACCTAAAAGGAGTTGTAGTAGCCTAATGGGTAACACACTCTACCATTGTCGCTGCGGATAAGAGCTTCTGGTAAATGTTGTAAATGTAGCTGTAAATGTATTGGTCTTTGTTGTTAAAACACTATTTCACAGTGAAAAAAGGAAGAAAATCCTTAAACTTTTTGTTATTTTTTCCTCATCAAGAAATATATTGAGATGGCCATAGCAGAACCTTGATTTTGTGGTCAGTTAACCATTCCAAGGTTGGTTCGGACATATGCAGTTCAGATCATTATTCTGAAGGTGAGAAGATTCTTCATTAAATAATGGAAGGAACTATATTGAATTGCAGGCTACTAGGGCTGTCCCAAATGATCATTGTTTTAAACAATTAATGTATAATTTTTTTTTTTTTTACGCTGAATCAATGCATCTAACGATTCACTTTTCCTAATTGGTTCAGTTTGATTCTCAATTATTTATTTCTTAACATTCCAATACATGTTTATTGCTTTTAATCTCAAAATTACAAAATAACCTTTAAGTAAGAGGGAAATAAATTCAAAATAATGTTAAAAGTTGCTTTCAATAAAAAATAAAAAGGTCACTCAAAATACTTTCTTAGAGCAATTAAAGAATACAATAACCAAAGTAACTTGGAGGCTTAAATAGTGAATTATTAAAATAAACAGCAGCAATAAAAGCCAGGAGCCCACCATGGTGTCCTTCCTGAACCATTAAAATTTAACAAATTAAAGTGAAAGTGAAGTGATTGTCACACGTGATACACAGCAGCACAGCACACATTGCACACAGTGAAATTTGTCCTCTGCATTTAACCCATCACCCTGAGTGAGCAGTGGGCCCGGGGAACAGTGTGTGGGGACGGTGCCTTTCTCAGTGGCACCTCAGTGGTACCTTGGCAGATCGGGATTCGAACCAGCAACCTTCTGATTACGGGGCCGCTTCCTTAACCACTAGGCCACCACTGCCCTGTATCATATAGAATCATATAGAAAACATGAAAAAGTTTAGCAGAAACACAAAAACATGTGTTACCATATGTTGCTAAAGTCATGTGATTTCACTTATTAAGTGAGGGTGCAGGCGATTTTATGACAGGTGGCCAGTATCATGAAAAGATGATTAAAGCAATATTTTGCCAATGTTTTATGAAACATTTTCTTCTCCAACATTGTGTATAAAGTTCAAATTACAGAAGAACTTTTTTTCTATATTTAAGAACACCCACATCCTCGAGCACTGAGTCACTCACATTGCTGCCACTCGCCGAAACTGAAAAAAAAAAACCTCGATTGTGCCGCCATCTTTGTTTCGGATCCAATGCATCGGCGCGCATATTTTGCATCAACGTATTTGTGTGTGAATGCCATCAATGGTGTCGACCACCAGGGATGGCTCTAGAGGCTACGATGCAAGATTTTCACTAGGACAAGGTGAATCATGCTCTGGCAAATGTTCTTATTCTTAAAATTGACTGTGCTGACAAATTAAGATGTTGACAAATATGCTTTTTAGTCACTAGTCAGTAGAAGTAGGTTGTAAAAGCACACACAGTGTGAAATGGTCAACCTAAATTCCTAACGGCCATCTTTGGACTCATAGTATGAAGTATGGCCACTGTCTAGGAGCAATCGGCACAACTGTTTTATGATGGTCATCTGTGGTCCAGGGGGGCCCAAAAATCCTATGGTGTATTCACTCTTTGGTGCCCTTTGAACTTTACTCTTTAATTACTTCATATGTTGGTTGATAGTGGTCATTCTATGCCTAGTTAAATGTCTAAAGATCAGCGTGACCACTGGGGGTTTTGGCTCAAGTTGTAATTACTTAACTTTACTTAATTTTGCAGATGCTTTTATCCAAAGCGACTTACAAGAGGAAGACACCAGCAATTCTCATTCGATTTCTATAGATTTTGAGATTATAAAACTAAGAGCCCTGATAAGGCCTAACTTATCAGAAAAAGAACATGCTCGGAAATTGTTAAGTGCTAGACAAAGATTTATTTTGTGCAGTGTGTATGCATGTGTGTGTGTGTAAGTGTTAGATTTGTCTGAAATACTTTTTGAATAAGTGGGTTTTCAACTGCTTAGATAAACTTGCTGTCTCTGCATGTTTTAATCAAGGCTTAATATATAAAACTGTCCATTCTCACAGCAGCGGCTCACAATCATCAGAATGATCCTTATATATTTTGCTTTTGGCCTGTGTCCTTGTACCTGTTAGAACAGAACACAATAATAAAAGCCACAGCGGCACACCGAATCGTTGTACAGTTTGTAAGGATGGTGACTCACATAAAGGCTCTGTCTGAAGGAACCTGGAGAAAAGATTAGACACCCTGGCCATTTGCTGGATTCTGTTGACCCTCACAAACGTTAGAGTATCTTTACATCTCAGCGGGGGTAGCGTCAGGGTGTGTGGCATTTATATTTCCTCTAGTCCAATCTGCTTTCCTCCCTGTGGAGTGACAACTGCCGTCGAGCTCCAGCAAGTCTCAGCTTGAATCGCAACCTGTCTGGAGAGACGTCTCAGCGGGGTTCTGTCCACGTTACAGCGAGGTCTCTGCCCCGACGGTTATAGATAAATCCGGGCGGTGAATTGCTGAGTGCATCCCCCCTCGTCCGTCATTGACTCGTTATTAGTGGGGTCGGCGGAGGGGACCCTTTTTTTGCTGTGTGGACCTGTCACGATGTAGCACACAAAATGAGCATCAGAGACGATTTGCTGCCAGCATTTGACATACGACCTTGCCCGTCTCTTTCAGCGATGCCTCTGAGGATTGGGTTTTATAATAATAGAGCCATCAGGCTAGCCCAGACCATGCGATGAGAGTGTCAAACCACTGCTGAGGGGGCGGCACCTGTGTCATGCGCCATGCATTTCAGTTCAGCACACAACCCAACACAATAGTCTCACACAATGTGTGCTGCTCACTGTAATGACTGCAAAAGAGGGACAGGCTGCAGAAGAAAGAAGACAGCCCATTGTGTGTCCTTATTACTTGGTAAGGTCAGATATATAGAAAAAAGAATGAAACCCATCCAGCCCCTTCTGCGGCCATGTCGGGACGTAATTAGTGGCGGGGCAGGGGGCCAGGAGACCGGACACTCACCACTGCTTCTGGTCGGCATCACAGTTGCAGTAGTACTTGGAGTCGGTGCAGTTGCGCTCGATACCGCAGGCACATTTCTGGATGCCTGGGCCAGAACCGCCCCAGTAGAAATGCTTCTCGTTGCCCTTGCCGACCCACCATGTGTATGGAGTTCCCTCTGCAAATAGAGAAATGCACAGCGGACGATTAGTGGGTATCTGGATTAGGCAAATAGGATTATAGGACAAATGCCTCAAAGGCGACCTGTTAGACAGGACTGTTTACCAACAAAAATATGACTGTCAAAATTCTGTTAAAGAAACTAAAAAAATTCAACTGAAAAGATACTGGCTGGGCATCAGTAGCCAGGTAATGAATTATGACAACAAATGAGTGATTACGTTCACGGAACTCACACACTTTAACTTTACTATGGGTCTAACTTTGTGTATGTGTGAGGAAGCACAGATAAATAAGACATTTGTTGGAAACATATATAACAGTATAGCACTATATATATATATATATATATATATATATATATATACACACACACACACACACGCACACGCACACGCACACGCACACGCACACACACACACACACACTATTTTGAACACATGTAAACTGAAGTTATAGAAATGCATTATGAATAGAGGCCTGGACTTGAGGCCTCCCTTAGCTCCTTAGCTGCTGCCTCCCTTTGCTTACTTCACACATGGGTCCTTGGAGTCAATCTTAAAACAAGCATCTAACATTTTAATTAACCGTACATGCAGAAAAACAAAAAATTACAATATTGAGTAAAAAGTTTAATCTGGGATTTCAGCTGATCAACAGTCATGTTCAGTGTTAAAAAGAATGAAAAATGCCTTGTCTTATGGAAATGACAAATAACAGAAAAAAAAACTCTTTTTTTGTGATGCTTTGACACCCTGCACTGCCCGGCTGCTGCACGCTCCACACACACACACACACACACACACAGTCACCCAAGGACAGATTATTCACTTATAAACTGACACACCCACTTCGCTCACACCAGAGCACACCTCTAATCATGTCCCTTTAAAGCTCTGGTTTACCCACTAGTGGGTGAACTCTGCCTTGCTGCTCACCCAGGCTGCTGCCCTTCACTCCTGTTTATTGCTTTGGTTTGTTGAGGTGATAAATTGACTATTTCACTACACTTGCTTCCTTTGTCATAGCTCATTCCCCATGGCATTACAGATACACCTGATAAGGCCTGGGTATAGATGTTTTCCACAGTTAACACAACTATTTTAGGTTTAATGGCAGCAGCAAAACTGCAATTTAGGTTTAGGTAAAATGCATATATTATTTTGCGTAAAAACTAGGCAAGATTGTTGCTGGTGAAATTTATACTTCGGGGAAAGGAGGAGATCTGGTTACCCTAAATTACTGGTGCTATACTAATTTTACACAACTTACTTATCAATTTAAAGTCAAAATATGCAAAACACTAAACACGAAATATTGCAAAAAACTGTTCACTCACCCCAAGAGGGTTCAGATTTTGGAAAACTACTTTAATTCAACAAACTGATTAATAGCTCTTGTGGGGGTGGAATAGAAGTGGTAGCCTGGTAGTTGATGGTAGTTGAGAGAAGTTGCTGTCAGAGGATGTTTTGGTACCATTCTTTATTCATGGCTGTGTTGTGAGTGAGTGCACTCCCTTGGATGAAAAGCACTTGATTGTCACTTGTGATTCACAGCATACGGTGCACACAGTGAAATTTGTCCTCTGTATTTATCCCATCACCCTGAGTGAGCAGTGGGCAGCCATGAAAGGCGCCCGGGGAGGAGTGTGTGGGGACGGGGCTTTGCTCAGTGGCACCTCAAGTGGCAGATCGGGATTCGAACCGGCAACCTTCTGATTATAGTCCAGATGAGGTAGGTTCCACAGAGAGAAGTGACTTTATTGCTACCCTTTTTGACACCAGGCCATCCTCCAAATGTTTACACCTCACTGTGCATGCAGATGCACTCACACCTGCCTGCTGCCATTCCTGAGCAAGCTCTGCACTGCTGGCACCCCAATCCTGCAGCTGAATCATCTTTAGGAGACGGTCCTGGAACTAGTTGGAATTTCTTGGGCCTCCTGAAGCCTTCTTCACAACTCTTCAAGGAACCTCTCTCCTTGAAGATTTTGATGATCCGTAAAATGGTTGATTTAGGTGCAATCTTAGTAGCAGCAAGATCCTTGCCTGTGAAGCTCTTTTTATGCGACACAATGATGACTGCTTGTGTTTCCTAGCAGGTAACCATGGTTAACAGTAGAACGATGGTTTCAAGCATCACCATCCTTTTAAATCATCCAGTCTGCTATTCTAACTCAATCAGCATGACAGAATGATCTCCAGCCTTGTGCTAGTCAACATGTGTTAACAAGAGAGTCACTGAAATCTCAGCCGGTCCTTTTGTGGCAGGGCTGAATTGCAGTGGAAATGGGTTTTTGGGATTAAGTTCATTTTCATGGCAAAGAAGGACTTTGCAATTCACTGATCGAGATATGGAACTCACTTTGTATATCACGTACGTGTTACTTGTTCTAAAAGGCAGTTTAATAGCTATTTATTATTCTCTAGTTCTTACTGAAAACAGAAAAATGTACACAGAAGAACAAAAGCTTTTTGGCATAAGAATTATGGAAGGAAGAAGCAAGAAAATGTCCACTAGAACCTGTCAGAGAATATGTGAGAAATATTGGTGAGAGACCAATGAAAGATGTTTGTATGGATTGAAGGGGCTACAAGGGGCTACAAGCTCAGAATTCTGCCTCATGATCGAGCCATTTGGCTTGGAAATTAATCTTTTTTTTTGCTTTCTGCTAATCACTGTTTGGTGCAAGACTAACATTGAATGTCATCTTCAGTACACAATGTACACACAGCACAGCTTCACAATATTTCCCTCAGTCTGTAAAGCTTCTTATGCAAATGGAAAAAGCATGGCACAAACAAGTCTTAGAAAGAAAAGTCTGGAAGAGAGCTGGATTCTGGTACACTCATGAACTGAACTGGGAATTATGGCCAAAAATTGAAGAGACGCACAGAACCTGTCACGGCCAAGGGGGGAATGGAACCGATGGACACCAAGGGTAGCAAAAGGACAAGAGTTTATTGGAGTAACACAGGGAAAAAGGCACAAATGAACCACCATGCCAATAACTGAAACTGTTTTCTATGGAGCTGTTGAGGTTGGTGACTCTGCATCTCCCTGCTGCCCTCTGGTGATAACCCCCCTAGTCTAACACCATGAAGGGCCGATCCACTCTCGTCCCCAACCACGGGCAAACGAGCTGCCCATGACACTCCTCGTTCCTTCACACAATCCTGTATAGCATAACACAGACAGCAGACACACACTAGGACCACACTCCTCCAGACAGACTACGTGTTAGAGAATCACTCCAGAACTGAGATATTTTTTACATTTCGATTAAATAAAGTTAGTCATGATGACAAAAAAATCCAATATTGTAATGTGATAAAAACATGGATTAAAAAACATTTTCAATTGGTGAAAAAAACCTGAAATTAACACAGCTTTTTGAGACAATTATTTTCAGTAACAAAACACCTTGTATATGATTCCAATTAACTGTTTAAATATTCATGATGGTAATAATAGTGCTTTGAATCAGATCTGGCACCAGCAGATCCCTGACAATACTGAAAATATGAAGGACAATTTAACAACCATCCAGAGCTGTTATCCAACACAAATCCTGAGGTGTTCCCTGTGTCCCGTGTCTCTCTATACCGATTGGTGTCAGTGCTGTGTTTACACATGTGCGTGTTTGTGCCATACAGGAGCGTGCGTAGCCACGAGGAGTTTCCAGGGCTGTTGTCACCTGTCACTGAACTGGGACATTCTCAGCACACAGTACGAGGTGTAGGACTTGTGACTGTTATTCAATAGGCAGCAGTTCCTCGCAACCAGGACTGACACACGCATCTGTACCCCTGAGGACCCTTTTTCAGCGGCCCCTTATTTCCCTGTGATCCCAATAAACATTTTTCCCACCCTCAGCATCCATTGTTTCCTCAGCACCTTGGGCATGACACAAAATGACAAAGAAACAAGTAATGAATATGATGACAAATATATTTATATATATATAGTGTGTAATGTTGTTCGTATAATACATTACAAAATGTGAGGGGTGTGCTGACTTTTGTGAGATATTCTCTCTATTTTTTGGGTCTTGGAAAGCAAAATACAGGGAAACATTAGCCACCAAAAATCAGCAATGCTCCTTGTCTGTATAATTCAGCTGGCGGAATGTTGAGTTGGGTGACAATGGCCATATGATCGTTCTCATACTCATCAACAATTATGTGATGTTCATGTGCTGTAGGCAGCATTACACCAAATAACATCAATTCAATCAAGATAGGAATATCTTGTTGGTTGTTAGTTGATCACTGTCAATCAATCTGTATTACTGTAAGTGGTTTTGAACAATATCCGCAAAATACATCACAGGTTTTTCAGTCATGTTCCTATTTTCTTTTGGTATTCAGGACAACCTTGTTACTTTTGTTTACACAGAAAGCGTATGGTCTTATGTTTGTTTCATTGTTTGTTATCTTGCTTTGAAGGTCTTCGAAATACCTACAGACCACAATAATTACAGCCTTTGTGTATAGAGTGTGATTTACTCATCCTGGGAATTAGCACTTCAGGCGGGGTGAGATGCTGTAATGACAGGGCATGGTCAATAGGATTAACACAAAGCCCTGTTTATTTCACTGGGTGTCACTGGGTTGCACGTGTAACTTGCCTACACATTTTCATTTTGGGGAAGAACAACAAAAACCTTAATTCTTTAAAATTGCAAGTCATGTGATGGTAAGCAAACATCAGACTCGGAGCCAGCACGTACAAACGTGCTCGGAGATTTTTCTTGTGTGTGGCTCAAGCTCTGACATTGTTAGTCCCCCCCCCCCCCCCCGCTCTCTCACATCATCTGCCGAAAGCCTAGCGGTGGTGGATTCGTCCTCTAATACAGGAATGGGGATCAATGAGACAAATGAAGAGATGAAACGGCAGATAGTCTCTCAGCCAGGAGACAATCGCCATGTTTGCCGGAGTCAATTAGTGTGACGCGCTGTCGCTGGTGGAAAAATAGATTCCAAATGAAGACTTGCTCGTCTGCCCCTTACCATGGGAGCTCCTCATCAGCTCCTCATCAGCTCCTGCAGCCGAATAGCAGTCCAGAATTTGGGACGGTGAGGAGGGGGATAAAACATGATGGAAGGGTATGGCACAGGATCGGCATGGACGCCATGATCGGCAGCTGATGATTGTGATGGGACGGCTCCATGAGGAATGATGCTTGTGCGTGGCAATTAACCACTGCCCTGCACTCAAGACTGCACTCGTCCCCCTTGTGGAGAACAGGAAGTGGGGTCCCTGGCGGCTAAGGTGCGCACCATTAAGCACAGAGGCCGACAGCCCTGACCTCCCGGTGTAATCTGCACAGCCTCCTTCCCTCTCCAGCCAACTCAGTCCATATGGAACCTCATCAATCATGCAATTCACTCCTGGTTGGAGAAAGCAGCACTGTTCCCTTTTCCGAATTCTAAATCAGAATGGCAGGAACTCGGTGGGAAGACAGTGTTGTTCGTCCCTTTTTCCGTTCAGGTTTAATCATTTACCTTTTTTAAGCCACCGCCTACGTCGCTTAATCATTCAAATGGAAATTCCGTGATTGTTCCAGGCTTTTCCCTGCTGACACGCCTGACGGAAGTGAAATGTACCACACATCCAAACAGTGGGTGGAGGCTGAATCTTCAGAATGTGGAAAAAAAAACTCCCACCACCCATCCAATCTAAGACTGAAGAGATTAGACAACGATTTAATTTTGACATAATAGACACTGATGTCAAAAGAATGTGTGAAGGAGAAACCTGACAGAGATAACAGTGGTTTTGTGGACGTGTTGTTTACCTTCGCCTGTAAATTCCCTGATGAGCAGATTAAAAAAAATTCTGAACCAAGCACAAGAGAAGGCTCGAGTTCGACGGGCCTTGAAAAAGGTTAGGATTTTGGGTTCTCTGCACTCATTTTCAGGGACAACAAATGTTTAGGGACCGACTAGACAATTCTAATTCTGGTCATGCTCTGCTGACAGGTTGCTGTCGGTGTATAAAGTTCTAGCAACCATCTAACTGTTAATAACAACTAGCTTTAATGTCAAAGATGTGTAAAGTACGGTCTGTGCATCTGCATTTTCCCCATCACATTCACAGCACAGCATTAAAATCAGCGAGGATCTCAGGTACGAGGCACCACAGCTCCACCCTAGAGCAAACGATGCAGTAACTCACACCAGGAATGAGTGATGGGATTTTAAAACCATCTACATTTTACAGTCGCTCCGGCATCATCACTCGCTTCTCGTATTTATCACCCTCCATTGTTTCAAAGGATGAATCCCTCAATCTTTATCAGTCTCATTCCAGTTGCCTCAGCTCTCCACCCCGTTTAGACAGGCAAATACCAGACACTGGCATCTCGCCGCAGCATAGTGGGAATTAGGCGTAGGGAAGAGTTCCGCTGTCACATGTAAACGACGCCCTTTTGGGGCCGGTGTGTCAGGCCTGACTGACAGCTCCATTTCCTTGTCACCGAGATCACAGCCCTGCCTGGAGGGCTATAAGCCAAGTCTTGAGAGCTTTAATGGCACACGGAGAGCTCATATTCCTGCTCATTGAGGCATGCTTGCTCTTCTTCAGTGGGAAGGTGGCCAAGAGAAGGTAGTAGAGAGGGTGAGGGAGAACGATCTGGGGAAACCATGTTCCCAGGGTCTCGTCGAAACTCATTAGGTTGCATTTTAAAAAACATTCACAGCACTAACCTATCCGGGATTCACATCGATTAACAATTTTTTTTTTGTTAATCAGAGAATCTATCGATGTACAAAATGTGTGTGAACTTACAACATCATAAAAGGGGGAAATTCAAAATGGAATGAAGAGACCTGCTTGCTTTCTAAAGAGCTTTCATGAGATGAGGGCTGGGAATTTGAGCAGCAGACAACTTAGCAGACCCCATGCACCATCCCTCTCATTGTTTTCCTCTGTGCAGCTCATTTATCAGCTCCTTTATTGATCAGCTTTGCAATCTGAGAACACCCAGTTAAGTCACAGCTGACTCCAATATGAGACTGGAATGACTTGCGCTTGGACTATTTACAGTGGTCCATTCCCTTCTTCTAATACTGGCACTTAATTGGACATTCAGTGACAGGTAATGTGTAAGATATGGGATCATTACCCCCCTCTTCCACTAGGTAATAGAAAAATGGATCTCATTATACTGCTTCCATCTCGCACAGCCATTAAAACCCATTGTTTAATAAAAAGGATGGTAAAGGATAGCAACAGAACATGAGACATGGGATCACCGGGACAGGGAAAGATGGAGGACGGATGGAGATCAAGCCACATAAGCATGTACTGGACAATACACTTTCATGACCAAATTATGTAGATCTCTTTGCCTATGGAATTAAATATATATTCTAGGACTGTCAAAATTAACTGTTTCATTGCATTAATTAGAATAAATGAACACAATGCAGCTGCCTTTGGTTTGCTTCTGTCAGGATTGGCTCCAGGTGAGGTTGCCAGCTGGGGTCAATCCAGACAACTGTTAAAAGTCTGTGACTCCACCCCTTCTGCAGAGGCGACATTTTAGTGGACTCTTTTGTGAACTTGGGTGAACTCTTAGTGGACCCTGCACCTGTCTGAGTTGTGTTAAGATGTACCTGGCAACCTTTTGAGTTCTGGCAACCGCCACATGCCTGTTTATGTCAATGTTGTAGTTTATGTTGATCCCCTTTATTGCCTGTTTTCGCCAGTTTTTTCACTGAGCCTGGTTTTTGTTTCTGTTTTAAAAAAATCTTTGTTCCCATCATGTCCCATCTCTGCGCTTCCTTCCCCTGTCAGCTCGCCAGCGTGACAGCTTCCTGTGAAAGTGTATATACACTATAAATCACTATACATCAACCTTAGTGTACAGTGGGCAGCAGTGGATTTGAACCCACAACCTTTGTCGAGTCCATTTTTTTAACCATAGCGTTTTTGGAATACCTGAACCCTACCTGAACTATTTTGCACAATTTTTGCACTAAATCCAAATGACTCCGTCACTCCCTGTCTGATTCAGATCCTTTTAAATATGCCTAGAATCAATGCGGATCCAATATTCATTCGTTTCAAAATGTGTGATTAAACATTTGTGAATGAATAATAACGTACATCCATACGGTCATCCTTAAGGCCTGACGAAGCTTTATCTCTTCAAAGTTTCTCTTTACGTTACATGGAAAAAAAAAGTGTAGTTGTGTATATTTACCTGGCAGGAACCCAGCTGATATTAATATCCATAAACCACAGGGCAGTTAACAACAACGAGTTTACTACAGAAGTCATCTCCTCTTAAAAACCTCCATCAACCAGAATAATGAAGAATCATCTAGATGCACTTGACACACTGAAGATGGCCCAGCCGCTGCTCCCCCCATCACTTTTTACACCGCCGCGTTTAACTGCACCACAGACCTAAATGTTTGTGCCAGAAACTCATTCTTATTCGATGTTAGAAAGTTACCACCCTAAAAAAGTGTGGCAAGGTCAGACCTTTAAAACAAGTTTAATGGATTTAATAATAGCCCTTCCTATAAATCTGACTGTAAATCTCTACAGTTACTGTGCGGGAATGTTTCATTTGCCCCTTTAAATCCCTCCTTTTGGTAACGATTCCCAGTCTTATTCCACCGCAGCTTGACATTGGTTTTGGGTTGATGTATAATCCCATATGAGTATTCAGAGACCATAGCTGCCCCATTTAGTAATTCTGTGCCAGATTACCTCAATCACTAACCTGCAGTGCATGTTAAAATTATGACTGAGGCCCTTAAAAGGCCATGGTTCTATGGTACTGAGCCTCTGGTAAATTAAAACAATTTGAAAAAGAAAATAAGGATTAATTGGACGGTTGTAATTGGCTTTTTCCCCCTGCCGAAAAGGACACTACAAAATTCATTCGGCTGTAATCTGCATCCCTGTTTCATTTTATTTCTAATGACAAAGCTATCACTCTTCTGACATCCTGTCTCATTCTATGCTGAAGTGCATAAAAAACAGTAATTGGATAGATCATTATGGCGGGTCATCTCAATCACCACCACAACTGCGTGGAATGTTAATGCAGCGCTAGCCGTGCACCGGCGGCAGCAATGCACTCATTTTTTAGCAGGGCACATCTCAGTGCATCTCATCTGTTTACTGGGCTGTTGACACAGACCTTAAATAGCCAATGATAATGAAGGACATCAGTGCACTTTCACTGGAGGCAAACGTTACAAAGACTGACTCTGGAGACAAAGCCGCAGAGTGGAGTGAGGGCTTGTCACAGTGTTTGGCCTTGACGTGCTACTGTCATAGAAGCATGAAAACGGCAATCAATCATACTGTATAAGGAATATAAAAATCTGTGGAGTGTTCTACTATCCTTTCACTTTGTAAACCCACCTATCCAGGCCAGTGTTGCGGGAAAGCTGTAATTTATCCCCCCCCGACAGTCATTCTGGAAAATCAACAAATGAGCATACAAAATGAATGTGAAAAAAGTGAAAGTGAACCGAAACACTGCAGCACACCACGCGGTGCACGCAATGAAATGTGTCCTCTGTTTTTAACCCATCACCCCTGGTGAGCAGTGAGCAGCCATGACAGGTGCCCGGGGAGCAGTGTGTGGGGACGGTGCTTTGCTCAGGGTACCTTGGCGGATCAGGATTCGAGCCGGCAACCTTTTGATTATGGGGCCACTTCCTTAACCGGTAGGCCATCACTGCCCTGATTCTAATCTGCGTGGATAGTGGCAAAAAAAGGGCTTTTGAGAGCATTCAGTCAAATTCTCACAACCAGATAGCCCTAGAAGCAGAGCAGCCATTCTATTTATTTGAATACATATATATCTAAATTTCTATATAATTAGAAAAGTATATTTTGCTATTTACCAATAATATAAGCAAAACCTCCAGGGTAGTTGTGACATTTTTTGGGTGTAAAATGAAATTTCAATTAGCTTAAATTGTGAACAGTTCTCAGTCTGTGGAGCACAAGTGCTATTATATAAAATAAAATCACATCTGGTGAATAAAATAACATTTAAAGTGCAGTTACAAGTCGGGCAAATAAAATATGAAATCAGCAACAGCCTGGCTGTAGGGTGAAGGACTTTCCTCCACTGAAGCCAATTAGGCATGACTCCCTAAAAGCCGTTCGACACTTCATGTGAACTGACACGTCTTGAATTAGTTTTAGTCTTTCTGTTCCTTTTGGCCCTTGCGGTGTTTAATGTTTGTTCCTGCGCATCTTTGCCCCAACAACCCCAACGAGCCTAAGACGTGACAGAATTTCGCAGCCTACCAAATCAAATCAGACAGCAGAGGCTGAGGAGCACCAGGGATTGCAGCGAGTGCTGATCACATGTGATTGGGTTTCACCACAGCTAAGCGAGCTTTGGCGAGTGGGAGCTTTGGCGATGTGACAGTTGCTTCTTCTTTAAGAGGCTCTTCTCTCATTCACTTGTTACCTGTATTAATGTCACCTGTTTGAACTTGGTATATGTATAAAATACACCTGTCGACACCTTCAAACAGTCAGACTCCCAAACCAAATTGTAAATCTGCACCAGACTGGGACGTGCTAGTCTACAATAGGCAAGCAGCTTGGTGAGAAGAGATCAACTGTTGTGGCAATTATTATAAAATACAAGATCACTGACCATCTCCCACGACCTGGGACTCTGTGCTAGAGCTCACCTCATGGGGTACAAATGATCTTGAGAATGGTCAGGAAACAGCCCGGGGGAACTGCTAAATGACCTGAAGAGAGCTTGGACCACAGTAACAAAGGTTTGTAACACACTACGTTGTAATGTACGTCTGTTTTTGCATACATTGTTAGTATGAGTTATAAGCAATGTTTTATAAATGAGACCCCAGGCATGTCTAAAGTTTGCCAGAGACCATAAGGATGATCCAGAATAGGACGGGGAGAATGTCATGAGGTCAGATGAGACCAAAATAGAACTCGTGTTTGGATGGAGAAGAATGTGGAGTTGGATCCCTTGAACACCACACCCACTGTGAAGCACAGTGGTGGAAACATTATGCTTTGGGGCTGCTTTTCTACAAAGGGGACAATTCGTATTAAAAAAAGGATGAATGGAGCAATGTAGTGTGGGTTTATTTATGCAATAACCTCCTTCCATCAGTGAGAGAATTGAAGACAATCTTCAGAACATTTGCATGGAAGAATGAGCCAATATACCAGCTACAGTGCCAATATACCAGCTACCAGGTGAAGACCTACAGGAAACGTTTGATCTGTCATTAACGACCAAGGTCATATTACAAAGTATTGAAGTGATATTTTGCTGTTGACCAAATACTTATTTTCTGCACTACATGCAACAAATTCTCTAAAAATTATACAATGTGGATTTTTTTTTTTAGATTCAGTCTCTCACAGTTGAAGTTTACCTATGATGAAAATTACAGACTTCTCTCATTTTGGGAAGTGGGGAAAACGTTTTTTTTGCCCCACTGTATATACACACACACACACACACACACACACACACAGATGACAAAGTAATATATTTATTTTTCAATCTTTTTATGCCTTTCAGCACTTCCATCAGAAACACATTCGATAAGAGCTCTAGCAAATGCTGTGTTGTAGATATAGCCTGGCTTTGAGGGATGATTGTGCCATTGTGGGACTGTCAAGTGTTTCAAAAGGATTTAGGATGGAACCTCTTTGAAACTTCAACAGATTAAATGAATCATCCATTTCAGTTCTCTATCTGTCGAGAAACTCAGGAGAAACTTATGACAGGCGCTTGAGAAAATTCTTTGAGGGATCCATTAATCTCCAAGAATCTCAAAACCAACTCAAATGACTGCAGCCACTGAAGTGTAGCGCTCGGAAACAAGAGGCAGAGGCTGGCAAGAGATGCGAATGATGATAAAACATCCCGGGAGGGAAAAAAAAAAAAGAAAAGCCTTTACGCTAATACTCGGTCATGTGTTCAGTAGCCTGTGATTACCTATACATTCTGGAAACTTGACCTGCCATGAATGGCATGAAGTAGGCACTGAAAATCGTGACGAGGAAAGAAGGCCTTTTAAGTGTTTCTTAAGTGTATCAAGTTGTAGACACTTTGGAATGACACAGAAGGAAAGAGTCTGTGTGTGTGTTTTGGTGGTGGTGGTGTCAAAGGCCCCAGGATGAAGTGTAATTGTCAATTCTCTCTGTCAAGGACAAACTGATTAGTCTGGGATTAACATTTTAAGATAACCCTCATGATACACTCATTACAAGGCTTTAAACAATCTGATTTAATTATTGTTGAGCCAAAAATCAAAAATAGATATAAATGATTTTTTTTTTTTTTTATTATTTGAAAAAATATTCTAGTTATTTTAAAGTAAACAACTGATACTATATATTAATAAGATCATCATGATAGCGATCAACCAGTGCTTGAAGTGGAACAGTACACAGTACCTCCACCTGTATATTTTAATTAGTGTACCACTAATCCTCAGAGCTGTCCTGAGTCAGGCGTCAGTGTCTAATGTTAGTAATTTTACAAATTTCTTCCATTCCAGTAATGGATTCTGTAACCAAAACAGACCTGCATCTATGCTGCACGCTGATGTCACTCATGCCACTAATCAATCATAATGCAGTATTTAATTTGTCCTCTAATACAGTGAAAGTGACGTGATTGTCATTGTGATACACAGGAGCAAAGCACACGGTGCACAGAGTGAAATGTGTCCTCTGCATTTAACCCATCACCCTTGGTGAGCAGTGGGCAGCCATGACATTCGCACAGGGAGCAACCTTCTGATTGAAGAAGGTTCAAATTATATATATCATATATTATCAATATACACACATATGGTGTGTACCATACTGAAAACATAAAATTTAAGCTAAAATGCATATCATTAAATAGGGAAATACATTTTCCCTATTCATTTCCTGCTCCTGGACATTTGGGTATTTTAAGTAAAGATTTAATCTTTTGTCGCAGCCAACATGCAATTTTGCCATGAAGGCAATTAAGTAGATCAAACTGTAAAGTGGAGAGTGTATGTGTGTGCTTACACACACGGACACTCACATGCACACACACTCAACCATCGTGCTTTCAAGGGAAACTAATTAAAGCCTAAATGAATGTGAGAGAGATGTTGGCAGAGGTAACAGGGACTGTTCCACTCCAAGTAAAATCAGCCAAAATCTCAATCATCCTCAAAAACAGATGAAGATTGTCCTAATGACAGCCCATGTGACCACTGTGATTGTTAATGTTCTGTGAAAAATTATATTTAGAAACTGATGTTTTGACCCATTTGGCCTTCAGAAAGATGGAAAAGGGGCTGGAAAAGATTTTTATTTTTCATATGCATAGTTATAGCAGCACAACCTGCAGTAAAATGCATCCACTCTGTTTTGACTGAGCATAGTTAAAGTAATAGTTAAATAAATAAATAACATAGAATAAAGGGGTAAATTAAATTGACAAAAAGAAGAAGAAAAAGGCTAAGTAGCCAGGCTATAACGCTGTCACGATTGGGTGCCCCTGGAGACGCACCAGGCACAAATCTGCATGACAGGAGGGGGGTTACAAAGGACTTGTCGAGCAGCCCATCGAGGCTGCGACATTTTATGTGTTGTTTCCAGCTCTGGCAATCGCCACACGCCTGCGGGTTAGTTTATGTTCTCCCCTTTTGTTTCCCCTGTTTTTGGCCCCATTTCCAGTGTGTCCCGCCTCTGCGCTTGATTTCCCCATCAGCTCGCGGACGTGACAAACGCATGCAAGATATTTATGTAGACATCATTGGCTTTGCTATGGAAAATACATGTGCTTGTTCAGCATCCTTATGGCCTGAGGATGAAAGCTGGTTCTCTTAATCCTGGCCAAGATGCTTTGGAGTCTTTTGCCTGATTTTAGGTATTCAAACTAGCTGTTATTTGGATGTGATTTGTCCTTCATAACCTTTTATAGCCCAGGTCCTGCATGTCTTGATATAAATGGCCTGCAGAAATGAAAGACATTACATGCAGCAGCATTCCACCACACGGATCATCCTCTGTAAGGCTTAGCAATCCTGGACATAGCTCTAACCAAATCATGAAGTAAGGTTCTGTGTCAGGATGCCCTCCACAGCGCCCATGTAGAAAGTCTTTAGGATGTACGGAGACACCATGAATTTTTTTTTTTGCTGTCTCAAGTGGTGCAGTCACTGTTTTGCCCCTTTTTTCTGAACCTGGATGTCATGTCAGGTCCTCTGAGATGTGGACACCCACATACTTGAAGCCGCTCTACCTTTCCACTGGAGTCTTACTGATTTGAGGGGCATGTAGTCCTGTTGCAGTCTCCTACTGAAGTCCACCACCAGTTCTTTGGTCATGTTGAGCTGCAGGTGATTTTCTCAACACCACAATGCAAGGTTCTCTACTTCTTCCATTTAGGCCGTCTCATTGTTTGAGATGAATCCCATTACCACCGTGTTGTCAGCAAACTTCATGATTGTATTGGAGCAATGGGTGGCCATACAGTCATGAGCGTAGAGAGAGTACAGCAGTACACACCCATGTATTCAGGCTGATGCTGTTGGAATTGCTGTCCCCAACTATCACCACCTGTGGTCTGCCAGTGAGAAAGTCCAAAACCCACGCACACAGTTGACTGATGAGTTATAACTCCTTCAGCTTAGTGAAAAGTCTGCTTGAAACTATTGTTAAATGCTGAACTGTAGTCAGCATTCTTGTCCACATGGCTGAGGGTAGAGTGCAGGACATGTGAGATGGTGTTCTCTGTAGACCTGTAGTGGTGATAATTAAACTGCAGAGGACTATGTTGCTGGGGATGGTGATTGAGAGGTTTATCAAGCCCATCATCTCAAACACCTTTATGACCATCCATGTCAGTGCAACATTCACACCTAATCATGGGTCGAGCACTTACTCCCCGAGTGGCTTGAAGCTCGAAGGAAGTTTGGAAGAGGAAGAAGAGATGGATGGAAGACTTGGTACAGAAGAGGAAGACTTACGAAAGACAAAAGAAGAAGACAAAGGACCTGGGGTGGGTTAGTCTTTTTTTGTCTTCAGCACCGATCAGCGCCTTGTGCAGCGGGCTTGTGCTGAACCAATGATGAGATGTTTTTGACAGTTTGAATCCTTTTTCCTTCGAATTCTTTGGCAGTTTGCATCAATTTTATTATGCTGAGTAACAAGAATTCCTAATCACATCTTTCCTACCTCAACCATCTAGATCAATGACTAGATCGGCCATGTTTTGTATCATTTAGTCGGATATTATATGCTGAGAATGTCTTTCAGTATGTGCTTTTAACCATCACCCTTGGTGAACAGTGGGCAGCCATGGAGGGGACCCGGGGAGCAGTGTGTGGGGACGGTGCTTTTGCTCAGCACCTTGGCGGATCAGGAATCGAACCGGTAACTTTCTGATAACGGGGCCGCTTCCTTTACCGCTAGGCCACCACTGGCCTAGAAAAACCGTGATAAGCCTGCATGTCCCCTACAGGAGCTAACTTTGTGAGGCTCACAATCAATGTGCATGTGCTGGCAGCCATGGGCTCAGGTAGGACTTTAGGTACAACAACCTGACACACAAGGGCTCATGGGAGATCAGTACTACAAACACAGTGAAAAGTCCACCATTTACTTAAAAAGCACCATTGCAATTACATTTTGCTTGTTAAAGCCATTTAGGATCCCTTCCAGTGGTTAAATATTTAAAGACAATTGTTGCCCTTTAAATCTTGCTGTCCCTGGCATCACGAGAGCCTTTGTCTGTGACACAGCATTTGATTAATCTCTCTTATCTCAGAAGGGAGTCTGTCTATCTCTATAAAGCCTGTGTTGCATTATTCAGCTTCTTCTGCTCAAGCATTTTCAACATGGCCACTCGTTGTTTTGCAATGTGTCTCTGCATGCTTGGACCGAGACAGCTTCACACATCTTGCAGTGGCTCCAAGGTTAGTGGAACTCACACAGGAACAGAGGTCACTGAGGTGTCCAGCTCAGGATAGTGTATCCCTGCAGCCCTGTAATTTCCAGCACCACTGCTGTGAGTTAAGCTACTTCTCTACCATGATTAAATATTCATGATGATGCTTTCACGTTTACACTTGTCACTCACTTTACCCTTCACATCTGTAGCCAGTGCTGGAGGGTTCTGTGGCTGGGGAGTCAGTAGCCAAATAGCTGTCATTCACAGCAGACATGTGTGACAGAACAAATGTATCGATGACCTGCAATGCTCTAGATGATAAAGTCTGCATTTATTATTTAAATCTATCTGGTTTACATCAATTTGTTGGCATTTTTTGTGTTATGTTTTTAAATATTCATCAACCATTACAGTTACATATTAATTATCATGATATCACAATACCATGGTTGGTCTATTTTGGGACCTTCGGCATTTTAATGCTTGGCAAAATATATATATTTTTTCCATTTGATTAACTTTTTTCTCTGCAAAAATGTATCCTCGCTGAATTTGTTATTTGTTTGTCTTCCACGTTCTTCCACCAACAGTAACACCAAACAAACAGGCAACTGACGGAACAGGCACGGAAATGCATTTAAATCATGAGCACTTTCACTCTGAATTACAGATGCACTGAAAATGGGATGCAC
The DNA here is from genome assembly GCF_900700375.1 of Denticeps clupeoides. NCBI lineage: Eukaryota > Metazoa > Chordata > Actinopteri > Clupeiformes > Denticipitidae > Denticeps > Denticeps clupeoides. The sequence continues at coordinate 33,291,354 of NC_041708.1, forward strand.
TGAAAATGCATTTTACTTACCTGTTACGATATTTCCTTTTCTGTCTATTATTAAATAAACAGGCTGGTTAAACAATGTTAGAGTTTTGACTGATTTTTTTTGTAGTAAACTTTTCTCTTACAAAAGACCTTCAAAGGTATTATAAAAACCACATGCTCAGGAACCAAAATTGAGCAACTACATTATTTTGTATGTATAAGAGATATCAAATTATAAAAATGGACTTGGTTTGTTAATAAACTGTTGATTAATGTTTGAACTTCAGAAGCAGATGTTACCAAGTAATTGATGTAATTATGTAGAAAGCAGTCTGATGCACACCGTAGCTTTGCCTCAATTACTATCTTAATTCTTTTAAACCAATAGTAGCATCTATTTAAAAACCAGAAACGTTCATGTGGACAAAGCCTACTACTAGTAAGACACCATCACAATGAGCAGCCGCAGTCGGTGGTCATGTCACTAATTTCCCAAGCATTTCCTCATAAAAACCTAATTTCACTCGAGGTTCAAAGCCAGATCCCTTTAGTCATTTTCCTATTAACGCGTCCATATGGTTCATCAGTATTCTCTCTATCCGCAAAGTCAGACACTGCGGGGCTCTTTTGCTTGTGAACATTTACCTACATGTAATGGCTGGATCCATAATGCATTTTGCGCATTTAGAGGGCCTCCTTAATAAATTTACAGTGTAAAATGGCAGCTCTCAGGTGATAAAGGTAATGGGGCACGCCACAGTAAATTCCCTGCCAATGGTTCCTGGAATTGGTTCTTTAAGGTGCGGACATCTCGATGGCTATTCCTTCTAACTACCAGGGAGGGATATTTCCTTCCTCCAGGACCTTAAAGTGGAATTATAAATCCATTGTCACCTGTAATCTCAGACCTGTCCTTAAACTCCTTACAGGAACAACCTCTCCTTACCGTCGAGTGACTTTCCCTGGATATATTAAGGTGGAGCTTCTGACCAAAAGGAAGAGGATTTTAGGCCGAAAGGTTATGAATAAACATTAGTGATATTTTTCCCTAATAAGGAAGGGCCTGGTGACTGATGGCCCCCAGTATCCCGCCTGGAATACATTTTCCTGCCGAATGCATTGACCTTCAAGCCTTTTGTCACTGAATGGAATTTTACTTAAGTGGCTTCTGAAGGTGACAGCCTTTCTGGATTACTCCTGCCATCAGTGAGTGGCAGGTGACTCTGTGCCATGAAAGAATTCTTTAAAAAAAAAAAAACAGAAAATTGGCCCTGCCGGTGCAAATGTGAGAACCCAGCCGCCGGATGACAATCTGCATCTGTTAGGATTCCGACGGTGAGAAGATTCCACACCGCTCTCGCCTGGGATGAAGTTAAGTAGTGTCCGCCGCAAGAAAGGTAATCTGCCAAGTGCCTCTGACAACGTGAAACATGACCCTCTCGCCGGACTGACACCGCATCTTCTGCGCTATTTCCCCAAACTCTACTGTGGGGGGAAATGAAGGAGCTGGGGCTTATTGTGATGAAGTACGGGGCCTTGGGGTGACAGGACTGGGGAAGATTGTCTCCGCCAGCAGCCGGCCGGCTTTTTATCTGAGACCTGGTGCTGAAGGCTTAGACATTCTGAACACGAGCCACTGCCAAAAGGTGAATTCAGCATTTCAGTTCTCGCTCTCCCTCTATATATTTTTTTTAACGATTCACAAAATGTTCAACACATAAATGTGTCTTCACTGCTGTCCCATCATAGGAATTAAAGTGGCTCAAAGAATTTCCTTCCTTGGATGACCCATAATATCACACCAGGAAAAGATGAAAAAAAGAGAAATTAAAATATTGACTGATTGAATCCCTCGGTTCGGGCCGCTTCCGGACACACAGCATGTAATTTCTCTTCATGAGGCAGTGCAATCACTTGTGCTTTGCAGAAAATCATAGTGAGCTGGTGATTAAACCTTACTTGTCCCAAGGCAGAGGAACCAAAGCAACTATAGCCTGCTCTTTATAATGCTAATATATCTGACATATATACATGGGTATATATGACAGACATAAATCTGATTATTAATTATTGTCTGATTTATTTAATTTTGTGTATTTTTATTCATTTAAACCTGTATAAATTTGTGTAGCAAATAGGCTACTAAGTTTGGCTCATGTCTTTTTGAAAATTTGCTGAATACTATGCTGAATACCTGTAACATTTGGGTTGAGCAACTTTAAAGAGTTTGATAGTACCTCTCAACAATGAAAAAAATAAAACAGTACAATGAGAACCATTTTAACCAAAATATGTACACCTGTAATATTTTCAGTGAGTTCTGCAAATGACTACACATCTCAGAAGCTAATTTGAAAAGGTTACAACAGGACCCTTTCCTTCTATTTAAACTGTTCACTCAGGCAGCAGGGCTATTTAATGTATTTACTCTTTATTATCGCTAACTAATTTCACACTTTGCCTCAGAGCTGCAACAAGGTTGATGGAAAAAGCTCTGAATCCGTGGATTACTGGCCCATGTATTAGATCCAATAAGAACAACCCATGCATGCAACTCTAGGGCCCATTTGGCCTACATCCTATTACAAGTCTGTTTATGAAAAAGCCTCGGTCCAGCTTTTTTATTCAATCAATCTTTTTACAAAGTACAGAAAATGTACTGAAAAACCTGAGATGAGAACAGTGTACAAAGAAAACCTACCTGAGCAAAAAAGAAACCTTGAGAGGAACCAAGTCCTGTGGTCAGCACTGTATGACTGCTTATGTCAGGAGCTGTATGGTTATAGCCCAGTTTTTGTTCCATTCTGCAGGCAAGAATGGTAGAGATTTGTGCTTTCCTTCCTTGGATTCCCATGATAATGTTTATCCATTAGACCAATCAGCAGACAGATCAGCAGAGTTCTAGGCAGAAACAGCGCTGTTATTCTAGGCTTTATGATGAGTGCGTTGGACTGAGTTGGAGAGAACTTTCTGGGCAGCGGTCCTCCAGGACCAGGATTATGAAACACGACCCTTCTACACTGCTCTTCTAAACATCTGCATGAGTGAATCACCTTCCACCATTTGACACAGTGTTAGGTTATCTACAGGCCTCTTCTGATTGGCAGACTAATAAGGTTCACAGCCCTGTCAGGGGCGCCCTTGACAAGCATGGCAACCAGCTTCTCATCCGACTCTCAAGTGTCGTTCTCAATATTAATCCCTCTGCCGGCGCCACACACATTCCGTCCCCTGCCACCCAACACAAGAGCATTTGAGATGATTAGACTCATCATGTGTAGGCGTCTCACGCACCCTCCCTGACCGGCGCTCCAGAGCAGATGTCCTATTTTTAAACAGCCTGCATTGCTGACACAACCCTGCGGCTGTATGCATGGGCGTGCTTAAGTTTCAGTTATTGCGACGAGCTACAATGCTAATGTGTTTCGCACCCGGGCGTGGCCACAAACCTTGTTTCCCGAAACTGATGCATCAGGCTCTTTTTTTCCGACCAGCTTCAATAAAGGCCGGAACGCACAGAGCCGCTGTGGACCTGTAACAGCTTAAAAGCGTACCGTTTAGATTCAGCACAACACGAGGCGGACACATCCAGTCCCGGCCCCAGAGACTCGGAGCAGACACACGGAACATTTATTCAAAATCTGACAGCACTTCTTTTTCAGCTGTGGCTTTCATTCCCGACTGGAGACTTATTGTTTGCCGTGGACTACAACATTTCCTGTCACATTCTGCATCAAATACAATTATTGGCGGAAAGAAATTGCCTTGGCCACCATCATTTCACACCGGGAAAGAATAACAAACTGTAAATTGACAGAGCTGCATTTCCACACCGATATTATGGGAGATAAGCTCTGTTTTCTACTGCAAGTTCTTCTTTTTTATGACTCATGATCATAGGCTTCTGGAGCAGACCATAAGCATGCAGAAGTAAGGCTAAATCAGACTGTTTATGAACACAAAGCAACAAAAATGAGTGGGTAAGAATCATAATATATACATCCATACATAACATAATTTTCTTATCTTAAATTATATTTATATTAAATTGTTATCGCTATTAAACATATTTCATATTTTATGGTGCAGTGTTCATGTCTATGTAGGTAGAATTAGGAAAGAAAAATTAGGACAAACTAAACAATAATGTATCTCATGTCATGACATCTCATGACTGTCGTTGGCTAACAGAGTTAATTTAGTTAATTCATTTGAACTCATTCAATATAACTAAACAAATCACAATGACTAATGTGTTCATTTTGTTCTGATTGTTCATTGACACATTAGAGATGAAATGATAGATGAATGTGAATGAGCATTTCACATTCATCTCTCAGGTCAGTGACACCAGTCATATTATATTGTAATGTTCTGACACTCTGGTTTTGGCTTCGTCAATGAAATTTATGAGAAAATAACTTTGTTGAAAAAATATTTTTGACATGATTAAGAAACGTAAATGATGGTCATGGGCTGATAACTATAACAGAATATATAATATTGTTGACAAATACAAATTGGACTAAATATGATTTACAAAATAAAAAACTGTACTAAAATGTATTTTCATTCTTGATCACGAAATTGAGATGAGACGTTATTTCCTCGTGTTTAATCACTTTTTATGTTGTGGTTTCTTTTTGGATTGTGGATTTCTTACAGCTTCCATCCAGTCGCAGATGACGATCAAAAAAGTGATCTTTGGACGCACTTTCTTTACAAAAAAAGTGGAAAAGAAACAGAACGTGGTTTCAAAACCATGGAACAACCATGGTTTTCTATGTCTGGAATGGATGTATTGAATTCTTGAGTCTGTAATATTACAATTATATTACATTAATATAAGCCTGTTTTAATTACAAAATAGGTTTGACCTAAAAGAATATGTTTTTGTTTGTTCTAATAGGTACTTGTACTATACTGACTGGGTTAAATAAAGTTGCATTACTAAAACTTCGACTGAAACTTGACAAGATGAAAATTAGTCTGGATGTGACTAATAAAATGACAGCTGGACATAAAAATTAGACTAAAACTAAAATTTAATCCGGCCACCAAAAACAACTATACTGCAGTCATTTAAAAAGGTTGAGTTTCCAGAAATAGTTTTCATGACAAACTATTTTTCCATTTGCATTAATACAGCCAAACATGTTCCCAATGAGGCACAAGATGAATGGAGGAACCATTCATTCATCAGGAGGAACACTGGGCGAACACGTACAGGTTATTGAAGCATACAAAAAAATCAGATATATAATCAGAAGTAGATTGAACACTGAGCAAAAAAGAGAGATTTAAAAAGAGAGACATATCCACCCAGCTGGGTATTATCAACGCAAAAGGGCTGTTTAACAGCTTCTTCCAGAAATGACACAAAAGGAATAGCTGCTGTCAGACCAGGCTCTTGCAGCTATGCCTTAGGCCAGTTACATTTAAGAGCATTTCACATTCATCTCTCGGGTTAGTGACACCAGATATGATGGCAGCGTTTTCTGCACACCAAAAGAGGAAAAAAAAAAAGGCCTGAGAGCAAAACAGCCGCTGCACAAGTACACAGGCATGGAAAGAGACAACAGGAAAAGGAGCCACTCCAATGCTGCTCCTGAACCAAAAAATTCTCACCATAAAGCTTTGCAACAAAAAAGGTTGAAATTCAATAAAACATCTACTGTTGCAACGGGAACAAATAATATTTGTCTCCTTTCTAATGCATTTAAAGGCTTGAACTGGGCTGCCTGTAACAGAGCTACTCAAGCAATTCCATAATCCATTAAAAGGCTCTAGCCCAAAACCAGCAGGTTAAGGGTTTGTGTCTACTAAACTACAGGCAAGAGAAACCGCTCCCCTTCTCACGGTCCATTTTGGGCAATGCTGCAGTTGACCTGGGTGAAAAAGGAAGAAATGGTTTTCATTTTCATCTGTAGTTCGCACTGCTGCATCCAGAGGAAATAACTTTTTTGCAGTGGCGCAAATCAACGACCCAGTAAGAGATGCAACTCACCCCCAAGTTCACTTAGGTGATAGATTGGGCAAGTGGATTAGACCACCGCCATAAAGACAACCAACTACCACAGAGCATGCACACCAGTTTGGAACAATGCTGTTCTACTACGGCAGGATTTCCTGTCTCCAAAGCAACGGTGGGCAAACCATAACAGTGTTGCTGATGACCCTTCACTTTCCTAAAAAGGAAAGGAAATGTGATGTAAATAGTTGAATGTTGCATGTTGAGATGTGCATTACACGTGCGTTTAACACAGTTTAGTGTGGGTGGGTGGTTAGGCGCTTTTGTCAAAGAATAAGAGCAGCCGCATTCTTGTTCATCAGTAAGTTAAAAATGGGTGTGTCATACTGTTGACTCCGCCTACCAGCTTGTACAAATAAAAAGCTCTTGTTCCAGCCAGACTAGAGCTAAGCGTTTCTTCCTCCCGGTTTGCCAAAAGCTCACCACGTTATTCAAATGAGTGCATGCGCACCGCCCTTTTGCTTTGTCAAGAACGTGTCACTTAAAAAATTTTTTTTTCAAATGCAGCATTAGAAAGAGAGTCCTTCGGAGGCACATTCAGATTAATTTACATTTACAGCATTTATCAGACGCCCTTATCCAGAGCGACTTACAATCAGTAGTTACAGGGAGCACCTAGGGTTAAGTAAGTGGGGTTTGAACCTGGGCCTTCTGGTTCATAGGCGAGTGTCTTGACCACTAGGCTACTACCACCTCAGATTCAGGCTAGTAATGCTCAGCTGCTCGATCATTATCAGACCAATATATCCCAAGAATGAAGACATGAAGTTCCCGGCTCCTGAATTCAGACATGCCCATTTTTAGTTCCAGTTTTATAAGTTATGAGCAAACACTCCAAATGCCACAACACTGCAACAAAGTGGACTGAAGTGTTTAGCAGTTCAAACACAACCCCACAAACCAGTTCAGCACTGAGCCAGAGCCACTCTGATCGAGCTGACGGGACACATACGGTGACATCCACTCTCTCAGCACACTATGGATTTTTTTAGAGATATAGAGCCAAGATTTTTAAGTCCCCCCTGTTTGGAGTGTCTCTGTCTGAACATAGCGATGGCGGCAGCTCAGAGGTCCAGACAGGTTTCCCACAGTGTAATATGACACCAGCAGGGAAGCTGCTCAGTGACACGCGGAGCACCTGTCTGAGCCAGGAGCAGCGTCGACTGACACCCAACATCCTTCTCTCATCCTGAACGTGTCAGGAATGGCCATCAAGATGTGGTCCAGTGACCCGGCAGCTTTCTCTAAACTTTTCTCCAGTCACCTCTGGGCTCAGTGACCTTTAAGGCAGTGACCTGTGACTGCAGTGTCACACTGTCCTGCTCCTGGCCAGCTCTGTGTAAAATACACGACACAGCATCTTAAGCTCTAATGATCACTTCAGAAGATGGATACCCAGGAGGAGTTCATATTTACCTTCATGCACCGTTGGGTTTTAATGACTTTAAATGCTCATGACCTAGAAAAAAAAAAAAGACTTTGACTTTGCGGCCAGTGAAAATTGTAAAACAGAATAAGGTGAGGGGGTAACACAGCATGTAAAACTCTGCATATGGCTCCCAACGTCCAGCTGCTCAGCTTGGTGGCAGGTTAATGAGTAGCTATTGGCTAATTTCACCAGTAGGAACACATCCTTGACCAAGAACATTAAATATAGAAACAGGAAAGCTCTACTTGCTAGTTATCTGCATCTTGGAGAAGATGGACTAATTAACCCATTTGTCTTACACCGAGAAGATGAAATTTAATTATTATTGTAATTCTGAAAAGGGAGAGACTGGCAGCTTTCACACACCGTACTCTCCAAGATAGCAACGGTTACATTTTCAAAATGTAAAGTGGTTGCAAGTGTGATGTCTTCGGGGGCAGTGGTGGCCTAGCGGGTAAGGAAGCGGACTCGTAATCAGAAGGTTGCCCGATCCCGATCCGCCAAGGTGCAACTGAGCAAAGCACCGTCCCCACACACTGCTCCCCGGGCGCCTGTCCAAGGGTGATGGTTACAAGCAGAGCACACATTTTGTAGTGTTACCATGCGCTGTGCAGCAGTTTTTCACAATGACAATCACTTCACTTTTACTTCTATATTGCACTCTCCCCTTAGGTGAGTTTATAACATGGTCTTGTCCACTCCAATCTGTGTCCGGTGCCCAATGAAAACAAGATTAAACCTGTGAATAAATTTGCACTTACAACAATTTTTTTTTAACCAATGCTGCTTTTTCTGAAAGAAGTGCAGGGATGTCTGTACCTTACACTTCAGTAGCACCGTTTATGTATGAACATTTGAAAAAGATTGAAGACCATCAATTTGATCAGGAATGGGATTGTAATAGTTTCTCTGTGAGGCAATCAGCCCCATGACCATAAACATGCCAATACAGTATTTCATTAACACGGGATATTAAACAGAACATTTCCCTTTTGCTGGCAGGCATCATGCATTATTTATTCCTGAAGTATGCCTTTGATTTCTTATATTTGGACCGTACATTTATTTCTCTGCAGCCACCGTAGGTGCCAGCAGCGAGCTGCTTGGCAGGTAGAACTGGTGCTGTTCAAGCGTGCAGTGTGCATTACTGTTGGCAGATGGGTATGACAAATGAGTCGTCATCGCTTGTGGTGAGGCGAGCCGGCCAGCGCAGAGCGAAAGGCACCTGAATGCAGCGCCACACAGCTCCAGTCGACACCAAGGAGCAGACGAGCAGATATCACCAAAGGCGAGAACTGTGCGTTCCAGACCCACAGAAAACCCCAACCCATATGCCAGGGTGACGGCAAACTAACCAGAGGAGGGTTTCAAACGACCGTTAAGAACCGATCCCGTGAGGGTTAACGACAGCTTCCCACACGGGCCAAAATTCATTAACACACAAAAGTAAGATGAATATTTGTGATTTCTTTCTCCCTGTGGTAAATTACAGAGCCCAGTGGAGTTGTGGGTGTTGGTGAGAATCTGTTCCAGTAGTCATCTGATATGTACTGTAATTAGCTGCATTGCACTGCAACATTATCTCCTCCCGCTGCACAAAGCGTCCAAACGCTGCGCTCCTCCTTCACAATCAAAAAATGTCCTCAGCCCAGTAATTAGCTGCTGGTGCTGCGACGGGATGGCCCATGGGAACCATGGCGTTCTTTCCCTCTTTATGTCGAATTTCACAAGCAAACAAAATTCATACATTTTTCAAGCGATTGAATTAGTGGCGACAGTGCAGTGTGAACTGAAGGAACAAGGGGAAAAAAAAAAAAAGACTTTAGATGGAACAAACACTGCTTGTGATGCCAAGTAAACCGCTCAGCCATGACAAGGTCAAAGCAGTCAAACCAACCCAGCACTGCCGCGGCAAAAAATGTGCGAGCTGACTTGCTGAACTTGTCTCCTTCTCTTACTTCCAGGGAGATTTTGCCTTAAAATAAACTTGTCACAACCTCACACTGTGCCTGGTATTCTACCCAGAATGCATTACTTTCAGAGAGTTTAACAATGATGCATAAGGCTTATGAAATTTTTAAAACTTCAGGAAGATTAAAACAAAGACTATAAGATATACTGTATGTAATGGCAACTCATTCAGTATGAAAAGTTTCGACAAATGACCTGTGGTTCAAAGGTTTTCTCTACACTTTGCTTTTCTTTTCCTGCTAGAATTCATAATTCTATCGAATTCTACCTAATATAGAACTGAGACAGTTTCAGTAAAGGTGTGTTACATTGACCTTCGCTTTATGCCACAATAAATGTTTGTAAAGCAACACAATACACACAACACAAGTGTCTAAAACTATATGACAATAAAGCTCAACTTGAATTTGAGATTATAATACAGATCTAGTAAAGTCAAAGTCAAATAATAAAAAAAAAATTTTTTTCTGTTGACTTTTATTATTATTTTTTTGCCAAAAAGGCCAGGTCACAACTAACCATAGTATAATTTACTTTACTTAGCAGACACTTTTATCCAAAGCGAATTACAAGAGGAAACTCCACTTTGTGTGTACACAATGGTTTTAAATGAGACATACACATCTTTTAGGTCCTGTTTCGTGCTTACTTAACGGTTATAAATGAGGCGTACGCATATTTTAGACCCCTGGTCTTGGTTTTTGAGATTTATCTGTAAAATGTGGTTCAGATAATTTACTCTAAAGATTCATTAAATCGAGAGTCAAGAATAATGAGCATAAGTAATTTACCTGACCAGGCCAGACATGGCTGACACTGTGTGAAGCCTGTTTTTCAAGTCGCTATGAACTGTGTGAGCGTCACACATTGTCTCCTTCACAGAGCATTTGGATGGCACTCAAAAACTGAGTGAAACGTGTAGTTTTGCTTTTTCACAATGAAGCGGTAGGTTAATTGGGGAGTATTCCACGTTAGTTGGAAATGAAAGGGGTTGGGTGTGAGATGTGAGGACTTTGCAGATGGATGATTGCAACGAGTCAATTACGCACAAATTCCTGTCATTTTCATTTTCTTATTTTCTACACCTTTCAAAATAATGAAGACAACTGAGAAGGAGAACATCGCTCTGCTGTCAATCTCTAAACTCAATTCATGGACTATAATAGTCTTAAAAATGATATGAAATATGTTTGGATCAAACTTAGGAAGGAAACTTTGTAAAAGTTCGAAATGATTCTATGAAAAATATGAGCATAATGATTCACACCTTTATGTATAGAAAATTGTCAGAACATTGTATACTATATATTAGAAACTCCTATAATGTGCATAATAATATATATTTTCCAGAGTAAACTGAAAAGACTGCATTGATTTTTTTAAAATTAAGATTCATTCATTCATATGATTTATTTATTTATTCTCTGTGAGGCAAATGCGGCTTTCCCCAGCAAATAATGAATCATTTTGTTAGGAAATGCCATGGGAAACAGCTGACATATCTGGGACAGGAGAACATCCAGCAACTTGAACTGAATAAAATAATGTGGTTAGTAGGACACATGTAGGAGTGATCAGAAAATGCAAGTGCATGCAGTATGCAAAAAAACATATTATTGAGGGGTAAGAACCAGAGGGGTGTATGTGACAAGTCTGTATATCAAATAAAAGATTTTGATGAAATCCTTTCATGTGAATATTCTGGGCTTTAAGTAGATAGTGTATGATAACTATGATATTATTGGTGTTAAATTTCTTGGTATGTGCACATGTAAGAAGTATTATGGAAGATGCACAGTACTAAACTGTATGTTCTATTTCTAAAATCTGATTGATTCAGCCACAGTGTATTGCTTTTCTTTTGCTGCTAGACAACTATATCTTGCAAATAAATGATGTTACATAGCAGAAGGAATGTGTTTACTTATAATTAATGTTAACTGATGATTATTTGGTGAATTTCATTTTGCTTCTGTGAGAAGCATGGTTGCAATGCATGTCCTCTCTTGCTCCAAAAGAGCGAATACCTTCTCTAAAAGAGAACAACAACATTTACTTCTTATATAGCCCAAAATCACATACAGTATGTCTCAATGATACACTTTAGAACTAGGAAAATTGAAGCATGATGAAACGATGCCCCTAATATATTTGTCTGATGGTCAAACCTAAGGCAACATGAGGCATAAACATGGCTGACCATGTCTGTAATGAAGCAGCTTGTGTTGTCCTAAACCATCTGGAGCACTTGGCCTGCTGTGGTGTGGCTCTTGGACAGTGTTTCCATGAAATTAGAGTATTGAGAGACGATGGCTTCTGGGTGAGGTCCACTCCATCGTCACGACTATATTTATTTTCATTTTGAGTTGCAAATGAAACAGGACACAGAATTTGTTGAACAAACCACAGCATAAGTACACTGCTCAAAAAATAAAGGGAACAGATAATAACAAATAAGACATCTTAGATCTGAATGAACAAAACATTCTTATTAAAATTGTTTTAAATGTGCTGACAACAAAATCACACAAAATTTTCAACGGAAATCAAATTTATCAACCCATTTAGGTCTGGATTTAGAGTCAGTCTCAAAATTAAAGTAGAAAAACACACTACAGGCTGATCCAACTTTGATGTAATGTCCTTAAAACAAGTCAAAACGAGGCTCAGTATTGTGTCTGTCCTCCACGTGCCTGTATGACCTCCCTACAATGCCTGGACATGCTCGTGATGAGGTGGCGTATGGTCTCCTGCGGGATCTCCTCCCAGACCTGGACTAAAGCAACAACTGCACAGTCTGTGGTGCAACATGGTGTTGGTGGATGGAGCGAGACATGATGTCCCAGATGCAATCGGATTCAGGTCTGGGGAACGGGCGGGGCAGTCCATAGCATCGATGCCTTCGTCTTGCAGGAACTGCTGACACACTCCAGCCACATGATATCTAGCATTTGCATTAGGAGGAACCCAGGGCCAACCGCACCAGCATATGGTCTCACAAGGGGTCTGAGGATCTCATCTCAATACCTAATCCCCTTGTCTTGATAATTGCCTACAATTTCCACGTGTTCTCTATTCCATTTGAAATTGTGAAACTGATTCCATGTGAAATTGATTGTCATTCAGTGTTGCTTCCTAAGTGGACAGAAGTGTGATTGACTAGGAGTCACATTGTGTTGTTTGCTTAAAAAATAAAGTAAATATAATAATGTATACTCTGTTGCAACTGGTGAAGCCCAAAAGATCAAGCATCTCAAGTTATCAAAAAGTAAATATGTAATTTTTACTTTGTGTGCTTGTATGTGTGCTCTTATTGCATATGCACACGTAAGTGCATGTCTTTTGGTATAGCCTATGTTAACTGAAATCTCCTTATTTAGCATTATTAGCAAGACAATTATGTCCTTGAGTGTTAGTGTATTGGATGATCTTTATTTTCTTTTCACTATGACATCGGATGTCACAGATTAACATCACAGAGCACAGAGGGACCGTGAGAAATGGCATCCAGAAAATACCTGCAAGGTGGAGCGAGAACTGATCATCTTCTGTATAACTCATTCTCCGGCTCCAGCAGCAGAGGACGGACAGCATTACAGAAGCATTGTCTATTTTTCAACTCTCCAGTCCCATTTCTTTCACTGCCTTCGGGGCAGTCTGTGTGTGTTTGTAAATTACCAGTTGGCAGAGCGAGTATCCTTGACAGACGGAGTCTCTGTGAAATATCTCCATGGCAGGATTTCTTGTCACCGGGCTAATTTCCTTTCATTCCAGTCTGCACAACTGGGCCTGTCAAGGCGTGCGGTTCCAATGACTCGCAGAAATGGGTTGAGGCATGACACATGACACTGTCAATAAAACATATGACGACATTATTCCGGGTAATGATGTGTTCACATATGCAAAAAACCCCAAGGCGTGGATCTCTGCATGCAAATTATCAGATTTCAGAAGACTGTAGCTGGTGCCCTGCCTGATCATTGCCTCGGCACCAGGAAACAAATCTCCACTCAAAGACCCATGAACCATCCAGACCACTCATTATGTCAGCATTCATTTGGGTCATTAGTAGTAGCAGCAGCATTTCATGATCAAATGTGGTGCTGTGCAAAAGCCAGCTGAATTTTTAGAGAAAAGTCTCATCAATTACGCATTTTAGGCTTCTAACAACCTTTCACAAAACCTTAAAAGTGTAATCCAATAACTAATTTCCCCATAGTTCAGTTTTTGTGGTTACATTCATAGGAACTTTGAAGTGACCCCTAGCTTCAAAAAACACAAAACAAACTAAACAAATGGGCTGATCCTCTCCAAACCAATATAGACGAGCAGCACAGGTCCTGTTGATCAGTTGTTTAGACCATTTGAAAAACAGGTCTTTCTGTGGGAAGTGATCTTTACAGAAGCCAGAAATGCTGAAATACATACGAAAGGTCTCTGTTGACTTTCCTCTAAATAGGTTCTATGTTGTAAAACAAACAGACCCCTGATTTACTTAACATTTGATAAAGGTTAGGGCAGAAGAAAGGTTATTCAGAAAGCAATTCTGCCATTGTAATGGGAATTGTAGTTTAATGAGATTCATACGATTTGTTTATCAGTTTAACACAGATTTGGCTCGATGCAGTCAATCACCTACACTCTGTGTATGATTCACACAAAATCCCACAATCCACCCACTACCTAACAAGAAACCAAACAATGGTGAATCTGGCACATCAAAACATGCATGTTAACACTAATCAAAGAATGCATTTTGGATCGTTTCCTTTTTGACAATATACTCGCTGAAATTGGTTGAGGCATGCCTTATAGGAACAGTCCTGTTTAAGACATTTTTTACATAAGCAATATTTACAGTGCCTACTGTGTCGAGAGTAAAAAAAAGAAAGTGCAAGTGAAGTGATTGTCATTGTGATACACTGCAGCACAGCAGTGTTGCAGCCATTACAGGTGGCCGGGGAGCAGTGTGTGGGGACGATGCTTTGCTCAGTGGCACCTTGGCAGCTCAGGATATGAACCGGCAGCCTTCTGATTACAGGGCCGCTTCCTTAACCGCTAGGCCACCACTGCCACCATGAATCCATATCATGGTCTGTACACTCTAGGTGTATACTATAGGCATAGAAATACATCTACACACTGCTAGAAATTGCTTTGACTAAAATCAAATCACAGAAGCTGGGCACAGCTGAGCTGGGCACTATTGACAGAGCAGCAGAACACCCCAAAGCTAACTTTCACTTACTGAAGTGAAAATTGAAGTTAATTTTATTTTAACAAGCAACCTGCATTATGTTTAGAGATCTGAAATATTTTAATCAGATATGAAGATATGAAGAAACATATAGAGTTACAAAGACAAAGCACTATAGGAGAGAAAGACCAATATTTTGTCCCATAACAATGACACTTTTCAATTTCTTGAAAAAACTGCATGCACAGATAGACTTTTGAGTTCAGGCACTAGGATTTTTAGGAGTTGCAACTAGGATTTGCTGATTTATGAGGCCTTGGTTTCAGTCCCAGTTGCTCTCTGTGTGAAGTTTGTTTCATCTGGGTTGTCTGGTTTCCTACAGTTAATGTGAAAGTTGCTTATTTGGTGTGTTACGAACCGGTCTAGGGTCTCCGGCCCGTAACAAAAGAAAGGACACAAACGTAAACCTACTAAGACGAAACTGATAATTTTAACAAGTATTTTATTAACGACTAAATATATAAATAAAGAAGAAATACATACAAAACTAATTACAATGAATAACGGCAAACAAAACAGGAAAACAGAGAAAAACAGACAAACACCGAAGCAGGCCGACACAACAAGTTGCGTCGCCTCCTAGGGGAAGCGCAGGGGAAACCGGAAGTGATGTCAAAGGGAAAGGGTAGGAAGGCGGGTGGGTGGATGGCACGGCAAGCGCAGCCCCGAAAAAGGAGACTGAGGCTCCTTTTATTCTGTCTGTCCCACAGCAGGTACAGGTGGTCTCAATTTACAATCACCAGGCACCTGCAAACAACACAAAACACAGAACAGAAACACACCCCAAAATACCAGGACGTAACAGGTGTGTGTGTGTATGTTTTCAACTTTGGCTCCTACCCACAAAGCTGAATGTACATTTACAGCATCAGATGCTCTTATCCAGAGCGACTTACAATCAGTAGTTACAGGGACAGTCCCCCCCGGAGACACTCAGAGTTAAGTGTCTTGCTCAGGGACACAATGCTAGTAAGTGGGATTTGAACCTGGGTCTTCTGGTTCTTAAGCGAGTGTGTTACCCACTAGGCTACTACCACCCGATGTACTAATGTACTAAGGAAATAGATGAATAAGCATTTAAACCCAGCTGTTAGTTTAAATCTATAAACTGTAAATCTAATATACCTTATTATTTTAGAATAAGCAATATTTTTCACCAAGCCCTAATAACCAAGGGCTCTGTTCCAAATAAACTAATATTTAGATATGTAATATTATTATTGATTATGTAATAAAAAAATAGAAGTATAAAAGTTTCTAATTTATTAACACCAGTAGATTACTATTGCAGTTACATGTAAATACTGTATGTAAAAAAGGTATCAATGTTACAGAAAACCCCAAAAACTGTAACTCATTTGCACACCTTCACCCTACCAGTTACACATATTTTATGTTAAAGACGTAAAAGTGTAATACTTGGTTATGTTTGCAATATTTGCATATTGGTTCACTGTTTACTTGCAACATTTGCAATACTGTGGTCTGTAGCAGTTGCAGAAAGCATTTCACTGCACATCATACCGTGTATGACTGTGTATGTGACAAATAAAATTTGAATTTGAATTTGAAAAGGAGAGAAAAAGCCTTGAACCAAACTTCAGAGAGATCACCTGATCCGGGAGAAAAATAGGTAGAGAGAAAGGCCCAGAAACTGAAAGGAAAATCCCTCAGTTCCCGATGGAAAGGAAAATGCCCAGTGTCCACAACAGAAAATTATTTTATACATTTGACTCCCAGGAAGTTGTCACAGACAAATCAGAATTTGTTATTTCCGCCCTGTTGCTCTCGTCATCATTTGCCGGCCCTTGTCGTCTCATGCTTGGGGGTGTCGCCGAAGTCCAACAAAGACACAAGTGGAGGACCCCGAACAAATGGTTGGCCTTTCACACTTCTTGCTCAGGGGAAGGCCATTTGACAAAGATATGAAGAACAAAGAGGTGAACCTCTATGGAAGACAAAGCTGCAGAACGTCATGGACCTACGACTTCCCATCTTTCAATGTAAAAGGAAAAATGTAATAATTATAACAGTTTACAGTAAAATTGGTGTTGCTCTAATGAACATTTAAAGATGGCAATCATGTATTCAGCGATTTTCCAAAGAAACTTTGATCCATCCCTATGCTTTTCTTTATTGGTAGAATGCTGAGAAGCTCCTTTCTGATTGGCCATTTTTATAACCTGCAAATGCAGTGGGCTGGATTAGAATATAGGACTTTAACCATCTCTATAGCTCTTGCACTTGAAGGAAAGAAAGAAAGATTTCATGCTGCGCCAAGGGACGCACAATTTTCTATCTCACTTTTGAAAGTTTCATGGAGAAGTATGTCTGGGGACAACAACTTACTGAATGCACAAGAAGGCATAATGTGTGGGTCTAGACATAGACAATGTGTGACAACATAAATAAAACATCATTTTTCACAATTAGGCATGGCTACAATGTACTGGGCAGGGAAATAAAATGCTCCTTTAATGAGATCCAACATTGTGGAGAGAGTTCTTTGGATTGTGCTGTCTCAGTTCATCAGCTTCAGGCTGATAAATGCATGGTGCTAATCATTGTCAAAAGTGGCTAATTCAGGGATACAATTTATACAGAAATGGAGCCCTTGTCCCAGGCGTGGGAAGTGTGATATACAAAACGTCACCATCGATGCTGGTGTAATGGGAAAGTGAGATAAGCGGACAGCCTCGGCCACCATTTCTACCCATCTGCAGCAGACAGGAAGATAATGGGGGTCAGGCCTGTAGAGCAGTCAGCGCACATGCAACGAAAACAATGGGTCTCATCTGCGGGCTGGGTGGCAGAATCATGGAATTAGGACAATTACAGTTTAATCTCTCAATTTCAGAAGTTTATGCACCTTGCATACAGTTTTGAGCCAATGCTTCACTCCACAACCGAATGCCAACCCTTGGCCTAATTTCATGAGGCCTGAGACACATTTCATGAAGCATATTTTTGGAAATTGTTTGTCACCGTCTGATGTAAGGCTAGATTTTAATTGGACTCTGCCCACTTCCCATCTTCCACACTCACCGAGTAAATTGTTTAATGGGGTATTGCTCTGTGTGTGGTACTGACATGCCACATTCCCAGGGAGGTTAATTGGCAAGCTGTGGTCTAATGCACTAATACCCAACTATTGAACATATGCTCAATCAAGAACAGACATGGCGATTCACAAAAACACATCCGCTTTAATTGTCAGCAGTTGCTTGGCACTGCCTTATGATTCCCGGCAGCAACTCCCAGAGCTGTCAACAAGCAGAAGGGTTCATGTAATACCAATGACAGACTCTGCAGGAAAAAATGTACTTACACAGCCCCATTAATCACATGCATGTGCCTCACATGTTTACAGCAAGAAGATGCATGATAAGAACACAGTTCAAGAAATGCTGCATGATGGGTCATATTTTTGATTGCAATTAGACCCACACTGAGTTTGTGTCAAAAATAAGAACTAATATGCACTAATATGACGCTGTACCATGGTACAATTTGATGATTATATTTAATTTGATTTGTTAATTTGATTTTATGAGCATACCAGGACTGATCAGATGGTTTGTTTTTAAAGATTTTTTATAATGTATTTTGTTTTCCATGGGGTCACTCAGTTTAAGGTTTTTGGGCATTTTAATGCAAATTGTGTAGTCCTAGTATATGATTAGACTAATGAACGGGGGAAAAGACTACAGAAAACCAGAGTAAAAACCTTGTACAAGAATCTGAGCTGTAAGAAGCAGAAGTGAAATTACATTTTTTAAAGATTTAGAGCTCCAGAGTGCATAATTCCAGGTCTGTGGAACACTTCCATTTTGAGTCTGAACTGGGTATTGGTGCTTAATGTGCATAAAAAAGTACACGATATAAGACACGATGTACAATTGTAAGATACTGGCAAAATCATGTCGGAACATTTATTGCAAAAGACTGTTGCCAAACTTTCATTTGTTCTATGCAAAGTAGGTTGTCAGGAACCTATTTGGAATAAAGGTCACTGCTTTCTTGAAGAGTGAACCGGTTTAAAACGAAAAAAAGTGAATTCAATTTCATTAAGAGTTGTGCAGCCATAAACACGGCAGCAGGCAGGAATCTGATCATTAGGGCTATCAGACACGATCCTGACATAGAGGATGGCTCTTGGCACCATCTCATCAGAACGTCCTTTGTTGAACGGCTCGCGGACGAACATGCTAATTGGCTGCAGGCGAAGCCAGCTCGACGCCACCTCACATGACTTATGAATAATCACTGCTTTGTGGTGGGGAGGTGATAAAAAGTTAGCTGAAGGACTGCAAGCAGATAAATCTCATTATTACTGGACATGCTAACAGCTTTGTCAATAGGGAAGCTGAAATGATTAAAAACCTTAATTTCAAAGACAAATGGAGTGTCCTCCACCGAAGGATACACGAATTAGAGAAATCTCTGCGTGACGGAGTAAAAAACGTAAACAACATTACGGGAAATGAATATTATTGGAGGCATAGAATAATGAAAATATCGATTATTGCCTCAAGTTATGCTCTGATTAAACTTGTCCCCGCATGTGATTACAGCCGTTTCAAACCGAATGTTCTTCAGTGCAGCAGCACCACAGAAGAAGTGCACTGCCTTTACAGGATGTGCGTTTACTAAGTGGCGTAGAGCAGCAGAATTATTCCATAAAGGATGGAGGGGGGAAAAAACAGGAGGAGAGAACAGAGAGAAAGAGGAACACACTGACGGATATTCGCACGGTGCCGAAATACATATTTCCTGTACACACAGTAATGTGTGGGGAAGTAGCGTGTGAAAAAGGCTCCAGGCGAAAGGGAGACAGAGGGATTAAAGTAAATAAGCTATTGTAGCCCAAGGATGTTTTGCGGCATGAGTGATTTACGTGAACAATTTAATGAGTGAATAATAACGGGAGGACCCCAGCTCTTCAGTCTCTCCTATTCTCAATAGTGGCACCGCAAAATCTGTTATGTCTAAAATTTCCTCTCAAGGATAATCAAAGTATGCACACAGGCTTTATGAGAACCTATGGAAACCTAGGGTGATGTATGTGTAATTAATCTGTAACTGCTCTGAATTTACATACATTTTTCTTGGTAAGCAAATTAATGAATATGCGTTTTTTCCTACTGTGCACCAGCAAAATGTCTACACTTTTTACCTTTATGAGGACATGTGGTTCCCACTAAGATTTACTCAATATATACAACACACACACACACACACACACACACACACACACACACACACACACACCCGCAGGCTGACCTGGTGTGTTGAGAAGGCGGGACGTGCGGCAGGCGTAGGCCACGTGCTGCTCACAGTGCTCGGAGCTGCTGGTGATGGCGGACACCTGCTCCATGGACGCGCTGTAGTTCAGCTGCAGCACCGTCCGCCTCTCTCGGCTCGAGCCGGTCACCGACGTCTGCGCTGGGAGGTTGTTCATCACCGTTGTCCAAACTTTGTCCTCTGGAAGACACACGCAGAAGTCTTCTTATGACAATTACTACAAAATGTACATACTTCTTCTGAAGGTCAAAAATAATGTCAAATATTTGAAATGTAAGCATTAGTCTGGACTGAAGCGGTCAGAAGCAGTAGGTGTGACAGCCCCAGAGGTCTGATGTGCTTTTCTGCAAAAAAATCAGAATTTCTGCCTCAGCGCTCCTGCGGCTTTCTGGCCATCTGGGCTAATTGATAAAGTATTCAATGGCATTCAAAGGCACCCCTCCATTATGCCACAGAGGGGATTTCACTGTCACCCTAAAAGCCGAAGCACATGTTCGTGGGGAGCTGCACACAGTTGATATTCCCCTTCCCCAGTAAATATCATTCCGTTTCAGCTCTGTGAATTAATGTGTTCTTATCCAGAGGAAAATGTGTGCCTTTTTTAAAACGTCATTTCACTTACAACATATAAGCCATCTTGACTCTTGAAAACAGCTGGTGGCAGCATGTTCCACCTCTACCTCTCCGCACCATGCCAGTAACCATGTTCATTGCTGGGGGTGGTAGTAGCCTAGTGGGTAAGACACTCGCCTATAACCCAAAATTCCCAAGTTCAAATTCCACTTACTCCCATTGTGTCCCTGAGCAAGACACCTAACCCTGAGTGTCTACTTGGGGACTGTCACTGTAACTACTGAATGTAAGTCGCTCTGAATAAGAGCAAAATGCTCTTATTCATTAAGAGCAAAATGCTGTAAATGTAAATTTTGTTGCACTGAGAGATCATCTTATTCAAGTGTTATTGACAACACTAATGCTCCAGATAGAACCACGTGGAAACTATTAGCTTCAAAATTATAATCAAAATTATAGGTCTGCAGTTAATTCCCATTAACTGCTTAATCCCATTAACAGTTCCTTATGATCTCAAAATCTTTTTACATGATCCCTCTCCCTGGGCAATAATTGGGATGCTTTTTAAACTTAGCCTAAACTGGGTTACTAAAGTTATATGAACTATTTTATGATAGGATGCATGCAAAACTATAAACCCATGGCCCTTAGTGACGTAGCTGCACACCCTCACAAGGTTGTGAGTTTGAACCCCGCCCTGAAGCGTTCGCAGAGTTTGCATGCTCTCCCCTTGTCAGTGTGGATAGCCCAGTTTATCTGCTGTCCTCACACTGTCCATAGGCATGCAAACATGTCATGTGATGTTTGTCTTATTCTGCCGTTGGTTAAAAAAACAACACATGTGCTTTTGTGCTACTTGCTTCAAATTGGGGCTAAATGCGGCTCAATACACTAAGCATGTGGCTTGTTTGCTAGTAAAAGGTGAAAGTGTCCTCAGGATTTACATAAATAGATAAAACAAGAAAGAACGGTTTTGCAGTATACAGAAGGCAAAGTAATTACCAATTTGTTGTGTAATTCTGTCACCCAGAACAAGATGTTAATGTTTTTTACAAAAAGTTTACAATGGGATTCTGAGTGTCAACGTATAATGGTTCCTTATTCTGGATGGTTAAAACCTACACACTTCAACGTAAATCCAGAGAACGCCTTTCATCTAACACAAGCCCCAAGCATAATGTTGTTATAAGTAATAGTTTGATAATAGTGTTCATATTGTTTATAGCTTGACAAGACAATCGGGTTTTACATAGTATACCAGTACATAAATATGGACACCAGTACATAAATATGGACATCCCTGTAGAAGCTGGACTTACCTGTAATATTGCATATGACCTTGAATGGTCCCAATGGTCCACTTCCATCAGGATCGATCCAGTAGGAATCAGAAGCTCTGCCAAGGTGCTTATAAGCCTCGCATGACTGTTCATAGATGGCTGGAGGGCAAAGGGACAGATCAAGCTCCCAATCAATCCAAATGTTTATTAAGACAATTTGTGCCCTAAGTTATACTTATAGTTATACTTGTTTTAGTTATACTTGTAGTTATATAATACTACAGTTATACTTGTTATACTTAGTTATACTTGTAGTTATAGTTATACTGTATTTAGTTACATTGCTAAACTCTTGTAACAAGCAACTTTAAGATAGTTTCACCCACATGCTGCCTACTTTTAAATTGACTTTGAAGCAGGGTTTTAATTGAAGCATTTATAATTAAACAGCAGCGCACTCTGTGTCAGACCCCGAGAGTCGGCGCTTTATTCCATGATTCAACCAAACGGTTGTTCAGATGACAGACTCCAAATGACTACACAGAGAACACAATGGAGCTCTTCCTGTGAGTTATTCTGCGGGAGCATTTGAACTGCAACCATCTCGCTCACCATGAATCAGTAGCTTATTTTAGGTAACATGTATGCTTGCTGATATGTTAATTGTATGTACTGTAGCACCTACAGTTTACATCATGCTGTACAGCTGATATTTACACATTTACCACCAGATGACTTGTGGCTCTGTAACGTTAGATTTTTTTTAAATAGATTTTTTTGGTTTTGTTGACATTTTTGGAACAAAAAGTCCAGAATAATGGCTCTGAAGAGCAGCTAAGTGTGACTGGGGAATCTGCCACATGTGGGCGAAACAGAGACTTACACATTTCAATGCACTTCAATCCTAGTCTCCCTTCATATTTAACTACTTTAAATATAAACCCACTATATATCCCGGCAGGGTGTCACTGGGATAGGGACAAAAAAAAAAAAAAAAAACGCCCTCACACTTGTGCAGGGGTGATCTTGGAATAGCAACAAAAAATATATATATATTTTATTTCTGAAAAAATTCAGAAATGGAAATCGCATACAGCAGCACTTTAAGATAATACTACATATAATACATGAATGACATGTCCTTTTTTTCCCACTTACATGTGTGGCAGGTGGCCCCTGTGTATCCAGTGCCATCGCATGTGCAGCTGAAGCTGTCCCACGTCTGAGTGCACCTGCCCCCATGCTCACAGTGGTTGGGCATGCATCTGTAGGACAGGAAAGGGACACAATAGCATGCCTTTTGAATTCTATGAAATTATATGCTCAGAGTAAACAAGGATTATTACAGACAAGTGAAACAAAAGGGGAAACAGGGGAGGAAGGGAGGAAACAAGACCTTGTGTGTGTACCACGTCCATGCTGGCTTCACCCCCCACAACACGCTTACCCCTCCCCAGAGTTTTAGGGTTGGTGTCTGTGTCTCCCTGGTAAGTCCCAATCCTGCACTGCCAGGTGTGGGCTCCTCATCACGTTACCCTTTTCAGGTCCCACTGCCATGGAAAGTGAGCATCAGGTGGGGCTCATCATGTATAATCTTACAATAAGCCATGTGTGATCCAGAGTCGGCAGAACTGATCTCCAACATGAATCCTGAGTTCCCCTGCGTGCCGCAGTCCCGTCACATCAAGGGCAGAGAAAGAACCCATCCAAGGGTGATGGGATAAATGCAGAGGACAAATTTCACTGTGTGCATCGTGTGCTGTGTATCACAAGTGACAATCACTTCACTTTTTTTTTTTTTTTTAAATCTTCTGGGTGTCAAATAATTAAACACACTAACAAAATGGGAGGGGTGAGTGTTATGCCACGGGATAAAAATGTAGTGTAAACACTCAACATGAAAAACGTAGTGGTTTTAATAACTGAAACAAAAAGACACACACAAGAACCAAAAAGCAGCATAAAGTCCACCTAAACAGGACAAGGACAACATATTGTGGGTTCTAATCACCCACACTGAACAAGCAGCAGGTGGGGTTGAGTAGAACCCGTGTGACTGTCAGCATTTGGCCGGTCCAACATAGTGAGTGAGGTACTGACTGAGGAATTCCTCTCGCTTACACCATCATTGAAGATAAAACTGAAGGGCTTTGAAAGTAGTAATTGTCTCAACAACCTTTAATAGCCATAAATAACCTGCATTTGAGGTGGTGCTGAACCATCCTATCTGCTACAGGGGCAGTGGTAGCCTAGCGGTTAAGGAAGCGGCCCCGTAATCAGAAGGTTGCCGGTTCGAATCCTGATCCGCACCGTCCCCACACACTGCTCCCCGGGCACCTGTCATGGCTGCCCACTGCTCACTCAGGGTGATGGGTTAAATGCAGAGGACACATTTCACTGTGTGCATCGTGTGCTGTGCTGCTGTGTATCACATGTGACAATCACTTCACTTTAAATTTACTTACTTACAGGCAACTCAACTACAGCACACCAGTGACTACCTCATATCTCTGCTACCTCATATTACTTCAGCATAATTTAGTAAAGTAGATAGAGCTCTATGCACAGATCTTCATAACTTCTTTTTAAATCTAAACTTAAGAAATTCTAAAACTTGACTACAACTGCAAAATACACTTTTTTGGTTTTTCTAATCCAGTTGCTAATAATGGTCTTCAGCTAACAGTTTGATGGGTGTTCAGTCATGTAATGACTTAAATAGACCATAACTGAACTGATTGTACAACTTTACTGAAAAATTCTGAAAAAGATGTACACCAAAAAAGAGGACTGGTCTCCTCAAAGTACTTTCCTTTACTTTTATTTTGCAGATGCTTTTATCCAAAGCGACTTACAGGAGGAAGAAAAGTAACAAAGCAGATAAAAAAAATAGAAAAAAAAGACAAGACTCCCATACAGCACACACACATACACAAAAAAACGTATTTTTAAAAAATCACAATGATATTTCCCACACCTTATATCTTTGACTCCAATGGAGTCCTAATTAAAGCTCCAAAGTGAAAACAATTAATGGCTTCACTGACTTTCCCATCAACTTAATTAGTCAACAGTCATCTTCAAAGGTGCTAGGAATTAGCAGAAGGATCATACCCAAGATCTGTGAATTCAGGGCTTGTTCTTGTTAAGATATTAGCCAGGAGAAAGTGCTTCCCAGTCTCCCATTACACGCCTGTCTATTGCATGTCAAATTCATTAACACATGTGGGCACAGCATGAAATAAAATTAGAGCGCAATCGCCTTTGTGCTAACTCTCATTAGGGCCATAGTCCCAGAGCAGAACTATTGAGGTTAGTCATGAGGGACCTCTGGGTCTGCTGGGTTTTGATGCGGCAGTCATGGCCACTCTCATTCCCTAACTTTATTTTCAACAATTTACACTAATAAGTTATCAACTGTAGTCCTGGACACCATAGTTCTTTCCATGTTCCATACCTGATTGAACTGCTCAAGAACTGATTGTAATGTTCTCTGCATGAACTGGGGGGGGTGAACACAAGAATGAGCCGGACCAGTGCCCTCCAGGACCTGGGCTGGTGACCCCCAATCCACACTGTACTATAGCATCTCAAAAAATGAGAATATCACGCCAAAGATGTTTTAACCCCTCCCCCTAACCAACTACAGACTGTATAAATGAAGATACATTTCATGGGTTGGACATTTCCACATTGTGAATCTTAAAAAAATGAAACACTGTACTTCAGATCATTTGAGATACTGGGATAAACATCAAATCAAGGGACACTTCTAACAAGGGAGGGTAATGGATTGCAACACACCCTTGGGAGACTGGGGATGTCTGATTTTTTACAGTCTGATATAAATACCTTTTATATATACCCTGCTGACCAACTTCTACCACTCCGCCATCGAGAGTCTCCTGACCTACTGCTGTAGAGTGTGATACAGCTGCTGCACAACAGAGGACAGGAAGAACCTGCAGCAGGTGGTGAGGGCAGCAGAGCGGCTGATTGGGACAGCACTGCCCAGCCTCAGAGACATTTACACAGACAGACTCCAGCGGAAGGCCGTTAGCATAATTAAAGCCTCTTTACTCTGTAAGATGCTACAGAGCACTCAGGGCAAAGATCAACAGGCTCAAAAACAGTTTTTATTCTCAGGGAGTCAACCACCGCCCCAAATTCATTCATGATAATGTGCAATATTCACTTACACGACTGTGCATCTTTTCTGTACATAACTAATGGCTCTCACATTTCCACACACGTCAGGGAGCCGCTATTAATATGTGAGAGAATCCCCGAACTTCCGGGTGACATTTGGGATGTCTGACATACCATGCCTCCTGTGACCCGAGGTTTAAATGTATGTGTATTAAGTAAAAATACAGAACAATGATTTAAAAACTGCACTAATGTGCAATAAAATGATTGTTGACTTTTGTTAACATGAAAATAACACATTAACTTGACTGGCACTTTTAAAATCCAAAGGGACACATAAATTAGCCATAGTTGTCATTGTGCTTCACACATCAAAATGTGTGATTTTTTTTTTTTTTTTTTTTTTTGTCAAGGTCCCTGCCGCACCTCCCCGCCGACAAAGGGGGTGTGGGCGACCGGGGCCATTCATGGTCCATCCTGTTTGTTAACGCTAGCCTTTTCTCTGCCTGATCCAAGGTCCAAGTCCTTTCTTACCTAGCGCTTTTTTGATTGCCTTTCTTAAACCAGATGCTGCCGACTTTATGCATGGATACGGATTACTCCTTGAAACGCTCCTTTGGTTCCACGACATCCGCCGGAAATGAACCAAGCCTGAAGACAACGAACCAGCCCACGACTTCTTTGTCCCACCCGGTCACGGTAAAAACACTGTTCCCACTGTGCCCCCATGTGCTTTTCCCACTGGCAAACGAAGCCCCACGGCTTCGCTCCTATCCCCTACTCTCCCCTACTGCTCACCAACAACACTTATTTCTTATTTAGCCCACAATCACTTACAGTATGTCTCAATGGTCTTTGACAGGCCCTACAGTTGACACCCCCACACTTGACCTTTCTGCACACAAAAGGAAGGAAAGGAAAGAAACCTTGGGAAGGAGAGAAAGGAAGAAACCTTGGGAAGGATTGATACAGCGAGGGATGCCCTTCCAGGGTAGAGTGAGCCTGCAAATGGTGTCAGTGCAGGTTTTTTTGCAACAACAAAAGACTTATCAATGACTTTACGGCAGCTGGCAGTGCCCTCTCCTCTGCCATGTCTGCTCATGTGCCCTCAGGCTTCCTCTGTGACATTAACAATTATCTGTATCTATAAAAGAAGAGAACATAACTGCAATTTTAGTTTTTTGTCACCTACAACCAAATATTTAATGGATTGTTTTATAATTATATATATTAATGATACATTTAACACATCATAGATTCCAAAAATCTTTCATTTTTGCACATATTTATGTAAATCCTGAGGACGTCTTTGACCTTACACTAACAAACAAGCGCCACACTTGGTGAAAAACTAAAAGAATATATGAGAAGTTTACAGCTCATGGATGCCGTACGAACATGAATAAATTCCTGAATGAAAAAAAAAACGAGTCAAAGGTCAAACAAGACTCTTTAATATTTCAAATTTGTCCCTCCCCACACCTTCTATAATGACAGTATTAATTCGTACACAAAGCATGGATGCTGTGCTCTGCGATCTGCTGCACCTGGGAGGACTGGACCCCCCCCGCGCCCGCCAGTGCCATAAAATGAAGCACACCACAGGAAAACAATGCGCCGCGCATCCGGAGGTGCTGCGGCCCACCTGACAGACTACGGATGCGATACTGGCCCCGTCGCCACTGGCCAGAGCAGCGGAAGCTAAAATTAGCATAGCATTCATATGGAAGAAGTGCGCGCGGGGTTGTCTGTATTCTGAGGGAGGTGGCGTGCTGGGGGAGGGGGGGGGTGTAATGTCTGATTGAAAGCCGAGGACCCGAGTCCAGGCGCCGGCTGTTTACTCTGTGGGCCGAGCTCTAGTAATGGAAAGTGACAGTTATATAATGCAGCTATTATGGACAATGAAAAAAGGATAATGTTGGCTTAAAATGCTCAGAGCAGATTAGCCTCGTGGAGATGACAAGCCAACCTGCGTTTCCTAGGAGATGGGCACGGTGGGTCCAATCACTTTCGCCTGACACGCTGTTATGTCAAACGCTCCGCAAAGCTATTTAGTCCGATTTAAAAGATTTAAAAGAGTCTGGTGGAATTTCTCTCCGGCAAGTGACCCCACTGGTCCTAAAATGCTGAAAGAAGCTAGACAGCTCATGAATGGAGGAGAGGTGAGGCCGAAATGATGCACGTTTTCGCATCTCGGCCTGCGGCGGAGGGGCCGAATGTTCCTTTACATACACAGCGAGACGCACGCAGACATTTCGACACAGCGGGGGATTGATTACAACATCATCACCTCCGCTGATGAATGCTAACACAAAATCAATGGCACGGTGACAGAGCACCCCCATCCCCGTCCCCTTTAGTGCTCCAATAATGAGGCGAGCGCGGCATAGCTGCCGCTGTCAAAGGGACATCATTACCCTGTCAGGTCAGAAAGTGGGAGAAATTCCCCAATCTCCCCTCGCCTTAATTACTGTACCACCGGCTCTATGAATCGGGGAAGACGAAAATAGACAGGACTGTCAAGAAGCTTATATGAAGGAAAATTCATTCCTCGAACCGTAGGAGAGACGTCTTTGGGCGCTGTTTTACTGATGTGGAGTGGGCTAACTTTATCTCATCAAGACTTTGCTAACTAGCAAGCAGTCCTTTTTTTCGGCTTATTTTGTAAATCCTGGTGACAAACTTGATTATACACGTGCTGAAATATGATTTCTTGCTTCGAGAGAAGTTAAATAGGGCAGGAGATGCAGACATTGGAACAATGCAAGTCATTTTCTCCGCTGACAAGTAGCTTCTCTGTTCACCTTATTAGAATTCAGTAATCATGGCAAAGCCGAGGAAAGCAATGAGATGCTATGGCACAACCGCCACCCCCGATATACGCTAATGATCGCAAATTACAACAATGAAATTACAGCACCGTCTGAAGCGGGATTTAATTGAACCCAGAGCAGGTCAGGTAGATATTGAATTACTTAAGAAATGATCTGATTAGTTGCGATTAAAGGCAAGCTGTTATTTAACCCTCGTCCACTGTAGCCGAGCCAAATTACTATAGGTTCTAATTTCATCTGGAGACCGGTTTATTGGGTTACTCTCGTCTGTGCACCTTCCCGGAGAGGAAGCAGTCTGCCGTGGCTTAAAAATTCATTTATCAGCATGTAAACAGACCTGACCGCGAAGCGTCGGTACAGGTGACACATCGCGCGATAGTGACGAAAGTGTGGACAATCAGTGACGCGAGGGCCACCGCTCTCGTTCCAGCGGACACGCACTCAGATGATTGGGCTCGCTGCATCTCTGCCCAGGCCGAGCGTGACTGATCCAAGGCCCCTTTGGCAGCGCCCACCGGGCACCGTCCCAGCCTGGGCCGCGCTGCCATCACGACGCGACCTGCTCCGCCCGGCCTGTTTGTTTACTTGCGTGGGAGAGAAAGTGGAGGGAGGTGCTGCTAGGGGGGCAGGCGGGGGCTGGATTATGGGTACCTGTCGATGATGGCACACATGTCCAGACTGACGTTTTCGAAGGCTCCCAGTCTGCCCCGCTCTACGGCATGCAGGTCGGCCAGCTGGTCGTCCACATGGATCAGCTGCATGCAGCCCTGGAAGGAGCGCAGTGTGGGGGACACGCTGGTGCGCTGGAAGTAACCTGCAGGAAAATAGCCAGACATGTTTTCATGTTTCACTATTAAACCTTAATGTAAATTTCACAATATACACATGTTGTTATTTCAAGTACAAATTCTTCCGGAGCACATTCAGTATATTCTGAACTGGCAGATTGCAACGTAGCATTTCCAACAAGTCTATCAAGCAAGTTTATCAAGCATGTTTTACAACAGGAGCAACAAAACTTTCTTGGACGACACCCAACCACATATTACTGGACTACCATAAAGACAACGCTCTTTCTTCTGATCCTTACACCACCCAAGACTCGGCTTAGAAAGACGAATGACTCCTTGTTGCTCTGTGATCACATTAACTGGTTGATTGGCATTAACTGGTTGATTTTTGACAAAACAAATGTATATTTAAGTATAACCCACAGGAAAAAAAAAAAACTAAACACCATGAAACCAAAGGGGTCATTTTCTTCAGTTCATTTACCTTGGAATGGTGTTGACCAATTTAATATGGACACACATTAAAAATATGAAATATTCCCTGATTCAGGGGAATCGCTTGTCAGTGTGATGAGATTGGTACCTGGTCTTTGGTTATGTTCCTTTTTGATAATTTTATTGTTTACATAGTGGGTTTGTGTTCTGCATTCTATAGCGTTTATTATAGTTGCAGAGAAATGCAAAGGCTCCAAAAGCAAGATAACACATATTAGATGGAGTATATATATTTAACTGCAATAGAAAATAACTAAGAGCTTGAACTCATTTTCTACTCAGTCTTGGTGAAATTGAAAGTGGGGTTAAAATCGGAGCAAAGAAGAAAGGAGGAAGTGCGCACAGCTCCTATTATCTTGAAGAAGCTTCAGAGCAGACAGTGAATGTCTTTAGAAATTCACTAAGGCAAGTGTAACTTCAGACCTGGGCACTTGAACCGCAGCACAATGAAATGCCACACAGGAGCCAGGCCAGCGGCCAAAATCATCAGGTCAAAAGCATAACACTCCATATCTTGAGTCAGTGGCTTCCCATATCTGAGAGCTCTGCCAACAGCAGCGAACATGGAAAAAATGTGGAAGATTTTGCCAATGCAACGCCACACAGGTCACATTACTGGCATTTAAGCCATGTGGTCCATGGGTCCCATTGAAGAGTTCCTTTGCAAAATCAGCATATAAAAAAAGATCTTCCTAATCCACGGAACAGGCTTATAACAGGGATGAGTGCAACATTTAAAGTGTGCATGAAAGAGGTGCACAGACATGAGAACAATGAGGAAAGTTTCTCAAGTTTCCTGGACCATCTGTCTCATATGCCTCACGCACCTGTCCAAGAGCCTCCCCTCCTCAGGCTGCAGTCAGGGAGAGAAACACATGCCGGCAGAGGGAGGGAAAAAATCAATTTAAAAAATGGAAAGCCAACATTTGTTGAGAACACAAGGTGGGACAGCGCTTCATCTCAGCGTCTGCCAGTTTCCACTGACACCTGGGAAGCTGCCAGTGGCAATGGCTGATCAATACAGGAGACAGCCTTTTGTTAACACCGCCTGCAATGCAAGGTATTGGCATGTGCTTTTGTCATGATCTATTTGCTTAATTAATTGAGGCTGTTTTTTTTTTTTTTAAGCCTGCACATACAGCATCCCTCTTCATGTGAAAGTAGGAGGTGGCTGATGATTCGGGGGAATAAGTGGTGCCAGATTAATGAGCGGTGATGCCTCATGTATTATTCATGAGGTGCGGGTGGATTCTGGAGAAATCCGAAGGGAAGGGTGCATTGTAAAACATTTATCCTCATCAATAAAAAGAGCACAGATGCTGGCAGTTTTCTTCATCTGCCCGGCTCTCTGAAGTTTATTTGTGCGTTTACAGTCACTTATGCCCAGTGTCATGTTTAAAGGTTTGCAGTGCCATTTGTACAAAGAAACTGAATATATTATTCTTGAGTGTTTTCATCAGTGAATAATAACCTCTAATGAATTAGGTAAATTAGCTGTTTAATAATTATTTGGACTTGACTCTTTGCTATTATTATTACATTCACATGTTTATCTGACCCACAGCACAGATGTGTACTTGCGCTTTTATAAGTAATCTGACATTTCACTTAATTATTACTCATTTTTAATATTACATTTTTTCCCATTGACTTAACATGGGGGCAGTTTTGCATTGCCATTACTATTACAGTTTTGAGGCTATGAACTTCAAACTTCATGTACAGGATCCTGGTGACCCCCACTTGCAGTTAAAATTGTTTTTTTTCATCAACCTGTTCTATTGCAATATCAATTTAATTTCAGCCCAGAGGATTTAATAGGAATTGACTAATTTGACCTGTGGGGGAGTAGTGATCAGTGAGCAGCTCGCTGGCTCACACCATGTGGCTAAGCCAGGAGTGGGCAAATTTTTAGGCTCAGGGACCACATTGACTTAAAATTTGTCAGATGGGCTGGGCCAGCACCAGATACAGACATATCAGACATAAACATAAAAAATTCACTACAGTATAAATATTTAAATTCACTTTTAGAGGGAACTGTTTAGTTTAGCAAGCCTTTCTTCAAATCAAGGCTAATAAGCTAAAGAAAAGGAAATGAGTGCGCTGAATGTAAATAGTTGCATGTTGAAATGTGTGTTACATGGTTGTTACACTGTCTCCAATTGCGTGGTTATATATACTTGTGTACACATTTTGTACACATTCTCAAAAATGAATGGAATGGATATAGATGCAATACCTGCGTAATTTTATAGGGGCAAATTTGGGAGATCTGCACTCAACAGATGACTATTTTAAGATACAGGTATTAATTCATTTATTAGGTTTGGGCCTCGACAAAGACATCTGGTGGAAAGGAGTACACACTACATATCACAACACACTGTACAGTTGCAATTATATCAGCACAAATGTTCACAATGTGTGTTATTGTATATTACTGTAAGTATATTCCTGGTTGAGTAGCCACATTCAACATCAGCATGTTGCACTGTTGACTTCGGCTTGTACAGATAAATAGCTCTATTCCAGCCAAATGCTTGCCACATTATTCACACAGCTCTTTTACTTTGTCAAGAGTATTTGTCTTATACATTTATTAACATCATGGTCAAAGTTGTCCTACACCTCAGACATTGCTTTTGTTGCCGATGCAACCAAAACATAATTGCCAGAGACCAGAGTCCATTTCAACTCTGCACCCCCTCTTGACATCCAGTAATTTTTTTCCCTGCTCGAACCCTCACAACCAAAATTTTCACCATGACACCCATAACTTGCATTAATATTGTTGACGTTAAAGGTTGCATTAAACCTTTTCTCTGCTTTTCAAGAAGAATTGTAGTTAGTTAACAAACTACCGTGTTCTAGTTATTTTGAGGCTTTAATCTTGTTCTTTTTCTTTATATTATTATTATTATTATTATCCCAACTGCATCTCCTTCTACAGTTTACATTGTACATCCATAAAACTTTACGATACCAATAATACCACAGATGTGTGCTTGTGCTTTTATAAGCGATATACGCCTCCCACATCTTTCACACCCTTTATTCTCACCAATTATTCCAAATGAATTAACATGAGAGCACTTTTTATCATAGACATAACTCAATACACTGCATGTCCATAACCCCCTCTTGACTTCTGGTCACATCTTGCCCAAATCTAACCCATCCCTGTTTTTTCCTTTTCACTTATGGTGGGATCTTTAACCCAACCCTGGTTCCTCATGATTCCACATATGGACATAAACCTTGGTCTTAGAGTAACACCTACATTAGTTTAACTTAATTTTCTATTCCACCCACTCACCCGACTCTGCCTTTATTTTTTCATCCCTCCATCCTCCCAAATTTCACCAAATTTCACATGACTCATCAGGGCCACACCCCATTAGCATTGTTGACATTAGCGTGCTAACATAAACATGCTAATTACTCAACATGTTTCATACGTCACTAAATAAGTTAGCATCCCTGTTAGCATTATTGATGTTAGTGTTAGCATGCTAAAATGCAAATTTTTCATATTCCAAATGTCCCTGTAGAATAGCATTTTTGATGTTGACATTGGCGTGCTAACATGGTCCTTTTTTGATGTCTCAAGCATTATCAAATTTAACGTGAAGCATTGGTAACCCACCCCGTTAGCATGGTTGAGGTTAACATTAGCATGCTAACATAAATTTTTTTCTCATGTCCCAAAGATCCCAATGACACATGTCCCAAGGACACATTGGGGCCCAGTCCTGTTAGCGTTGTTGATGGTACCGTTAGCCACACCCAAATTTCAACAAGGTATCACGACCCTTTTTTCATTTTAGACAACTATAACTCAAAACACCGCATGTCCATAACCCCCTCTTGAGGTCCAGTCACTTCACGTCGCTTCAAGTCCAGTGACCACGTTTCAACAAATTCTCACAACCACACTTTTCATCATAAACTCCAATAACTTGCCTTACCAATGTTGACCTTAACCTTTGCATTCAACCCTTTTCTCTGCATTTCAAAATGTAGTTTGTTCACAATCCACTCTTTTCTAGTTATACAATGTTGTCCTTTACATCTACACAGAAATGTGGTTTTCCTCACTGGATGCAAATACAATGAGAACCGTCAAGCCAGTTCCATCAATCTTAAAGCATCACCTTCTACTTGCTCACAACAACTGAATTCACTCTTATATCTCCCATTGCCCCCTGAAGCTTGAATCTTAGTCCTTGTTTGTAAGTTGCTTCCTGCGTCAGCTAAATTAACATAATGCAATTCTGTCTACATTAGCCAAGAACAAACAAACTATATAGAGTGGCAGAAGAGGGCTAAGGGAATCTACAACCTCACTGCAGCATATTACACATTTATTACTGAGGAACAGTGAACATTTACCTAGATAGAGAGATGTGCATCACTTAGTTGCTGTGAAGCTTTGTGGTGTCTTTGGTATTAGGAAATATAATCTGCACCAGCCTGCATTCAGTCAGCCATTCGTTTCCTTAAAGCCCATCACAAGAAGAATGAAGCTATTCTCTGTAAAATGGGTTTAGAGTCTGGGAAAGAATGTCAAAGTGGAAAAGCAGTGAAGAGGGAGAACCTCCCCATTCCTTCCACATTTCTCCTGTCGGCCCCACTCACTCTTGCTTAAAGAGAGAGAAAAACTGTTTTTCTTCTCTTTTTTTTTTATATAATGCATCAGCTGGATGGGATGTGTTTTCCAACCTGCCAGTAATGTATCGTGAGGCCTGGGACGGAGAGATGTGAGGACAAAGTGGGTGGAATGAAGATGTGTTAGAGCAGCAGAACCTGCTGTACTGTGGTTTATTCCACAAGGTTATCAGGATGCACCTGGGGGGTGGGAAGGGTTTAAAGGGTTCAGCTCTAGGAAAACAAAACCTTAATTAAAACTCCATTGCTAATTGCTTGCCGAGTCCCACAGGTTCCTGGTTTATAAACTGTGTGTTATTAAAATATTTATGTAAAGACTTGGGGGTTCCTTCTCCTGAAGAAAAAAAAAAAAACAATCTGTTGTAATATGTTGTAAAATAATGTCAATAAAAATAGTTTAAACACAGGTATCTTCAGAGTGATAAAGGCACAACTTGGACTGTTCCTGACCATCTTTC
Organism: Denticeps clupeoides; assembly: GCF_900700375.1. Classification (NCBI taxonomy): domain Eukaryota; kingdom Metazoa; phylum Chordata; class Actinopteri; order Clupeiformes; family Denticipitidae; genus Denticeps; species Denticeps clupeoides. The sequence goes on from NC_041708.1 coordinate 33,326,575, forward strand.
CCGCATCCTGCACACTACTTTGTCCTATTTAAATTTTTGGATTTCAGTGACTGAAGTGTTCGTAAAGTTTACAAGGTCCCTCACATTCATAACAAATACATTGCATTCCGACCAGAAATCCCTTAATTTTGCTAAGTGATGACAGCATCTAGCCAGGTTAAGTGCTTCCTGAAGATTAATAACGATAATAACTTAGGCATGCATTTAAAGATTTAAATGAAAAAATTGGGTCGACGTCTAAGAGACCGAAACGTTAATTAAACACTATGCCAATGGAGGCCTTTCTGTCTAATTTAAACAACTTTTTATTTAGCAAGCTGGTTACACTGGGCTATAAATTAAAAATACAAGTTAAGTTTGTTTACTTTCAGATTCCTTAAGGAATGCTGCCTGACCTTGGAAAAAAAAAATTAGTTTGCAGTGATATATTATCACATATCACTCACAATGACATGCCTAACCCCAATACTGCAAGGAAATGTCAGGAGTCATATAATAGACACATGCTGCGCAAAAGCTAATCTTACTGTCCCAGTAATGACAGTCAGCAGTAATGTGGCTTAAACCGGAGAGACTGACACAACCTTATCTTTCACAAACACAAGTTAGAGCCTTCTTGGTTCTTAATATGACAAGAACCATCGCCACGTGTAACCATTGGATGTTTTTTTTCTTTTTACTACAATTTAGTCAGAAGACATTAAGAACTTGCAGAAAAACTGAACGTAAGCAGATAAGGCTGGGTTTTAATCATCAAGTGAGGTATCATACCTTCATACAGAACAATGTTCTGAATAAATTGCTAATTAAAATGCATTATTTTGTGTTTGCACTTTTGATCATCAATGCACGACTGATATGGAATATTCTTTGGAATGAGCTGTACACATTGGATTGTTAACTTCAAATAAGCATTGACAGGAAGGTCCCCGTAAAATGTTCTGCTACAGCACTGCTAAATAGTGCAACTTTATCCCAAAAGAACTTTTGAATTTGATTAACATGGTATTTGGCTTGTAAAAAATTGTCACTTGACACATGTGTGGGTGTTTCTGGTCTATGGTCAAACACCAAGTAGTTTTTATCTATTTTTAAGACAAACACAAATTCGCACCAATAGCAGACAAACAAGATTTGAAAACAATAGAGGGTCAAGCAGCAAAACAGAAGAGAGCCACTTAAACACGGTATGTCATTCGTTGGTGACACTACAGTGCATGACATGAAACTTTCTTTATATGGTAAGAAATGCTAATGTGTCTACTGATAAACAATATATCTGTTCAATTCTGGTGTGGTGGTTTTTAAATGAGTTTTGATGGACTCTCATGGCAAAATTAATTAGAAACCTCCATGTGCTAACTTTTAAACTGACAGACACAGGTTGACCTGACAAGCTGCCATGTATCAACGTTGAGACTATTCACTGTACTACCAGACAAACGCAACCACTTTTTTTGCCCCCATAAATACAGCTTGAAACCACGGTCATTGGCCGCCACCAGCAACCCAGTCAGGCTTGCTGAATTTTGCTAGTTTCCTTCCTTCCAGACTTGCTGGTTGGGCACAACCCTGGATTTGATGATCAGAGCCCAATTAATTCTCATGTGATGTGGGCTACACCTAGGATCAATCGCTCTATCATTTGCTGGCTCACACAGTGGCCTTGCTAACACTGGATGGAGGCGCACCTGTGCACAAATATTTCCCACTGTGCACTCTGGCTCCATTTCTGAAACAGAGAATAAATCACCATCAAATCTGATTTCGGCCATGACAGTTATCCCTCTGCACGTGGCATCTTTCATGATTCCATTAAGGGTCGGGGTGTAATGTGATTCATTATGGATCAAGGTTGGAAACCTGTAACACACAGTTGTGGCTCAAGCTCTCCCCATGCAGACAAAAGGGAATAATTGGCACAAAAAAAAATTAAATCATTTAGAAATATGGCTCTTGTATTTTATTTTAGCAAATCCCAAATGATGTGTGGAAAACCATTGATGGATAATTATGTTTATCCTCAGTTGCGGAAAGAGATGGTGAGTGAGTTCTCATTTAACAGGCCGCCATGTGTAAATGTGCTGTGCTCAAACATGTGGACTGCAGGCCTTGGGCATATTTCTCTTTTAGCTTCTTCTCAAGATGCGTGCATGTAATAAAGCTATCAGCCTCGCAATACCTCAGTATTAACAGGCAGCCGGCATGATGGAGCTTTTAGCGAATCTGTTTATGGACCCAATGTGACTAACCTCCACCTTCCAGTCAGCTCTGACACTGACTCTACCAAGAAGCCGTCCAATGTAAGGATAGTGTTTGGTGAATGGCAGGCCATGATGAGCGTCTGGCATCAGAAACAGGTAAAGGGTAGTCTTCCTTTTTTCCTCCTGAAAGCTGAAATTAGTTTCTATTTGTTGCAGTGGCTTTTGTCTCAGTGCTTTCGGAGGTTGCAATTCACAACAGCTGCACTAGAAACAATCTTCTGCCAAAATTGCTCCTAAGGTACTGGTGTTTCCAGAAGACTGGATGTAAATGACCCGCCCTGTTTTTGACATTGACAGACTACAAAAATATTATGAGGCGTGAACTAAACAAATTGCATTGATAGATGATTGGCTGAATATTGTAGTCAATACAGAACTCAACAGATTTATTTTTAATTGTTGTCTTTTTCTGCTGTTATCTTTGTTCTGTGTGTTGTTTCCCCTATAAAATGTATAAAACATTAAAACATACAAACAAACAATAGAACACAACAGGAGGTGTTATCAGAGAAGCGTTATGCATAAGTGGTCACTCATTGTACATACCCCTAAACTAATATCAAGTGAAGCTTAAGAGTGCACATCCTGGCATCCTGTCATAAGCATGATAGTTTTAATCTACCGGGACCAGTAAGATTTATTTCAGGAATAAAATTTCATTTTTAATTTGATTTTTCTAAATGATTTCGTAACCTCCCTCAGCTAGCCTTGCAAAAAAAATCTTGTACGTCTGCTTGTTTCAAACAGATCCTTTAAATTTTCTATATCTATACTATCTATGCTGCTAGAACAATAGCTTTTAAAAATGCTGAGGAATGGAAGATTTGTTTTTTACCTCCAAAATGATATGTGCCCCCAGTTACGATCTGAACAGGGGTGTTGGTTCGCACCGAGGAAGCTTCGTCACCGTCGATTGTCAGCATGGCGAAATTTTCTTTGGCCAAAAACCGGACGTCGTGCCACTCGCCGTCATTGAGTCCAGAACCTGTGAGCATATTTATATCAAATTACAGTCTTGTGGGCACAAACAATAGCAAGACTCTCATAGTCAATATATAATTAATTACTTCTACAGAGACTTTAAAAATAATAATAATAATTATATATTTTGGAATATTCAGAGCAAACAGTAATTGCATGATCATTTATACACAAAAATACGAAATCCTAAATTAATGCAAATGCTATATAGTAAATAGGCATCAGTTTTGTTAGACCATATTTAGGACAGACTGGAATATTGTGACAAATGGATTGATTAATTAACTGCAGAGACATTGAAACATTGAAAAAAATAAAATAAATATATATATACATTATGATTACTTCTACATCTGCACCACCTAAGATGCCAACAGACTGATTAGAGTGCTCAGATCATTTGAAGCATTGTAAAAGGTTCTGTTTTCTTGGCCTCCAAGCCCAGGTTAACAGATCTACTGCCGCTAGCAATATGGCAGCAAAGATCAATGAATCACAGGCATACTGTATGTTATTTACTCCCAAAACCATCAAGAGGGCCAAAAGCCATCAGCACATAATATCTGGGGCTTGGGTTGAGAAATGAATTCTTTTACACCATTAATCACCAGTGATGAAAAGACACTTCTCCATTTAGGCTCCCCAGCAACCGGTTTGCCACTATCTGTCACACACTGTAAGGCATTAAACAACTGCTTTCCGCTCCATCTGCGCTGGGGCACAGTCAAGCTGCCCGGAACAAGGCCATGGAACATCTCGTACAATTACCACGGAGAGGTTATAGGAGACCTCTGTAATGATGTCGTGGGAAAGGGATTGCTCTTATCCTTTTACATGCAAGCAGTTCAACTGATTCTGAAGTCCATTTGACGCTCCAGGAATTGTGGGACCTTTCCATTGACTGGGCTGCACACCATCAATGGGTGCATATATCCATACTTATAACAGCATGTTAAAGGACAATGAGCGCAAATCAGATAGAATGTAAAGTCTGAGTGGGATCAATTGATATAAATTTTGGATACTGGTGGTAAAGCTTAATCTGGATACAAGAGGGATTTCCCCCCCAAAAAAACACGATCAGAAAAACTGGCAAAAAAAACCTTTGAGACAACTTTAGATAATTAAAATAAAAAACTAATCTTGCTTTGGATGCTGAAGAAATCAATTGGTTGAAAGAAATTTTGTTGTGCTTTTTTTGCATCGTGTATTAGGTGTGGTTTGTGATGTATTGCCAACCAAGCTCCCACTGGGCTCTCAAGTCAGTAGAAATGCAGGTTTTGGCTGGCTCCTAAATTCAGCACACACTGAGCAACAGCACCAATAAAAAAAAGAAGCAATCTTCATACAAACAGCACTCACCCAATGACTATGAAATAGGTAAATGCTTTATGTTCTAATATCATGTGAATTAAGGGGACTGTATTGGGGCACAGTTGCAATGAGCTTTGGTTGCAAGGACTCAGTGGCCCAGTTTTCCAACACTGGTGTCTCTGTCTGGATGGGTGGGAAAGTTGTAAATAAATAGTCAGGAATTGATGCAGGAATACATGCCAGGGTAGGAAATGATCAGCATATGCCAGGTTCACTGACAGCATAGCAAAGAAACCCCTCATTACAAAAATGAAAGTACATTTCAGAAGTCCAAAAATTACAGACATTCAGCTATGGGGGACAGTGGTGGCCTAGCGGTTAAGGAAGTGGCCCCGTAATTAGAAGGTTGTCGGTTCGAATCCCAATCCGCCAAGGTGCCACTGAGCAAAGCACCGTCCCCACACACTGCTTCTCCCCGGGCATCTGTCATGGCTGCCCACTGCTCACTCAGGGTGATGGGTTAAATGCAAAGCACAAATTTCACTGTGTGCACCGTGTGCTGTGCTGCTGTGTATCACAAGTGACAATCACTTCACTTTTATGGAGAGGAAAAACTATGGAAATTTACTTTTATCGACATATCTGCTTTTTAATAGACAAGGACAAAAATAATCCCAAATTCTGGTTTAATACTGTAGCCAAACTAACCAGGAATAAGACAGACATGGTTACTATCACTCGATATCATCATAGTAGTGACTTTTTATGAACTTTAGTGCTAAAATTGTTACGAATAGAGATAAAATTAAAAGCGCCGTCGAAATAACTACGGAAAATAATCTTCCAATAGCAAACATGGACAGATGCTCTATACAGCACTTTTTTTGGTACTGACTTTTCCACCACTACAACTGTAGGACTTTAGGTCTGTAGGTCCCTCTCTGTACCACTCCCTCCCAAGGTTTCCTCCTTTCTTTTTTGTCTCTCCTAGAGTTTTTTTCAGTGGCGTTTTTTCCTTGTGTGCAGAAGGGTCAAGTGTGGGGATGTCAAAGCCCATTGAGACATAATGTATGTGATTATGGGCTATATAAGAAATAAATGTTGTTGTTTCTCATTTATCAAACACCCTTATGCACCTTATGCACCCTTAAACCCCTCAGAAGGACTTACAATCAATAGTTACAGGGACTGTCACCCTAGAGACACTCAGTGTCTTTCTCAGGGACACAATGGTAGTAGGTGGAGTTTGAACCTGTGACTTTGTGGCCTTTTGGTTTATAGTCCACAAAAAAGAATAATTCTGATGGTGAGTGTCATCAGAATCTTACAATTAAAAAGATGACCTCACAAATCTGCATTTCAATCAAACTGTTCACTGACTATCATATGAGATATTGTCTTTCAATCACGCCCCTGGAAAATTGGATTAAGCATGGTTCAGGCTCGCGGCGGGCCACAGTGTCCATGCCCTCTTCATTACCAGGTCTGGCCACGGCTCATCTAAGCGGAGCATAATTACCACCTATCCCCGGGCGTGACTGCGCCTTCCGATGAGAGGGCTGGCGGTCATTACACAAACCCTGGCTAATTAAAGAGGTCTGAAACCCACCATTAGCTCCACGCAGGTGTCTTCGAATCTGACCCACCAACCTGAGCTATGCGGTGCTGATCGGTTATCCATTTGGTTAATCAATCGGATTACCATATCCAAATAAGAACGTTTGTCTCCATCAAGCAGTTGAAGCATTGGCCAAAGTTCCAGAAATTTCCAGACTTCTGGGAATGCTTCAAGACAGGTATCGGAATTTCTGCATAGTGTCGGCTGAAGTGTTTTTGACTGACATTTTAAAAGACATTTTCAGAGGTGCCCTTTCAAGCGCAGCTGAACACAGTGTGGTTTCCACCGTACAGGTGCAATTATGCTAGAACAAAAAGATTGTGGCTCATTTGTCATCATCGGCTGTTTGGTATTTGTGTGTCGGGGGTTGAGGCATGTCGAAGGAGACCATCCTTGCCTCTAAAAACAGGCTGCTGCTGCAATAATATCAGAAGAGGTGAAAAAAATAAAACTAAGAATTCACCTCTACTCAAGTCACAGAGGAATGATTAATGATAGAGCAGTGCTTGAAAACCCTGAGTGCTGAGAGGAGGACCAGAAACGAGGAGGTCCCACTTTTTTGGTGAATAATGTTTTTGATGTAGAAGTGTGTGAAGTCCACAAGGAAACTCCTTTTAAAGCAAATTGAGAGAAAACTTTTGACACATAAAGAAGGTGAATTCATCTGCAGATCCAACACTGCGAAGAAAGTATTATGTATTATTCCTCTTAAAAGCACAGTTGGATGAATTTGTGATTAGGAATGGTCCGAAGGGGTTTAAATTAATACGTATGGCCTAAGTGATGACACCCTTTAGTTCGTGTTATCTGTTGAACCCTCGAAAAAAAAAAATCTGGATATTTTATCCATGAAAAATCACTAAAAATCTCACTAGGACAACCGCCTGATGAAAGCAAAAAATTCTGTAATTTGTGGCTCATTCTGTTGCTTGTTAACATTATACTGTATATAGATGCAATATACAGTTAAATAAGGATGCAATTTGAAGTTGTCTACCTGAGTCTTAGATCCTCCAGAATTTCTGAAGGAGCAGCAGTGATAAAATAACATCCCACATACTCACACCTCCATCTAAAGTTTATGTAAATTTGGATTATTGTGGATTGTATTTATTATCCAATGGCACAGCGACCCTGGAGACTTTATTATTTACCGTCAGGAGGTTCAGCGACAGATGAAAAGCTTCATTCTCACATTCATTGGAAACAATTTTGAGAAACTTTTTAAAAGAATAATGAGAAACTCTTAATGTGTCAGAGGTGCTGTGTACAATTAAGCATCTGGTCATGTGCACGGGTGAACAAACAAAGTAGATGTCAGCGTTCAAGCACTCGTTAACAAGATTTTCTGTATTTTTCCTTCTGCTCAGTCTTGTCAATATGGGATCATCTAATGAATCTGCCAACGTGCCAATTTCATTTTGACACATTATTTCCATCCTGCCTACGATTTATTGAGGCAAGCAGCACTCACCCAAGATCTGAGAATATTATCACATTTAAAATTATTCAAAGAAAAAAATAAGCATTTCTTTATTTCTGCTAAAAGTTTACATAATCTCTGTGTTAAAAGAGATACTAGTGTTTGTTATTCTTTAATTCACGGTAAGGCCCACAAATGGTATACATCTCTATACATACAATGGGGGCAGTGGTTGCCTAGTGGGTGAGGATGTAAACTCATATCCAAAGGGTTGCGGGTTCAAATCCCGAACTGCCAAGGTACCATCCCCACACACTGCTCGTCAGGTGCCTTGCATGGCTGCTCACATTGATGGGTTAAATGCAGAGGACATGTGTGCACCATGTGCTGAGTTTGCTGTGTATCACAATGACAAAAACAATGACATACACTTGAGGCATTTACACAGACCAGTTAAGAGATATCCAGTTAATTTAATTTTGTATAGATAGTATTATATCATTCACAAATATTTCTAACCAAAAAATATATTTGAATCCATTGTGCAAAGAAATTATGTGCAATTTGTTATGACAGCTGAAAAAAAGTTTGGTTCAAAACAGGATGTCTAGTAAGGAGTTTTGAAGCATAGCTGTACAAAAACAATAAAAGATCAGAAATAGGAGGGGAATCATGGGATACTGCAAAATAAATAGCTCATTAAATGTAAAGTTTGTGTCTTATTATTTATATATTTTTTCATTGTTTCGAAGTCTACAAAGGCCATGAGGAAAAGTTCAAACTCACTGTTCACATTAGCAGTAGATGTAAACTCACATGCAAATTACAATTAGAAAAGCATAAATACCAGTAAAGTGGGAGAAAGTGATGCTTAATAAAATCTACTCTGGACTTTCCATTAAGCAAACTAATGGCACCAAGAATTCAAATTATTTTCTTAATAAAGGAAAATCTGTGTTCCCCTGAGATGTTATAAAGGGTTGTTGTATTTTTTTGTGCACACCATCTTTAGTGGCACTAGACATGATAAGATAACTTCTTATGATCTTCAGATCTATCCCTTACATCTCTTTTCAGTGGAGGTCCAACTCCCCTAAGGCAAAAGCGGAGTGAATTAAAGTGTAAATGTGGGACATTCATCAGATTCAGGGTACAAAATCCTATCACCATAAATAAGAAATTATGCGTCTCGTTGGAAGTCCGAGCTCTGCATAAGGTAATTCTCCAAAATACACTGCTTCACAAAACCAATTAGAAGAATGTAGACCATGAATTGCGTCATTATGAAACAGACACTTTAAAAAAGTGATCATCTCTTCTACATCTATCAGTGTAGTCTGGCTGTCAAGTGACATTTTTAATAATAATAATAATAACAACATTTTCCCCATATGCACTTTTGACCCAGATAAATAACTCTAGACATGTTAGCCTTTTGCTAAGCAGTGTTTAAAATGATATTTTCATTGCCATAGCAACAGCATGACCCTAACTGGATAAAAGTTCAGACTGCTTATGGATGATGTACCTTATTTATAGAGTAGGTATCTTAATATCTCTTAATCTGCTCAGTACACATTAAAGACAAAAATAGCAATGACAACAATTACACTACAAACAGCTATGACACTTCTTCTTTATTCATATACATTGCCATGATCAAAATGCTATGCTGATCCTGATGTATAAGGTTGGTAAATTGCAGAAAAGCTGAAGCATGGCATACCACAGAGTAGAATAAAGCAGACACTAAGCATTAAAAAAAAAAAAAACCTTAAGGCTATCACAAATTATCCCATTAGCACCATGAATCAGGCTAGTGATTGGTGCGATTCATCAAGCTGTCATTGGCATGACATGTCACTGTTGTTGTACAGGCGTACACGTGCAGAGGGTAAAATCGCCCAGCAATTTTCCACCATGCCTGTAATTGAAGAGGCTGCAGCTCTGCAATCCGGAATTGAAAAGCTGCATCCTCTTACTTAAGGTTATTGCAAAGGAGAGCTGCAGAGTTTTTTGAAAAGGAAGTGTCAGTTGGCCTTACTAAAAAAATAGATCAGTGACACACACTGGGTGTGTATGGGTAAGGTGGGGGACATTTTCACACTTCGTTGCACAATTACCTAATTAAACCTCATCTCAAAATTTGAGTCTCCCTTCAGACAACATCAAAAAGCTTTCCATGGCAACAACCTTGGTACGCCACCATCTAATTATAACTAATTAGCCATTACTGAGAGAAGTAATCAGTAGATGCTATCCGGCTCCCAAGAAATTACAATAAAATGTAGAGCAGCTCTAACCAAAAAAACCTATAAGATTGGGAAGTGTCCTCTTTGACGTCAGCCGGGACCCATCAGGCTTAAACATCTCTGTGACAGGGACGTGTCAGTTTCTGACATGAATCATCAGCAGGGGACTTTTTTTTTTTTTTTTTTTTGAGAAGTTGGCAGGGCATGGCATAATGCATAGCAAATTTACACCAATAATTCATCTTAAACTGCAATGCTGTCATCAATGCTCAAGGAGCACGTAAGGGCTGGATTATGTGCTTTCACAAAATGTTTATTACTTCAGATGCCATATTATGCAGTCACGTTTTTAGATTTCACCATTATAAAATCCCCCAAAAATGTATTAATCAATATGACTATTGTAAATATATTGCCATGCAGAAGCCACATCCCTCTAGAAGTTAATTTATGATCACTGTTAAGTCCACTACAGGGTAGTATTGATTTCTGACAACAGTGTACACCTTTGTGCACCATCTTCCTGTATGGTTAACAGTTAATACACATAATTATTTTATTCTGTACAGTAAGGTTTGCCTGGCTGTGGAATACGGCTGTAAAACACAATTTATTTTTTGTTTCTGTTCACTCTGCTTATACGGGCATCCCTCAATGTGTGCAGTCATTAACAAGCTTTCAAGTAAGAAAGAAAAAGCTGTTAAAAGCATCAAACAAGCACATTATCTGCTAATGCAAAGGTTTCCAGGGAAAATGGCATAGAGAGATAGGCACACTCGGCACAGAGGGGCTGGATCTCCTCAGCCGCCTCAATTCATAAAACTGTAAAGGGAGAGGGGTCTAGCTAATGGTCTTAGGCTCACCAAATAGCCTGACTTAAAAGAGACTGTCAAGCTGGAACACACTGCTGTAATTTGTGAATCGTCCTAGTGAACACAAGGAGGGATAATCCAAGAATTTGGGCTCAATCATCAAAAGTGCAACCATGAAGAAAGAGCTCCATGAACTACAGGTGCTTCAGAACTGGTAGCGTATTATTGGGGCCGATAGTGAGAATCTGACTTATATTTTTATATCTGGCTTATATTTTATGGTGGTAGTAGCCTAGTGGGTAACACACTCGCCTATGAAGACCCAGGTTCAAATCCCACTTACTACCATTGTGTCCCTGAGCAAGACACTTAACCCTAAATTGCTCCAGGGGGGGACTGTCCCTGTAACTACTGATTGTAAGTCGCTCTGGATAAGGGCGTCTGATAAATGCTGTTAATGTAAAGATTTTTGCCTTTATTAACCTCCCAGTTCTGTTTGTGACATTGTCCGTACGGCCAAATCTTCTGCTTTTGAGCAGGAATATCATTATAGATTGAATGAAACTGATCCATCAACAAGCCACTGAAACCTCCTCTTACAGAGCAAATAATGGGGAAATTAATGGCATGTTAACTACATAGCCCCCACAGGCTTATCTAGTCATGTAGACATCATGATCCTGTAAGGTATTCAGTTCAATCATCACCAATCTAGCCTTGACATGCCCCAGCTAATGATAAATGCTGCACAATAACTAGTGACATAATTGCCCTGATTAAATCTATAAACACTTACTCCTATGCATAAAACACTCTCCTCCCATCCCCTTGCATATTGTTTGCAAATGATGTTTTGGTGCTGCCAGGGTCACACATATTCATAAATCAGTGCTGCAGCAGTAGAAACATTCTAATAGAGCTGGATTATGAGCCAAACTATTGACATTTGCAGCCTTTTAAGCAACACTAGGGGAGTTAATTAAATGTAACCCAAAGAGAAGGTTATTCTGATAAAATGCAAATAATGCATTGCACTTTTTATTTTGACAGCATGTGTGATTTGATTCTGTGTGGCTGGGCATGACTGAATGACATGTAATCAGCAGTAATGTAATGTACAACAGTAATGGTTAATATGCCACAACGTGACAGTATTCTTCATACAGACCTGCAATAATTCACCACAGGGAATGTTCTGGCTTCGCAGTAATATATAAACGTTTTTTCAAAATGAGACACGATGTTACTCATTTGTAGCGACTGAGGAAATAGAGACATATGTAAATTCAATAAATGATAGAAGGCACAAACGTCACAGCAATACAATCGTGTGTGTTGTCCCTGTTTTTTTGTATTAATGTTTGGATATTTCATTCTTTATGAATTTGGTCTACATTACTTCTCGTAATAGACTTTAGATCAAACTTTAAAATCATTACAGCTCAGCATTTCAGAGTCTGTCTTTTGTTTATACTATTACAAACACAAATAATTTATGTTATGTTCAAACCTTTGATTATATTGGTACAACTTGTAAGCAGGATATATTTCCTTTCACTATTATAGTATTTCTTGTACTATGTAAAATTGAGCAAAAATGTAAAATAACAGTAAAACCAATGCCACATGCCAAATAAACCTGAAAACAGATTGCTGTACACTCAAGGAGGCATGATTAGAGTCCCTTTTCATCCTTATGAGGCCAATTTCATACAAATAAGCAGAATCCACAAGGCCTTACCATTTTAAAAATTGAGGGACATACACAGTGTGAATTAGCAAATAAAAATACACACAAAAAGTGAATGTTGTTCTGCAGAGCTCAATTGTCCTTGAATGTTGTCTGAAGGGAGACTCAATTGCCCTCATGCTTCAGGCAGGGCCTACACCTTTAAGGGAAATTAACTTTATGACCAAAACAATTTCTAGGTAAGTGGAAATGAAACCATTTATGTTCCTCCAAACTCAAACTACAAACTGTGACCCTCTTGACATCAGCTAAGCAAGCAGTTTCTATGTGTGTGTTGGGTGCTGTAATCTGAAGTATGTGTGAAATTATGTACATAAGGAAACAGAATAATGATAATGTGTGTGTCAAAGATTACAATAACATGGGACATAAAGAACAATCTAGTCTGTTTTATAAGTAAAGGGTTGGGGCAGTGGTGGCCTAGCGGCCCTGTAATCAGAAGATTCCCGGGCGCCATTCTTGGCTGCCCACTGTTAACCCACCAAAGGTGACGGGTTAAAAGCAGAGGACACATTTCATTGTGTGCACTGTGACAATCTGTGACAATCACTTCACTTTCACTAATACCTTTTTTAGAATTTTGATTTCATAAAATAAATTGTACTGCATTGTGCATAATGCAGGTGGCACATAAAGGTATTACACTTTAATATAAACCAGTCCTATAAATGTGCTGTGCAGGCCTGAATACCTTATTCCTCACTTGTGGTTGTCATTATGAAGATGGTCCAGAGTACTTGGTATGCATGCGACTTTATCATTGACTTGCTCAAGTAGGGCTAGAGTTCAGCATGGAGTCAATTAGCTTGTCTTAAAGGTGATGAAGGATTCTAAACAGCTGGAGCCCAATTAGCCCGGAGGTTAACAATGTAAGCAGAATCTACTTCTAATGACCCATTAGAGGAGGATGAATGTGTGTGGTGAAGGTGAAGTATTCATATATCAATAAGTACAATAAAAGGGTGCATTGTGGCACAGAACAGTTCCATTTACTCAATACAGAAGGGCTGCATGAAACAGAGACACTAGCCATACCTGATGAGATGTCAATGCGTGTGTTCTTCTTCTGGGTGACATTGATGTGGACATTGACCTTCCCATCAACCAGGACCAGCTCCAGCATCCCATCAGCCAGTGCACTAAAAAGTAGCAGGCCATTGGTGTTCCACGTTCGGAATTGGAAACCTACAGACACCATGTTGTGCTCCACTCGTCCAGGCAACTGAAGGAAACTGGTCGCATTGAAGAACACTGGGAACGTGTGGGATTCTACACAGATGAAGCTCAGATTACGCTGGGAAGAAAGAAAACAAACAAAACAAACTTTTTCTATAAACAGCACATTAAAACCTTAAAATACTTCAAAAAGTACCTCAAAATAGACAATATCAGAAGAAAACACACAAAATATTAACTTAAATGTCCTCAATTATGATTTTTTTTTTTGCTTTTATATCGGTCTTAGTGGTCCCCTAAAACTGTATCTGAAGTCTTTTTTCAAAATTCAGACATGGTGCAGAATTACAGCCACTTTTAGCCATTCCCACAATGGGATTTTCCCAGGACGCACCGTTTCTGTTTCTTAAAAGCTAATGAGTTACTTTTTTAGGGGAGGGCTGGGAAATTCTCTGGGTGGAGAAAGCATGAGAAAATGGAGGTAACTTTTCCCCTTAACATAAGGGACGATCAGATGTGGAAAAAGTACTGAAAAAATGGCATTACATGAACATATCTTTACTTTGCTTAAATTTTACTCAAGTAAAAGTACCCATCTATAAATCTACTTGAATGAAAGTAAAAAAAATACTTACTTGAAAATTTACTTACTGTAAAAAAAAAGGACTAGTCATAAATTTTATTCATTTTGTCTTTACTGACAAATGAGCACACTGACTGTTGATATAAGAAATGAAATAAAGTGCCCTGCCCTGCCTCTTTTGAACAATGTAATGTATGGAATACACAGGTAAAAAGCATATAGAGTTCATCCAGAAAGTATTCACAGCACTTTTCCACATTTTGCAGCCTTCTGAAATTGATTAAATTCATTTTCCCACATAATTCTGCACACAACACCCCTCAATGACAACAAGAAAAAGGTTTACTTGAGGTTTTGGCAAATTTATTAAAATAAAAAATAAAAAACAAAAAATATAATTGCATCCTGTTTCCCCAATTATAACATATCTGCAGCTAAATTGGAGACCGCCATGATAGGCACCCGGGAGCAGTGTGTGGGGACGGTACATTGCTCAGGGGCACCTTGGCGGATTGGTATTTGATCCGGCAACCTTCTGATTTCGGGGGCCACTTCCTTAACCGCTAGGCCACCACTGCCCCACAGTCTGAGAAATATGCATCACATGTAAATTGGGTAGAAATGTACTTGAGTAAAAGTAAATGTATCTATTTCAAAAACAACTTAAATTACAAAGTACAAAAACTACTCAATTACAGTAACGTTAGTAAATGTAATTTGTTACTTTCCACCTCTGGGGTAGACATTCCTGATCCGATCGTCTGAGCTGCCACTCTCTGAGCAGAGCATCAGAATTGTCAAAGCTTTCTTACACATTGCCATTTCTAGCCACTGGATGACCAAAGATAGGCTAGGGGAACTTAATGTTAAATTAATGTTAAATAATCTCACAAAGTGAACTTTTCATGATGGACAACCTTTAACTTTACAGTTAAAACCCTAAAGGAATTCATACTCCATCAGATATAGGCCAGTATATCATCAGAAATATGAATCCTGACCCCTTTAGCATTATGGCCACACATCCAAAGATGTGCGTTCGAAGCTCGGATTTTGTGTGTGTGGAGTTGCAGACTCCCCCAGGGTTCCTCCAGGTTCCCGTTACCTCCCAGACATGCACGTTATGAGGATTATTCATTCTATACTGGGTTTAGGTGTTAGAAAATAGTATATGAATGGTGTGTGTGCCCTTTGGTGGGTTGGCTCTGGAAAGTGGGACCAAAACCTGTAATGTCATGAATACATGTTGCGGTTTCTCACTGTTGATGGAAACATTTCTGATGGATGTCTTATCCACAGGGCAGACATTATGCTTTATTGACATTATGTTTATTTCTTCAATGTCTGTAAATTTCTTGCCAACGGTGAAGAATAAATATATGAACTGGCTTAATGCTACCTCACATCAATTTACAATTTTTAATCTCATCATTTTAACATTCATATTAAAATGCTGAAAGCTTACAGTTGAATAAATAACAACCCCGATATTTAACACAACCAGCACTGGTTTCTTATTCTGAAAATCCTCTTTTCTCAGAAATTACAGCTCAGCAAGGGACAAGAGATGAAACAGAGTGTTATTATCTTTTGGCACAATGCTCATTTTACTGTGTCTTAATATAAAAGACCCAAAAGTTGGAGGCCAGAGGTTAAGTTAGGCTGCAGAAGGGCTTTCCCTTTTCAGCAACTAATTGGATTTTTCAAGAGGAAGACAAAAAATGGTGCTATAGTCAGTTCATCTCACAATAGACGTAGGTAGCTCTCCCAATACATAATTAAAAACTGAGCATTTTGTGTCTTTAGCGTCACTTGTCAACCATAGTTTATTTCTAAATAAATCATAAAACCTGTTCTTAGATTAAATACTACACTCCTAGTGGAGTAAAGGTAAAGGTCTGCATGCTGGATGTCATGTGTTATGTGTTTGAATGTTATGTGTTATGTCCCACATAAACAAAAAGATCCTGTAATTAAGTATTTATAATTGATACATTTTTAATTGAATTGTGTTTTGGCATTGTCTGCATCTGTCAACATTGAAAAAGGAACTGCTTATGGTGCTGATTCCTATTTTCCCAGTTCTGTTCTCTATGGACATATCCCTCCCATTAAGACATTTCCATAGTTGAAAGCTTAATTAAAATTACATTTAAACATATTAAACAACGAAAATCATTTGTAAATGGTATCTCAGCTTCGAAATTACAGCAGCTACACACCTGCTGACTGATAAAAACGATTTTTTACAATGTGAAAAAACTGAATGCCCTATAATGTCTGCAAATACAAGGTCATAATCCTGTCACCACTCCCCATGTGCTCAGGGCTCAATAGGTGCTGCTGCAGAAGTCCTTGGTGTTTAGACGAAGCACAATATCTGGCCATTTAGTGAGAAGGTTCACATAATGAATCAGTATGGATGCTAGATTAAAGCTACTGAAACTCACAAAGCTTGATGTGTCCAGCTTTTTCCTTCTGGCCAGATCAGTGATGTTGTCACCATTATAGTTGATGCCTTCCATGCAGCCTTTGAAGTTCTTCCTCCCTCCTGAGATTGGCTTTCCAGAATATGGCATTCCTCCAAAGGTGAGCTGCATTGGGGAAGAAAAAAAAAAGTCTAAAACACAGTACAACAAAGTCCAGGTACAGAGGATGCAGTATGACTTCATTAATGCTTCCATTTTTTTTTTGTTTTTTTTTGTTCAGGCTCACTGTGTGAGGAAGGATAAGGTCGTGTACGATTACTCTTTATTCTGCTGCGTCGAGCTCAGAGCAACAGCAGCAGACCTGCCTTTAAATCAATGTACAGAGAAAATGAGCTCACTGCCAATACTCACTGCAGTGCACACACAAACACACACACACACACACACACACACACAGAATGTGTATGTCTATTTTAACTCCAAACCTCCAGTACACAATGTTTTTCCATTCATTTAATCAACAAGTCTATTATTATCTAGTGCAATATGAATGACTATAATTTGCCGCCTTGGCTTAATTCAGAACAGTGCTTTTCTTGATGAGATTAACCATTAGTGAAAATTTTGATTTTAATTTACACCTACCAGAACTGAGCAGATGGCTACACCATACTGTATATGTATATGACATAAAACTAGTAATCCATTTTTGATCTGGCTCTTATGATAGAGCATGTTTGCATAGTGCAGTGCATGTTTGTTATAATATGATTAAAAGAGCAATGTATCTAACAGATGGAATTTAGTTTTTTTTATATTAAATGTATATGTGTTCACTGACTACTTCACATATGCAGTCTAGCTTTTCACTGTAGCTCTTCTGAAAAGGACAGACTAACACCTCGGCTTGAGAGGTGAGAGCCTCGCCTTCAGAGTGTTCTTTTACAGACAGAAGGCTAATTAATATGCCACTGATACTATTTTTGGATTCATGATAAGTTGGATCTAAGTCCATGATATTAATGTTATATTGTTGATACACAAATAAACCTTCAAATGACACAACATGGCATAAAAAATACAGGCCAAATTCTTGACATTCCAACCACATGAGCCAATAATTTCACAAAAGAACATATGTTCAAATTGGGAAACTGTACACTTTACTCCCCGAAATTGGCTAATTTTAAATTTGATAGCTGCTACAGGTCCCAAAAAAGTTGATAAGGGATTTCTTAGAAAAGTAGAGTCTCTCAGAAATAAAGACGGACAGAGGCTTTTAAATCTGTTCTAGAAATCTGTGTAAAAAGAGACAAGGGACAAGGTCAAAGACGTTTATTGGATGCCTGTGGTCTTTAGGCCCTCAGGTGATATCTGCATCACTCATTGTCATGATTGTGTGAATGGGCCCATGTGTGAATGTGACTAAATGGGCCCAGAAAAACTTCCAGAAACCACTGTCAGTAAACACAATTTCCCATGCCATCATCAGATGCCATCTAATTGTCAGGATCCGGTCCGAAATGGGGGTTACTCCGGTCCAGGATCCGGACCGGAGTTTCATTGTTGTCATGTGTAATGTTCCCTAATCGTTCTCCCTAATGTTCCCTAATCCCTAATTGAAGTTATGTTCCGTGTTCACCAGTGTCTACGTCTCGGATGTCTCCCCTGTCCTGTGAGTCACCATTAAACCCCTGTTCCGTGATGTCAGGTGAAAGCGTCCTCCATTCCTCGTCACTCTTCGTCCTCCTCTCCGTTCACCCGCCACGTCATGCCCGCATGGACGTGACACTAATGTCACTTCATCAACTTCTCATCAGAGCCTGATCCATATTATCCACCCTCAACCTTGTTTTCTCTCCATTTGTTTTGCGTATAACTGCAATCAGATTCCTTCGTATTGCTGACATTCTCAGTCCCTGGTCGCCCATGACATAAAGCTCTATCATGCTAAAGGAAAGCTATATTTTATAGAGAAGTGGGGTTGTCCTTGTGGCCCAAGTCTCCTTTGAAATCAACTTATCAGGGGGAGAGCCAGAGGGCGCATTTGCAGACGTGCCTGAGCATCCAGGAGATACAGGAGGCAGGACGGCAGTGGACGCACAAGGTGATAAATAGTTCAGACAAGGGTAATGCAAAAGGTGTAGTCAAGCAAAAAGGGTCGGCGTGAAGCGTTTCTCAAAAAGCAGAAGAAAAGGCAAGCAACAACAAAGGAACGGATTCACAATGATGAGCGGGCAAGGTTCCAAGAATTTATAGAGGAGGTTGACCACTTTGTCTTTCCGGGTAGCCTTGCGGGCACCCGCGCAACCAGGAACCATGACAGAAATGGTAAAGTGTTCTAGGTTCAGACAAGTCCAAAATTGACATTCTTGCTAGTAATCATGGACACCATGTCCTCCAGGTTACAGAGGATGTAGACCTTCCAACGTGCTTTCAGCATTCAGTTCAAAAGCTGGCATCTCTGATTGTATCGGGGTACATAACTGTGTTTTGGAAGAAATTATGAATACTGAAAGGTATATAAAGTTTTTAGAGCAACATAGACTGCACAAGTAGTAAGTTCCTCCATGTCCATATGGTGGTACTATGTCTGCTTTGTCTTGTGTGCACCTTGTCTATTTTAAAGTTTAAATAGCTGGAAACTGAATTTCCCTATGAGATGAATAAAGCATCTGTCCAGCATCTGTCTATCTAAATGTTGTCTAAAATTAAGCATATTTCAGGCTTTGGGTATTTAAGCAGGACAATGCAAAACCGCATATTGCAACTATTATAACAACATGGCCTACACCATGGAAAAGATGTCCATGTTCCAACTCTTTTTTTTTTTCAGACAACTTTCTTTTTTTTCAGACAAGTTTACATTTTTTAATGAGCTCATTTTGTGTATAAACGTAAGATGTCTTTTTTTTTTTTTTTATCATGGTATCTGAATGTGATTTGTATGTCTTTTAGTGTTCATTTTACTCACATTGAAAAATGTCCCAACTTTTGTCCCAGAATTTGGGTTGTAGTACATTTAAAATTATTGATCACTAATAAAATATGTACATTTTAAATACCTGAATTCTGTTGTCAGGAACTGTAATTATATAACAATATAACAATATTACAAGCTCAAAACTAAAAAAGTGATACTTACCTCATAGTCCAGGTCAAGGTGGTCAAATTCTCCATTAGTGCGGAAATGCTGTGTGTGTTGATCGAGGGTGAAGTTCACGTTTCTTCTGTAGCGCTCAATCACCACCGAATGCCAATGATGGTCATCTAGCAGACTGCCGCTGGTCACCGATGTGTGTCCAAGGATGGAACCATATTGATTACTGCCTACAGTTACAGTAGTGCAAAAAAGGTACAGAGAGACTTGTGGTCATTCATTATAAGTTTGTTAACTTATTTTAAAAATACTTTGTTCTGTGGGAAAATTTTGATAGTTTTTCTTTTCCCCAGAAATCTGACATCTGAGTCCCAGATAATATGTTGCTAGAATTTTTCTAACGGGAGTTTAATTCCCTCACTTTTACATACTTGCGGATGTTATTTATCTACTGTTAATGACATAAGGAAGCAGAGATTGTTTAATCTTTTCCAAAATTGTCAGAATGTCAGTCTCAAAACATATCAGACCCCTGACACTATTGTCAACCTGCCGCTAAGCAAGGGCTATGTATCAAGTATTTACATAAATACATAAAGAACACAAGAAGAAAAAAAAAGCCTTTGTAGGTGCCTGTGTGTTGAAAAAGACCCTTTTTGTTTGTGTGTTGTTATTTCGGTCACCCAGAACATGATCTTAATATTTTTATAAACAGGTTCAAATGGAAGGGGCTAGATGATTGGCAACTCTGTTTTATCTATTTATTTATGTAAATAAATAGACATAATTACAAAATGTCCCATACTTAGTGCCAGGTTGGATATAATGCAGATATCTTGGTAATATACATATTTAAAAATTTGAGCTTAAAATGTATGTAAAGCAGTGGGGAAAAATCATCACGCAGACATGCATTATTAAGTATTCAGCCAATGATACAGATATGCATTAAAAACCACTCAGCCAAATTTGAATAAAAATAAAAAAGATGCAATAGATGTTTCATTCAAATTAACCTTGTATACTGTATTTGACTAGTCAAAAACAGTTGCACTAATCACTAATTACCTGTCTGATGACCATGGCACTGAAAAGGAGTTGGTAAGTGAGCCAGCCAAACTGAGATCAATAGAAAACTGTGCAATGTAGGTTTAATAACTCATGATAGATCTAGCCTTTCTAGTCATAGTGTTAGGGGTTAGGATCATGTTATGAGGTGGGCACACCCACAAATTAAGTTTTAACTCCATAATTCAGTATAAGTATGTATTACGGGTTCATTTTTTTTTTTCCTTTATACTTCAGAATGTAATAAATATACATGGGAAGTGACAAGGTAAAAAAATGATTGAAACCTATTCAGTGAGTATTAAAGATGAAGGACGTGTCTAGCAGAAAAAAAATGTTCTTGGGAAAGAGTTTTTTGTTTTGTTTCTGTGCTTCACTATTGATTCAAAGACTGATTATATGACATTGTTATAAGAGCTGAATGCATTTCTGATTAATTCACTTGGGGTGACATGACTATGCTGGCTTTACAGATACTATGCCTTTCCACCATGTCCAGATGCTGCTGACAGACCTGCCAGCAAGTATCTTAATGAGGCCTGATCACTGAGAGGCTAACCCAGGTTTATCTGCAGAAGCAGCTTGGCTCTCCTGAGCTCCAGGGTGATGTAGTCGCCTTGCTGGCCTTCCCCGTGGAGGATGACACCCTCGCTTTCTGAGGTCTTGAACTTCAGGGCGATGACGTCCTTTAGGATCTTCATCTTCTTCACTTTAAAGCGGTAGGAGATCACCCCTTGGCCATCAAAGTTAATCACATCTGCCCCTGAAGAGGAGAAAAGTGAGAAGAAGGTGATGGAAGGGGCCAATAGGAGCCTCACTGCTGATTGTGCATCACAGACATTTAAAAGGTAAATGATGAGTTGATGAGTTGACTAACAGAAACCAACAGATGAACTGCAACTGGAATCACAGTATAAACTACAGTGTAGTGGGAAGAAATTTCAGCATCTACACACCTGCTGACAAAGCCTTTCTGCTTATTGTACAAAAAAAAAATTTTAAAAATGCACAAAAGACTGACTCCTTATCTGCTTTTTTAATTTCCTATGAAGGTAATTATAGATATAAAGCATAGGGGATGGCAATGAGTGTGATATTGCCACCCGAAAGGATTAATGTGAATAAGTGTTCAGCTTATACTTTTTAAGAAGCCATTGATTTAACTTGATCCACTCTTAATTAAAACCAAAATAATCATGGTTCTTTATATCATGGTGTGTCTCATGTAAACAGGATCTCTAAACAGCTTTGATGGCGTAGTCAGCTAACACCCCCAACTGACATCACTACTTAACTCATAAACAACAGTAATATTTTTCACAATCTGAATTGTGCACCATAAACTGCTGCTACTGGTGAGCAGAAAGTAGTATGGAAGCATGCCAATCCGAAAAAATAATAAAAAAGATTCGGCTTCAATTAATATTTTGCAAGTCAACACACTGCGCATAATTTCTTTTTCAGAACATCTTTGCACGTTCGCTGTTGGTCCGCTGAAGGTGCAGACTGTGATGCCAGGTTTTTCCGAACGTCTAGTTTACGTCCATAGGACATCTGTATAAGGGCTCATTCTAGTCCAAATAAAGTTGTTTTGAATGTGTTTTCTTCATAATATTTAAACTAATGATATAATTTTTTTACAGGTCTACTGTTTCTAGGCACTGTGCATAACTGGAGTACCATTTCAGGAGGTGTATTGTTCCAGTTAATTTTCCCACAGCTTCATTTAATTGACTCAGCAGCAGATCTGGATATGCATATGCATTTTACAATTATTTTTATTTTAACAGGTCCTCCACATATCATGCTTTACACAAAAATAAATAAATAAATAAATAATCTAGGCCCACTCATTTCTTTGCATGTTTATTAATTACAATCACTAACTATATCCTATGTATATCACCAACTATGTCCAAATACAAAACAACATTTGAGAGATTCTAGTCAAGTCAAGAGACAGCTTTCATGTCATCCACCTCTACATCTAAATTAAAACATTTCAACATCACTGACTTGTCTTAAAGGCAAAAACGCCTATTTTTTCACTGCACCAGGAAACACACTTTTACTGCTTGTATATACATATAAATAACCTGGATACATATAGGATGTTTAATCACAAATAATAATTAGGTGTACATGGATGGAGCCCAATTATAAGGACCTGCGGAGCAACCGATCGGGGCTGTGACAATTATGTGGATCCTGTTACTTACCTCCTGTATGTTTTTCAGTTCCTGGCCATCGCCACATGCCTGCAGATTTGTTTCTGTTAGTGCCTTTGTTGTTTTGGCCCCTGTGCCATTTTTCCCTTTGTGTAATAAATCATTGTTCCCAGTATGTCCCATTTCTGCGCTTCCCCGTCAGCCCGCGGTCGTGACAGTTCACAATGACCGAATTCAGACAAGAATTAGACCTTATACGGAGCTCCTGTGGAGGTCCTGGTACGTTTGGAACACGTATAAAAAAACACATCATCTGGTGTCACAGTCTGCACCTTCAGCAGACCAACAGCGGACGTGCAAATAAGAGATTTGGATCAAACACAAACTTTAATGAGAGGCTGGCTAGTCTATGGTCTATAACTGAGACGGGAAAAAATGATTTGCATCAGATGACTGAAGAATAATACAGGATAATACAAAGTCTGGTGTTGGTCTGTGGTTTATAGTCAAATGCGTAATAGCCCAATTCAATTCAAATGATGGAGAACAGTACAGGAGAAGCAAAACGAATGGCCACTAATGGCACCTTGGCATCTGTCGTCATCTTTTCAGCCAACTGTTTCTTTGTGAACTTAGTTAAAGTTATTCATCATTGGATGAAATTGCAATGTCAAAAAAAAAGAGAATCAATTAGGCCAGTTTTAAGAAGATACTATGAGCTGCTTTAGTCCACTGGTGATGCAATATATAATATGAAATAGAACACACCACATACTCCCCAGTGTTTATGTAATGAATTCTTTCACCCAAGCAGGCGCCCTATTATCAGTTCAAAAAAGATCACAGTGAATTCTGTTCCGCAAAAGGAAAAATATATATTTTGGGGTGAAATTTTGCTTTTTAAGTAGGCGTGATTGTGGGAAGGCTAATGGTACAATTAACTACCACTGTCTACGAAAAAAAAACAGGAGCGGATTTAAAGGTTAGTGTTGGGTATTCCGGGTTGCATTCACCAGCGTGTAATTTATTTCTGTCAGCATAGGCCGCCCGGGCTGCACTTTGTGCAGTGAGATGTCAGTCTTTTCCCATGATGCCTTCTTGGCAGACATGCTCACAACATTTGGCAAATAGTCACAGCGCCTTGTGCATTTAAAAAGGGAACAATACAGCCATTCACGCTGCCCAGGTGCTTAACACCAATTAAAGAAATGATTCAAATTCTGGTCACCCTTTTTTCTGGCCACTGAGCCCATAGTCTCTTGGTTACGAAATCAAATATAATTGCATCTCGCAGTTCTGCAGATGGTCTTGGTTTTCCTGAATTGCTTTGGAGACACGTTCTCAAAAAATCCAAGGCCATCCTGTCTGATTGCAACCAGATGCAGCATTCCAAATTCTTCACTTCATTATCTGCACCCATCCCTCTTTTATCTTTCCCACAGTCTGACTGTTACACGATTATCCTTGAGGAATCCTTTATTCTTCAATGTTAACATTTACCTTTTTATCCAGAGTGTGGGGTGGTAATGTCGGTTGTCAGCCTTCTACAGCTTTGCTGTAGCACGACCCCATGCTGCAGTCAAATTGCCATTTGGCTGCATGACAGAGAGTGAACTGATCTGAACTTTCTCAGAACAAACAGAATCGCAAAGGCTTCGTACATCTTTGAAGATAACATTTCCTAATTGCTCATCTATGAACACTCTGGGACGTGTTTTCCACTGTGAAAAGTTCCACTCCATCTTAAAAGGTGAACAATCACATTAGTCAGATTTAAAAAGATAAAAGGCCAGGACCTATGATGTCTGAACATGCTCATAACACTAATGCTTAAATCCCTGGTGGTACTGTTGTCACTTTAACATTAATTATTGCATAAAGGCTGTGCAGACGCCCCTTATCCAGAGCGACTTACAATCAGTAGTTTCAGGGACACCCCCCCCGGAGCAACTTAGGGTTAAGTGTCTTGCTCAGGGACACAATGGTAGTAAGTGGGATTTGAACCTGGGTCTTCTGGTTCATAGGCGAGTGTGTTTCCCACTAGGCTACTAGCACCCTACTACCACCCTATATATATGCATAATTTTAGGATGGCCTAGCGGTTGAGGAAGCGGACCCATAATCAGAAGGTTGCCGGTTTGAGTCCCGAACCTACAAGGTGCCACTGAGCAAAGCAACGTCCCCACACACTGTTCCATGGGTGCCTGTCATGGCGGCCCACTGTTCACCAAGGGTGATGGGTTAAAAGCAGAGGACACATTTCGTTGTGTCACCGTCTGCTGTGCTGCAGCATTTCACAATGACAATCACTTCACTTTCACTCACTTTCAGTTTTATAGGCATCTTCCTTCAGTAAAAAATCTCAGCGTCAAAGTGGCCAAAAACAATCACAGAATCAGCAACAGCTCTGAATGACCGTAGAGGGCTGTCACAGATCACCGCTCATTACGGACAGGAGAGCCGCCATGGCGATAGGCAGGGAGCATGCGTGCGGCGAGAGAAAGCATGGGGGACTAATTCAATTCCCACTCTGCACCCCGCTGAGAAATGATTACTCTGGTAATGTGCGACTGTGTGTTTTGTCTGGGCGATTACAGCGCATTCCTCTGTTCACTCCCCAAGGCGATTCCCCTTTGCCCTCATCAAGAGCGCATTCATCCATTCTCCCTGATCAACAAGGTCAGGGGAATGCATTCGTTCTCATTCTCATTCTGTGCTTCATATCCATGGCAGGCCCTGCTTACTTATCTAGCTTGTTATTATCTTTTTTTTTTGTTGTTTTGTTTTACACAAAAATGAGAATTGAATATCTCCATCTTTATTTTTCCAGACAGCAGTCTAAATTACGGCCCTGAGGAAAAAACTAAACTTTTTGTCCTTAGATTTGAGATGGGAAAGAAATAAAGTTTGCAGACTTTTTAAAATCCTATTTGAGGGTGTAGTCCATCTTTATCGGTGTCAGTGATCAGCAGTTTGTGAAATATGGGGGCACTCGCCTGTGCTGAGTGAATGGCGACGAGACACATCCTGACAAGAAAACCATCACAAGCACCCAGGGCCCTGGTGGAGAGTAAGGGGCTTTGAACAATGATACATATCTGAGGCAGCCAGCCTTCATTCGTATCTGTCACACGCACAAACATCTGGAGCTGCCCGGCGCTCAGGTTTGTTCACATTGTCACTTTCTCAAGAACTAGAACAAAAGTGGTATGGATGACTGCAATATTGTCTGATATTCACATGTGTGAGGAATCCAAACATCAGTCTAGATTTGATGTTAATAAAAAAAAAATTCAGAGGTAAAAGCATGCGCAAATGATAAATTCCACTTTTTACTGTCAGGTTCTCATTATTCTATTAAAATGGAACTTATTCTTTTGCTTAGGTGAGAAAATGTGCAATAACTATACTTTGCACTATTATATACATTTAATGCTGTCTTTCATTAAAATCAATAAATCATTTTGTATTCTCACTCACAATCTGTTCACTATATTTCATGTATATACAGTATAATACATATATATTTGACATTTGTAACATGGGATATACAGTACATCAAAAAAGTAAGTACCCCCCTCACATTTTTGAAAATAGTTTTCATTACATTTTTTCTTTTGGGCAACACTGAAGATTTGATACAATAAAAAGTAGTCAGCCTCTCTCATACAGGTTCAGCATGGCACCTCGTATATAATATCTCTCTGAGGATCAGAAGAATCCTGGCATAGGCTACAAGAAGGTTGCCACACCCTAATACAGCAGTTTTACAGAACAGGTTTCACTCAGAACAGGCCTCGCCATGGTCCACCAAAGAAGGACGTGCTCAGCATCATATCCAGAGGTTGTCCTTTGAAAATAGATGTACGAGTGCTTCCAGCATTGCAGCAGAGGTTGAAGAGGCGAGGATTCAGCCTATCAGACCATTCGCCACACACTGCATCAAAATGGTCTGAATGCTGTCATCCCAGAAAAAAAAAGCATCTTCTAAAGAAAGACAAGCAAGATTACATTACTGGAACCATGTCCTGTGGTCTGATGAGACCAAGATGAACTTATTTGGTTCAGATGGTGTCAAGCGTGTGTTGCAGCGACCAGGTGAGAACTACAAAGACGAGTGTGTCTTGCCTCCAGTAAAGTACGGTGGTGGGAGCGCCATGGTTTGGAGCAGGGTGAGTGCTGCCGGCACTGGGGAGCTACAGTTCAATGAATTCAGGGCAGGATCCTTTCCCTTCACAAACTGGGCCGCAGGGCAGTATTCCAACATGATGACGACCCCAAACACGTCTCCAAGATGACCACTGCCTTGCTAAAGAAACTGAGGGTGAAGGTGCTGGAGAAGCGCAAGACCTCTAACAACCACCAGCTCTATGATGATGTCATGGAGGAGTGGAAGAGGAATCCAGTGCCGACCAGCACAGCCCAAACAGCACAACAACAAGTAATAAGAACTAAGTAGCCAAACTGAAAACACAAGACATGAACTTCAAAACCCAAACACAGAAACACATATACATACATACACAGAAATAAAATCAAGGGGCTCACAATCTAAATCTTACATTGCCATTAAATGAATAAACCAAAAGGAAGCCTAAAGAAACTTATAATACATCCATATAAATAAATAGGGGTGTACCTACTTTTCCTGCCAACACTTTTAGACGTTAACGGCTGTGCGGTTAGTAGCATATTTACTGTCATACAATCTGTACACTGACTACTTCACACTACGTTACGTGTCATTTTATTCAGTGTTGCCCCAAGAAAAAATATTTACAAAAATCTGAGGAGCTACTGTACATGCATTTTAAATGGAATTACAAATGAACAATGCAAACACCACGGCTAAGTTCAAGTTGAACTGTAAACTTGTCACGAGAAAACTTTGATTTAGGTTCTTCAAAAGGAAAACGATTTTGTATTAGTATTGTTGCTAAGAAACAGCAGTAATCATTTACCTGACCAGTTAAACATCCAATGATATTTAAAGTGTTTTATGCTGCTACTTTATTTAGCCTTTGGGATGCATTCATTGAGCACATTTATTATTATCTTGGCCATATTTAAAAAAAAATGGCATACTTTATTCAGAGCAGTTTAGAGAAAAATTACTGCTGATTAGAGGGCTATTATGGACATGGTTCGAATCTAAACTATGACAGACAAACAACAAGATGAGTGAAGCAAAGTGTCTGGTCTCTGTCCATCAACACCTTGGCTGAACAGGGAAAAATCTGGCCAAATAAATGGCTCAAAAAATGGAAACATACGCTCAAATAACCGGGTGTTGAACAAGCAGACCCAGAGATCGAATCAATGACAGGATTTGACCTTCTAAAAACGAAAGGTGAGAAGCCTTTCATCCATAAGATATGAGAGGTGACTCTGTGCTGGGCAGGGCTGGTGAACAGTGCTTTAAAGAGGATGCTTGTACTTACAGTAAGGGCAGCCGTAGATTTCAAGGCGAAGCCCGATCCGTCCCTCCGAACTCCAGTCCAAAGGAACGATGCGTAAGTATCGAGCCACGACGGGATGCTGCAGGTCATGACGAACAACGCTTTCGGTGTTTGAGTTTCCTGCGAAAGCCTGCAAAGGCAGGATAACAAATTATTGCCTCTTAACTTGGACAGACTTGTCTATTGAAGAATAAATCACATCATCGGAGCGCTCATCGGCATCCCATAGCAACCCAATGCAATTCCAGGCCCTTTTACTTTTTTATAAGCTCAGTGCAACGCGCGCCCTCAGTCATTAAATAAAGAACAGCCTGCACAGTTCAGTATTCCTCATGCGAAGCGGCTGTGTCTCAAGCTGCGAAGATTTATTCCAAGTCGCATTAACAGATCCCGTCTGACACTGGCATCGGGGCGCGGGACATTGGGGACCTCCGGGTCCTTTCATCTCGGACGCCGGGGGGGCACGGGTGGGGGGAGGTGACGTTGGAGCAGAGTGTGCTGTAGGGATCGCCAGGCCGCCCAGCTGAACTCGGCGGCCCGAACAATCGCCCGAGTCGCGGCGTGATGGAGATTGCGCTGGTTTCCCATTCAGTGGAGGGGAACTCGGCGGGAGAGATGGAACTTGTGGGATTAGAGATAAGCGCTGGAGCGCCTCAGAGCTGAAATGATGCGGATTAGGTGGGTCATAAGAACGCGACTGCCAGGAAATGGACTTTGTGGTACAACCCGGGATTTCTCGAGAGGAACAATTGTCGTCGTGGCAGCGTCTGGCACAGACTTGACCTTAATGTTTGCGGCGCTGCTTAGACACATTTTGCTCCTGCATTCACTTTCCTCTGTGACACAATGAACCTTCAGCAAAGGTCTGTGTGGTGTCTTAGATTCCGTGCCTTCGTGATGAGGGGAAAAATAATCCATATTATTAATCTGCCTCCATTGTTCCAATTTCTCTCCCGCCGCTTAAGCATGATTGTGCCCCCTCTCGCTTACTCTCTCCCTCACCGCAAACTATGCACGAGTCACATGAAATAAGTCGATTCCGTTCTTCTTAATTCCTTCCCTAGCAGAGACCTTAAACAGTCAGCAAGTGTGTAATTAGTTGGCAAAATGTGAAGGCACCCTGAGAGCTTAGCTGTCTGGCATGTTGTTTAATCAAGCACCTTCACAATTTAAGGCACAAAGGCCAAATGGAGATAGCAGCGGTCTGGGTTTAGGCGTCAAGCCAGCTGTAACTATCACACGCACCACATTTATTGGTTTCCCATGGTATAATTAATGCCCTTGCCACTTTTCTGACGAGGCGCACGAGACAGACTGCTTCAAGTCTGGTCTTTTCAATGGCTTTAAAACAACCTTGGGCAGCCTGAAGAGTATTGCGTCTTCGATGCTGACTGCATGCGGGTTCTCTAAATAAACATATAAAACCTATCTGACTAGTCAATGATGAACAAAAAGAACACTTTAATGGTGTGAAAACCTAGAATGAAACCATTGCTTTTTGGCTGAACTACATGGGAGATCCTCTGTTAGAACAACAATAATTGATCACATTAATTAGAAAAGCAGCGTGTGGTGCCAAGACTTATTTACAAAAGCAAAGGTTAAAAGCAAGGTTATCTTTGTCTAATAAAGACATTATGGGCCCTAATTTGAAAGGTGCTAGATCTAGCAGTATGTACTAAACATTCAGTGCCTTGACTGAAATACCAATGTACAAACTTAATTTGAATGCCCCTCCCACTGTGCAGGCTCATTTACATATCAGCCCCTACACTGTGTAATCTAATTTACTTGGAAATCACCCAAGTGCACCTTGAATATTCAGCAAATAACTAATCTGTTAACTTCGCATGCAACATGTGTGTGTGTGTGTGTGTGTGTGTGTGTGTGTGTATAAAACACACTGCTGTCCTCACAAATGATGAGAAGATGTAACTGTACATGTCAGCAGCCATATCTCATGCTGTGCTAAGAGACCATAGGAGACATATTCACTTTCAGGGCAATACCTTACATTAACAATTCAATTTTTCTCAATTTTTGACTGTTTTACACAATACCTGACTCTTGGTGGTTAATACAATCCTACAGGGGAAAAAAACAGAACAGCTGCTTTTAATACTACTGTGTGAACCCAAAGCCATAATTTAACGACACCAATTGAGTTTTAAGAGACAGGGCAATGTGTCTTTTTAGCAAAAATGTGGTCCAGTATTTAAGAGATAGCATTGTCTTTCCACTGAAAGCCTTTCTCCTCCCGGGTCATATATGGCGGATAAAAAAGGTCCTCTGCACTCACGCTGCACACTGCCAGAGGAGTGGCCGCTTCATGCATAGACTTGTGAACAGCTGGGTGCCTCCTCTGTGGCACCTGCTGATTCTACAATTAGACACTTTCTGGAAGTTCTGGGCAGTTCTAAAACTTAGCCAGCTCACTGAGAGAATAGGTCATTTAATAATGACTGTTTGTTTGACGTGGTGCAGTCTAACCTCCTTTCTGATCACTGATCCACTCAACTTCCCCAATTGTTCCTTCCCTATGGGCTGAAGGTAACTTTCCCAGTTTTGGTGTTCATTAAAAATGTTTATGTATAAATACATTTACGGCATTTATCAGACGCCCTTATCCAGAGCGACTTACAATCAGTAGTTACAGGGACAGTCCCCCCCTGGAGCAACTTAGGGTTAAGTGTCTTGCTCATGGACACAATGGTAGTAAGTGGGATTTGAACCTGGGTCTTCTGGTCCATAGGCGAGTGTGTTACCCACTAGGTTAATAGGCTACTACCACCCTAAATAAGGTGTGATGATTTACAGGTTTCTTTTACTTCTGTGAACATTTTAACCTCTACTGACAAACATGAACAAATTAACAGAAAAGAGGTTGACTAATCAGAATATTCATTAAATAACAAAGGCACAAATAACAGAATTCAGATCTCCAGGAACAGGAAACAAGAAGCAGATCTGATGTGATCCACAAGGCATATTTGTTTGTAGATTGATCACAGAAAGACATCATATGACAGACCCACATCTTCTCTCGGTCCTGAACAACCGAGGCTCCGTTTGGAACAACGTTTGGGCTTAAATGTAAATGTTAAGTCTGGCACATCAATCGGCCATGTGCCCTGTAGTCAAAACGGCATTATTCTTACGAGAGCGAATCACAGGGTGTACAGTCGTCTAAAAAGAAACATCCCGCGGGCGTCTACTGATCTCAGCAGGGGAGGACAGATGCGGCAGTGGCACGGATGTGTGTTTGAGTGCATTAAATCAAAAGGTTTCTTCAGCATTGTGCTCCGAAGAGAAGCGCAATACTGTTGGGGCAAGTCAAAAATTGCCAGCACAAGAACTCCGCAGTCACTTTCATTTAGGACAAGAAGAGACACTCGGTTTTGAGCTCATTTCAAACTTGACTGTAGAGGTGATAGTAGACTCCATATGTAACATAAGGAGTGTCCATCAAAAATCCATGATCATGAATTGTTACCCGAGGAAAAACTGTGTGTTCTATGGTAACACTGTGTGGCCTCATTTGAATGGCCTCATGATTCATGACAGGTTGGCCACGCCTGTCTTCAATTATGGGCAGTGATAACAAGGGAAACATCACTGCAAACATTGCATGATTTATCCTATGATTTGAAATTAGCAGTTTTCACAGGTTTTTATAGTCACAACTAAAACCAGGAGAGTTTCTGGAGTCGTGGTGCGCTGCCATCATCTGGATTGTTTAGTGTAAGATGGCAATCCGAGCTTTTTTAAGTCAGTCTTTGTCTAGTCTTCTTGTTATGACATTATGAAACATGTTTGATATTGTTGTAAGACTTTTTGTTCATGACGTGCATTGTCAGCAACATTAGATGAGTTCTGACACTAGCCTGACAAGAATCATTAAAAACAGGAAAAACTTGTCTGAGAACTGGAAAACAGAAGAGAACTCTTGTAAATAATGACCCTGCAAGAGCTTCAACAGTCTTCATAAAACCGTAGTCTGTGACCAGAATGAGTAAAATCTTCTGACACGTCCTTCAATGTGAGAGCTTGTGAGCTAACAATTCTTCTTATGCATGGGTAAGATAAGTAGCAACCATCTGAATATGGTCTGAATACCATCTCACAAGGCTGATTGCACATTCACACAGTACTGCAAGTATATAATCATTCTAACAGCTAAATCTTGTAGTATTTACATTGTTTATGTCTTCAGGATTTTAGTGTCATGATAGATAATACTGTGCGCTAACAACAAAATAGAAAAAAAAAAAAGGGGGGGGGGGGGGTCTGGCTTGCGAAATATGTTTTTCTGCAGGTTTCAGCAAATGACATTTGCATCTTTAATTTATTTAAAAAAAAATTCAGACTAATTTCACATCCCCACTGGTAAAGTATATTTCAGTTACAGTGGGGCAAAGAAGTATTTAGCAGGCACATATTTAGAGACCTCTCTGTGAGAGACAGAATATAAAAAAATCCAGGAACTCCCATTGTATGTTTTTTGACATGTATAATGGTGCAGAAAAACTGTATTTCGCACCTACAAACAAGCAAGAATTCTGGCCTTCACAGACCTGTTTCCTCTTCTTCAAGATACTCTTCTATCCTTCACTCGCTACCTGTATTAATTGTACCAGTTTGAACTCTGTATCTGTATTAAAGACACGTGTCCACACCTTCAAACAGTAAAACGTCAACCTCCACCATGGCCAAGACCAGAGAGCTGTCTAATGACACCAAGTCTACAAGCAGCATGGGGAGAAGATACAAGATACAATCTCTCTCTTGACCTGAAGCTCCATGAAAGATCTCAGCTTGTCGGGTAGAATGTGATCTTGAGAATAGTGAGAAAACAGTCCAGAACTACATGGGGGGGGGTTAGTCCTTAGGACAGCGGTTACCACAGTAACAAAGGTAACTATTAGTAATAGGTAACTATTAGTAATACACTACGCTGACATGGATTAATGTCCTGTAGCACTCCAAAGGTCACTCTGCTTAATCCAGCACATGACCAGATCCATTTAAAGTCTGCCAGAGACCATCTGGATGATCTAGAGGAGGATTGGGAGAATGTCATATGGTAAAATGAGACCCAAATAGAACACTTTGGTATAAATTCCAGTTGCCATGTTTGGAGGGGAAGAATGATTAGTTCCATCCCAAGAACACCACACCCACTGTGAAGCATGGGGGTGGAAAATGTATGCTTTAAGGCTGCTTTTTTGCAAAAGGGGACAGGACAACTGATTCATATTAGGGAAAGAATGAGTGCGGCCATGTATTGTGAGATCTTTCCATCAGCATCGAAGATGAAATTTGAAGATGAACATGAAGTCCTGCAGGCAAATAATCCCAAACACATGTCACAGGGGGAATTCGATGACGTACTTGCAGACATACTTTGGACGTGGGGATAAGCCGTCGTACCGGTAGAGGACACTGGGCGAGCGGGGCAGGAGGACCGGAGGCGCCTGGCTGGCGAGGAATGAGGACGCAATGGACACGCTGCAACGCAGCAGGGAGTCAGTTCGGGATCTTTGGGAAGGACCGGGGCAGAGGAGAACCGGAAGACGGCGGGGTTCAGGATGGTCCGGGATCTTGGACTGGACGGGAGGAAGGTAGGGGAGCATGGAATCCCGTCTTAACCGATGGGTCAGGTAGGTTCAAGGTCAGGGGCAGGTAGAGGTTGTAGCCAGGAAGTTCCGGTCGGGGTTCTTTTCGTGGTTTCCAGGGGATCAGGCAATTCTCGAAGTCATGGGCAGGCGAAGGTCGTATTTCAGGAATCACAATTATCTTAGGTCGGGGGTGAGAGAGCTAGCGTCTCTGGCGAGTAAACTCATACAAAGAGCGGGTGTGTCTCCTTGGGGTTACCTCACTTTTATACTTGCCACCGCCCGCCTCCATTTCCTCTTCCGGGTCGTCGTCTCCCAGGCTGGTGAGGTACCCTCTAGCGGGCTGGAGGCACGTTGGCCATGACAGAGAGTCTATAGCCTTGTTAGTCAACCAGACCTCAATACATAGAGAATATGTGCCCAGCAACAGCCCCAAAACCTCACAGCTCTTGAGAAGATCTGCATGGAAGAACGGGCCAAAGTACCAGCAACAGTGTGTGCCAACCTGGTGAAGACCTATGGGAAATGCTAGGCAGTGTTGGTTAAGGAAGTGGCCCCGTAAGGTTGCCGGTTCGAATCTCGATCCAACAAGGTGCCACTAAGTTGAAGTATACCTATGATGAAAATTACAGACCTCTCTCATAAGAGTTAAGATGTTGTGTTGGATGTTGCTTCGAAATGATGACTTCTGATGCCTATGTGTACATAATTATGTTGAAATGAAATACTGTTTTATATTCAATAAAAACTATTTTGATGGTACACTAGGCTTTTGACATTTGCTTTGGGTTTGGGCTCTTGCTGAAGATAAATCATCTTCTGGACAGCAACAGGCATTTCTGTCTTCCCTCATCCACTTTTCCTTCTATTTTTACAAGGCTTGTAGTCCCAGAAGACAGCAACCTTATGCCGCCGCCTCAACACTTTAAAGATGCGTAAGGCTACTGCAGTGTCAAGCTTGTGCAAAACACTGTGCTTAACACTGAAGCCAGAAAGCTACAGCCTGGTCCCCTTGGACCATCACATTTCCCAAAAGCCATCTAAAAAAAGCCTGCAAGGTTTTGAAGCCCTACTATAAAAACAAGATTTGTGAAGCACCATGGAAGGTCCATGAAATAATAGAAGACAGTAACTCTTTTTAGGGTTGTCACATGCCTCGCTCTGCTTTCAGGTTCAGGAAGACCTTTCATGGGCAGGTTCAATAAAAAAAAAAACCTCCACACAAGTGATTTAATTATCCATGTGAGGGAAAAATAAACATTTAATATTAGCAACCCATGGATTTATGAAAACACAAGAATGCTGTGTTGCATACATTTCTAATAACAATTGTTTGTTTAAATAATTATTTTCAAATTAAATAGTGGGATGTGGTTGGAAACATCAGATCAGATCTTATGTATATATTTTTTTGCTGTATTATGAAAGTCTTACCACCAGAGGTGGAAAGAAACAAATTACATTTACTCACGTTACTGTAATTGAGTAGTTTTTGTGCGTAATTTATTGTTGTTTTTAAAATATGTAATTTTACTTTTACTCAAGTACATTTTTACCCAAGAATCGTACTTCATTACATTGGAAAAAATGAAATGCTGAAGAAAAAAAACCCTGCCTGAACTGAAAGGAAAACGCGCAGGTTCACGCGCGGCATAGTTCTCTGAATGCGGACAGCAGCGCCTCAACATGAAACAAGGCATCACTTCCGGGTCAAAAAAAAAAAAAAAAGGTCTACACAACCACCAATGAAAAATGTATCCTGTACTTTTGGTACTTGTAATGAAATCTTCCGAAAATGTTTTTGATCTTTTGTTTTAATTTAATATCAAATTCACAATTTGTTTGACACAAACGACAACTTGACTACGTTCTGTAAAAGTTGCCCAGATAATTAGCATCAGTTTTTCCAATGCTGAGTGTCTGTAGCCTGAACTTTTACAGCCTGCAGAAAGCATGTTCAGGCTAAGTAGAATAACCTATACAGTGCATCATTGGCTGGCTAGCTCTAGGAAGAGTCCTGGTGGTTTTGAACCTCTTCCACCTATGGATGATGTGGGACACTGTGCTCATTGAGACCTTCAAAGCAGCAGAAGTTTTTCTGTAACCTTCCCCAGATTTGTGCTTTCGCAGATAATTCTGTCTCTGAGATCTACAGACAATTCTTTTTGACTTCATGCTTGGTTTTTGCTTTGACATGAACTGTCAACTGTGGTTCCTTATATAGACAGGCGTGTGCCTTTCCAAATCATGTAAAATCAAGTGTTTTCTCCACAGGTGGACTCCAACTAAGCTGCAAAAACATCTCAAGGATGCAATTGAGCTCAATTTTAAGTTTCATGGCAAAGGTTGTGAATACTTATGTACATATGTTCTCAGTTATTTATTTTTAATACATTTTTGCAAAACCTCAATGAAACTTTTTCCACTTTGTCATTATGGGGTGTTGTGTGTAGAATTCTGAGGAAAAAAAATGGAATCAATTTTGGAATAAGACTGCAACATAACAAAATGTGGAACAAAAGCTTTACACTCTAATACTTTAGTATTCTGAACAGGAGTGGTAGGGGTGGTAGTAGCCTAGTCGGTAACACACTCGCCTATGAACCAGAAGACCCAGGTTCACTTACCCCACTTACCTCCATTGTGTCCCTGAGCAAGACACTTAACCCTAAGTTGCTCCAGGGGGGGACTGTCCCTGTAACTACTGTTTGTAAGTCGCTCTGGATAAGGGCGTCTGATAAAGGCTGTAAATGCAAATGTAAACAGGACACATTATTCATTATTATTATTTCATCTGCAGTCAGTGTGCTCAGTTGTCAGTAAATCCAATTGACATACAACTGTTTGCTATTTAAAGAACAAAAAGGGCAGTTTGTTATTAAGGAATTGTTGAATATCTTCACAGTTTTGGATACTTTCATTTTGGCTATTTTTTCTCTTTTTGTACTGCAACGTTTCAGTTGGTCCATACAATTCAGAATTTGGTACTTTTGTGGCCAACTGTGCTGTTTTATGAGATTTTCTGAACATAGTTTGCACATTATACCACCTAAAACTTGAATGTCTAGTGCTGCATTGGATTTATGATTAAATTACTTGATGAAAAAAAGACTAAAGTAACAAAATAACTTTCACTCAAAGTAAATTAAGTATTTTTTGTAGGTTTTAGATGTGTACTTTTAATTGAGTAGAATTTAAGCAAAGTAAAGCTACTTTTACTTAATTACATTTTTAAGTACTCTTTCTACCTCTGCCTAGCACCTAGTATGATTTAGCATCTCTATAATATATAATAATGTAATAATGCTTCAATAATGCCCTACTGGCTGCCTGCCACAGCACTATGTGGCCCGCTGCCCTTGTTTATGTTGTGATTTATTCTTAAATTAGTTGCCTTGACCCTGCTTTTCTTTTCTATTGCTCCTTACCATGTGTTCCTTATTTCCTCAGTTCCCTTGTTTGGACATTGCCTCGTCCTTTGTGTGTGTATATGGGTCTGCATGCCACTTGCACTAGATTCTGGCATTGTGCCTGCCTGGGCCACGTCCCCTTTCTTTCCAGGTCCTTCCATGCAGTGAGACTAATAAGATACCATTCAATGTATTCTGCACAACACTGAACAAGGCAAATAAAATGTGGAATTGTCTTCTTGGTAATCATATGAAACTCTTTTATTTTTGCACCAATACATCAACTCAAGACAAATGGGATATCAGCTGGCGTGGTACCTGTCTTACAGCTATTCATTTTAAATGCTCTAGCTTCCCTGTGATGCTGAAGTGGTCAAGGGGTTTGCCTCCAGGGATGGTAAATTAGATAATCTAGAGATAATTTCCTATTTATGGTCTTAAATTGGTCTTGGGATATAGTGGTCTCTGAAGCATAACTTCACAAACTAGGAAAAGAAAAATTAATGTCTGGGCTGCATCTAAATGATCCCTCTAAATTAGCGGAGCCCTGTCACGCCACTGTGCTGCATTTGGTCTTTAAATGAAGCCTTAAAAAAAGTTTTCCATAAACTTAAACATAAGCTTTAGGAATAGCAGTTAAAGCAAATTAGAAATTTATGCAAATTCTACAAAATAATATTGTATGGGATTCATACGGTGTCATGACTTATCCAGCTGTGTAATAGGCTTTCAAAACTGTTTAGACAACTATTTATTCATGCATGGTTTTCAGAAATTACATTGTATGTTTTATGACATTTTAATTATTACATAGGTTGTTTTTGAAAACTGAAAAACTATATCTTGGACTGTCACAACATTTTAGTTGAATTTTAGTCAATGAAAGTGGTATTTTAGTCTCTTTCTTTTGGTAATGAAATTCTATTTAACCCAGTCAATATAGTATAAGTACCTAATAGAACAGACAAAAGCAACATTTTGTTTTTGTCAATTTCTTAATTAAAACAATTACTCAAGAATACTCTATAGACTCAAGAATATGTGTCTATTCCTGACACAGAAGACGCTTTGGTTTGTTCCATGTTTTTTGACCACACATTCTGTTTTCTTTTCCACTTCATTGTAAAGGATGTGCATCCAAACATAGCTTCATCATTTTCTCCCACCCATCTGCTTACCCATCAGAAGTATCCTGAAATAAGTGACATCATCTGTACGACTGGAAGGGGGATACAGGAAACATAAATACTGCATAATAATAATGTGATTAAGCAAGAGGAAATAACTTCTCATCTCATTTTCATCAATGACATTAAAGAGACATTTTTAATTTCATAAACCATACTTAGTCAAATACAATTATTACATTATCATACATTGCCCAAAATAATAAAATTGAAAATTACATTTTCAAAACCATCTCTCTCGCTCTCTCTCTTGTAATGAAATATTATTAATCTGGTTTTGGAAAAGTGCAAAAATAAACCTGAACAAAAAAACACTTATTACACAAACATATAATTTGAGCAAAAATGTGTCCTTGTTGCTTGTACTAATAAAAAGGTGAGCACAAAAGATGATTTGCAATGTTCTATTGAATTTTCTGTTCTGTTCTTTTCTTTTATTTTTGAGGTCATTGCTTTTAATTAAAAAGACGCTTGGATCCTTGCCGAGAAACACTATAGGACAACTAGAATAATTTTCTCAAGGAAAAAAACGAATCTGAAGTGACTCTCAACGGGTTCATTAAGCATTAAGCAAGTGACAAGTGAAGAACATGTAGTAAAAGAGTCAGGACCACACCCTGTTTTTATGTTCTTGTGGCACCTCTGACATATTACCATTGTGATTAGGGCTGCCATATGCCCACCCATGCTAACAAGAAACACATTTGCAAATGCAAATCTCTTACTAATATTAAATACTGACAACAGCATCGAACGTCCACCGTTCATTTGCAACGCGGCAACTGAACACAAATTCAGGTGATGGTGTAAGAGCAAGACATTGCACGAGGCAGGTAGTTTATCAGTGAATAACAAAATATATATCCTAAAATGTGTGTTTTGGGCAGTAGACACTCAGGAATGATGATGATGATGATGATGATTATGATCAGAACTTTGAAATTGCAGGCTTCCCGCTTTCCAATCTGGCATAAATGTTTCACCCTTCTCAAATGTCCTTCAACTAGCAGTGGCTGGAATGGTTGGAATTCAGAAATAATTTGACTTCCCCTGGTCAAACCTAATCATCATCTTAATTAAGTTACTTCACAATTTTCCAGAGCGAACCTAAAATATTGATTAAATGTAAAAATGTCAGATGAGGACAGAGTAAAACTAATGGTCTGAGAATTGTTGTTTCATCAGCCCACATGCACTTTCCTTTAATTAAGAGGCATTTTTTCCACCCACCTTTGTTACATCTAGTCCCATATACCCTCCTATATACATTTTAATAAAACATATATATTTATTTATATTTTAAATGTATCCATATTAAACAAATATGCTCAGTGTTATTCATCAAACGCATTCCATTTACACTCACCCATATGTTACCATCCTGATGATAGAGTTTCCAGTTCCTGCCTGTGTCGCTGTAGAGGAGCCGGTAGCGGGTGATCCAGTCTGAGCTGCTGTATCTTCCCTGGGTTGCTACTGAGGACACCTGCTTCCTGCTTCCTAGGTCAACCTGCAGCCACTGGTAGTGGTCAGTGTCTAAAGGAGACCAGCCCCCAGCGCCTGAAAGCAGAAACAGAGCACTTATCAAGCAGCGCAGTTTTTAATGGATCCCTCCACCAGCCTCTGGAGACATTATCTGAAGGTATTTCCATACCCTCTTCCGGAGCCCATGCCGGGACACTGGGTGCACGGTGGTGATAGACCCCACTGGGCACACACACACACACACACACACACACCATTCACTCACTCACTCACAGCTACAGACAATTCAGAGTAGCCAATTTACACGGAAAAAGGAAACTCGCAATTTGTATAAAGTATAATCTCTCAGATGCAGGCAAGGTTCCCTCAAGGTCAAAAGAAGCTGTTTACTGATATCCTGTCATGTACCTCGAATTGCAGACTGCTGTGTGCCATGGTGGTCCCTTAACAATTAAGTGTGTAAAGAGGCACTGTTTTTGTGCAAGAGATATACATTCAAAACAATAAATTTTTGATCTTATTTTTGAATGTCCACATGAGGACACATGAATTGTAAGTCAATTGGATTATTTTTTTAAAGGACCATTGTTTAAGTAGGGACTGCATTGTCAAATGATAAGGGCAGGAGTGGCCACCAGAGTAATCCAATATCTGATCCAATTATATGGTCATTACGCCCAGCTCGGGCTTGACCTGATAAGCAGGGAAAAAACTCACTGAAAAGTCAATAATTGTACATTAAGTTGAAAAAACTCTTTGAAGGGTGTAACACAAAGAGACTGAAATTCCCATTTGTACTTGCACAGTAAGGATAGATAATGTTAAATTGGGGGGTGGGGTGCGGTTGTAGACAATTGGATAAACAGCATGAGCTTTGCTCATTTGCCCAGTGGGAGGGTCAGATCTTGGTGCTGCATTGTGTCGTGCCGGAGAGGATGAGAGAGGTGGGAGAGATGGGTCATGAGAGCGGAAATGAGCCAGGAGAGCAGAGCAAAACTGAGCTAAGGGACTGTCGCTGTGCCACCAAAACTGCCACTGAGGCACATGTTCATAGAAGATAAGCAGAACTGAGGATGGTCAGGGGAAGGGGATCAGCAGGTGAGCCAAGGAGAGCAATAAAAGCAAGTCTCCCATTACAGTGTATGGTCAGACACAGTACAAGCCCTGATTGAGCAGATACAATACGATAAGCAAATGAAAGGATGGTAATTAAATTGTAATTCAGGAATGGTAAGGGCAAATGCATCACGTACCAGACAGAGTCTAAGTGTTTGTATTGTACCCTAGAAGATAACTGAGATTTAGGAAATGTCCCTCAATCCCCACAAACCCCACATGTTGAGATGCTGACCATTTTATTTATGCAATAACAACACATTCATGGGAGCAACACATCAACACTTGAGGGTAAAAAGGGTTGGGCAAAACACAAAGTAGTAATGGCTGAATAATGGAAAAGTTGTGATTTAAATAAAATGAAGATATTCTAAGATATTCTATTTACAGAACACAGAAAACATAATAAATGTTAAAACTGAAAAATTATACAGCAATTAAATTCATTTCAAATTTAATGCCTGCTACAGGTCCCAAAATAGTTGGCACACATGGGTAGCTAAAGGCTGAAAAAGCAAGAAAGGTTAAGAACATCTAGCAACTAAATTAAGTTAATTGATATCAGGTCTGTAACATGACTAGCTATAAAAAAGTGATGTCTTAGAGAGACAGAGGCTCTCAGAAATATGATGGACAGAGGCGCTCCAATCTGTGAAAGAAATTTCATCATGAAAAGGTTCAGAGAACCTGGTGATATCGCTTTGCTGAAAAAACGTTATTGGATGCCCGTGGTCTTTAGGCCATCAGATTGCACTGCATCACTGTGTCAATGACATTACTAAATTGGCCCAGGAATACTTCTAGAAATAATTCACTGTCTGTAAATACAAGCCGCCATGCCATCTGCAGATGCCATCTAAAGCTCTATCATGCTAAATGGAAGCCATTTTTTAATGGTCCTGTTATGTCCTTGTGGACCAAGACTCATTTGAAATGGGCTGTTTCTAAATGGGAAAGTGTTCTATGGTCAGATAAGTCTAAATGGTAATCATGGATGCCATGTCCTTTGGGCTGAAGTGGATGGAGACCTTCCAGCATGTTTTCAGTGTTCACTTCAGAAGCCAGCATCTCTGACAGCATGGGGGTGCACACATGCATACAGTCTGGGCTGCTTGCATGTTTTGAAAGAAACTAGGAATGCTGAAAGCTATAGAGCAGCATACACGTCATCTGGAATGGAACATATTTCTGGGGAGACCTGACCTGGACTGTGTATTTCAGCAGGACAATACAGAACCACATACTGCAGCTATTACAACAGCAAGGCTTCATCAGGGAAGAGTCCGGGTGCTGAATCTGTAGCCCAGATGTACACAGAACAAACGTAAAAAAATGTCTTTAGCTGCTAAAGAAGAAGTTTGACGCCAGGTCAAACTCGACTGTAGCCGACATTACATTTGAAATTGGCTTATTTTGTGCATTAATGGTGAAATGTTATCTGTGAATAAAAAATGCTAATGTGATTTGAAAGTATTTTAGCATTTACTTATTAGAATTTTCTTACTTTTCTGGAATTTGGGTTGAACATCTACAATTGACCTCAAGAAGCAGAAACCTGCCTTTATAAGCATTAAGATCACCTTCACCCATGTGGGTTTTGACATTAGAGTCACAATTAAAAGTATATTCAACAAGTGAAGTACCATATGGAACAAACCAATTTAACCAAAATTACACAGGGAAATCTAAAAAACCTTTGGCGCTCACGGATGTGGCGACACGGCATGGACGAAGGATGTAAATGCATGACTTCACAGGAAAGGGTTTACTGAGAACACGTAGAACAAGGGCAAAACACAGCAATTACTTGTGATCCAATAGATTTCTAGCCTCTTGACATACTATACTAACAGTGGCTGCTCTGACAATGGTCACCCACTGTGAAAGTTCAGCCAGCTGGCTAGGGTGATCAATGTTGTTGGTGCTGTTGCTAAGCAACATCAATTATTCTTGCAGCAGTCAAGCACGTAGCAGCTGCTTATCACAAGATGATATCATAAGAGATGCCTTTCTGCAAGTGTCTGCCAGATCAACCCAAGAGGTGATGGGGTGCAGGGATGATGACGTTGTCCACGAGGCCAGGCCAAACCATTTTACTGGCTACCACAATCAATTAACCAATACACATCGTAAAACATTTCCTTAACATGACATATTTATATATTCCTAAAAAGAATGCATTACATTCACAAATCACTAATTACATTAATCACCAAAATTGATTCAGGC
Source organism: Denticeps clupeoides (assembly GCF_900700375.1). Taxonomy (NCBI): domain Eukaryota; kingdom Metazoa; phylum Chordata; class Actinopteri; order Clupeiformes; family Denticipitidae; genus Denticeps; species Denticeps clupeoides. The sequence continues at coordinate 33,370,014 of NC_041708.1, forward strand.
TTTCTGTTTTTTTCTTAGGTCACATGCTACCCAATTTTCCCAGTAAGTAATAACAGTTACCTTGTTGTCAGCTGGCCGGACTAATCAAAAGTCTAAAAATCTACTTTACTTTTACTTTATGAAGCCTTGGCATGAGCTATCAATAAATAAATGTTTTATTTGACCCTCTTATGGCTGATCCAAGTGTTTATTATTAGTAACAGTCATCAGCTCTGTTACAACCAGTGACAATTTAATGCTAGAGTCTGTCATGATGTTATTATGCAATCATGTAAAACATTAATGACTAAGATACAGGGTGGGCTCATTCAACTACAGATATTTTTTGGGCAAAATATATTTTTTTAACATCCAATAGCTTGTTAGTGTTAACAAGCTATTGGATGTTAAATTATTATTTTTTTTTCTTCATAGGCAATTTTGAACCCATGCCAGGGACGTCTGTTGGCTCATTGTATGTCTGAATACAACATGACATATTTCATCCCCTGCTGAACTGCAGGGTCTGAGCTCCTGCCTGATTATCTGCACCTTCATCATACGGTAGGGGATCACTCACATTCTATAATTAAAATCTGACTGGGTAAATTACTTTAAGTGCATTGGTATGCGGTGTCATCAACACGGAGGCTACATGAAAGAATAAAGGACTGTGCGACGCTTTCAACTGCTTGAAGAAGGGTGCTAACGACACAACACACAAGGACTAATGAGAGTGCCGGCTGCATTAAAACAATGACAGCTCAATGGGGTTTTTGGCCAGAAAAACAAAGGCATTTCTGTTTCATTCCTGACAACAAGCAGTATTCACCCCCACCAGACCTGTTCGCAGTTCACTTTGTCATTCCGAAGATTTAATTGGAATTCCATGCCACAGTTAAAAATAAGTAAATGACATATTGAGACCACAACCATTTTAAAAATCACTAAAGACAGGTTGTGAAGTCATTGTGAAACCCTGCAGCAGAGCACACGGAGAGCAGGGAGCAAAAGTCGCCTGGGGGAGTAGTGTGTGGGGACAGTGCTTTCTCAGTGCCACCTTGGCAGCTCGGGATTCGAACAAGCAACCTTCTGATTAAGGGTCCACTCCCTTACCCGCTAGGCCACCACTGCCCCACAAGTGACCCACACTTACAAATTACATTATATTACGATTATAGAAACATGATTTACCATTACAAAGATTTGGTGTTGGAATAACATGTATTAGTACTTTTAGCTTCTTAAGTGTGGCCCTTTAAATAAGATACAGCCAGTTAAATTTTCTTATTTACAATGCACTTGATCTTTTTACACATGGAACTTCACATAGGAGGTCCTTCTTGTCATATTTTGTAGTATTAGGAAGTCAAAGAAAGATTTAATAGAGTAGAAAATCAGCTGTCATTGGATTCAGATTTCAAAGTAATCAACTTGAATATTGAGTTGAACAACATAATAAAAAGTTGAAAATGATTTAATGTTGTATACTGATCCTGAAGAGTCTCAAAAGAGATTGGTTTCACATGGAAGTAAATGGAAGGACCCATACACGTAGATGAAGTGTCAATTCTTTAACAAGACAAAAACTAGTTCAAAAACAACACACATGGAAGCGTGGCAATATTACCAATAAGAATAAAAAACCGTACAAGGCTCATACTATCAGCACTGTCTTTTTCGGTGGGCTGTGCCGAGGTGGTGCAGGTGCAGGAGATGATCATGCAGGTGTGTAGGATCAGTAAGTGAGTGACGGATATCGAGGCAATGGAGTCAGGGTTATGACAGGTAAGGAACTTATTTGAGTATTGTCGCAAGAAACCAGACCTTTGTAAGAACTCACTATTTGTGGCAGAATTTCATATTGTGGACTTATCTACCCTGAAGATATTTTTCGCAGAATTTTGATGGCCCTCCTTGATTGGTGCTTTGCAGTAATATTGTGTATTCTGCCTTAATTGGGTATTTCTGTACATCTTCTTAGGTAACCGGATCACAGTAACAGATCACAAATGCTGCTCATTCAATTCACCTAATTAAGACCCCCTCAAAAGGTGGCATTCTGAAGGCCAGATCATTTATGCATGTGGAACATTAGACTGTGGTAAAATTTCAGTGACATTGCCAAGACAGCACAAAGCTGGGCCTATTATGAAGCACTGCAGCCGGTGTCGGGACATTCAAGGTAGAGTAGACAAGGGCAGAGAGAACGTCATGGCCACAGAAGTGCGATATCATCGAGCGAAAAGTGTACTGCACTTTATATAGTGTACTCTATAGCTCTTATATTCTTTGAATGGTGGACAGAAAAGAAAAAGTATCCCAAAGTTTTGCAATTTAGAGAAAACTTTGCTATTTAATTACGAAAATGTCACTGGAATCTGTGCAAATTGGCCATTTTTATTATTTCTTTTTATTTCATCTTTAGGAAACGAAAGGAACTTCAAATATCCCATAAATGGTAGAAAATCATATTTAGATCAAAAGGGGAACGGCCTTGAATAAATAATTTGCCAAGCTGCATTCGCCACCATCCCTTTTTTTTTTCTCATGCGTGTGCGGAGGGATTTATTTTACTCTGGCAATTGATGTAGACTCAGAGGTCTATCTGGGACAGAGATGAGGGAAGAAAACGAAGCATAGGGATCACTGCCCACACTCTGCCGATTAGCACCATGGTCTCGCGCCGTGGCACATTGGTATTCCACAAACTTGGTTGGGGGGAGATTGTGGGGTGTGGGGTCAAAGAATGAAGCGCTCACGTGTCGTCGTGGCCTCCGCCTACCGCCTCCTTCATTCACCCAGACTGTTCCAGGCGTCTCGCTCTCATTAGCTTCCCACTGGCAACTCATCCCACTCGGCTGGTACTCAAACAGAACAGCGCCGGCCTCCCGCCGGCCTCCCGCCGGCCTCCCCGTCCCTTCCAGCCGCACTGGAAAAAAAAAAGGTTTCCTCTCAAGAGGGATTTGACCTTTTCTTCCTCTGAGCGCACACGGCTGGGCACTCTCACACAGATGAACTGCCACTAAATGGATGTCCCGAGCACAGAAAGAGACCGCGATGGTTGTTTGCTACCATCCTACGCTGACCCAGATGAGTCTTCCCCAAGAAAATGAATGGTTTTGTGCCACCTTTGTTCTACTTCTAGATGGACCAAATGAACACATCACTGAGCCTCTGTTCCGGGGTGCCACACATTTGCCAATTTTTGGATTTGTGCAGAACATCAGTGTGTCTGTGCGTAATGCATCAGTGGAGGGGATGGTAACCGGGGGATGGCATATGGAAGGCCGGCTCCTTTCATTAGCGCCAACAGGCCGTTATGATGGCGCTCATCTGAGTCTGGATAATGAGGCTGTTTCGGTGACATCAATCCCGTTGGGCCCTGGAAGCCGCGGCTGCTGTGAAGCACTGGGGCCAGTTTCTGGAGGGCCTGAAAGAAGCGCTGGCTGCATGTGCTGGCCGAATCTGACAATATATGGAAGGGAAATATCACCCTGCCATTCACAGGCTGAGTTTAACTACAGATGTCTCCTTAAGCTACTTTTATTGGACAGCTTTGGTAATTAAGCTCTCGCCCACCTGCTTCCAAAGTGTCATGAATTGTCATGGCTGCCATCCCACCACCGGGCCCGCAGGGGGCACGCGGACACCCACGGGGATGGCCACCCGGAAGTAGAAGAGCCCGAGGTCGATGTTGGTGACGAATGGTGGCCACCTTGGATGCCACATTCTCATTGTAGATTATTCTCTTTGCTGCCAGCTATTAACCTGGATTGACTGTCTCACGACGACTGCCTGTACTTTTGTTTCCATTCTTCCCGCAACGATGCCACACAGCCTGACTCTTCTATGACCCGCCACCTTTCGCTACTTCTATTTTAGTATTAAATAGCTCCGCCTTTTAGTATTAAAGTATTAAAGAAATTCATAAAATCATCGCTACTATGATGGTATTGAGTGGTAGTATCCGTTTCTGTCCTATATCTAACGTACTACGCAGTGTTAATTCTAGACATTTGGTCGCTTGGTCAAGTTCAGCGGGGTCTGATGGTGAGTTTATCAGCGTTGATAAATCTGGTAAGGTGTGCCGTACTTGATGTAATTGTCCGTTTGTCTCTATAACGAGGGGGATTGAGTTTGTTGTGTCTGAGACATATTTTAAAAGCGATGAGGAAATGATCTCAGATCATTTCAGATTGCGGAAGAGTAACTATATCTTCTATATTTAAACCGAAGGTCAACACAAGATCGAGCGCGTGACCACCTTCGTGAGTAGGTCCTGTTATATGTTGGTTAACTCCAACTGAGTCTAATAAAGACAGGAATGCTGTTCTTAGTGAGTCTTCTAATGTATCACAGTGGATGTTAAAGTAGCCGACAATTAGGGCTTTATCCACAGATACAACTAAGTCAAGAAAAATTGTTGCTTATAAAGTTCCTCTCTACACACGGGCAGATATTAATATTTAGAATTGGTATGGTTAATGATGTTAAACATGTTGGGCTGCTGGTGTGATGGAGATCCCTGACAATATATAGCTATAGCTTTAACAATATGCCTGTCCATCCATAAAATGCAGGTATAATGCAGAGTCACTGGTCTAGGTGCTCTCCCTAACATTTTCATAAAATTGACATGCAGATTGATGGCATTATATCTGTACAAAATTAACAACTTTAGGTTAACACAACCACAGAAGTGGCATTAGCATGCACCACGGTTCTTGCTGTAATGACAGAAAAAAAAGAGGAAAGGGTGGTGCATAGAGGGGAAAAAGAGGTCGGTAACCGCAGAAGGATGCTGGCTGAGCGTTTCCTTGCATACGAGCTGCTGAGGCAGCGGCGGAGGTGAAAAGGAGGGTGTCACAGAGCACAGAGCAATCACATCACCCTGACAAATATGCACCCTGCATGGGAGTGTCAGATGAGGAAACGCGCTATCTTGACAGAACAGTGGCCCCACAGGCGACCTGTGGCCCAGGTGGGTGACAAAGAACTCAGTGTCACCAGTGACTTGTGATGAAGGCAGCACCACAGGGCATGTTTCATTGATTATACCCACACAAGCCAGCGGCCCTCAATGAAGCAGGAGGGTGTAAGTGGGTGTCCAGAAAGACATTTTTGTGCTACCTGGTAACAGAAAAATCCTTTCAGGATTTGTTAATAATTATTATTGTTATTCATATTTTATTAATTACATTAATTAGAGAGGGAGATTATTTTTATTATTTTTATAATTACTGTTTATTTTTACTTTTGCTCTGCAAGTAATTCAATTCACCCATATTGTTATTGATGCAAATTTTATGCTGCCCCTTGTATTGTTTTTTAGTGAATAATCTACTGGTTGGCCATATGGCAGGATATTCAAAGTAGAGGAGCAAAACAGTGAGATGGCACTTGTTAAAATCAGCTAAAGTGCTAAAAGGAAGAGAAGACAGATAGACAAACACTGTCCAGACACACTGCAACGACAGAATGCCGAATTAATGGATAGTATTTGATAACTCATGCCAAGTAAGTAAATCTTATTGTTCGGAGTGGCACCATAGAAGCCGCCAAAACAGGGAAAAAAAATAAAACACATTACTCACATATTTTTCTCAAATAAAACAACAAATGAATGAAATTTGAGTGTGACCTTTGACATTGGTCTGCTTTGTGACCGTCACATTGAAAACAATTCCAGCACGGCATATTTCCACCCAAGAAATATAGCTAGGATCTCTGAAGTATATGCATTTATAACATCTCTGTTTTCTGGTTGCCCTGCTGTTTCCCTGAATAAGTTGTTCAAAACTCTGCAGCCAGTGTTCTTACACGCAGAAGACAGTATGAACACAGCACTCCTGTATTGACTTCTCTGCATTGGCTTCCAGTTAAGTACTGTACTGCCATTAAAATTCTGCTTTTCACCTATAAAGCCTTGCATGGTCATGGTCCAGAATATCATAGTAACCAACTAGTCCCTCATAACCCAGCACAATCCTTTTGTTTTCTGGGCCTACTTGCTGTCCCATGTGTATGCAGTCACTGCTGGAAATAGAGAATTTGCCTTCCAAGGAATATTCAGGAATTTTCAGAAATTGGAGTTTCTAGTTATGGTTATTATTATTATTATTATTATTAATAGTAATAGCAGCCAAAGTAGTAGTAGTAGAGGTAGTAGCAGTGGCAGACAAAAGCACCACCCAACAAAAGAATAAAAAAATGATGTGACACAAAGATGGATCTGTATATCCATCTTAATGTCACATGTGTACATTCCTGTCTTTGTGTTGAGTTACATCTGTGGGAATAGATTTCATCAGTGATAACAGTCTGACACTGTTAACAATCTATGTGGATGATGAAGTGAAGACTGAGCACAGAAAAGCTGACAAGATTGTAGGAGACACCCAACACTTTCATTAAACAGAAAGTCAAGCATTTATCTTCACCAGATGACAAAGCCTCAGCAAATCAGCAACCATGACTATTTAATATTCTGCTGTGGCATGTTGGCTGAGGCTCAAATCAAAATAAAAGCAAATGTTTCTCATCAACAGAAATAGATTAATGTTCTGTCATGTCTGTTGTAAAGATTTGTCTCATTCAAGTTCAAGCATGCAGCATCTTGTACACAGACCTCGCAGTAATTGGGCGGGCCTCTCCACTGCAATAATTTGTTCAAGGAATTTCAGTTTAAGTATTTCTGTAATGACTGACACAGGCGCTGAACTTGCTCACACAAGACAGTCCTGTGCCCGAGCACCTGTGAAATTGACGTTTGAGGTTATTGTGTGTGTGTGTGTGTGTGTGTGTGTAATAAAATAAACAGTCTTATAGTGTTTAGTGGAGTGTTATAATGAGAGCAAGAGCAGCGCGATGGTCGGCTGCTCCGATTTCCTGCCAGTCATGTGGATGGCAAATGCCCGACTGTGCAGTAATAACAACCTTCCTCCCTCCCTTTGGAGTGCCTGTGTGGGCCCTTACCTCCCCGCTTGTTTAGCTTGGCATATCCTGGTGCGTAGCCACTGGTGAACACTGAAGAACTGGTGAAAGCGTTGTGGGGCAGGGTGGTGGCCAGGGCTTCGTCACACTTTTCTGTAACATAAGAAAAGTAAAGTCAGGACATGAATACCAGTGTTTGGGCCCTAACATATTCTTGCATGCATTATATGACATGTGGCATGGAACGGTAAACAGAACAAGTTATTGATCTCTAACCTGGTTCCATATGGACCATCTAGATTGCTCATATCACCAAAAACGTTTTATTTAATGTTGTGCATCCAAATTAGCCCATGGTTCCAAATAGAATGACTGGATTGGATTAGATTAGATTAGATTAGAAGAGACCTAATTAACACTACAGCATTTTAACTAATGACCTCAATGGTGATTATTCAAAGGTTAAATACCAAGTGAAGGTCATGTCTTCAAATTGAGACATGACCTTGATTTAAATTGCGGCATTAAAGTGTCATGCAAAACAAGGAATATAAAAATCACACCAAACATTAAAAATGCTATACATTTGTAATTTTCACTAAGCTATGAGTATATTTTATTCACTAAAGCAATGATGATTAATAGTAAATTCCTTCTATTGGGTACCCAGAGACGGGTGGGATTCTCAGACATCCAGGTGAATTTGTCTGAAAGTTGAGTCATGGCAACTGGACTTTCTTTCTTTAAGGTAAGGTGTCTGGTGTCTATCTTAAACACGGTATTCACTGATTAAATGAGTAGCACTGACTTGTGGGGCAGTGGTGGCCTAGCAGTTAAGAAAGTGGCCCCGTAATCAGAAGGTTGCCGGTTCGAATCCCGAGCTGCTAAGGTGCCACTGAGGTGCCGCTCAGCAAAGCACTGTCCCCACACACCGTCCCCCGGGCGCCTGTCATTGCTAACTAAGGGTAGAGGACACATTGTGTGCTTTGCTGCGTGTGTGCTGTGCACAATGACAATCACTTTGGGGGGATGCAAATAGGTTTTTTTTTCTAAATAAAACAGGAATTTTATATACATTGTGGATTATTAAATTAACTCTTAGAAGTGTGAAGGAATAACAAGTATAAAGAAGTTGATACATAGAATAATTTTTTTATTATGTATTATAATATTATATTATTATTCTACATATTATTAAAATCACTCCTTGAAAATTTTAAATTTGCTTAAAGATGGGTGTACTTGCAGTTCACTGCATTTCCTATACATTTCCTAGCTGAATGGTCTCTGACAGAATTGTTTGCCAATGTACAAATTATGAGAAAGCAATTGGGTCATGAACATTTGTGGGTGGATGTCCGTACATTCAGCCAATCCATCAAATGTGATAAATGAACAAACAGAATCATTATTGTCAGGATTGGCCATGGCTGATGTTGCCAGTTGTAGACTGCTTTTAAAACGCCTGTGATTTCCGCCCTTCTGGATCGCCGACATTTTGGTGAACTTGATGTGACCTTGACCTGGCAAATTTGTGTAGTTTTTGAGTTCTGGCAATCGCCACTCACCTGCGAGCAAGTTTGTGTTTTCCCCTATTGTCTCATAGTCTTCGTCCATCGCGACGCGTTTATTTGTGTTTCTTATTAAAATCCCTTTCCCAGAATGTCCCGTCTCTGCACTTCCCTCCCCCGTCAGCTCGCCGACGTGACAATTATTGTTCTCTTCACATAATTACACTGGACAGCTTGCTCAACAGATATACCCAGGAGTAATGTGCTTTTACACAAGACACCTCAAAAGTCGAGGCTGAGACATTTAAAAAAAACGCACAATGGGTCTCATCTACTATATTATTACCAAAAAGGGCAGCTGAGTCAGTCTCAGTGCAGGTCTACTCAATCAGTCACAGATGCCGACCTCAATTAAGAGCAATGACTCAGAAGCCGATGGGAATTCTTTACAGAAGTAACTGAGTGAAACTGCACACTAGTCCTCGACCAAATGTTGCATTGAAATGCCAAAACACAAAACAGGGATGCACGTGAAAGCAGGCATGTACATTTTTAGAAACAATCTAAAACAATTAGAAACAATCATTTCGTTGCTTGAATTAAGACCACTACCCACGTAAATACCCACAGATCTCCCAGCATAAAGGTCAAAATGCTCTACTAAATAACAATGTAACTTCACACTCAGGGCCATAAACAGAATTTCAACTATTTCTGTAATGATTAACTCAGGGACTGAATTCGCAAACACATTTTATGTCTTTATTTCATCCTCATGTTCACCTCCTGAAATGCTGGTACATTTTGCAAGTCAGAAGAGGCGTCCATGTTGACTTGGTGTACAGTTTGTAAAACTACTTGCAAAACCCACAACCCTACATATGTTATGAAAATAAATAAATGGAATACATTTAAAAAATGGGACTAATAATAAAATTGATTTCTTACAGCAGACCCTCCAGAATAGTTAAATATTGATGTTATACATATGCACATTACAATTTTGTCCTAAAGGCAAAGTAGTTTTAATTAAATTGTCAACCTCCAGGATATCAGTTTTCAAATATGGATGATTCCCAGAATTTTCAGCATTTAATTACTCTTTCATGACTTGTACTAATTACAGATATAAAGGCAACGTGGTCAGGTAAATATACCAAATTCTGAACGCATAATTTTCTCTCAAAACTGTGCAGATTAGAGTCAGAAGAGCAGTTTAACACAGTTTACAATTTGAGACACTGGATATGCACATAACGCTAAAAATACAACTGCATGGCAGGAATAACACACACACAGACACACACCCATTATTACCCCCCCCCCCCCCCCTATAAAATTAGAGAACACTTTTGATAACTCCATGAAAATGACAATTAATCAGAATCACAATCAAAAAACTTTATTAATCCTAAAGAAAATTGCTTATGCTACAACTGCACAGAGGGGAAGACATGCAGTGTACATACAGTGTATGCATAAGACATACAACAAGTGCACATAGAGACAGAGAAAAAGACATACATTTATGAGCATAAATAAAACAATAAAATGTGTCTTACCCACTAGGCTACAACCACCCTAGGCAATAGTCAATAGTGGACCATTTCTGAGCCACAATTGACACCAATATCTTAGATTAGTTTTTTACTAGGTTGGCACAGGTCTCCTGAGGAATTTTGGCCCATTCTTCAATTGCAAATTGTTCTAACTGGTTCAAACAATCTCTCAATAGGATTGAGGTCTGGGTTCTGAGCGGGCCACTCCAGGATCTTGGTGTTGGACTAATTTCATTGACACTAAGTCACCTCAGTTTTTACTATATTTACTATACAACTAAAATGTTTTTTTTATATTAAAGAATGTGCTAAAAGCTACTAAATAATAGCTAAATAGTGCTGCATTAGTAAAAAAAACATGCAAATTAACATGCAAAGATAAACTAGAACCATTTACACATTTATACCCGGGCCAGTAACATGCACCTAAGCCTAGAATATTCCTAGAAGGGATCACTCGGACATGTTTGTCTTTGTGACATTTCCAACAACACAAATAGTTAAGCCTGAGGAAAATAGCAAACTGTATTTGTGTTTGTCATAATGACCCAGTGTACAGTGCATTTTAAGTAGCATCTCTATTTGTGACTGTCCCTGCAACATGTACTGTAGTGCATTCAATACCTGCCAACAGTCCCCGTATTATCAAAAACATTAGACTTGTATGCAGATGACTATAGATCTTGAGTTATTGTCTGGTCTTTGTTGCACGGTGCTCTTGTTATGTATGTCGAGTCCTGTCTGGTTCACCTTGCCTGAGGAGGGGTTGAGTTATAGCAGGTCTGGTCATTATCGTCAGTTTCCTCATTCACTGCTGCAAAGATTGCTTCGTTGTAAAGATCAGTTAAGCCAATTTTGCAGAACTGTGTTATATAAAATAATGAAAATAGACGTTCTTGATTCCTTGTGTTAAAAGAGAATTTTTAGTACAATGTTTCTCCTCATAATATAAAATATGGTTCCATTATATAAGAGGACTGTATACCCTTGTGTGTCATGGTTTAAAAGTCAACTGTGTCTTTCATCATTCGGAGAAGCCAACCCAGTTGGACACCCGGCTTAGTGAAGTGTCCCATCATGGGACCCTGGCACTGCGTTCACATGTAGAGACTGCCTACAGAGCCACGGGCCGAATCAGATGATCACTTCGACAAGCTCTGTTGTACTCACAAAGGCAGCTAACATGAACAGCACAGGAGGGATATGTACCTGGATCGACCTCCACTGATACCTTTAGATGAGTTTCCTGCGCTGGTTTTAACTGGGTGTGTTGTTGGATGGGACTTATTTATTTAATCATCCTCCCGCAATACCCACTGATGTTCTGTTTAAAAATGGCTGGTTCCATTTTAATGGCCGGACTGCGGTTATTGACTGATTACTGTTGTCACTGATACGATTTTGCTTCACGTGTACCTGGGTCTGCTGCCTGCTAGTGCGGTCACTCTCGGGTGTCGCCGGCATGCTGGATGAAAGCACAAGGAACAATTTTAATCAGCGTCAAGCTCCGGCTGAATGCCCCGGCTGCTTGTTTTTTATGAGATCAGGCTCTATGCAAGATCAAATCGGGTTTTGCTTGTCCAATTCAATGAGCATCTGACAAAGTCCATGTGCAGCAGCTCTGAAGCATATCTTGGCGCCCCTCCTCCCAAAACACCACCGCCTCAAGCATGAAAGATGGATCTCTTTCAACGAATGGGAGCATACTTCATTAACTTTCTTCAAACATGCAATAAACCAATTTTGTCTGGAAATTGTCACCAAATGTAACCATAATGGCACATTTTAACAAACATATAATACTTGCTTGCAAATTAATGCATGATAACATTTACATTTTTTGTCCAGAGCGACTTACAATCAGTAGTTACAGGGACAGTCCATTAAGTGTCTTGCTCAGAGACACAATGTTAGTAAGTGGGGTTTGATCCTGTGTGTTCGTGGACTTCTGGTTCATATGGAATGATAATGCTTCTATGGTAATATTTCCAGTAATAAAAATAATAATTTGTATTAGTCTATAATACACTGCTCAAAAATATAAAAGGAACACAAAAATAAGACATCCTAGATCTGAATGAATGAAATATTCTTATTAAATACTTTGTTCTTTACATAGTTGAATTTGCTGACGACAAAATCACACCAAAATTATTGATGGAAATAAACTTTATCAACCCTTGGAGGTCTGGATTTGGAGTCACACTCAAAATTAAAGTGGAGAAACACACTACAAGCTGATCCAACATTGATGTCCTTAAAACAAGTCAAAATGTATGACCTCCCTATTACGCCTGGACAGCTTCTGATAACAGCTGATAACAACTCCCGTACAGTATGTGGTACAACAGGTTGTTGGTGGATGGAGCGAGACATGATGTGCTCAATTGGATTCAGGTCTGGGGAACGAGCAGGCCAGTACATAGCATCAATACCTTCATCTTGCAGGAACTGCTGACACACTCCAGCCACATGAGGTCTAGCATTATCTTGCATTAGGGAGAACCCAGGGCCAAGTGCACCACCATATGGTCTCACAAGGGGTCTGAGAATCTCATCTCGGTAACTAATGCCACTAAGGCTAGCAAGCACATAGAGGGCTGTGGACCACAAAGAAAAAGCATCCCCCATTATTTGCAAAACCAGTCATGGCGGAGGATGTTGCAAGCAGCAGAATAATTTCCACGGCATCTCCAGAGTCTCACATGTGCTCAGTGCGAATCTGCTTTCTTCAATGAAGAGCACAGGGTGCCAGTGGCAAATTTGCTCTCTGGCAAATGGCAAATGTGCTGTACGGTGTTGGTCTATAAGGACAACCCCCATCTGTGGACGTCAGGCCCTCATACCACCATCATGGAGGCTGTTACTGACCATTGGAGCAGGCACATGCACATTTGTGGTCTGCTGGAGGTCTGTGTCTTGCAGGGCTCTGGCAGTGCTCCTCCTGTTTCTCCTTGCACAAATGCGGAGGTAGTGGTCCTGCTGCTGGGTTGTTGCCCTCCTACGGCTTCCTCCACGTCTCCTGATGTACTGGCCTGTCTCCTAGTAGCGCCTCCATGCTCTGGACACTACACTAACAGACACTAAGCAAACCTTCTTGCCACAGCTCGCATTGATGTGCCATCCTGGATGAGCTGCACTACCTGAGTGCCTTGTGTGGGTTGTAGACTCAACGTGTGCTTCCCATGCCACTGTGTGGTCTCTGCCTGCCCTCTCTCCCTCTCCTGATGCTGTGCTGCCTGCCTGCTCTGCCCGTCCTGCTGCAGCGCCATCCTCCCATTGCAATGCTGCAATTCTGCACAACAGACCTCACAATACGAACATGTCTGCTCATGCACCCTCCAGTCCTCCCCGAGCCTTTGGGTTTCACTCATAACCAGCAGATATCTTGGCATCTGCCTAAACTGCTTCAAACAACCTGATCCATTACAAATAATAATCTAAATTCCCTTCATCGCGCATTTCCACATTTTGTTTAATACAAACCCACATCAGCACCCAACCCCAATCTGTATACCCTCAGCTTCCAATGAATATTAAATTGTTTCTTATTTTGGCCAGCCAAACCTCAAAATCGCCATTTTCCTGTAATACGAGCAAGACACATTATTGGTATGCGATACCATGTGTTATGTTCTTCATTGCTCTCTGCAAAAAAAGAAACAAGATCTACAGAGATTAAATGAAACCCTGCCAAGGGGGGTCAGCCAAATGAGGAGGGAGCAAAAACTGTTTTCTGCGTGGAAACCCTTTCATTGCTTTAGGATTAGAAATTAGGGATAATTCAATTATTAAAACCAAGGCTGCATTTGGAGATGCAATTCCCATCTCCAGATGACAGGCAGTTAGGATGATGTCACCAACAATCTGCCAGCCGAGCTCGAATGCACATTCCCAGCAGCAAGGACCCCCTTACTGTGCCACAATATGTTCTCTCTCCGCCCCTCTGCAGTGGAAGAGAAAGCCCTGCGTAGCACATTTTAAATCACGTCAGTTCAAGGTATTTCACAGGTCTAGACAAATCGGATGAATTAGATGTGTGTGTGTAAGCCAGTGACTGATGACAGTAATGATAAAAGTAGTAAGGACAGTTACCCTTTTGTACAGAAACCGCACTATGATGCCAATAAGAAGATCCCACAGTTATGTCAGTTTGGGTCATTTACAGAGAACCAGACAAGGCCCAATTTAGCAGTTACCAGCTTCTGTTTGGACTGCAGAACTCAATATGATGTTTTCCATGATTATTCACAATAGTGAAATTATTTTCTGATATTATCACTATATCACAATAGGAACAGTTGTTTAGCATGCATAATGTATATTCATTTATTAGAATGCATACTGATTGTCCAGACACTTGCCATGAATACATTCCACTCTGTTGGGGATTTTAAATGTTACTACCACCAGTGCCATCTTAAATGTAAAGTGATTTAGTAAGAACTGCATCAACCATAGATTGAACCTGAACTAGCAGCAAAATCACAACTTTGCTCAGTGGTACCTTGGTGGTTCAGGATTTGAACCAGCAATCCTCTGATTACGGGTCATAACTACCAGCAACCCCAACTGTAAAACTGTTAAAATTGTGCAGAAATGTTGATTTTTGTGACTTGCTAATGTGCCTATACCCAAATTTGAGGTATTTCTTTGAGTGCTACAAGTGTTAGACTAAGAGGGGAAGAAATGTGGGGAGAAAATGAGTGGGTTTAAAACATAATCACCAGAATCATATGGAAAAGATAGGTACTCTAGTTTGGGAAGTTTGTGTCTGCTTAATGCTCATTTACCACACAACATGGCCAACTAAAATGATAGAAATTGAACCCTATTGAGTTGGGCTCGGGCCAAGATTTACAGCTCTAATACAGATTTAACATGTAAATCGCTGTCTCTCCTTTTTATATCTCTGTTTTTTGTTTGTATAAAAGCTGGCATTAGGAGAGATGTTTATGGATAAATACCAGCTTTTGGAGCACAAATATGGTTGCCAGATCTTGGAAGAGACCCAGGGTGTATTTCCCCATTTCTCCATAATTCTTGTTAGCAACTATTAGCTTTTTAGTTATTAGCTTTTTTTTTTTGTAATATAACTCATGTCTGTGAAATGAAAACCAAAAATTGAGATGCCGTTCCACTAGCAATCCATAAAAAACAATGCAAATGAACAAGCTATTTTGCTAGGTCTTAATTATATATAATTTTGTTCAAAGCAGTACAGCGGTAAATATGGAAAAATATGCTCAATATTTACTGGCCTGTTTGAAAGCATTAGGACAAAGCCCAGAAAGAGAACAATACTGTTTTGAACCAATAACAATGAAAGCACATCCTTTATATTACTCATGTCTTTTACCACAAAAACTAGCACATTGAAACACGTAAACCGGGTCAGCAATATATATATATATATCTTCACCACTTAAATCTTCAAAAGAGACTCCTAGGTAATTAAAGGTGAACTCCATTTTCTGACAACCTTCCTCCTCCTGACCCCGTGTGGCTGATGGATTAGGCCGGGCACTGATATCCTGGGGAGAAAGGCCTGTCCAGGTTAATGGGAACTGAAGCCAGGGTGAACTCCTGCAAAACCACGGAGCTGTGTGAAGGAATTTGCATCCTTTTAATGTCATCGCTGGCCTCTAATTACTGCAGCATGCCTAAACAATGATACAACAATGTTATTTTGGCCTCAGCATATGACCAGGTGGCCATTTGAATGTAGTAAAGCATTAGAGGTGAATGTGAATGATTTTAATTTCACAAAATTTAATGGCTTTAATGCATGCACTGGAAGTTATTAGGGCGTGATATATTAGGGCCGGAGTGCAATTTCTCTTTACACGTGTTTAAATTTCGATAAAAATAACTGGTGCTCATGAAATTGTACTAATTAGGCCTTGATGCAAAAATAAATCTAAATCTAATGTGTACTAATAACATGCCAGGATTTTAATTAAAATCCTTGACAATACATGAATAATCAAGCAACAGTGCAACAATTACCTTTCCATGAAAACAAATACATTTATTTTCTCTTGAGTTTATAATTTATTAATTGTTTAGTTAATTAATTGTTTAAAACAAAGTAGACCTTGAATGACTCTCTATGGACTCCTGCTATCCGCACCCTGTATATTTCACTATTTGGTGCATTTTGGTGGATTTTTGCTGCCTAAAATGTCTTGACCCAAAAAAATAAAACTAATAAATATTGTGTTTTTTCACAGTAACTCTAATCCACTGGCTTTCATACGAAAATAGTTTTATTAGACTGTCAGTCCATATAAGATGACACTGTATTTTATACTATACTATACTATACAGGGGTTTTACCAGTAGACCTGCAAAGTGCCCCACTATAAACAGGAAAAGTCCTCTATCTTTGCGTTCCCTTCAGAGGCCGGGAGGAGATTAGTCTCGGAATTAATTCCTGCCTTTGTCATCAATAGCAGCCAGGCCTGCAGCATGTGGCATCACACTCAGTCGTTTCTTCTTACCACCTGTCTGGAGAAAACCTGCCGTGTCTCATTTTACAAGTGAAACAAACTTGTTGCAGTGGGCTTCACATTCTGAAAAGACAACCTCTAACCTTTTAATTCAATTGTTATCAATGGTATCTCATAGTAATAACATGTAATTTACCTGCACATCTCTAAAATTTGAATATCATTAATGTTTTTATATATATAATAAAAAAAGGTGAACTTTCGACCCTTCAGCCCCAACCAAGTATTGATTGAGTATGTACTTTTTTGTCACGGCCGGCCAACATACCACCTCCAGTCCACCAGTGGGGGAAAGATCAGCTTGGGAGACAGCGACCCAGAAGGGGAAGTGAGACCGGGCAGCAGCCAGTATAAAAGTCAGGTGGCCAGGGGGGACTTCCCAGAGCCATTTGCTGCCATTTACTGCCATACCTTAAGTACTATCTAGAACTATCAATCATAATAAGCATTACATATACCATTTAAGGGCTTACCCATTCATTTAAATTACCTTTTTCAAAATAATGAGTTTTTTATTTTTAAAGACTATTTCCTATTCATACGTTGAAACCCTAATAAGCTGTTATTTTGAAACAGCCCCCCTGACCTGTAAAGCTCAACTCAGACTGTCACTCATTAACTTGCACTCGTTTACATTTAATTGGCCTTTTCCTTAGAGGAGCGGAGACCCAAAGGGACACAACTACGTTTAAGTTATGTAAACATATTTGAACTTAATTAATTCCCCTTTGTTCTTTGCTGCCTTTGCAGCTACTCTTTGTGAGGGTCTAGCTGGCCAGGGGAGGATGGCTGTTAGTGCAAGTCTCAGAGGGGCAGGGCCGGATGGTAAAGCGGTGAGGAGAGGAGAGGGGTGGAGGGGCGGCTGCTTCATCAGAGCTTCTGATGACGGTTGTCTACTCCACACTGCAGCGGCAGAATGATTGATGGAGCTGTGGAGGCCAAATGCTGCAGTGTTTCCACCTGATATGAAAGAAAGTCAACAGCCCTCTGCAGCCTGGTTTGCTTGGGTCATGACAAAAAAAGAACTAAATGTAATATTCTCCTGTTTACATTTCTGTTTGTCTAATATAAGCTCAGTTAATGACAAGGTCAAGTAAAGAGTAACACATTTTACACTACAAATACTACATGTGGAGCATCCTGGAAGTGTCTCCTCTTGTTCAGTACTGCTGGTGAAAGTACTGCTACTGAACCAGATGCATGGTTGGAATGTAAGTGATATTTTTATTATTCTACTCAAGTAATAACTGGATGAAGATGCTCTTTGGAGGGCACAGGATTTAACCAAGAAACACATGGTCACATGCGCTGGGTTCGTAATGCACTAAATAATAATGATTAAACCCCTTAAGAAATTGAAACATGACAACTGTGCCTGAGAAGTAGCCACATAAAAGGTCTCAACCTGCTTTGAATTTTGAAAGAAACTGTCCAGGAAAAGCATTGACAACAGGAACAAATTTTCTCATGTAAACATGAAAGAGTCTTCAAAAACAAGTTGTACCTCATGCAAGACGATTACAGTATAATTAAGACTAAAAGACTAATTGGTACTGTACAATACTTTAAAGAAAAAAGCCAATTTTATATTAATAACATTTTAATTAATATTTTTTCATGAAAAAACATAATTTCCAGCACCTATTTATATTTTGTGAATTAAAGTATGCCGGATGCAGCCCGGGAAGCACTCAGAGTAGAACCGCTGCTCCTCCACATCGAGAGGAGCCAGTTGAGGTGGTTCGGGCATCTGGTCAGGATGCCTCCTGGACGCCTCCCTGGGGAGGTGTTTCGGGCATGTCCTGCCGGCAGGAGGCCCCCGGGTCGACCCAGGACACACTGGAGAAATTATATCTCCAGTCTGGTCTGGGAACGTCTGGAGGTGGCTGGGGAGAGGGCTGTCTGGGATTCCCTACTTGGGATGCTGCCTCCGCGACCCGGACCCGGATAAACGGGATAAACTTGCATTTCCAAGGTTGTGAGTTAGAATCCCAGCTCGGACCTTTTTTGGCCTTAGTTTGCATGCTCTACCAGTGTTGGCATGGGTTTCCTCTGGATTGTCCGTAGATATGACCGCATGAGTTAATGGTGTGTGTATGCACCCGGTGATTGGCTTGCACCCTGCCCTGGGTGAGTCCCCATCCTGCACCCAGTGTTGCAACCTCGAGTAGGATTAAGCCATAATAGAAAGTGATTGAGTAAATGAGAGTATCCCAAACACAAATGTAATGCCCATTTGAACTCATTTTACATTTCTGTGGCATTAAACAGCAGTTACAGAAGTCACTTCCATTTCTATCGTCCATGTAACATTATAAATTCTAAAATGGCAAAATAACAAGCTATGTTATCTTAAAGTAATGGCAAATAATCAGCCTAGATGGCAAACTCACAAGTCATGATTGTGGAAATTGTACTGCCGTAATTTGATGTTATAATCTGTCTGTTATAGTGTGTCTGAAACATTATGCATATTTAAAAGGCCTCATATTTTTCTAAACATAACAAATAGAATAGAACTGGATTGTATGTATGCAATTTAGCCTGAAAGCTCAGAAATTTAACTGTGCGGGTGTCAACTGAAATTGGGTGCACATGAGGTCAGTCTTCCAGATCCTGTCATTACCTTTGTATCATTGCAATAAAACACATGCCAGAGGTTTGTACAATGAAAAGCCGGAGCTTTCTGCCTCAGCAGCTAAAACATTATGCATTTCCTGTGATGTTTTTGAAAAATGATATGGTGCAGAGATTTTAAAATGAGGTCACAAGCTCACTCTCATTCTCTGGACACTGCTGTATCGGGAGCTACAGTGGGCTGACAACCAAAAGCCATTGTCCCCCTCAAGTGCCATTCGCCTCATCTTTTTTATGTGGATCACATTCATCCATCATTAGTAAATCACTCATGGTAAGGGGGCCAAGATCGCCATACGGTACGGGGGACGGAACACAGCCAACATGTTCTGCTTTCATAAACAACATGGCCTGTATTAACATTCAACATCTGCAATTCCAAATCCATTCATATTTATATATCCATCTGGCTATAATTCCATCACACTGCAGACTCTATTGCATAGCAAAAAAAAGTATTCCTTTATCCTGCTGAACCATTTAAAACAAAAAACCCTTTTGCTTGAACAGGTGCTCTGCATTCATTATATCACATACAGATCAGGATAGGTCTCAGTGGCAGGTCACAGCAGATGTGCCGAGTCAATCTCAGATGTCACAAGGACACAGAAAGTCACACCGTGATGACCTTGGGCTAAACATAACTTTAGTTTTCAGCAGGCACACTGTGCCACATTTCTTAATTGGCAAAATTTAACATGCAAGGCAGAGACAGCCAATGTGTCAGGCTGAACAGGTGACAAATGGTTTGCAGAGGAGTGTGCAGATTTAAAATACTCCTGTTACTCAGACAAAAATCTGCATATTTAAAAAAATAACTGAATACATACACTTCTGTACTGATCTCTTTCTATATATAGAGTGCATCCAGAAAAAAGTATTCACACAGCATCACTGTTTCCATATTTTGTGATGCTCCTGTCATGGCTGGTTGTGGCTTGGCACACAGCCTGCACCGATCAGCCTGACAGCAGGTCTCTAATCATGGACAGCCGCAGATTAGGTGCCCTGTTAAATGGAAAGAGATGGCAGCAATACTAGGCTGTTGCATTAACGTGGAAGAGACTGTCTCTGCATTACGACTGACGGGTTGTCGCCAACCAGCAACTGCAATGCTAGTCCTGTCTCGCGGAGAACCAGCCTCTCCTGCGCTGGTCGCGGACACATCATCTCCCAGCAAAAGTCTCCCATTCCCGGGAGCCACCTCCCAACCTCACCTGGCATAAAAGTGGAGTCAGCAGTGGCCGCCATCCACCACCCTATAATGACAATGTGAAAAAGATTTACTTGAGGATTTAGCAAATTAAAAATAGGAAAAGGAAAACGCACATGTACATATGTATTCATATGCATTTGCCATGATGCATAAAACTGAGCTCATGTGCATCCTGGGCCTTAGTCAATGAACACTTTGATACAGTTTAAGAGGTCCTCAGTGGAGGTGCAGCAAAGAGGAATGGGCAAAACCAAGGATTGGTGTGCCAAGCTTGTGGCATCATATTCAATACATGTGCTTTCTCAGTTTTTTTTATTTTAAATAATCTGGCAAATCCTCAAAAAAAAATCACATTGTCTTTATGGGGTGAAATTTATTTCATCCATTTTTGAAAAAGGCTATAACAAAACGTGGAAAAAGTGATGCGCTGTGGATGCTTTCCAGATGCACTGTATATACACACACACACACACGTCTGTAGAGAAAGAGGCTCTGAAATCCTATTATATTGTTATAATATCTATTTTCTATCTATTGTTACAGGTACACCTCTGTAGGTATGTACTGTTATTGGCAATTTACAACAGAATCTCACAAAAGGGAATGCTTTTTATGCTTCCAATACAATAGAAATAAAAATACTTTTGGTCAAATATCACATTCACTATTTCAATAACAGTTCTTGAATAGAATGTATTTCAAACTTTTGACTGCATAAATATGATTCATTTAATCTTAAACATGGCAGAAAACTCTTATACAAGTCCTTCAGTAAACATTTGCATATATTTGTTTCAAATGTTTTCCATATTCATACAAAAGTGGACATACAAGGAAGCCTTTAAGGAAGTGGTCTGAAAGCTTACAACAAATCACAGACTGATTTGGTCAAGTAATAACTGGCTAATACCAAATTGCATTTTCAGAATCCAGTCTGGTGATGAGTCTGGACTGTATGAATTTGGTTTGCAGCTAGACATAAAATCTGCCTAGACTAGGTGGGAAACACTCATCTGCAAAATCCGTTTCAAACCCCACTTGATACCATTTGGTGTGAAAGTGAAGTGATTGTCATTGTCATACACAGCACAGCTGTGCATCAGCCTTGGTGAGCAGTGGGCAGCCATGACAGGCGGGGAGCTGTGCAGTGCTTTGCTCAGGTGCACCTCAGTGGCGCCTTGGCTGATCGGGATTTAAACCGCCAACCTCCTGATTACGGGGCCGCTTCCTTAACCGCTAGACCACCACTGCCCTTGTCCATTCATTTCTCCAGGGGGACTGTACGTGTAACTACTGATTGTAAGTTGCTCTGGATAAGGGTGTCTCCTAAATACCATAAATATAAATGTAGATTATTGCTTCTCTTAAAGCACCTCTCCTTTCAAAGTTATTTATTATTAAATTTTTGTGACCCTGAGCCTGTAAAACTGATAATTAGAATGTGTCAGGCAGTCCTTATTGCTTCACAGCCTGAATAAGTGGAAGACATTTGAGCGAAAGGAGTGGCAGGATTTAATTTAGAACACATGCAGTGTAAGGGAAAAACAGATCAAAACAGACATTGCACTAAGGTGAAGGGAATAAATGTTTATATATGCAGAGGTGGTAGAGAAAACAAATGAGAATAATTCTGAGAATAAATGAGGAACTAAGGAAACATAGCTATAGGAATTAACCAGGAGTGAGAGAGACCTGCCCAATCACTGTGGTTACAGGCCCCCCTCCATGAACTGTACTCCACCACAGCACAGTTCCACCAGGGAACTCTTTCAATTTCTCATATCCTCTTCACATGTAGAGAAAACTAACCTATTGTGTCTTCTCCACTTCTCCTACACCAGGCCTTACAGCTTGGCCCTGTCCCCCAAGGGACTCGTTGGCCCTTAATGGGCTGCCACTTTGATTCCCCTCCACTGGATCACATGGCCTGGCCTGCCAGACCAGGTAAGTCTAAGAAATGATGGGCCCAGAGGTAAGCAATATCTCAATCCTGTGATTGGATGTTCCATATGTTCATTTTAGATCCAGCACATGCACTCATAATCATAAATTTCCATAATCATTACCATCTCAAAAATAACCCCAAAAGACTCCATTTTGACTGGCATTTAAAAACTGTAACATAGATGAGAGACATTTTTATTCTAAATAGGAATATTATTCACTTTTAATACTGCAATGAATAACTCAGCAACTCAGAGGATATTAGTGGTAATTCATAGAAGATATTAAGAATAATACCTACAATGGATTTAAACACACAGTGGTGTACCATTGCTTGAGAACCAAAAGTAATAAAGCAAAAGGACACATTTCAATGTAGAGCAGGACATATGCAACATAATTTAGTCCTTCTGTAATTTATACAGGGTCAGTGGTGGCCTAGCGAAAGCCAAGGTGCCACTGAGCAAAGCAGCATCCCAAGACCCTGCTCCCCGGGCGCCTTTCATGGCTGCCCACTACTCACCAAGGGTTGAACATTTCATTGCGTGCACCGTGTGCTCTGCTATTCCTATTTAATCTACAGATTGCTGACCATTTGATCATTCCTTTTGCAAAGATTGTTTTTTAGAATGTACCCAGAGTAACATTAATTTGGATATTAAGTGTTATCCAAAAATTAGTGACGTACATGCAGCATAATCTAAAATGTGAGCTGCAAGATTTTACAATTCCACCCTCCTTCTTGCTCCACCCCCACTAAAAACATAAGATTGATTGACCCTGCAGCATTTTTAAGATCCAGGTTTTTTTTCTACAGGAAACACAATACCGTGTGGTAATTATTTCTCCACATTTTTCGGTGTGGGATTTGAAGGCATTTAAATTCAGAATAATTATGCAGTTTCTTGTAACAGTGAGATTAATCTATAAACACATGGTCCCTAATCTAGCTTTCTCCACACAATGGTGGAGTTGCGGGAAAGTATCCTCTTCCGAAGCATTGCACTGGAGAGCAGGGGACTGCTGGTGCTTCCCAGAAAAAGTCCGACCTTGTACTACACAGAGACATCATTCGGCTGTTTTCTAAACCATATATGTGTCACGGCCGTTTGGCATGGCGAGGCAGGTGAGCGGAGATGATGACGAGATGACGAGGAAGAAGGACACAACGTCACGAGACGGGTTTAATCGGTGATGAACAGGACAGGGGAGACATCCGGCAACATGGTGAACATGTAACATAACACAATACAATAAGACACAATTGAACAGGATTAGGGAACATTACACAGGACTAACGTGAAACTCGGTCATGACAATATGGGTGGGATATTGCTGATGTAATGAGTGTGATGATATGAATGTGAAAAAAGGAAAGTGTGCGGACAGAGTAGAGGAAACCACGTGAGCCATATAAAGCAGGGATACAATATACAACTTGACAAGCCTGACCAGCTGGAGTGTGGACGAGATAGACATCATAAATACATATACAAGTCTGGCAATCGGAATGCTTGAATTAAACACAGATAAAAAGGACTGGGTTAGTTAAGTTTCTTCTCTCCATGATACTGATAACTAGCAGAGCAGGCAGTGTAAAGCCAGATAACACTTGATAACACAAGTGACCACTCCCCATGTTCTTTGTTTGATATAGTGGCTAGAAAAGAAGACCTTATGATTATTATATTTTTACACTGCATTTCTTGTCAAGGGTCATATGTTCTGGCACCTACGACCCTGATAAGGGTTGAATCAGTCCATCTTTTCATGACATGTTATTCTCATGGTATTCTGTATCCTATTGTATTCTGCATATATGTCAGGTGAACTGGGGATGCTAAAATGGCCCCTGTGTCTATGAGAGTGTGTGTGATGGCCACCATACCACATGTTCAAGAACCATTACTGACTTGGCATAAATTTTAGATGCTGGAGTGGGCCTGGTGCAGATATGTGGAATTAATGAAATATTTTCAGCTATTATGATGTTTTACCTTATAGGCAAATCACAAAAGCATAAAACATGCACTGCCAAACGCCTCATATTCTCGTGTTAGTGATCAAGTTCTTAAATTATGAGGTTTCGCTGTATACACCCAAAGTATCAATATTCCTTTTTTTACACACACGGCTTAAACTTGGTACTTACAATTGCCATGATGTGATGTAATGTGCAGTCTGGCATGTTTTCTTATGGTGATACCTTAAGGGCATTAATGTTTTATGAAAAATACATGAATACTTCATGTAGAATTATGTTGTACCTCATGTAAAGTAAAACCATTAAAGATTCAGAACAGACGTTTGAAACATGCCTGAATAGTTTATGAATCATTATACTTTTTCCTATTTTACTATATTTTATTACATTTGTGTTAGGGAGGGAAGCCGCTGAAGCTTGAGCAACATTCAGTGCGGGCCTGTCCAACAGTGCTCTGGTTTCGTGCCGCATAGCAGGTCTGATTCACAGCCGTGCTGCTTGTGCCTGGCCTCTCCAGGGAAATGAATGTCTATTCCTAGGGTGGCATGAAGTTTTTCCTCTCCATTATGCGATGGCTCCTGTTGTCAAAGCAGGTTTCAAGAGAACCCGATGTACCCTGTGATATTCTACGGTATATTCTGTCAAGACAGGAGAAAAAGCAAAGGCATACATATGCACAGGAGAAGAAATGTGCATATGTACAGTATTGAATTTTTTTTTTTAGATTCTTGCAAATTTATACCAAATTACCTTGGGATAATGTCACCATGCTGCTAGTAATGTTCACAAGCACATTTATTGTATTATTGTATTATTGTACTGTAGATTGGAAATGAAACAAGACTTTAAATGAACATGGCAAGTTTTGATAACCAGGGTCTCATTTATAAAACTTCAAAGTCTATGTGTGATCAGAAGACAAAAACGGCATATATATTCACTATCATAATTAGGTGACTGAAAGTGCAATTAAAAACGGTGTATTACTCACTAGAACATTGAAATTATTATATATGTATTAATGCCACTGATATTTTTACTCACTCTCTTCATTTGCGGTAGCATTTCCGCACCAAGAAAATTCACATGCATGGGTCAAACTTTGGGTAAATATGCGCACATTCTGCAGTCATGTTTGTTTTTATAGACTGCAGGATTTGCGTAGGAAGAGTCGTACGCATGTTTTAGGTCCCGTTTTGTGCGGACATAACGGCAATAAATAAGACCCCAGATCTTTTGGGCATCTAACCATTATCTGTTTCCAGGTAACTGCTTAAAAGGTGAGAATGCACTAAAATGTAGAGCAGATATGTATATGTATGACTAAATGTGTTGAAATACTATACCTCAACTTAATAATGATGATGCCTTGATAATGTGTTCTTCTGTCATTAAACCACTTTTATACTGAAATCTATAAATTAGCAAAAAACTGATTCACATTGAGACTGCAAGTTATATAATTTTGTTGTATTCATTTTTAGCATTTAACCACATGAATTATAAAATTATAATTCTATATGTAACGTTATGTATACAGTCTTTTAGTTTCTTTCTTAATTGAAACCTTAACATGTGTCAACTCTCTTTAGCTTCAAGACATTTGGGTGAGAGGGGCACTGAGATGTTTTTTCTTCTGAAAATTAATCTCACTGTTTGTTGATTTTCATTCAACATTAGCCCTAATGCAAAAAACAGAAGGAGTCCTTGGTTTTTTTAAACCAGGAGAGATTCCAGGGAATCTTTGACAGGTCAGGCATGGCAGAGGAGTTGGCAGGCCTCAGAATAAGAAATTTCCTTTACTCCTTTACACTGCAAAGCTTCAACTGAGAAGCTTCCACATGCTCATTTTGTGTGATATCTGTGGAGGGTTGGTGAATGGACCAACGAGAGAAGAGATTGTTTTGTCATTTGCCCAAAAATACAGATTTAATGAAGCCACATTAAATGTTTTATAATATATCTGGTTTGATAAGCTCATGCTAATTACTCACAAAGTTTTATTTAAAGTCAAAAGAGTGAACTTTGATAAATCATTGGCCATTTTCTTTATTTCTAGTCCAGACAGTTCTTTCATGCTTTAGGGCTGTTTTTGCTCCAGTAATGCATTTGCTCTGGGAGAGAGGGTACAAATGGAACTGAGAATTTATTCAATACATCGATATTTCCATTGCACAGTTGTTTTAAAAATGCATTTTCAGTAATTATCATTGACTTTTTTTCTCATCAGCTAAAAAAAACGACACAAAACCTGGGAATTTAATTTATTGATATGGTGTGGAATGAGCTAAATTACACCCCGCCACACAAAAAGGCAGAAAAAAGGTGCACACAGATTGCGTGCTGAGAAAGAACTGGCAGTTCCTCACCAATGAGGTTCCAACTAATTTGGACTTAAGTCTGTTGTCTTTGACAAAGATGTAATTATTAATTGCTTTATCAGCTTATTTAATGCTTTGGTTCAGTATTGAATGTTAAACATTATGTCAATACTACCAAAAAAAATTAGCAAGAATTGGCCCACTACACAGCTGTTTCTCTTTCAGTAAATGACTGTGCATCAACTTAGATGTGAAATTGATAATCATTAGGACCTGTTTGGTATAATGATTGATTGAGCATACGCCTGAATAAAATCCTTTGCTTTCATTTTTCTAGCTTCTGCCTAAAAATTAGCATGGTTCTATATCTTTCTAGTGGATTGATCAGAGCAACCCTTTTGTTTTACACCTACTGAAGCCACTTGAAAAGTATTCATGTTTTTAAAAGGGTACTGTGTTGATTGCAATAAACTGTGGGAAGATGGGGTGAGTTGAATTGGAGTGGATTGCATTTAAACGTCTATTGTGAGAATTATGTCCATAAAAATGATGTCACACAAAGAAGCAGAATCTCTTTATGAAAATTAGTGCATCTGTCCAATCATGTTAAGGCAGTATAATGTGTAGCTCTGAAGCGTTCCTTCAATCTGGTAATTTCATCTGACAATCACACTCACCAAACCTCCAATCTCATGCACAATCTGGCCAGATTAAAAAAGCAATTCAGCAACAGACATACTGGATGTATGCAAGTGGATCATTTTACATTATTGAAAAAAAACTATTCTCATTTCTCTCTTTTTTTAGCTTCTGCTGTTTACAGCATCAAGTGGCTAGTGGCTTTATTAGCCCATGTAATGGGTTTCAGTATTGTGCACTAATACTTTAGGTCTTCAGATCTTAAAGGAACTGCTGATGGTCATTTAATGCTATGTACAGTTTCGGTTTGATGACCAAAAAAAACAAAAAACTATATTTTGTGTATAAACTGTTCTCTTTTTTTGGGTGTGCCTCTGCAATACACCTCAACAGATGCTGGGGACGCCATTATGTGGGAATATAGTTTTCTCACAGTTTCACACTTTCTGCATCGCCTGATATGCAGTTATTTTACTGAGATATTTAGTGTTACGCATCATGCACTCTCAACTGATTCAAGCCAAGAACCGCTCTGCAGCTCACAGGATCAATTTCTGTGTGTAGCCACAGACTTTAGCGCATTAAATAAACACACACCTGTCTATTAGCCCACTGCGCTTCAAAATAAAAGGCCATGGAGCACGAAATCAAATTTGAATGGACACCCCGAGTGTACTCTTCACAAGTATTTCTGAAGGATTTATCTCTATCTTAGTTTTGTTCATGCCTGTAATTTGCGGATAAAATTGTGGAGGTCTGGGCTGGATGCAAGAAGGAAAGATTGAAGAACTGTGTAAAGGTCAAGACACCAAAGCACAAGAGGATCCAGCAATCACGAATCAGCATGCAGAATGGGCAAAACCAGGAAACAAGTGTCTCCAAAAGTAGAACATATCAGAAATGTCACACTTGTGTAAAAAGGACCTTAAAATGAGGGCAAGTCAATACACATTCAGGAAATCGAGGAACAGGTGAGTGGGTCCGTCCATTTTTTGTGCAGCTGTATAATACTTTTTTCTTTGAATAATATTCCAGTTTTGAGGTTGAAATAAATTCTGCTTTTTATGTTTCTTTGTGTTTGGTATGTACAACATTTGACAAAATTTGCTTTGTACAGAAAAAGGCAATACAAATTTATGTTTTAAATTAAAAAGCTTTATCAGGGCTCTAGAGTGCACTGGTGTGACCGGACGCTCAGGGAAGAAAGTCTCCGTAACTCTGAATGTCTCTCTGTGGATAAAGTAATTATACATATATCATATACATATCATATTCTAATGCAATCAGAGATTGCCTCTGATTGGCCATTGTCCAGATATTTCTGTACATCTGAAAGTACGCATGCTGCAGTCAGACAGATAGTTGAATTGCCTGCAACCACATCCACTCCGAAACCTGACATTATTGTGGCACCAAGCTGACTCTACATTACTGGTCATTTATACATTTATATCATTTAAAACATAATCGCTAGAAGCAAGCCTCCATTCCACCTACTCACCATCCATTTTCACATCTTTCTCATGCTAATCAAAATTACGCTCATTTACTGTACAAACGCAAGCCTGAATGAAATGATACAACTTAAATGTTGAAAAAGCACAAAGAATCTATAAAACACATTACATGCAGCAATAGATGTACTGGTGTCCCCCCTCCCTGCTGCCTTTTTAGCAACAGGCAGCAGCAAACAGATAATCAGGACGAGATGATAATCAAGTTTACTGTTGCCTACAATATTTCAAAAGTAGACATTAACATTGTTCAGTTTGAAGTCCTTAAAACACTTCCTTGCACTTCACTTGCACTGTTATTCGGGCGGTGGAGGCCCAGTGGGAAAGGAAATGGATTGTCATTATCAGAAAGTTGCCGGTTTGATTCCTGAACCGCCAAGGTACCATTGAGTAAAGCACCATCCCTACACACTGCTTTCATGGCTGCCCACTGATGGTTAAAAGCAGAGGACACATTTCATTGTGTGCACCATGTGCTGTGTTTCACAATGACAATGAATTCACTTTATTGTCTTTATAGGTAAAGACATTCAACTTAAGCCACAATTTAAATGGAATGTTGTAAAAATGCCAGGAGGTCAATTTAATTGCCTGTTGTCAAATCACCATGACTTACCCTCACAGGGTAAAAATATTCTTATATGTGGGTAAATATGAATGCTCATATTAGGAATTGTGCCTGCTATGATTATAAGCTTGCAATCTCATTTCAACTTTGGCCTCTTTAAGGAACATCAAGACCTTTGATGTGAAGAACACATTTGCTTTTGTAGAACTTGACCTTCACTCTTGAAATGTGTAGCAGGTTTGGTTAAACCTAGGAATTCCTATGCAGATTTTGTAATGTGTGAAAAACATATAATTACAGAATTCTAATTATGACTAGAGGACAAGAAAATGTGTGCAGATTTGTGGCATTTTTGAAAAGAAAAAGGATTTAACACAACATTTCATGTAGAATAGACTGCTTAGTAAAACACATGCATGCAGACAGAATTGCAAGTACAATCAGACAGAAGGTGAAACTTGTTTTAGTGGCTCCTTATTTCTCCTCTTTTTACTGAATATGAAAAACTGCCCTTAGGCAAACATTACAAAATACCCAAGGCTAAAAATATGAATAAAAAAAAAAATCCTTTAATTTGTAATGAAACCACTTTATGTACTCACAGAATGTAGGGTCAGTACATTTTGTTGTGTGCCTGAGCATGTGTCTTCCTCGGCTGAAATCTGCTTTCTCATGTAAACGCTTTCAAGCAACCCACTATAGATCATGTGCCCCTGCTTTTTAAAGGTAATGTAATTTGCCATTGTATTTTCTCATTCTCAATAAATGAATTAAATCAGATTTATTACATTTTCCATGTTTATTACATTACACCCCAAACACAACCTGTTTCTGCTTTGAGTTTTTTTTCTACCAAGAACATTCCCATTAATGCAAACAATGAAAAAATGTAGCCTTGAAAAGTTCTTTCACAAAGATAACATTAATCCTGTTACTGTGATTTTTGTCCGATATGGAAATCCCTCTGAGGATCTGGCAAAGAAGGCCAGATCTCGGACAGGAAGAAAAATATTCACGTGTCTTAAATGCAAAACTGTCTCTGGAGTGGACAGAATTTTTCGCTCCCTCCCTCTGGAAAAAAAACAGGTTTCACATTTGGTGCACCCATTTAAGAGCATCGGCCTTCAGAAAGCACAACTGGGGCTGAGATCACAAGAAGGCATCACACATCAACATGACACCACAACAAATGGCCATGAGATGTCATATTGACAGTGGCAAAGAGAAAGACTATGACAAGCCACATTCCCAATTATCTTACTTTTTTTCATGTGATCAAAATTGACATTGGTACAGAGGAATGATTGATTTACTGATGGCTGTAGGGTTTCCTGATTTTGAAACAGATACTAGCATCTTCTGTTTGGGGCAGTGGTGGCCTAGCGGTTAAGGAAACGGCCCCATAATCAGAAGGTTGCCGTTCGAATCTAGACCAAGGTCCACTAAGCAAAGCACCGTCCCCACACAGTGGTCCTCGGGTGCCTGTCATGGCTGCCCACTGCTCACTCAGGGTGATGGGTTAAATGCAGAGGACAAATTTCACTGTGCGCACCGTGTGCTGTGCTGCTGTGTATCACAAGTGACAATCACTTCACTTTTTTTTTTTCTTTTTTTTAAAAATAGTGACTCCTGGTGTGATTATGAAGAAGGAACACAAAGAAGGAACTCATTACTGAGGAACACAAAGCTGAAGACATTTTCTAATCAAAGAGAGCGCAAGCGAGAGAATGGAGCTGCCATGGGCCTGAGTTTGGATGGAGCGAGTTTGTTCTCCTGAAGGTGTACTGTAGAGCTCACTGAGCTTCACTGGCAGCTGTAGATTCAGCAAATACTGCAAGTCAGGTAAGAATATACAAACACCTTTAACCAGCTCTCCGCAATAAGGCTGCATCACGTCAGCGAGTTGACAGCAATCCTAAGTGAATACAAAATGAGCTGTCCATCGGCTGTCCTTGCAAAAATCCATGAAAAGCATTAAAAAGCAGCTGGTCTGCTCTGTCAAGAAGTTGTTGGAAAAACCCAAGGTGTACTGAATAAGATTCAGTAATATTCTTTCATTTTCCTCAACCAAGAATACACTTATAAATACCAGGGCATTTTTTTTTGCTAGCTCAATTGTTATTATGCTATCAGAGAGAGCACTGTTAGGTGAAAGGTCATGACAAATTCTTCTAACAATCACACCTACAGGCTTTAGTCTGTTTGAATCAAACTCAAGTTCATTTTCCCCCTTGATGCAGCTCGTTTGGTCCAGTGTGAACATAGTAATCCCACTCGGGTGCGCACCAAAACAACCGCAACCACAAAAAGAGGTGGTCTGGATTCCAATCAGACAGCAAAATCTGATGCGGTCCGCCTGGTGAGAATGCGAACCAAGCCAAAATAGGACCAAATGCTGTACGTCACTGGATTTGAGTTATTTCATTTGTTCTCTCAACATCCTGTAAGTCGCGGGCAGGTGCCACGCCTCATAGACAGTTGGGCTGATGACTACATAGGGTTGAGGCCAAAATTAAGGATATTTTACTGATACACTGAGTGGATGTCACAAAAAGAAGATATCCAAAATTATTAGCCAATACGTCAATAGTGTAAAATTTTTGAGCCACAACTGATACCAATCTCTTAGAATAGCTATTTACTAGGTTGGCACAAGTTTCCTGAGGGATTTTGGCCCAATCTTCCATTTCAAATTGTTTTAGCTGGTCCAAATTGCATGGCTTCTGACCATGGACATTCACTTTCAGCACCCGCCACAGATTCTCAACAGGATCGAGGTCTGGGCTCTCCAGGATCTTGGTTTTGGTATTCTTAAGGAACTGTTAGTCTAATTTCGGTGTATTCTTTGTGTCATTGTCTTGTTGGAAGACCCAGCAACCACGTAAGCTCAGACTATGAGCAGATTTTTGCACATTCTCCCTCAAAATGTCAACCTAATTTTCTTGATTCATGATGCCATGCACCCAAACAAGGCTGCCTGTGCATGAGGCTGCAAAAAAGCCCCATAGCATCATGCTTTACCATGTTTACCACCATGTTTAACTGTGGGAACTGTGTTCCAAGGGTTGAAGGCCTCTCCCTTTCTTCACCAAATATAACCAACATCCATGTGTCCAAACAGTTCCAGTTTAGTCTCATCAGACCAAAACTAATTTTTACCTCAAATGTTCACAGCAACCTGTGGGGTTTGATGTGGGGCTGCTCTTTGAGTAAAGGGGTTCTCCTGAGATGAAGAGCCCTCACAACTGTGTTCATTGAAATATTTACTCTAGAAGAAGCAAGGTCAGCTACAATAATGTTCCACTATTTCATAAAAAATGTATTTTGGTTCAATTGGATTTTTCCCTGTGTGAAAGGTTCTTCTTGGTTTGGCTTTCTATGTTACAAAATCACCAACTGTTTCAGACCAGAGCAAAGGTGAAAGATTCAGACCAAAGTGTGAAAAATCTCACACAGCTCAGAGAGGAACTGGAATTCCACAGTGATCTCTTAAAAAGAAAGTATAAAAGATTCAGAAGTGACATGTTAGAGTGAAAGTCTGTTCAGACTCTCAAACTGGAATGATCAAAGTACATCCATAATGTCATCAGCATTTTACAAGCGCACTTCTCTGAAAACATTTTGGATTTATTCGGTACCCTCGACCTTCTCTGAAGCACAGTCTAGTGAGCAATTATCAACAGTTCTCTTTGTTATTTTTTTTAAATCTTCAGTTGGAAAAAAAAGCATAATCTCTAAGAGGGCAGCCATGACAGGTCTGGCACCCTGCAGTCAGGACTACTATTGATGCCATTGCTTGCTTTGGTCACGGCAGCTGGATCAGCAGCCACATGTCTACATGTATGTACAGTACAGGCCAAACGTTTAGACACACCTTCTCATTCAATGTGTTTTCTTTATTTTTACATTGGTAGATTCTCACTGAAGGCATCAAAACTATGAGTTATGTTCTTAAGAAAAAGTGGAGACCTGGCCTCCACAGTCACCGGACCTGAACCCAATCAAGATGGTTTGGGGTGAGCTGAGTGAAGGCAAAGGGGCCAACAAGTGCTAAACACCTCTGGGAATCTCATCGAGAGAGTGAGTGTGCAAAGCAGTAATCAGAGCAAAGGGCGGCTATTTTGAAGAAACTAGAATATAAAACATGTTTTCAGTTATTTCACCTTTTTCGACCTTCAGTGAGAATCTACCAATGTAAATGGTCATGAAAATAAAGAAAACACATTGAATGAGAAGGTGTGTCCAAACTTTTGGCCTGTACTGTATGTAAGTGCACATAATGAGACATTCTGGCAGTGATGACAAATCTCCATTTGTGCAGGTTGAACTTGAGGGGTTCAGTGATCTGTACCCCAACTGGGCTACTGTGTCCTTTACAGAGTGACAAACACACATCGGACATTTGATTTCAGATCAGCATCAATGCAATGTAAAAAAAAACCCTGTCACACTCAAGCCAATTTGACATGGCTATAGACATTTACAGCATTTATCAGACGCCCTTATCCAGAGCAACTTACAATCAGTAGTTACAGGGACAGTCTCCCTGAAGCAATTTAGGGTTAAGTGTCTTGCTCAGGGACACAATGGTAGTAAGTGGGATTCGAACCCGGGTCTTCTGGTTCATAGACGAGTGTGTTACCCACTAGGCTACTACCACCCTATAGACATTACAGATGCTTTCAAATTTAACATGCTAACAGCTAAGATTGTGGTTGTGAAAAAACGATATGACTTTACACAAAGTGCCACGCCCAGAGGCCACAACTGGGAGTGAGGCACCTGATTAGGGAGCCCTGGTCGATCACATCTGAATCCAGCTCAATCCGGCCTGATTGACCAGGGCTCCATAAGAGAGAATAGCAGCCGCTTAACAGTGCCGCTGCATTACCGTGGAGAGACAGTCATAGCTTATTTATCTTTCATCCTGTCTTTATGACACATGCCTTCAGGCTGTTTTCAGTTTGTCGCACTGCTTTTCAGTTATCGAGCCAGGTCTGTGTTATTTTACAATAAATCCCTTTTCACGAAAGATGCTTTGCCTCTGCGCCTCCTTCCCCTTTCAGCCCAAACACATGACCCATTACTATAATCTTACTATATTCCCCAATAATTGTGAGGGATTGTAATTGTTACTACCTTTGTTTCCTGAATTAGATTTTTTATTTTACAGTTTTGCACTATTTTGAAGATTCTTTCTGCATTGTTTTAGAATTACTGAATGATTAAAGTGTTGTATTGTATTCAACACAGACTTTAGTTTTAGATTAGTGGGTTAAAATCATTTTTTTGTGTAGTGTTAAGGAGAAATCTTGCTGAAACCACATACAGACAGATAAATTACATGTTGACTAATTTCAGGAAGAGTAAAACTGTACACTAATAACAAACGATTCAAATATTACACCGGGAAAACTTCTGGTCAGATTTTTTCAACACAAACTTTGAGGGAACTGATGCCATCACTTCACATGCCCAGAGCCTGACAGGCAAGCATCAACTGTTTTACCCAGACTGTGGGGAAAAGTCTAGCATCTCCCCCTGTCATTCTGACAGCCAAAAAGGAGGGAAAAAAATCAGGTGAAGCCAGACAACCAAGGCCATCAAAGGAAAAAGGCAAAACCTGAGAATCCCTTCCACAGTGGGATTTTGGCAGATGAGAAGCTCTGTCTCATTCAAATTCTGAAGTTGACTGAATAGAGACTGGTGAGTGACAAAGTCATGCAAAAAAAAAAAAGAAGAAGAAAAAAAAAAAACTCATCTCTGTAGCCGGACCAGCCATCTTTACAGGATGAAACAAGGAGGTGTCGTGTCGTGTTGTGTCTCATCCTTTATCCTATCTTACACAATGATTCAGAATAAATCAGACATAATTCTGAACATTTTTTGCCCCCTGCTCTTTCAAGCAGCAGAATGTGCAGCGAGTGTGAAGCAGCGGCATGTAATATACATAATCCAGAGTCACGTGCAACTCTGTTTATGCACCCTGCTGTGTGAATCTCTTGAATAAGATATTGTCGCAAACCTGCAGAATAACATCTGATGGCAGTCTCACTATTAGCTTTCCCATTTTGAGATTGTAAAGCAATGTCACCCAGGGCTCCATGTTGCAAACAGCAACACATAGAATTTTAATGCACTTACATAGTAACTTACAAAGTAAAATATAGGCAAATACGGATGCAGTTTGTTTAACTGAGTTTCCATTTGAATTGCTTGAATTATATTCAGTAAGTTACATTAGATCACAAAAACCATTTGAAAGCCAATGTACAAATCAAGGCTGTACTCAAAATGCCTGGAATGTCCCAAATAATGTAGTGATATAAACCAGCCATTTGGCAGAGTTGCTCAGTGAATGGTTATGGCCCAAATAGAAAGCTGCCAATTTGCTTATTTTAATGCTAAGTGTCTGCTCTTCCAATCTGACCAGCAGACACACAACTCCATCCGAGTACAAAAAGCAGAGCAGTCGGCCAGACGGACCCCTACAAGTTTTGTAGCAGCTCACAGGAAGTTTTATTATTATTACTTCCACACTCTGTGACAGTGGAGACATACCTAGTCACTGCATGCTTATGCTAGTATTATTTTTTAAATTACAAAGTACAATTGCATGATAATTGGAGAAATAGGAATGGTTTTGTCCATTTTATGCACACTCCCATAAAACCCGAGAAATAATTTTTAATTATTTAGTATGTACATGTTATTAAAGCATGAAGTGGGGACAAAGTGAAAAGTGGCAGTGGTGGCCTAGCAGGTAAAAAAAATGGACCCATAGTCGTAAGGTTGTCGGTTCGAATCCCCAAACACCCAGGTGCCACTAAGCAAAGTACCATCCCAGCACACGAGCAAAGTACTATCCCACTGCCCAATGCTCACTAAGGTGATGGGTTAGGTGATGTGATGTGTGCATCGTGTGCTGTGCTTGACACTTTCTGTGCTGTGCTTGATCACTTTCACTTGAAACAAAGGTGCACAATGGTTGTCTGGCTATTAGTGAGGTAGGTGTCAATAAAAAAAAATGTCTTTAAAAATGAATAATTACAGACCTAATAACTGTAAATTGGTTTCCTCTTGTGTTTCATTCCAAACCTTAAAATAAATGAAAAACATATTTGCCTGGACAGTGGTTGAAAAAATCAGGACCAACTTTTTATTTGAAATTATATAATTAGCATTTTCATGCTCTCTCTCTCTCTCTCTCTCTCTCTCTCTCTCTCTCTCTCTCTATATATATATATATATATATATATGTTTCTAACATTTGAATATCATATATATATATATATACACACACACACACACACACACACACACACACACACATTGCATAAAGCAAGGCTGTGCTCAAAATGCCTGAAATGTCCCAAGCAACGAGTTGATATAAACCAGCCTTTTGGCAGATTTCCTGACTGCCAGGTTACGGCCAAGGTAGAAAGCTGCCATTAGATCATTGTTTTGGACAAAGAATGACACAGAGCCCATGGATAATTTAGACAGCCTCCTGCAGCCCTTCCACCGTTGTGAACACACGGATACCTGGAGCCATAGCAGGAAATAAATATAACAAAATGCATCCATGAAACATTCATGCTTTCTCCAGAGTGGGTCCTACCCCCACAATTGTAGTGGTGAAATGCTGGGTTCTAACGTGATACTCCACCATATCCCGTAACGGTGTTATTCAATACTTTCACTCGTTTACACGGGGGGAAAGGGGTGCATTTTTAAATCCTGTACGACAGACACATTAATCGCAGATGGTAAAAGCTAGTGGCGGGTGTGCCACAATTGGCTGGGACCATTTCTCACCATCTTCAGCTTAGTGCACAAACAAAAGAGGCACAATTTCATTGATTTGACAGTGTCATTTTTCTTTTTCTCACCCCAGCTGTACATAAAAAAAAAAAGCATCACAGGTGTGAAAGAACAAAGGCGTTCGTCTGTGCAGAATCAAGAGGTCTGTGCGGGGTTTCATTAATCTAGCATGGCTTCTCTGGAAACTGCACAAAGCCATCACGAGTGATTATGTGATAGTGCCAGTGATGTCAGAAATCGCT
Source organism: Denticeps clupeoides (assembly GCF_900700375.1). Taxonomy (NCBI): domain Eukaryota; kingdom Metazoa; phylum Chordata; class Actinopteri; order Clupeiformes; family Denticipitidae; genus Denticeps; species Denticeps clupeoides. The sequence continues at coordinate 33,407,400 of NC_041708.1, forward strand.
GTGGCGAGCCCAGCCTCCAGAGTGTGTCTTGCTGCAGTGTGTGTTGAGGGAGGGAACGCGCACCACCGTGTTGTCATGGGCTCTGTTCAAAATCAGCCACGGGCAAAAAGCCCAGTGAAACGAAACCTGTAGAAAATGTGCGATCAAGAGAGGCAACAAAAAAGTACCAATTAGGGTGAGTTTTGTCCTGTTCAGTTGAGTCCAATTATTCAACGTGCTGAACACACTCTGCAAAAGAATATATTAAAGTCCTATCAAAACTGACTCGTTTAAATCTTGTAAGTAAATAAAAAAAGTGTATAATGAATGTTTTATATATTGATTACTGTTTTTCAGATGTTAGTATTATTTACTTATACTGATAAACTGTTACACAAATGTTGCATGCACTCTTGCTTCAGATCTGTTGCACTTGGAATAGTGAAGTGAGCAGAAGATGAACTGAAGATGAATATTTTAAACAAAAAGAAAAATGTATTTCACTCTTTTAAAAGTGCAAAATCCCCAAAAAATGAAAAAAGGGTGATCACTTGATTCAACAAAACTGAAATCACTTCTGCCAATGAAATGTTCAACTGGTTGCAACATAAACTGAACCATTGGAGAGGTGTTCTGTTCTCCATCCTTTTTTTCTTCAAACCAAGACTGTGAGCAATATTATTTTATTCATTAGAACGCTGGGGTGTTTAACCCAGCCACTGGGGATGCAGTATTAGCAAAACCTCAATCCTGACCTATAACCCAAAAACGCATCATACTTACAACGATGGAGGATAACATGCTTGTTGTGCTGCAGCACGTCCGTGTTCCGGATGTTTAATACACTGCGAGAACTAGATGCAAAACCAGAAGAGCATGGTGGGTGAGACCGGGGAGTTACAGCACCACTTACAGGTGTGGAGGGGGATGTGAGGGTTAAAGGAGCATTTTAAGAAGATCAGATTACTGGGGCGTTGCTTAGAGGCACAACCTGGCCCTTCCTCGCAATGACTATGAACAATCCATAACTCAGTTAGCTAATTAAACACTAGAATCTTGGTAAAAGTTACCAGAGAATTTAATTGCAGGGTGTTCCTTTTATTTTCTACTCTGCAATTGTGCGAAATAAAAATAACACAAATCTTGCATTAAATGCTAAAAAAAGTTATCTTTAACTTTATGGACATTTATGAACAATTGAACCCATCTTCCTTGAATCTACGCTGATATTTAAACTAAAATCATTCGAAAATCCTCTTGACAATTGGTGCATTAAAACGGAACTGTTCCCAAACTGCGCAAAGACGCACACATTTACCAACTGCCGTGTATGTAATTTGCTAAACTGCCTGTGCTAACAGATTGCTGTCATCTCACGTTGTTCTCAAAGTCACTCGTCTTACAGGAGAGAGCTCGCCGAGTGAGCTGAACACAAGCCTATACGAATGCACCCGCAGTGACAGCGAGGATCAGCACGGATGACATTGCCACCTGCACCCTCTCCTTTATACAGTGCCAGCTGTTAATGTCAACTAATTGCTGTCATTTTGATGTGAACTGAACAAGAACCTCCCTATTTGCACCTGCAAGTGTGTCTCATTGCTGCGAGGCCATCCATATCACTGCTCTTACCCGCTGAATGCCCACGGGCAACTGAGAGCTTGTTGTCCCACTTTAGACTGATCTAATGCCAGTCTTTACCTGTCTGCGTGCACTGGGGCCTGGATTTCTACGCCGTTGCTAGGGTGAAACAATTTAATGGGTATTTTTTTCAAGGTGTTGCACACCAGATGTGTTCAGGAATGCCAAGACTCACTAGTCTTGGATTCTTGGGGAAAAAAGTGCTGATTACATATCTTTGGCAGACTGGGACAGAGACCATCTGATGGACCATGAACAAGTTTCACAATGAAGACAGAATTAGGAGGAGGAGGGAGGAGACAGGACTGGTGCACTGTGTTGCAGTTCTGTTTTTGGGATCTTGTTGTGAATAGCATATTGAGAAACCCATTTGTACTTTAGTATATAACTAGCTGCAGCAAATTCACGCGTATCAAAATTGTGTGCATTTTTATATGGTTTTTTTATATGGTTAACATTTGAAAAATCTGAAAGTGAAGTGATTGTGAAACACTGCAGCACAACTGCATTGTGTCCTCTGCATTCAACCGATCATCTTGGTGAGCAGTGGGCACCCATGAAAGGCGCCAAGGAGCAGTGTGTGGGCCACCTCAGTGGCACCATGGCGATTCGAGATATGAACCCACGACCTTCCAATTACAGGTCCGCTTCCTTAACCGCTAGGCCACCACTGCCCCATTTCCCCAATGCATTACATTGTGTGTTCACAGGAGGGGGGTTTCAGGGTGAGGAAGTAGTGTGTGTGTAGAGTTGTCAGTCTTCAGCAAGGGCTCATCCACTTTTAAACTTTAGAAAAACCTCATTAAAAGATCATGTTCTGGGTGACAGAAATTGGTTAGTTTATTCTGTTCAGCATACAGATATATACAAAGTGGTTCTTTGTTGTTTATATCTCTTTATTTATGAAAATCCTGAGAATGTACTTGACCATGCACCTATAAACATGCATAAAATTGCTTTGTGAATATGCCTCATCATGGTTTTACTAAAGTACATTCTGGAAAAGTGACTGGTGCCATAAACACTTTAAAAAAGGTGACAGCTGGCAGAAAGTATGTTAAAGTAAACCCTGCTGTGGCATATAAAGCAATAATATAATAAAGCACTTTGTCCTGTTTTCCCCTGACCTTGTGTGCGGGACACATGCTGCTTTTTCCAAAAAAAAACAAAACATCAAGGTTACCCACGGCTTCGAAAGACCCACGAGAAATGTCTGTGTTTCCATCCACCATGGTTTTATTTTGCTGATACCACACATTAGCCTGCATTTCCCCCATCATATCACCATCATCATAATGGACACCATTTGCAATCGATTCCACTCACTGTACAGCTGAGCTGTTACTCCAAATCCAGCACCCGTACTGACCATTTCCATTCCCATGTCTACACGGAACACTCAGACAAGTGCATAATCTTTCGCGGTATGCAGTATGCATTTGGAAAATATTATGGCCGCAGGGTATTTAGAGGTAACAATATGGTACTTTCAACACAAGGTTGGCCTTAAATTGCGTGTCACTACCATGGTAAATAATGCATTCAATACCATGCTGGTTACTGATTTGGCATTTATGCACACTGCATTTTATTCACCTACTGGTCACCTACTAGTCCTTTCATCAGGGAAAAATGTGGGTCGGTATGGTAAATGATGGTGCATCTGTGAATTAACAACCTTCTCAAAAATATCCATATAGATTCTGCCTACTCAGTGCTATAAAGACAGGAGTTGCTAAAGTAACCTGTGCGTGAATGATCAAGTGATCAAAAATAAGCTTGCTTCTGTAAATAATACACATTTCATAATTTATTCGTTTATTTGCTAAAAATGGAATTGGAAACCTGTGATATAACATCTTAGTACAATATTGCTGAGTCTAAAATTCAGGAATAAGCGGGGAGAAATGACAAGTAAAGTGCTGCACTGGTTGGTACTTTGAGCTATAGGGCATAGGGGATTTATTTGCTTTCTAAGAAATCACATGAAAATATATATATATATGAAAGCGGCCCCACATGCATACGGCAGCACAAAACTAATAAGCAGAGCTTCTGGAGACAAGTTATATGGTCTCCACCTTTAAGTCCTTGCAGGTCACAGAAGTATTAAAATTTGTGTGGAATATTGTATGGTAAACATAGACGTATTATTCGCCTTTTAAAGTAATGGGCCAGTATGCCAGTCACATGCAGTGTGTAATAAATCCCATGGAAACCAGTAAAGTCCTCATAATTGAGAGTGTGTTTTTGGACACACTTATTGCAAGTGCAATGCTGTATCATAATAGTACACAGTACACTGCCAACCACAACTGCATTAAATAAATAAATGAATAAATATCAACGTACCTGTCAGTGTCAAGAAAGTCGGTAGGACCAGAGAGCAGCAGGGAAAGAAAGAGAAAAAAAAAAGCCATATTAATACAACCTAAGGAATAAACTCATACATTTAAACATAAACATTACATATACTGTTTTAAACCTTGATTTGACATAATTTGTACTATTATTCTGACTACTTCAGGAATTGACTTATGTCAAAGATTAATCAGCCAATGATGCCAACCAGAAATTAAGTTCTTACACTACAAAAACTTTACGTAACATGTTAATGTTCACAGCTGCTGTCTGTTTAAAAGTAATAGGCCGTTTCCTTAATGTAGAGTTAAAATACTAACTTGCTGTGTGCCTGACTGCAGTATTGACAGTGGATAATGTTCAATAATAAATAATATTCAAATTGGAAACAAAATATACACATATAAACTAGCTAAATAAGCCGATGCTACTTTACCACCTAGGAATAGGGCCATGATGCTGTTAGTTAAGGGGACAAATATTTTGGAGCTGTGTGAAATATTTTGCAACATTAGGTTAAAAATACTGCTCACAACATTTCTTAAACCATTGCTACATCCTAAAGTTCACGAAGAACTGTGAGCATAAAGTTTGATTTCTAATTATCTGTGATAACCCTGAAAGATATTAGAACTCACATTTAATGCTGTACCACAGTTACTTCTGACCTGGCATTTATACAGTGGTAATTGACAGAGAAGAATTCTATGAGTGACAATGTCACTATAATGCCTCTCTGACATATCACTTCAAATATCATTCCACTTAGCTAAATTCTTTAAGGTTGCAATGTCATCTTTGCAGACACACAAGATCAATCAGAAGATAAAATTCTAAAGTTTCTCAAATTTTCATTGTCAAACACCTGTAAGCATGTGACTGCAAGCTTAATCACAACCTTGTTGTAATTTATTGAACTTCGTGTGGAATGACAAATACTCGTGGGAAACATCACTCACATTTTGCAGAGTTTGACATGCGCAAGAGCATGACCGAGAACTACATTCTGATCATTTCCTCCCAGCGCAGTGGCGTCTCAGTGCTTGATCGTAATCAACAGGCTAGAGCTTTGTTTTGCGATGTGGAGTAAAATAAATGCTTGCATGAACATTCTTCTCATTAACGCCTTCCTTGCTTCATTAGTTGCTAGGCGCCTGCCAATGAGATCATACATCAAGCACGCACATTGTGATGGATACAGATAATTCCAAATATCATCTGGAATTGACACATTACTTCAATTTGGAGCCCAATCATGTATCCATCTTCTCCTTTTTGCATTGTCGGTGTGGGCCTGTCATATGATCAATTAGGGAACTTTTCTGTTCGAGTGTTTAATTACTTCTGCTGTTCCCGCAGCCATCTGGCACCCGTTCGGCTCTCTGCGCCTGTGACATAAAGTGATTGATGTCCCATAGTGATGGAGATCCCCTGTCACAGGCATTCCCTGATAATACAATCGGGGGGCTGTGCCATCTGAGAAATCATTCGATGCAATGCTAATTTCCCTTTCCACAATCGCATGGAAATTTTTTTGCAGAGTGAGAGTGAACTATTAAGACAGGTTGCGCAACGCTGATGAGTGAAGTGAAAAGTGAAAGTGAAACGATTGTTATTGTGATACACAGCAGCACAGCACACAGTGCACACAGTGAAATTTGTCCTCTGCATTTAACCCATCACCCTTGGTGAGCAGTGGGCAGCCATGACAGGCACCCGGGGAGCAGTGTGTGGGGACGGTGCTTTGCTCAATGGCACCTCAGTGGCACCTTGGCCGGTCAGGATTTGAACCTTCTGATTACGGGGCCGCTTCCTTAAGCGCTAGGCCACACCTGCCCCCTGGAAATTTGCCCCCATGAGACGGCACATACACACACACAAGCACTTGCCCCTGTTGAATGCATACAATTGAATGCATACAGTTGTACACTGGAGTCAACACGTATGTTGGACCACTCTCTACCATTAAGCATCTCCTTACCATGCCACACTAAACCAATTTGGTCTGCAGCGGCCCTTTACTCCAAGACGGAACCATTATGAGTACAGCAGGAGATGAACTACAGCCCCTAAACTTAAATGCATCTTAAATGTTCCCTAGGTAAATGTGCCTAATAAACTGAGCAATGTGTATAATAAACTGTATGAGGTGTAAAGTGCAAAGTAGGGGAATAAAGTTAGCAGGTGAACATAATTTCTGTGCACTGCATTATACTAAAATTACAGCCATTCATACCAAGAGACATTTAAAACCAAGAAACTTTTGAGGTTTTGGACCCACAGGCCAGACCTCTCTGCCCTTGGATTTTTAGCTGATGAGGGTCCGGTCCCTGGCAGATCTCCTGTCGGCCATTGCTGTGTCAGCATCTTGCGAGTCTGGCCTGAGACCGATCAGAAAGCCCTAACCACTCTAAAGGTCAATTAGCTCAGCTGCCAGAACCGCGGTCCTCGGTGATGCCCGAAAGCTGCACGATGGCCTCAGTAGACAGACGGCTGTCTCGTATTAAAGGCGGGGTTCAAATTGCATCGCACACATTGTCATGATTGTGACTGCTGCGAGGAACAGTTCTGCATTCTGCACATGACCAAATGTTAAAAAACTACAGCAGACTACATACCAGGTTCAAGTTATTAATAAAAAAATAGACAATCGTTTGAGAAAGGCACTGCAAATGTGACAGAGCCACATTTTCATGTTTTCGTTCATTCTATGACTAATTTGACCCCCACAGAGACACCAGAGAAGCTGGAGATGAAATATCGGTCACCAAGGGTGCATTAGATGACAGTGCCCTGCATGCCCATCAGGGTCTTAACCATTCTCCATGGCTGTCCACTGCTGGGACCAGTGGTCTTTACCCGGCGTCCAGTGGAGCAGCTCTCCATCCCTCCAACGCACAGACTCAACTCCCTCTTATCTTATCAAGCCCTTAATGTGGATCGTGTCACTCCCCAGGAAATAATTCCCCAGCCCAGCACTCCCACATTGTGCCTGACATTTACACAACTGCCACTCTGATTGCATATTTCACCAGATTCACTTTCAAACCCGGGTGAGACAAGGCAGTGATGTGAAACACATTTCAGGCTCAAGCACAAAATGAGCACTTTTCAAACTACAGGCTATTTCAAATGAAAAACAAATGTGCAGCTGACGCCAACGGTGAAGAAGATTTTGACTTATTAATTATACTTGGGGGGGGGGGAACATTTCACAAATGTTTGTGTTGTTCGCTGGCAGCTTTCATGCTTAAATGTTATTTAAAAGTTAACATGTTAAAATGGGTTAAAAAAGGACATTAAATAGGATCAGCTGACTCAAATATTTCACCAACGATGCACAATTGAGTTGAATCATTTATGAATTTCATTTGTTGCATTAGTTGCCTGGGTGCACAGAATGTCAGAAGAACTGTTTGCAATACTGCTATAACTACTGCTATTAACATGTACCAACATCATTGTTAACATGGTATATTAGCAGTAATTGGTGGTATAGAGCATGATAACCAATTTACTTTTCTGTACCAAAAGAACATGAACATAGATCAATTTAGCTTATAACTCCTCATGCAGGATGATCTGGGACTAACATCTTTCTGTATTATTATGGTCTAATTAATGCCACAGGGATTCTGAAAACTTTGCTCTTAGGAGTTGGCAGCTTAGAGTCTTCTGTTTAAAGATTTGTTCTTACAACATGGTGGTTGTTAGACCCTAACTCATAATTGAATTGAATATGAAACAAACTACGCTTTTAATTTGAAGCACATATTCATATTTATGTATATGCATTTTGTTTAATCGTGTGTTTTAACTAAAAAGCTCTTCCGAACTGTCTTTGTAGTTTCTTGCTTGTAGCGGTACATTTTATGTCATACAGTTTGTATCACAGAAGAGCAGCAATTTTATGCCTAAGTGTTACATCAGCAGATGTCCAATTCACCATCATGTTTGCAAACTGACACAGGCTATGATGCTTTAAGCATTAAAACGTCAGGTGATTCGTTAATTTTTAGTAAAGTCATTAAACACCCACACCATTCACTCACACATTTCACACCACTGGCCAATTTTGAGGTGCCAATCCGTCTAATGTCAATGCCTTTGGATGGCGGGAGGAAACCCACGTGAACATGGGGAGTGCATGCAACTCTGCGTACACAAAGGCAATGCGGCTACATCTTAAGATATATACATAATATACATTCTTTTGTGATTTAGGAAAACACCAAGTATTTTCATAAGATCATGGGAATCACACACAGACAAACTAAGTTTTTCACCTGAGCTGCTCAAGCCAACCCACCCCAGAAATATAGTCCCATGAATAAATAAATCCAAAGTTAACTTTCACTGGGCTTGATAATTCTAAGCATAATACAGACAGTAACATTATACTAGAGGGAAGAAATTGTTACAGCATAAATTTTGCAGTGTTGTTACATGGTGATATTCTGACCCGGCCCTAATACATTTTAAGCCCTAGGCAAGATTCTAGGTGTTCTGGGGGAGGTGGAGGGGGCAGCGGCTCTGCGCCACTGTGGCCTCATAGGAAATGTTTATAATAATGACACAGTGTGAGGAGACGTGAAAGCTCGACATGTTTTAAGGAAAAGTATTTTTTTTTAAAGCGAAATTAAAAGAGTTTGATTGCTCAAAACAACAAAGAAACAAACATAAAGAAAACACAGTAAGCATGTGACTCTCATCAGTCTACTGGAATTTGTGGCATTAAAAGAAAACACGTCCTGTTTCCTACATACACCATATAAAGGGTCATGGTCACTTGGGCTTCACAAGTGGCAGCTGGCAGGACCAGCAGTGCCTGTCTGGGACAATTTCTACTACTTAATAGCAGTTTAAAAAAAAACACTTTTTTTTCTTCCTCCGTTTATGTGCCCCCTGGATGGATAGCACCCATAGCATTTGCCTATATAGCCTATGCCACAGGCCCTGGTAATCAGGTAAACCAATTATTCATATCTTGTATACAGATTTAGTCCAACGGGCTGTGAGGTTGAAAGTTTTCTTTAGTGAGGTCAGCAGAGGTGAGCGTCACTGTGCAACTACAATCTCCACTCCTGTAAATGCTGCCGTATGGCTGGGTACCGCTTGGCATTTTTGGGAGTGTGAAATAGTGCAACATGACCTAGGGGTTGTTGTTATCTGTGAGCACATTCCGGTTTTAAGGTGGTATGGACTCAGATAAAAAAAAAATAATAATAATTTTTACGCTGCGTCACGCTTCTGTGAAATATTCAGGCAACACAACCAATTTACGAGTTAATTTGAGCAGACACCATTCAGATACAACACAGCAACAAACGACACAAAAATGGCACCTCAGTGTCACCTTGCCGGCTCGGGATTTGAACTAGCAACCTTCTGATTACGGGGCCACCTTCTTTACCACTTGTCCGGTTGGTGGGAAGGGTTAGAGGAATAAGCAGCTTTTTCAAACTCTACAGCCAGCCATGTACTGAGTTAGAACCTGAAGTTGTTGAACATGACTTTTATTTTCTTTAATTTGTACAGTGTTCACTGATGATAAGGAGTGTGTGCATAAGCACTTTTGTTTACATGTTTACATTTCAGCTCAGTCATGAATTGTGACCTGTATATCATGACAATCGTATATTGTAATACGCATCATATCGAGAGGTCCTTATTAATATCCACTTCTACAAAACTATGAAGTTTTAGGGATTTACAAAAGTTCCTGATACTATCTGTATTTCCTTTCATCAGTCTGTGGAACCAAAAAAACATTTTAAGGAGCAAGTTATACACTTTGTAGTACAGCAACGCAAACTTTGTAATTTATTTCATTGATAAAGAACAATTATAAGATAAAAATGTGGGATTTAAGGTCCTTGTATTAATGAAAATGTAAATGTCCACAGTGTACACATGAAAAAAAATGTAAAGGTAGCTGTATGGTACTCTGGGCTACATGGCATTATGCCACATGTGATGAAAGGAAGCATGCAAAGAGAATCTCTGTTTAGTAGTCAGCACAAACAATAAGGAGAGTTACTTATTTTCCATATGGCCTTTGTCACTCTTCCACTGACATTTTAAATATGCCCGGTTTCACCTTTGCCAACCTGCCTGTCATGCTGCATGCTAAATAAAGTGAGTCGAGGCCCGATACAGAGGACAAGAGGCTGCCAGATAACCCACAGTGGAAGCTCAGGGCCCACATAAAGGTAGAACTGGGATGAAAAGCATCGAGGAGTGACAAAGTATGAGTGCAGTCTTAATCCTGGCACAAGGTAAATGTCATTCTCCGGGTAATGCAGTGGATCTTCAAAGTAACACAAAATCAATTTCTGATATTATTTATGTAAAGAAATTAAATGTATGACATGATTTCTCTGATGAATTAAAAAACTATATTATGTTTTAATAACATGCACTTTGTGACAATGTACAATGAGGCGAAAATAAGTATTCTGGCCCTCACAGACCTGTTACTTCTTTATGAAGCTCTTGTTACCTGTATTAATGGCACCTGTTTGAAAGTGAAAGTGAAGTGACACGGTGACACAACGAAATGTGTCCTCTACTTTTTAACCATCACACTTGGTGAGCAGTGGGCAGCCATGACAGGCGCCCGGGGAGCAGTGTGTGGGGACGGTGCTTTGCTCAGTGGCACCTCGATGGCACCTTGGCGGATCAGGATTCGAACCAGCAACCTTCTGATTAAGGGGCCGCTTCCTTAACCGCTAGGCCATCACTGCCCCGAGTGGTTACATATTTTGAAGCCTGTTATCTGTATAAAAAGACACCAGTTCACACCTTCAAGCAGTCAGACTCAAACCTCCACCAAGGCCAAGACCAGAGAGCTGTCGAAAAACACCAGCAACAAGATTGTACACCTGCACAAGACTGGGACGAGCCAATCCACAATTGCCAAACAGCTTAGTGAGAAGAAATCAACTGTTGGAGAAATTATTAGAAAATGGAATCACTGAATCTCCCTCAACCTGGAGCTCCATGCAAGATCTAAACTGCTATTAAGTAGTAGTAACCTTGAGAACAATCAGGAAACAGCCCAGAACTACACTGAAGGACTAACAAAGGTTACCATTACTATCACATTACGTTGTCTTGGATCAAAATCCTGCAGGGCTCGAAAGGTCCCCTATGCATAAGACAGCACAGGTCGAGGTTCATCTAAACTTTACCAGAGAGATTGTCTCTGATTGTCTGGTATGATCCAGAAGAGGCTTGGGAGAATGTCATGTGGACAGATGAGACCAAAATAGAACTCATGAAGAATGCTGAGTTGCATTCCAAGAACACCACACCCACATGTCATACATGAAAACGTTTGACCTCTGTCAACCAAGGTTACATTAAAAGTAATGACGTGAAATTACTTATTTTCTCATAATACTTATTTTCTGCACCATTATACAAATAAATTCTTTTAAAAATCATGTAATGTGATTTCCTAGATTTACATTCTGTCTCTTGCAATTCAAGTGAAACCGCAACAATGAAAAAGCATAGGTTAGGTTAGCTGGTATCAGTATACACTAAAGGTCAAATGAGGGTGGTCCCTCTTTTGCAACAAAACAACCCTGACCTAGACCTCTGAAAGTATGCTGTGGCGTTGCATCCCACCCACTGCCAGGTGCTACTGAGACAAGATAATCGATGTTGTTCGCTCCACATATTGCTGGTCATGTTATTGCAGATTGACTGTCAGTTCAAATACGTGTTACAACCTTCTCCAACAAGTGGATATGACACTGTCCTTCAGAAAGCCTACTATGTTGACACTGCATGTTAGACGTTTTTTTACACTTGAAACAATGAAACCGTGGTTAAGACTGTTAGGATTAACCCAGCCAACGGGGACATATTTCTTTATGTCGGTCCCAAGCCTGGGTTAATGAGGAGGGTTGCGTCAATAAGGTCATCAATTGGGTTGACAACCAGCCTCTGTGGTGACCCCCTAATGGGAGAAGCCAAAGGAATAAGATGAAGAACGTTAAGAGTATTAGCATAAGAGTGTTATCAAGAAACCTCTTGCCAAAACAAATAAATCAGGCATACATGCTTCAAAACCTCAATAAGTACTTTGTAAATTCTCAAGAACTCAAGGTACACATTACCCCATAAGAACATTTAGTTCAAACGATTCAGCTCTTCCCACCAAGATTGATAAATGCATATGAACAGTGTTTTTGACATAATTGGGACTGAATGAAACTGAAGTCATAAGACTGTAGGGCATTCCATGTGGAGCAGCTTTGGCCTTGGTCACTGGATTGCTGTATTTTGCAGTTATCCTGTTCATTTTGCTCTGTGTAATTCTACTTCGGGTTTAATAAGATACCCAGTCTCTGCTGATGAAATGCACCCCAACGGAATAATGATGCCATTGTCGCCACCGCCACACTTCACTGAAGGGATTGTTTTTTTTTGTGTGGCATTAGCAGTGTTAGATTTTGTGCCACACACAGCAATTTCTGAACGTTTCAGTCTTACTCCTTTTTTCCTGACTCGCACTAAGCAACCGCAAATGAGTAAGTGAGTACAAGTATGTAAGCAAGATGGCATCATGTAAAAACTAAAAGCGAAATAAATGCAGAGAAGCACAAGGGAATCTTAGAAATTCTGCGGAGGTCTCTTTTAATTACGAGAATAATAAAGAGCACTCATACTCGCCACATCACCTTAATTGCATTATGAAATCAATTTTGAAATGAAACCAAAAGACGTCGAACAGCATATAAGTGGGGCATGCATGATTTAAATGTATTCAAGCATGCAGGAAAGGTAAATTATTTTGACATTTTGACTCATTGTCCCAAAAATAAATACTAATAAAAAAAAACCTGGCACTTTTTGAGGACCAATGGATTTGTGCATAGATAGAATGGCCTGCCCCGATATCATCAATGCATCAGCAGAACCTGATCCGAATTATTTCGATGCTGCTGTATAAGGACATATTCAGGCAAAAACCCCACATTCAGTAATGGTAACACAAAAGCCAAAGCAACTAATACTCACTAATGAAACCATGTGAATGACTCAGATATATTTCCCTACAAATGGGGAAATAGGCATGAAGTTTAAAAGTCACGCTCAGTGTACAGTTTGTGTTGATGCTTGTTTGGCACCATGAATTGGTTGACATTTTGGTAGAGTGCTTAAAAGACAATTAACTCAATGGCGAACATGCGCACACAAACAGGTTCCTCTACCATCCGACGGCAATTTGAACTTCCCGGTGCTGTGCAATATGTCAACATTAATCTCAGTGGATTTCTTCTCCACAAAGACAAACGGAGATGCTCAGTCCTCAATTAGATTCTACGATTAAAAGCTCTTGAAGTTCAAGCTGATCGTGATGTGAAATTACGCAAGCTTGAGGTAGAAGTAGAAACTTTGCGTAGTCGTCCAGTTCCTATTCCTCGTGCTAGAGCTTCTACTGGTGATAGTGGAATAACCGGTCCTGAATTTGACATAAGTAGTCAGAGGTAGATGCCTACTTTGTAGCATTTGAGCGTGTGGCTGCAAAGTTAAACTGGCCAAAAGATATGTGGGCTTTACTACTGCAGTGTAACCTAGTAGGCAACGCGCAGGAGGTGTGTGCTGCCTTGCCGATTGAAGAGTCGTTAGACTATGATGCAGTGAAAGCAGTAGTATTGAGAGCATATGAGCTAGTTCCAGAAGCCTATAGACAGAGGTTTAGGGCATGTTTAAAGCAGCCCAAACAGACTCATGTGGAGTTTGCAAGGGAAAAGAAGTGGTGTCGCGCTTGTAAGATTACCACTTGCGAACTTGAAGATTTTAAAAATTGCTTACCGGAGAACGTTGTTGTTCATTTAAATGAGCAAAAAGTATTAAAAATCACTGATGCGGCTGTGCTTGCTGACGAATTCGTCTTTTCTTCGGTACGTCAGTTTAAAGCGCCTTTTGCCACGGATTCCGTCATTCGTACTGTGCCTAATGGTAAAGTCAAAATGTCTGGTGGTGGAAAAGCAGTTTTAAAGGGCACAGAGAAGAGGAGGGTTTGTTTTTATTGTCTTGATCCTGGTCACATGATTGCTGAGTGTAGCGCTTGGAAGCAAAAGGCTAGACCTAAAAGTGCAGCGACTGTACAGGCAGTTCCTGATTCAGTTACACAGGATGCTTCTTCATTTAGTCCTTTTATGCTGACAGGTTATGTGTCACTTGTAGGAGACTCTACAGTTAGGTGTGTTCAGATTTTAAGGGACACTGGATCGGCACAATCTCTCGTATTGGAGGATGTGTTACAGTTTTGTGATGCATCGTATGCAGGTGCCAACGCGCTAGTGCGGGGTATCGAAATGGGATGTATTAGTATTCCTTTGCACACTTTTAACTTGAAGTCAGACTTAGTTTCAGGCCAAGTACAGATGGGGGTTTGTAAGAAGTTGCCCGTTGAGCATGTCAGTATCATATTGGGAAATGATCTTGCTGGGGGTACAGTTTTTCCCAGTCCAATTGTCGTAAGCAAGCCAGTAATTTCTGAGATACCAGATCTCTCTGTAACCTTTCCACTAGTTTTTCCAGCTTGTGTGGTTACAAGATCTCAATCGAAAAGTTTTCAGGATGTTATTGACTTGTCTGATTCTTTTCTGAATGTACCCCTTAAGCAGGTAGAGTGCAGGTTATCTGTTAAGGAGGATGGGATTGCAGAGCAGAAGCCCAAGTTTCCATTGGAGAAAGACTCTGTCGTGGGTAAGGAAAATTTGAGTGCTGCCCAGAAGTTAGACCCCACTCTAACAAATTGTATTAGTGCTGCAGTGGCAAGTGCTGACCTTGCGGTGGCAAGGGTGGGATATTTTTGGGATGATAAAATTTTAATGCGTAAATGGCAGCCAAAAGAAAGTGATGATTGGCAGATAGCGTATCAAATAGTTTTACCTTCCACTTACCGATCTCATGTGTTGAGGTTAGCGCATGAAAATGTTCTCGCTGGTCATCTAGGTGTCACGAAGACATTTCAGCGAATTGTGAAACATTTTTATTGGCCTGGTGTGAAAGGTGATGTTTCACGATTTAGTAGGTCACGTGATGTTTGTCAACGTGCAGGAAAGCCTAATCAGACTGTTCCTAAAGCTCCACTTCACCCGATTCCTGTCATTGGGGAACCGTTTGAGAGGTTGATAATTGACTGTGTAGGACCTTTGCCTAAATCAAAACATGGGCACCAGTATATTTTAACACTTATGTGTGCTGCTACTTGCTACCCTGAAGCCGTACCATTGCGTACATTGAAAGCACAGGTAGTTTTGAAAGAGATTGTGAAGTTTTGTACTACGTTCGGTCTGCCGAGAGTAATTCAGACAGACCAAGGCACAAA
Organism: Denticeps clupeoides; assembly: GCF_900700375.1. Lineage (NCBI taxonomy): Eukaryota > Metazoa > Chordata > Actinopteri > Clupeiformes > Denticipitidae > Denticeps > Denticeps clupeoides. The sequence continues at coordinate 33,422,737 of NC_041708.1, forward strand.
TTTCACTTCTTAAGTGTTTGAGCAGCTGTTAAAAGAGCTGGGAGTTTCACACAAGTTGTCTAGTGCTTATCATCCAGAATCACAGGGTGTATTAGAACGCTTTCATCAGACGTTGAAGACTTTGTTGTGTACTTTTTGTACTGAGATTGGTAAAGATTGGGTAGATGGATTGCCACTTCTCATGTTTGCTGTGAGAGGGTCCGTTCAAGAATCTTTAGGGTTCAGTCCTGCAGAACTTGTGTTCGCTCATACAGTTCGCGGACCTCTGAATTTGTTGAAAGAGCAGTTAACGGGTAAAGAGAGCGCCCCTATGTCTGTTCTTGATAATGTGAGTTCTTTTCGTGAACGCTTACACAAAGCGTGTAGCCTGGCTAAGTCTCATCTTGCAGTAACACAGTGTGACATGAAAGAACGTTATGATAGAAAGGCAATTCAACGCAGTTTTCAGGCGGGTGAATCTGTTCTTGTTTTTCTCCCCGTTCCTGGCTCACCGCTGCAAGCAAAGTTTTCTGGACCTTATACAGTTGAGCAGAAACTTAGTGAGACAGACTATGTCACAGCTACCCCTGAGCGCAGACGTAAGACAAGAGTGTGCCACATTAATATGTTAAAACCTTATGTGATAAGGGATGTGACTGCCTCTATGAAGTCTGCTGACAAGTGTAAACCGTGTGTTACAGTGAACAATGTTCCTGTTGTTGCTGAAGAAATGTTGTTGGAAGAACCTCACTCGCCTGGTGTACGTCTTAACAATTCTATTATCTTTGGTAATATAGAGTTGCATCTATCATATTTACCTAAAGATCAGTTGAATGAAGTTGTGAACTTGTTACGGAAATACCCGTCATTGTTCTCTGTTCTGCCTGGGAGAACAACTGTGTTGTCCCATGATATTGACGTGGGTAATTCTACTCCCATTAAACAACATCCTTATCGAGTGAATCCTGTGAAGCGGGATATCATGAGAAGTGAGGTAGATTACTTGCTTCAAAACAATCTTGCTGTTCACAGTCAAAGTCCGTGGAGTTCACCATGTTTACTTGTTCCTAAACCTGATTCTACGTTTCGTTTTTGTACGGACTATAGGAAGGTAAACAGTATCACCAAACCTGATTCTTTTCCATTCCCCAGAATGGAAGACTGTGTAGATAATGTTGGTGCTGCAAAGTATGTGACAAAGCTAGACCTGTTAAAGGGTTACTGGCAGGTTCCTTTGACAGCGTGTGAAATCTCTGTGTTTGTCACCCCTGACAATTTTCTACAGTACAACTGTATGGCGTTTGGCATGCGAAATGCCCCAGCGACATTCCAGAGGCTCATGCAGAAAGTTTTGTCTGGACTGTGTAATTGTGAAGCATATCTGGATGACATTGGGGTTTACTCTTGTAATTGGGAAGACCATCTTACTAATTTGGAGAGACTGTTCCTAGTCCCCTTAGTAAACGTCAGTTACGTAGGTTCTTAGGGATGGCTGGATACTATTGAGGTTTTTGCAAGAACTTCGCAACTGTGGTATCTCCCTTAACTGACTTGCTTAGCACAGGGAGAAAGTTTGTTTGGAATTCTCAGTGTGAAAATGCTTTTATTGCTGTGAAAGACCTTTTATGCAATGCTCCAATTCTCTCTGCCCCTAACTTTTCTCTACCATTTAAGTTACAAATTGATGCAAGTGCTGTAGGTGCAGGTGCTGTCCTGTTACAGGAGGATGATGCTGGTGTCGAGCATCCTGTTTGTTACTTCTCCAAGAAGTTCTCCAAGTGTCAGAGAAACTACAGCACTATTGAGAAAGAGGCTCTTGCCTTGGTATTATCACTTAAACATTTTGAAGTTTATGTGGGTGGGAGTTGTGTACCTCTCGTTGTTTTTACAGACCATAATCCTCTTGTGTTTCTCTCCCGAATGTGCAACCTTAATCAACGGTTGATGCGTTGGTCATTGTTCCTTCAAGAATATAAGGAACAACCTTGATATCCACCACAAGAAAGGAGTGGAAAATGTGGTTGCAGATGCACTGTCCAGGGCTTGTGAGTTTGATGTTGGTGACTGAGAGTAATATTGTGTCTGATGTTATAGTAATTTACAATCCATTGGCTGTAAGTTTGGTGATGGAGGTGTTACGTCCTCTGACGTATTTATTTTATGTTTATTATATTGTAAACATGAATTGTCATGCTACAGTATGTTGTGTTTCTCTCTCTTCTTTTTCTCTTTTTTATTTTTTTTCTTTCTCTCGTCTACCACACTGCACCAATCACCGCTGGATCCACATTGGCTAATGAGGGGGAGCTCTGTGGAGTTAAAGGCTGCGACACCTGAAGGACAGGGGAGGGAGTTTTGTGGACGAGCAGAGCAGAGCTGAGCAGGAAAAGGTGCCCTCCTGCTTTCTGACCAGCTCACCAGAGAGTATTGTGTTTTCTCCTGCCTTAGACAGTAGCTTGTGTGCTATTGCTCGTGCTATTTGTTAGCTTGTTATTTGTGCTAAGGTGCTAGCCTGTGCTAAGTCTTAACTTCAACTTCACCAGTTGTCATCTTTTTAATCATTGCTACAGCCCTGTTCCTACTTTTTTCTGAAACTTGAGTTCTTTGTTTTATTTACTTACTTATTTTATAAGGAGCAGTAGGGAGGAGGACGCCATTTACTTTTGGTATCATCTTTCAGATGGCTTAAATCACAGTATAAATTATCTTTTTTTGTAGGCAGACATTAGATTTTTCTTCATGTGTTACATATTTATTTTTGGTGACTCAGAAATATATATATATATATATATATATATATATATATATATATATATATATATATATATATATATATATATATGTGCTAATTTCTAAACTTTTACTGTAATCTCAGATATTGTAAAATTAGACTAATAGTCCATGCAGTAGTTGAGATTTTTTAGGGAGTTTTAAAAAACTAAAGCATGAAAAATGTTTTTCCTAAAAAACATTGGGGTTACACAAATAATTACACAAACAAGAAAGAATGTCAGTCAATATACCCCCCAGTCCCATTCAACACCAGAAAAATATGCCTCGTTATGACACTGGTATAAAACATCAATCAATATGCAAAATGCAAAAAACAATGTTATATACATAAATTGATGTCTTAGAGCTTGGCCTCTTTTGTGTTCACAGATTCCATGTCTATTTTAGAAGACTGTGCTGAAACATATTGTGACAATCATCCATTCCATGAAATTATTAGGGGCAAGCACAGAGTGGGTCACTCTGTGATTCACAGTTGGCCGAACAAATGCTGCTGAATATTGGGGCTTAGGTGAAATCCACATCTAAGGAAAGTTATATGAAACTTGGTGCATCTTACTGAAATCCATAATATATTACATGAAAATGGCAATGGATTATTATAGTTTCTTGAGTGTTCTGTGCCACGCCAGGGAGTCAGTCAGATCTAGAAGTTGTATGTATCTCCTTCAAGGTGGTGGCCATATGTTAAATGGATAAAAGACAACAATTTGAGATCCCAATTTGCAGTCAATGTTCTGTTAATTCTAAAAATATAGAATGTTTGAGACCTTAATGGACTGATGCTAGCTACAACAGTAAAGTAGTGGGGCATAGGGGTGGGTGATAATTTTCAAAAATCTCTATAAAAAATCAGTGTTAAGTTAATTATACTCCTCTAAAGAGAACCTTTGAGAACAGGGCCAATTTAGGAGTCAGACATTTTCAAAATATGCATACTACTTTTGTAGATGCCATTACACCATAAATACATTGTATTCATACATTATTGTATCTCAGCCAGGAATAAAGACATGAGAGGACATGAATTAAGATACCTGGATGCCCTCGTAAAGCCAGGCAAGTCTAACCAAAAGTCAAAATATCAAATCCACTGAATTTAAATTCAAGAACAGAGAAAGGATGCAATAACACGTTAATCCAAATGACCATGAAGACTTGCAACACTGTCTAAAAAGACTAGAATATTGGGATCCAGCTTGGAAGTGTGACAGACAATATAAAAAGTGAAACAAAAGGATTTATGTAACCTGAGAGCCATGAGGACACATCAAAGAATATTAAACAGAGGCTGAGGCCACAAAAAAACATGAGATAAAACATGCCTGAAGAACCTGAGGTAACACTTTTCTTAACTGTCAAAGGCGATATTATTGTGTGCACACTTTCAGCAACATATTGGAACAGAAGATGGAACCAGTGGAATCCAGTGACTCTAATCATGGACAGCTAGCAGTGATTAGGGGTCCATGATTAGGGCCCTGTTATAAGGAAGGAAATGGGAGCAGAACAGGGCTGTAGCATTAGACACGCCTGCGGGTTGTTTAAGTTTCCTATTGTATCCTTTTGAGCCATCATGCTTTTTGTGTTCAGTTAAAAATCCCTTTTTTAAATGGCAACCGTGGTCATCCCATGGATACAGGATGGAGAGCTGTCTCCCTAGTGTCTGGTTACCACTTGACCTTTAAATTGCTTTCAGTCCTCTTCTTGGTCTAGTCAATAAATCCTCCTAAAACATACTTCATTATTATGATGCATGCGAGTTTAGTTAATTTTAAGTTTTTTCTCATTCAGACTTTTTTCTTTCACTGTGGTTGGTTGGTGGCCCACCCAGGGTGAGTGTCCACCCTGCATGCAGTGTCCCAGAGTTTGCTCTGGCAGCTCCAACCTGATGAAAGTGAAGTGATTGTCATTGTGAATCACTGCAGCACAGCACACAAAAGGCCAATGAAATGTGTCCTCTGCTTCTAACCCATCACCTTAGTGTGCAGTGTGTGGGGACGATGCTTTGCTCAGTGCCGCCTTGACTGTTCGGGATTCAAACCCACAACCTTCCTAGTATGGCTTCCTTACCCACTAGGCCCATTCCATTCCATTTTACACCTGATGTTTCCATTCCATTTTACACCTGATATCACTGAAGAAAGAATCAGTTGTATTAAATCAGGACAAACCCTCTAGGACAATGGTTGGAAATGCATATGCTGGATTCCTCCATCGTGAAAGTGAAGTGAAACTGAAGTGATTGTCATTGTGAAAAACTGCAGCACAGCACATGGTGCAGACAACAAAATGTGACCTCTGCATTTATCACCCATCACCCTTAGTGAGCAGTGAGCAGCCATGACAGGCGCCAAGGGAGCAGTGGAAAGGGAGTGTGGAAACGGCCACTTTCTTAACTGCTAGGCCACCACTGCCCTGCAATTCTGATAACTCTGATACATATTCTGATAAAGTATCTTAAATATAACCCAATAACCAAATCTGATGTTAACAATATTTATTTTTTTAATGAATAACTTATTCTGTTTTGAAGAAGCTTAAGGATGCTTTCATCTAGAAAAAAAAATCCAAGAAGCCATGCTCTGAATTGACAACACTCTTAAATGAGTTAGGTCTGCATCCTACACTGCTGATTTACTCCCTCTGCACACTGCTGTCTGAACAGTAATCTATAATAAATGATGAGAGAACAGCAGACAACATGCCCAGGCTTTGATCATTGATGAATGTATATTTAGGATGTGGTCTTGCAGATGTGTCTCCAAACTAAATATTTTGAATGCAAATGTACATAACGGTGCATTTTTAAAATCAATAGAATTCCATAAATAGGGGGTCTTTGCACTTGAATTTAGTAAATGTAACAACATTGATGTATGTTTCTTTGGTTATTTAGTCAGGTACGTTTCAGTCGTTTATCAAGAATGCTGAATGTTGACTTAACCGAAAATGGAAAATTGCACCAGGAATTGGGCAGGTTAATTTGCATGTACTCGCCTATTGGGGATGAAATGAACTAAACAAGTGATTTGATCATGTAAGAACAATTCTTTAATTTGGATTTGATGCCAATGCACGGTTGATCAACCGAATAGAATCATTTGCTGCTTAAAAAAAATCTAGCTGAACTAACTAAATATGTGTGGTTTGAAATAATCAATGTCCATTATTTAATTGAGTGAATCCAAATTTAAGTTTACACTGAAATGAAACACAGTGTGATCTCTCTCAGCAAATGAAATATGAATCTCGGTCTGTCAGGTGACACATTCTCTTGCATTCTCACATACATTTATGACAAATTTGTGTACCTGCTTCCCAGTCATGTATACATTTATATAGATAGTCCTGGCCAAAAGTTTTGAGAACTGCTTTTGTTCTTATTATGGAAATTTGGAGAAAATATTCCAGAATATTATGAAGTGTTATCAGATGAATTGCAAAGTCCCTATTTGGCATAAAAATGAGCTTATTTGCAAAAAAAAAAAAATTCACAAAAGCTCCTGCTGAGATCATTTCAGTGATCCTCTCGTTAACACAGTTGAGCGTGTTGACCAGCACAAGGCTGGAGATCATTCTGGCATGCTGAGTTAGGATTGCAGATTGGATGCTTATAAGGAGGGTGATGCTTGAAATCCTTGTTCTTCCTCTGATAACCATGGTTACCTGCAAAGTAACATGTGCGGTCATCATTGCATTGCATAAAAAAAGGCTTCACAGGCAAGGATGCACCAAGTTTCATATAACTTCTACTTGTGTTGTGAAAAAGGCTTCAGGAGATGCAAGAAAGTCCAGGAATGAGTCCTGAAGATGATTCAGCTGCACGATCGGGTGCCACCAGCTTGCTCAGGATATATCAGCAGGCAGGTCTTTGTGCTCAAGTCCAAGTCAAGTCTCAAGTCTTTAGTCCCAAGTCCAAGTCAAGCCTCAAATATCAAATGACTGAAATAAAAGTTCTAGTATAAAGTTTTAGAGAAAGCTATAAAATCCACAAATCATCAGAAGCAGCTGAATTCTAAATGGCTCTAATTTGACTGCTCTGAGAATGCTAAATTAATGTGTACATCACCAAAGCTGCAAATATTGAGCCCTGGGAGAAGGGGAAGGCAATGTACATTCTGTTTGTTAAGGTCATAGGTCATTAAATATAATACAGCTAAATGGAGTTTTAGGCTCCCAGATGCACTGATTAATCCAATGTGGTAAGAAATATTCAAAATTAAACGGAATTAAAAAAAATTAAACGGTAACTTTGGGAGCTGAACAATAAAGCTGTAAGCTACATGTAGTTTACAACTGTGGGCAACATTCATGTGTGGGGCTGCTTCTCATCCAAGGGAGTGGGTTCACTCCCAACTATGCCTAAAAACTCAGCCATGAACAAAGAATGGCACCAAAACTTCTCCCAACCGTCCAAGAAACGTTTGGTGAAGAACAAAGTCTTTTCCAGCATGATGGAGCGCAGTGCCATAAGGCCAAAGTGATAACTAAGTGGCTCGGGAGAAAAAACAAAACAATTTTTGTCCATGGCCAGGAAACTCCCCGGACCTTAATCCAATTGTGAACATGTGGTCAATCCTCAAGAGGCGGGTGGACAAACTCCAAGCACTGATTATAAAGGAATGGGTCAGGATTTGTCCCAGAGGTTGATTGACGGCATGCCAGGGCAAATATTGACTCTTTGCATAAACTTGATGTAACTGTCAATAAAAGCGTTTGAAACGTATAAAATGCTTGCAATTATACTTCAATGCACATTTACATTTATAGCATTTATCAGACGCCCTTATCCAGAGCGACTTACAATCAGTAGTTACAGGGACAGTCTCTCTGGAGCAACTTATGGTTAAGTGTCTTGCTCAGGGACACAATGGTAGTAAGTGGGATTCGAACCCGGGTCTTCTGGTTCATAGGCGAGTGTGTTACCCACTAGGCTACTACCACCAATGCACCACAGAAACGACGGATAAAAAGATTTAAAAACACAGAAGCAGCAAACCAAACCTGAAAACCAGTATTTGTGTCATTCTCAAACCTTTCGGCCACGACTGTACTTCAAAGAAATTCTTCATGATCTCTACAATGAGAGGAGTCCAGCTGTTTAGGGGTGGGGGGGGTCCCAGTCCGTCTAAATGCAAACCCTTAACCAAAGTCCAGTTATCAGGAGAAATCCTTATTGGTTGCAGAGGTCGAAGGAAATTCTGAAGCTTCATGATGCAGAACGAGGTGCTATATTCACAGAAAGGCGAATAATTATGACAAATAACGGTGTCCTGTGAATCAATTATTCTTATGGTCATACATCATATCCCTTCACGAGTGATTTCTCTCCTCTTTAGCTTTCGCTTACTCGTTTTGGCAAGTAAAGGCTCATGTTTGTTGCTGCAGCAGAGATTGCCGAGCTACGAGCTGGAAGCTGTGCCGTTTACATCAAAGAAGCCAGTGCATACAGACCAAGCGGCGGGATGAGCTGTCACTGGCTTGGACGGCTTAGTGTTTGTGATTATTTTTAATGCTGCATTGTTTACTTCTCAAACATGAACATGACACATGACTATACAGATTGCACAAAATGCCGTTTTTGTGGCTTGATGGATTTGGAATGGGAAAAGGCGTGCTGACAGAGCTAACAAAAAACACTCCAAAACTCACAGACTCGCCATGCACTGCAGAAAGCTTATGTTTGCGTCACCACTGCACTCCAATGTGCTCATGACAGAAAGCCTCCTCGACTTCAACTGGAATCGACTTCAACCAGAGTCAGTATCAGGCTAATTGCCAATTGGGCAGCGGTGGCCCGGCGGGTGAGGAAGCAGACTCTTAATCGAAGGTTTGCAGGTTCAAATCCCGAACCACCGTGGTGCCAACTGCTCCCCGGGCGTCTTTCATGGCTGCCCAGTGCTCACGAAGGGAGATGGGCTCGTGCTATGTTGTGCATCACAATGACAATCACTTTTTCTCAGGTGAGCTGTCAGGACTGTGCACAGGTTAATGCCAAGTGCTAAAGGTGCCATATAAATAAAGTCAGACTGGTTGAATCTGTGTGTAGTTTGGAGAGCATTTGCTCTGCTGCACACAAAAAAAATGTTGATGCATGTGTTTCGTCATGAAATGATGTGATACTCGAAGAACATTTTTCTGAAAAAAAATTGGCAAAATACTTAATAGGGAAATCCTATTGGTGGTTGATTTGTGTGTCACAGCAGTCAATTATAGACAAGAGTATTGCAGATCTAACATTTGTCACCTTCAAAAGTGTACGATAGTCAGGTTTTATGAACCTGTGTGGTGTGTGTGTGGTGTAATTGCTCTACAGCGCTCTAACTGCTTATTGATTTTGAAGAAGAAGCCTCTGAGGACTGGAATGGGAATATTAAAATATTACCCCTGCTCACTTTCACAGCAAACTACGAGATCCTGATCTCTTCAAGAATAAAACGGGGCAACACTTCAGACTTCAGCTGTAATGATATATTTTCAGATATTGGTCAAACCTGTTTTTAAAAGAGCATGAAAGGAAGCTGAAACGCCACCAACTAGCATTCAGCAGCAGCCCGGAGAAGGTCTCCAAGCAGCGTCCTGCTGTTTCCAGCTCTTGCCAAGCACAATAGAGTCAGCAGTCTTTATTGTAAAGGATTCACGCCTCTTGCTTTCATGTGATTTTTACAAGGCTGAACCTTCCTCAGACCTTTATTACTGTTTTCTTCCTTCTCTTACTTTATATGTATTTTTTGTCATTACACAGTCTTTGTTACCTCCTATCCTCTGGGCTTTTCTCTTTCTGTATACACACACACACACACACAGATGCCAGAAAGTGAATTTGCTTTCAGGCAATGTAAGTTGACATTTAAAGGAGGGAAAACAAGTGTGAGATGCATGTGATTTTCACCTTAACAGCATTCATCACAATATCTACTACAATATGAAATTAGTCTATGCAAGTTTATTTAGCAAGTATGGGTACAACTTTTTTTAATTAGAAATTAATACAATTTATTTTTATCATTGCTCTGCCTTTTGGACTATCACTTACAGAACACAGAGTTGCTTTATTTGGCATTCCTTCTGTTCTTTTCTCAAAAATCTATTTCACTGTCTCACACAGCCTCCTTTATGTATTATTGTTAATTAAAATATTTATTGTAGGAAACATTGTACAGCTACTGATACTGACAGTGCATCCTTAAGTGGTGAAAATACACTGCCGAAAACACAATATGAATGCATTTCATCTGTTTTCATTCATCTGTCTGCTTTAGACTGAAGATAATTAAGAATAAATAGACCATTTTATTCCCAGGGAGAGACAACTTCACCATGACATTAATATCAATAAAGGAAGACTGGCATGTGTTACACTGCAGTCTGTCAACTTTGAGAATTCCTCATGTCATGTTGCAGCTTCTGAGAGACCGACTTTAGTAAACCATCAGCTAACGGAAACGTCAAAGGCATTTTATATGCATGCCACGGACTTATTATATAGGATTCCACATGAGTGTGGATCTGAAAAACACATCAAGCACAATTTCCACATGAAGTGAAGCTGTGACCTGCCAGAGATAAATATAGAAAACATTTTTTTTTCTTGTATAATATTTGTTAATTGGTAGATGGGATTTAATTGGTATAGTTATAGTTAAACTCAGTAGTCTGGGAATGCTGGGTGGAAATCCGAGTGCCTTTGTTTTGGGAATCCATGGACTTCTTGGAATAGCCAATGATCAAAACATCAGCTAGTTTAGTATCTGTGCCTGATTGTCCTGAAACTTCGTGGACAGATAAAGCATGTCACAAGGAAGAACCCATAACATTTTAAAGCAGATCCATGATTAACAGCCAAATCTCCAAATGCAGTTTCATTCTGTTAAAGAGAAAAGCTAGAGCAAAAGGTGAAACTTTGATAACGTGTGAATTTTGCTGCTTCCCCTAACACTGCATCCTATACATTTGTTTAGTACTGTATGTGTACCGTAGCCATTTACTTTTGCAAATACCTCGCAGTAGCCATGCTAATGAGTGCAAATCCTTCTGTCTTCACAACAGTGATTCAGCAGAAAGTAACCATGGAGAATTAGAGAACATGATGGAAGGTTCCACCCTTTCATTGCAATTCAATAACTACCTTCTCAAATATAAAAAGCTAAACTTTTAATCTTCGGAACAAGTGCCCGCACTTCATGACTGATTTAGTTGAGGCACAAGCCACGCTGTTGAACAGCACGAACCCCAGTCATTTGCCGGCTCCTTCCAAACTATTTACATATTAATACCCACCGTCACAGATTATGCATCCCCCAGCTGCGCGACCCAGTGCCATCCACATTCATAGGCGACTCTTTCTTATGAAAAAATAAAGCAATCTCCGCCGCTAACCAGAAAGAAGATCTTTTTTTTTACCGCCCTCCCATCTACGAGGCTTAGCCTATTAAACTAGCCACTGAGGCAGAGGGTGCTCATAATTGGTGTTCCCCCTTTCCACACAGATAAACGGAATGAAGGTTAACCTGACAGGAAGGTGCTCACACAAACTCCCCATCGTATTTGTGGCAAATAGGCAGAGAGGAACAGCCTATGGCTTTAAGCCCCGGGTGGGTCGCCCGGGTATTAATCACAGGCAAATGGTCTGGAGGAGGTTTGAGGCTTGGACGCTACAGGAGACGTGTTGCTGAAATGGGTCGGATTCATGTCACAGGGTGTCCACCAAGGTTGTTTTAGAAAAAGGAACATTTCAGCATTCATGTATTCAGCTGCTTGCAAAATAAAATGGCAAAAAAGTCCTGCTAATGAACTGAGCCTGCATAATGCGCCATCCATTTGTTGACGGCCACTTCACTCAGGTCGTCCGGACAAGGTCACTGAATTTATTACCGGGGGAGGCCCGCGCAGCACCAACATCAGCCCTCCGTCCCGGAAGGACAGGGCAAGAATATGCTTGTGTCACTGCATGTCTTGCCATTAAATGCCAAACAAAATGCCAGCGGCGCGGAGTCTTGGCTGAGAATTTATGTCTGGCCGTATCTGCTTGCCACGAGGCAGGACGGCGGCCCCCTCTGTCACGAAGCCCCTCTGTCTTTGTTCAGTGCCACCGTTACCGGCAGTTCAGCAGTCATGTCATGATTTGCCAGCCACCGCATTTCCTTTGCTCACTCGGTGCCACCAAAAGAATGATCCATAAGTTATGCATGCGCGGAGATCCAGGATGAGGATAAATGAACCTGTTTATCCCTCAAGCGTGCAGCGCCACAGCGACAAATGCGTTACACTTCGTATTAAGCTATTACGTGGCTTATTTAATTAAACATGAACATGTGATGACTTCATATGGCCACAGAAGAGTCCTGGGCCACGGCCTGTATGTTGCCGGGGAAACTTATCCAGCGGATTTAGGAAGTTCTGAGCCGGCCAGGCATGAAATGTGAATGGAGTGGTGACCCAGAAAGGGCGTCAAGTACAAACACCCACAGCCTCCCGTGCCCGCCTCTTTATCTGTGGTGCGACAGTTCAAGCAGTTCTGCTGTTTCTATGTCCAGATTAGATTGGCCCTACAAGGGTCTCTTATCGCTCCCGATGATCACTATGTAGGTGCGATCTGCAGGAAAGCTGCAAAAAGAGGCAAAAAAAAAAAGCTCAAAGCACCAGCAGCCCAACTTTCAGCAAGCTGACGCCACAACAGGCAAAAAATAATGTCATTATTTGTTCCTGATCCCACTTTGGAAAAAGAACGAGAGTTGAATGCCCTGGCCACCTTGTTCACTAGTGAGCAAAGCATTGCAAACCAATACAAATACGGAACCTGCAACACTTTTTACATTTATATTTTAGGCATTTGGTAGACGCCCTGATCCATGCTTCCATGTTACCATCGATGAAGTGATCAGTTCTGGTTCATCAATCTTTTTATTCACTCTGTTGTAGTTATTATACATAAGTAAGACAATAAGAAGGTTACAGTAATTTTAAACATCGTCACGGACCATAAATCCACAATCGGATGTCAATCGGCAGTTGATCTATAAAAATTCTAAATCATCATAAACTTGCTCAAAGAGATTTGCAGATAAGCCACCAAATGCGATCAGATACATATTATGATAAACTTCCGGTTGAGTTGCCAGTGAGCTTCAGTCAATGAGAGTGCAGGACACAGGGTGACAGAAAGAGGCAGGGACGTCACAATACTTAGTGATACATTTCTATTATCATTTATTTTTCTATTTTGCATGTTCCATAACTAATTGTTATACCAACATCTCGAACAGAACAACAAACACAACAGAATTAAATTTACATTTACAGCATTTTTCAGACGCCCTTATCCAGAGCGATCTGTAGTTACAGGGACGGTCCCCCCCTGGAGACACTCATGGTTAAGTGTCTTGCTCAGGGACACAATGGTAGTATGTGTGATTTGAACCTGGGTCTTCTGGTTCATAAGCGAGTGTGTTACCCACTAGGCTACTACCACCCCGTAGCCCACCATCAGTAAACAGACAGGAAATTCATGTTTCATTTAGATGACATCAGATTCTATAAAGTTCACAGCACAAATCCCACTCCTGCATATTGATTGGCTGGCAGGAGTCCCCAGCTAGACAATACACCATATATCACAATAGCAGCACTGTAATGCAATATAATTACTATTTACCCTACCAGTCAAAAGTTTGAATGCACCTACTCTGTTGCGTTTATGGAGACTGAGGTGGAGACTTTTTGAAGAATCCAATGCAAGAAAGTGTATCTGGTGCAAAATAATCACAATCACATAATCACATATAATAATAATAAATAATAATAATAAAGTGATGCGCTGTGAATACTGTCTGGATGCACTGTAGTTTATATTTTTGTAGCAGGAGAAAGTGAAAAGTCGCTTCACGTGGTGCTCATTAACATTAGTATAAGATTTTATTTTCTTTATTTTCATAACAGCCATAAATGAATATGAAAGGTGAACTGTGAAACAGTACATTTTGGGTCATGTTATACTGAGTATCAGGAGCATGGTTTCATAAATTAAACAGAGTAAGAGGTCCCTCACACAGACACTAGACAGTCACACATGAAACAAAAGGTAAAAATGGGACACGGCAAAAATACATTTGTACTAATTATAACAGTTGAAATAACAGGAAGCACCAGGGAAGGTCTGGAATGTGACACTGAGAGATATTCCCAATGATTTGTTTATCCAGGGTATGAAGCCACAACTGGTGCAGACCAGTTCCCATTTCTTTATGTCTAGCATGACCCTTTTCTGCGTTACTGCTTTAATATCTGAGCCACATGTATTCAGGTTTCAGCCTTTAACCTGCATTGAAAAATGAATAAATGGCTGCGTTTCTTCATGAGCAAAACTTATGCCCACTTCCCCAGTGTTATAAACACCCTTTTCCCCATAATGCAACATGCCTGTATGGCTGAAAACACCCACAGATTGAAAGTCAAAGCCATGTTCTGGAATGAATTGAGATAAAAGACTACGGCTTTTGTTCACGCTGTAAAGACGTTAATAAAATAAATAACGGTAGGCAGGCATTAGGAAAATGAATGAAGTGGGTCTGTAGAGAGTGGAGGAGCCTCTCTATCACACTCAGGAACGTGGTACTGTTGCGCAGCGCTCCTCCACTACAGTGGGCACTGTGAGACCCTTAGGAGACGTGACATGAGCAAATGATTACTGTGCCACCACACGCGCAGAGGGCAGTCACCCTCTACCCCAAAACATCCACACAGGGGGAGGCCACCAAAGCTGGGACAGGGATGGAAAAATGGAACTCTGTGAGAGAGTAAGTGCACCAGGATGCCACGGCTCAGGGACATAACAGCCTTTTTTTTTCAAAGTCTCTCTCTCGCTCTCTCTCACTCACACACACACACACACACACACACACACACACACACCCTTTGTCTCTCTGTCCTCTCAACATATGCCCCTGAATTCTGACTCACATTTCGATATATATACACACACACACAATCAAAATGTGAGTGCATACACATGTGTGTGTGTGTGTGTGTGTGTGTGTGTGTATATATATATATATATATATATATATATAGACACACACACACACACACATTTCGGGCATTCAAATGATTTTTATATTACTGTTCAAGGCAAGCGTACACCAGACATCTTCTGAATTCCCTGCACGCAGGGGCAGGACGCAGTATCACAGTTCATCACTGACCAAGCACAGCATGATTCCGCCGGATCACCCATCACTTCCCGGCACTGTTCGGCTGATGGAGAGACAATGTGCCCTGTCCCCTGCCAGCCGTGATGACAGGATGTGTATGTTCTGAGTGACTGAGGGATGTTTGAGCGTCACCGCCCAACCCAAGCAATTCATTTCTGGGTATTGAAATATATCAAAAGGTCACAAACTTCAGTATTCAATGTTCAGGTCAGTGAATGGGTCGGCGACTTAATTACTTAGCAAGTTGCAATCAGTTAAAGAACCCAGTGAGCAAAAGGCAGACATCTGCACAGACAGACCAGGAGCAGGCTGGTATAAGCAGTGGGATTATGCATGCCCACACAGCAGTGCTACCATCAGCATGATTGGGATGATGGGTTTAATACCCGGAGTCAGAGGAGAGCATTCTCACTGAACTCATTCAAATTCATCTCCACATGGGGAAAAAGTGAGAAAAGACCATTTGGCAGGTGGTGAGGGCTCAGACGAATCTTCAGCTGCCTCTCTTGCCCATTTGACCTGGCCCTCAGAGGCACTTATAAAAAAAGGGGTCTCCAGATCCCTTGGCAGACAGATGAAGTGTCAAAAAAGTCCAGGTCTGTGATTCACCGCACAGATGTTTCCAGAAACAGCAGTGTCAGAGCCTTGTTAACCCACAAAAGCAGTGGAAACAATCGATTTTGGAGGAGCCTCTCTCCCCACAACACCTCAGGTGAGAAATACGAGAACGAAAGCTGCCGACGTAGCATCACCATGACTATTCAGGGAATGCGGCAAGGCATAACTTTCTTTGCGGCTTCCGCTGAATAAGAAAATATCCTTCTCCTGTTGCTGCTTAACACCGGAGTGATGTATGCAAATGTAAACCCCATTCTGGGGACAATGCTCACAAAGCACTACAAAAGATGTCAAATGTGGAACGTGTTTGCTAATCTCACATCAAATATGTTTTTAGGATTCACATTTAGGAATTAGGAATCCCGGGTGCATCTAATAAGTGAAGTGATTGTCACATGTGATACACAGCAGCACAGCACACGATGCACACAGTGAAATTTGTCCTCTGCATTTAACCCATCACCCTTAGTGAGCAGTGGGCAGCCATGACAGGCGCCCGGGGAGCAGTGTGTGGGGACGATGCTTTGCTCAGTGGCACCTCAGTGGCACCTTGGCGGATCGGGATTCGAACCAGCAACCTTCTGATTACGGGGGCGCTTCCTTAACCACTAGGCCACCACTACCCCTTTAATATGGAATGCTTCACGGATTTGTGTGTCATCCTTTCGCAGGGGCCATGCTAATCTTCTCTGTATCGATCCAATTTTAGTATATGTGCAGCCCTAGCAAGCACATCTGGCTTCTTAAAAAAGCTAGTCCAGGTCGATCGTCTGTTTTGCGAATGTTCTATGTGCTAACTGTGCTGACCTGCTGTCCATACCCACCCTTAAAAATACTTTAGTTTTCAGTTTCGAAATGAGAATTTCTGTTTCATCTTGTGATAATTTCTTAATAAATCATGCAAGGTGGTGCATTTGTGCATTGTGCCCTTTCTCGTGCCTGACACCAAGAACGTTATGACAATTTGAGAACAATGATGTTTTAAAAGAGGAGTGATGTGGAGACACAGATGACAGAGTCCTTCTTTTCCTTTGCTTATAATACCATTTGTTCACGGTGGCATCAGCAGGTGGAATTTCTTTTTTTTTTACCTCTGAAATAGTCTTCTTGGCACAACGTCCACTACCAACTCAAACATGCAGCTTCCAAAATAGCCCCCATGATGCAATAGAAAACAGATGCAGGCACCGTGTTGCACTGCAAAGTGAAATACAAACACAGATCTGTTGGGGAGCGGCACGCTGATACCCACAAAAGTTAATTGTTTTGCAGCTTGTAACCATTCATGTGAGAGCCATAAAACGATTGTGAATATGGCAAATGTGTGAATTCTTAGACAAATTCTCACACAAGCCAAATTCTCTCATAAAACATAGAGGCAATGGCAATTTAAAGACTCTTCAGCTGACAATAACATCAGCATGAAAGTCAGATGTGATGAAATGAAGCCCACTTTTCCACACAACAGCACCGTCTTCACTGGGAATAATTTCATAGGCAGTTGTCTTTTTTCTCTTTTCTTTTTCTTTCTTTCTTTCGTTTTTTTTCACCACCAATGACAAGGTAGCATTCAAGTGGAAGCATAGACTTGGACAAGGTTTCTCAAACACATAACCTTTGCCCACTGGTGGGCTTTGAATGCCCTGCGGTGGTCTACACATCTATATTCAGAAGAGGTCACGGATCTGTGAAGGTGTTTCAAGTTGTCTTAGCTCTGTCCTGTAAGAATCTAGATTTATGCTCAACGTGTCAAGGTGAAAACATTGACAACCAAAAAAAAAAAAAAAAAATAGACAAGGACAGTATACAATTCACATACAATTTGGAGGCTATATCCTTGTGTGCAGATGTTTGTGTTCAGGTTCACCAGATACGGTCACAATCAATGAAAAACATTCCACAAATGCAATTCAAGATAAATTTACATTTACAGCATTTATCAGATGCCCTCATCCAAAGTGATATACAATCAGTAGTTACAGGAACAGTCCCCCTGGAGACACTCAGGGTTAAGTGTCTTGCTCAGGGACATAATTGTAGAAAGTGGCTCACATGTGGAGTTATGTACTTAACGAAAAGTGGAGACCTGGCCTCCACAGTCACTGGACCTGAACCCAATTGAGATGGTTTGGGGTGAACTGGACCGCAGAGTGAAGGCAAAGGGGCCAACAAGTGCTAAACACCTCTGGGAACTCCTTCAAGACTGTTGGAAAACCATTTCAGGTGACGACCTCTTGAAGCTCATCGTGAGAATACCAAGAGTGTGCAAAGCAGTAATCAGAGCAAAGGGCGGCTATTTTGAAGATACTAGAATATAAATCATGTTTTCAGCTATTTCACCTTTTTTTGTTAAGTACATAACTCCACATGTGTTCATTCATAGTTCTGATGCCTTCAGTGAGAATCTACCAATGTACATGGTCATGAAAATAAAGAAAACACATTGAATGAGAAGGTGTGTCCAAACTTTTGGCCTGTACTGTAGGTGAGTATGTCGCCCACTAGGCTACTACCAGCCCTAATAGAATAAATTGAGATCATTAATATCATGTGAATAAAGTATTATTGCAATGGAATACTTGATGATTAAAGGAAAGAAGAGGTTTACAAGACCAGTGCTCTAATCACTGGCAGCAATGATGACTGACGCTTGCTCGTAATTCAAGGTTTGTCTTGTTTAATTCTGCTAAACCCCTTGTCTGCTCCTGTTTTGGACCCGGATGGTCCCGATTCAACGCTCATCCCATGTCACCTCTTCTGCCTGGTTCCTTTATTGGACTGACCCCACTGTGTCCAACCCATTTGCGAAGACGCTGAATCCAAATGCCCCCCCCGTCGTGCTCCACGGCTTAGGTAGAGACCCTAGCGCTCTTCTATCTTTTGGACTCATCCATCCAAACAGGCCAGCACCAGTCACCACACATCCCCCAGCGCTTCCACAATGTCTGAATGTGTGAAATCCATTACATTGTTTAAAAAACAGGTAAATAATAACTTGATATTAACTTCAATGCTTGAGACTAAATTTATATAACTAAGCTGATGAGACTATGCCATGGACCTGGTGTAATGACATGGTGTGATGATCAATATGGTGTGACATGTGGAAACTACAAACTTTGGACTTCTAATGTACATTGTATTTTTACATTGTTTACATGCATACCATCCCAATGGACCTGTTTACTGATATAGATGGGTACCATTACAAAGGTGCTACAGAAGACTGCAAACAATGTGCTTATTTTCTGCCACCATGTCAACTGCATTCCAGACCTCTCGATCCCCACACTCATCATTAGCCCATGAAAAATTATCTAAAAACCTACTTATACAAATAACTGTCCCCAGTGAAAACTACCCTCCTTTATAACGAAAAATACTGTTATTGCCTACTTTATTTTAAAAGTCATTTATCTGAATGCTTTTGAGGACTTTGCTATTTATTTTAAATTTATATCTGCATGTGTTACATTTAACATGTAAGAATGTGCACAAAAAAGAGGTTTTCCTAAGATGTTTGAGATTTACTTAATAGCTGATATTGTAAAAGAAATCTGGGAGACTAACAAAGTACTATAAATAATGTTGCCAGTATAATACATTATTTAAATATCTATTTGCAATCAGAACTTGTATAGGCATGGGTATTTAAACCCTGATTATAAACGGTATAAATTATATCTGTAAATTAGTTCTAACTCTGGTGTTCTGTTCTTAATATCTGTGTCCTATGTCATCAACATTTATTCTGTGAATAAAGTCTGTGATTAAGGTGCGAACTGGTGCCACATACCCACAATTATGACACATTTAGACTATAGCCACTGATTTCCTAGCTATAGCCTAATAAGACTTTAATTACCCACAAGTGCCCAAGTGGTGTGTTGCTGGGAGAACTACAATATGGCCTAAGCTATTCACATTCTATTAGCTACAATCGTCTTTAGATCCATACAGCTACACATGCCAGTAATAATCCACCCACTAATGTAAAGATTTTTGATCCCTTCACATGCTGGCAGGTCAATTTCCCCTCAAGTGGTTATTAAGCAAAAGCTGTACTTCAAGATTAAAGTCTCCGTCTCATGACAACATATCAAAGCAGGTCAGCCGTACAAACGTACATTTACCTCAATTTAACCATTCCCTGGTCCAGAATTCAACCCCCCCTCCACAGGAAAATGGAGCTCGGTCTATTGTAGTCATCTAATTGATGGAGGGAAGGGGGTGCATTAGCTGGTATTTCAAGGTGTGGACTTTCCAACTTGCATTTAAGTGGAAAGGGAAATAGTAGAAATTACCAGAAAATGACTGCTCCCTTTCAGGACTTCAAAGTGTTTCTTTGCATCACAATTCAAAGGCCCTTGGCTCACACTCACACTTTTGACTTTTGTGTGTGTGTGTGTGCCTAATCGCTGATAACACTGAGGCCTTTGTTCCTCAGAGCTGATTTTGAGACTTTTAGTTCAAAGGTCAGCATGAAGTTCCCTCGTCTTAGAAGCAGGTAGCCTGATCCCATAATCCCCGACTCCCTTTAAAGACCCAGACTGGGCCCAAGAATCCTATATGTTACCAAGATTACATTACAAGTAGCATGCAGGGCTTAGGGGCAAGATCCATGTGAATAGTGAATCTGATGAAGTGTTTAAACCACTAAATCTAATTGCTTTACAAGCATCATGTTGCCCCAGGATGCGCCATGTGTGCATTCTTGTTTTGTTGCTCCGAGATGATTGCTTATCACTGTTAACCAGTCATCGGCCGATTCCAAAAATCTTTCACAAACATATGGGATTCAAATCAATCCAGCGGCAACAACAAGGTAGAGGCGAAAGATATCTTAATATTCTTTTAAGATTTACGCTCTTCCTCAACTCATTCCGTAACCAATTTCATCCTAAATTAGTGCTGTGTTGGGCCCGTGGGCAAGCCAATGCAGAGGCTGACCATTATAGATGATGCAAAACCTTGGCAAACACACACACGAATTAGCCTAGATTTATGGCGCAGGGAAGGAAAAGGGAAAAAGGAAGTGCGAAAGGCACAAACAAGCAGACAGCCTCTCTCTGCTGTCGTTTCTGGACTTGAAGTCTGGGTGACCCAGTCTTCTCCCCCTACTGCCAAGTCTTGCTCTGCCTCCTGTCTAGTGCCGTGGCAGCAGCGCCGACCGGTCCTCGCTGCGCCTTTTGTAATGGCAGTCAAAAGACGAACAGACGCTGCCAGGACCAACCCCTGCTCTGCTGCACAAGCACTGTACTCCCAGTCCCCGAGAGTCACAGAACAAGCGCACAACAACAGGCGTCTGGAGACGGGGTGCGGGGCGGCATGTGAATCAGGCGTGTGTGGCTTTTATCCGCGACTGTGAGACGGGCTTCATCGGCAGATCCGCTGCAGTGCTTCTTTCTGCCAATTAATGACGACCCGCAATTATTCGACTCTGAGGGATTTCCCTAATCTTGATCAGATTTGATAAATCGTGTGAAGAAAGGTGTTTTCCTTTCATGTGAGATCCCATTGTGGCAAGCCCGTCTCGAGATGAAAGGCACACGTTCACATTTTAATAAGAAACTATGTCTCTTGCACATTCTGCTTCTCCCAAATTACGCAGGCTTCTTCACAGCAAGTTCAAAAAGAGACAAGACGGAGCTCCTTGAATGTGAAATGCAATCACTACATCTTTATGCAAAAGTGGTGCGCCATCAGTGGTGTAAACATTAGATGCATCCTGGAGGCTCATGGCAGACCATAAGCTGCCGAGACGTTGAGATGCACACATTCAAGGCCTTTGGCTTTTATAGACAAGCCAGATGAACATCTGAAAGAATGCATTCAGGATGCTGGCCATGGAACTGAAAAGTCTATTTAAGGTCTGAAAATACACAATTCTGGATGTTAGTTTGTCAGCCATCATTAAGACATCCTTTGACAAAATATCTTAATTCTGCAGTCGGCCTATTCCCTCTGATATTCCTCTTCGTGATGAGGCGCGGAAACAGATTCCTGTGTTCTTTTGCAATGTGTTTCCTCTGTGTGTTTGTGTTAGAAATGTGTGGCTTTAAATGGAAAAGACCTTAAGGAGCAGACCTCGCAAGTTTAAAGGAGGGTATCCAAGCATCAAATTAAATCTGCCCCTTTCACTTCCAACTGTCTATCATGACAGATGGATTTATAAAATCAGTGCAACCTATAAATAAATTTTCAAGCATCGGGGCCTACCTGCGGAGTGTTTCCAAGCCAAGTATTCCCAATCTCCATAAATGATTTAAAGGGTACATGTCACAAGAAACCCCAACAAATTCAGACAGTGGACAAATTGCAGGAAAACTTTAAATTGCTCAGAATAACTTTGGTGGGAAGCAACTTGCTGCCACTCTTAGAAAGGCATAGCATTCTGGAAATGAAGCATTTTTTTATGTCAAGGACCAAACCAAACCACAGGACACAAGCATCACTGATTGGTTGAGCATGGTAATGGGAAAGTATGTAAATGCCCCAGTGACCTGATCTCACCATCAATACACCACCAAGTGAGGGGATTTTGTTGGATACACTTGAAATGATGAAACCACACAGGCAATTTTTCCATATTGTTTATTGTAGCTTATAGAGAACATGGAGGAAATGTCTCGAACGATTGCCCAAGCAAAATTAATATGGAAATTAATAAAAACACATATTTCATTCCTTTTTCTCACATACAAAAGTCTTACAAAAAAAAATCACTCATCTCTTTGTGTTTGATTATATATAGCGAAGCAATGAAATTAATCCTATTCAATAAAACCTATGAATGCATCTCTGGCCTGGTACTCCACCCTTTAAATCATCTTTGAGGATGAGTACATGATCAAATTGCCCCCCACGACGACAGCCGTTTGTTTAGCCAAGACACGCAGCTCAAACACTAATTTTGTTACATCGAGTCTCATCTCCAGACTCCTGTCAGGGGGAAGAAGTTCTTTAATGATGTGTCGACTCGACCAAATAGGAGTGGAGCCTAAAAGAGCACCGGGGGACAGCTTTATTGTGCTTCGAGGATAGAGGTGAATTAATTTGCCCTGTAAAGTGAAGTCGGGTGGAGCTCTCTTGCGCCGCTCGAGCCACACTTCCATCATGCCGCCTGTGCCATCACTGGGCCGGTTGTGAGGAAAAGATAAATAACTCCCATTTGACAGCTTATACATGCAATCAATTTCCTTTCAGGCCGCACAAAAGGAACCTGCTTCATTGAAACGCTCGTGTCGGATAGAATGCTAATACAAACATGCTGAGGCGGTCAACACCGAGAGATTGCACTCCGCTAACCCCCGTTGCACACAACCGGGGTTCGGCAGACATGTGGTCGATTTCCACCCGCAAGCGTCATTACCGTAAAACACACATGCAAAAAACACACAGCCCAACGCGCCGAACAGCGCTGCCGGCCTCGCCTTTCAGTGCGAAATGGAATGTGCATGAGTGATTTGCACAACATCTGCTAGACTGACTGATGGATGTGAGAGGAGAGGGAATACAGATCAGTGGGAGGCGTGGTCAAAATACGATAATACAGTGACATGCCACTCACTCTGATTGATTGCTCATTAGCTCACAGAAATTGCATTCACTTCCCACTGGCAACGCCCATAAATTATGATTCCCACCCAAAACAACACGGGCTCTGCATTAATGCACTTCAATCTGTGCATTGATGTAATGGCCAGCAGAGCTGCAGCATAATCAATCCTACAAAAATAATGATTTTGACCCATGTCCCCAAAACACACATCTGAGGTCAGTGGTGCAATATTCAATTAGATAAAAGCGACACTTTTTAGAAACATGTTGGGCTTGAACACTGCAGTGAAGCACCAGGGTGGAATGGCTGAGCAACCATTTGCTTTGTTGTTGTTTCAAACACTCATTCGCTTACTTTTCATAACTGCTGACCCACCCGAGGACACCTGGTTCAGGGTGGGGACTCGCACGAGATGGAGCGCCGGCCCAGAGCAAGGCACACACACAAAACAAAGTCACCAATTCACCCAGTGTGTGTGCCTTTGGAAGGGAGGAGGAAATAGGGGAGCAAGCAAGGTCCGCACATAGCTCAGGCCACAACTCAAATCCTTGCACCACTGTGCTGAACATTGTTCATGCATTTCTCTATGTTTTCGCTATTTCTCTATTTTACCATCACTTGATTAATTTGCATTAATTACCTCAGTGAACACATGCAAGTTGGTGAAACAGTGGCACTTGGTTTATCAGGTAAACAAGCCATAGTAGCAGCATAGTAGCAGTGTGCCGTTCCATACAAAACATGAAATCCCTATCCATGCATCAGTGTAGAGTGAAATGCCTTTCACTGTGTAAAGAAGTAAAGACAGCGGACAGGTGATTTACTTGAAGAGTCCCTTTCTTGATGCTAGATTAATTCCCTCAGAGATGTTATCCGTGCTTGTCTTCTCTTTGGCAGCGGCATCTTAACGCATTACAGGCCGACCTGAGCTGCAGCTGAGACCTTGTATTCATGAAGATGATGGCTGAGAGAGAAGAACAGGGCGTGATGGGGAAGGGGGGGAAGGGTGCGTCTGATCTATGGCGGTGGCCGTCCTGTCACCCCACTGATGCCCATACATAAAGAGCCCGTTGAGATTTTTACCACGAGGCCGGCGATCAGCAGCCGTGCTGTCAGGCACCGTTAACACCCGGGTGACACACACTGCGAGCACCAACAAATGTCATAGCTGAACTTCATGTGAACCTCAAACTAGGCCTGAACCGCATGACCTCTTGTAGTTTCATCAGATATAGCGAATGTCTTATAAAGCCAATCATGGTGGCACCGTGCAAATTAAAAGACGCCCAAGAAATGTAATGAGGCCATTAGCATAATATGCCAATCTCCATTTCTAAACACCGAATACTGATTGTGAGTAGCTGTCATGTTCGGAAACTGCATTGGTCGTGGGAGAGATGACAGAATTACCATTCTTTGTCAAGCTTACTTTGCCGCTTTGTCATTTGCTGCGTTTCAAAATCGACTTCGGCATGAGCCTCGCGCATTTGATTTCTGCGTGCAGTGGCACAGAGGGCCCATCTAGTTCCATTTCAGCATGGGCAGCAGACAAAAGAACAAGTGGCTCACTCCAGCCATACAAGATTCATTCATCCGCCCGTGGAAACACTATTTGGAACTTTTATTGTGCCATTAATAATAAGTGTGGGAGCGAGGAGAAATCAAGCCCGGGAACTTTGTAATGCAACAGCTCGCAGGTTATAAAACATAAATTCACAGCACATAGGGTCAAACAATAGCCACCTTATCAGCCCAGTTGGGGAAAGCAGTGAACTATGAGGATTAATCATAGATATATTTCACCATTGCCCACGGCAGGCTAAGCAATATCTTTCAGCTGGCCAGTCATAAACTGGCCATTGAAGCTAAACAGCTCAACACAACACAGCGTTGAAATAACGGACAGCGCCCCAGACGAGTGCATTGACTGGGGTTAAAGGGATGCCAAAAGTCAGCCCTCAAAAAAAAAAAAGTGGGGGGAGTGTGACTTGAAATCAATAAAATGCGTTAAATGACTAAATGATACTGCAACGTCGGCTAAGGGGTTTTGCTGTACTTAATCCACAGCTTGTTTTAATCACTGCTGCCAGGCGATTCTGTATTTAATTCTGAGGATTAATAAATCTAGATTATTACACAAATGTGAGAAGTATGGATCAATGTTTCAAAGCCCTATATCTGAGATGCACAAAGCGTGTATGCAAATGTAAGATTTCTGCAGAATTTACATAAATAGGTGCAGTGGTGACCTAGCAGGTAAGGAAGCGGACACATAATTGGAAGGTTGAGGGAATCTGGAACTGCCAAGGTGCCACTGAGGTCTCCTTGAGCACTGTTAACTAAGGGTTATGGGTTAAAAGCAGAGGAGCACATTCACTTAGATTAAAAAAAACATGCTTGCTAGTTGTCTCTATCTGGAAGACCTTTCAGTTTATGTGTAATAGTCTCTGTCAACCAGAACACATACTTAAATTATCTTTGAGCCTATGGCTGATTTAAACCCCATCCAGTCAATACACAGCAGTGTTGCCTGATTGTTTTAGCCCAAAATGATCCAAACATGAATCACTGTTCATGTTGCCTTTGTACTCATTAGTTCGGTGACCTGAACAGTTCGTTACTTTTGGCTGTGTGCTGCAGTTTGCAGATGACATATCATTCTTTCTTTTTCAATATCAGTACTTCTTTCTGTGGCTCTTGTTTTTATGGGTGGTCAAATTAAAAAAAGCTATTTGTTTTGTGATGTTATGGTACAATTAAGAATGAGTTAGAGACTTGATTTTAGAAACTGTTGACCGTGCAGAACTGCTAAATATAATGATCACAGATATTGCTGTGGCAGCTCATCTCTAATTGGACAATATTGATAATTGGGACATTTTAATGTGGAAATAAATCAATATTGAAGGATACAATATTGACTTAACCCTACTGTGTATTTAACTGTGCACCATGGTGATTTATTGGGAACTATTGGAGGGGAGAAATCTGTGAAAAAAGATGTCATAGTTACAGCAGAAAACTACAGGCTTCGGTTGTCCTGATTTTCCCCCTTCTGTTGAAGAACATATACATTTGCATTTATCATATTCCCTTTATCAGAGTGATTTACAATCAGTAGTTAAAGGGACAGTCCCCCCCGGAGCCACTCAGGATTAATTGTCTTGCTCAGGGACACAATGGTAGTAAGTGGGGTTTGACTTTGTGGTCTTCTGGTTCATAGGCAAGTGTGTTATCCACTAAGCTACCGAAACATTTACCTTCATAACAAACATATTCATTCTCCAAAACGTTTTCAGAATGTCCAAATCTGGAATTTAGTGTTCTTAAATTCCATACAACACAGTTCCAGAGATGTGCAAGAATATTGATGATCACACAGTAAATCCCCATTAGAAATGTACATACAGTGCTAACTTATTTAGTCTTTCTAACAGAATAAAGGTTGCCATCTCCTCTCACTGCAATGAACCAAATAAAAAGGCTGGAATGGAGAAGAGCTAGTCTTAATCCCTCAGGAATCTCCATTATCCCTTCAGTGGAATTGACTGCAGAAACAGACTGCTGGGGCAGGAATGGCAGGTTTAGTGACATGGCCTACATCTTTGGAAATTGCACGTCCCTCCTTTATTTGCTCCAGAAACAGCTGTTTATATTGCTGCCAGATTAACCTTGAGGGGCGTAATGATACATGGCTCAAATTTCATTGTTTGGTTCACAAACAGATTAGGAATTCAATTACTTTCTAGGAACTGCTGGATCATTTGATGCCGGTTCACTTCACATTCATCCCGATGCCGGTGAACATCACTTTTATTCTCAGGAGCTGCATTCCACTTGTCTTCTGTGAGAAGTGAACATAATAATGTACAATATGCAGCTATATTAAACACATTCCAAACCATACGGAGTACATTTACATTTACAGCATTTACCAGACGCCCTTATCCAGAGCGACTTACAATCAGTAGTTACAGAGACAGTCCCCCCCTGGAGCAACTTAGGGTTAAGTTGTTTTGCCCAGGGACACAATGGTAGTAAGTGGGATTTGAACCTGGGTTCTTCTGGTTCAAAGGCGAGTGTGTTACCCACTAGGCTACTACCACAACACTCCGGGACCTGCAAATTGTGTAGAGTCAGTAAACTCTGAACCTATCTACATTAATCAGTAGTCACTGCACCTTATTGAAAAAATTAAATAAAAAGGAGCTTTAATATGTTTCAAATTGTCACCCTGCTTTGCATAAACACTTCCATACTAGGCTGGCACACTTCAGGGCATTGAGTTGCCAGTTCACCCAGTGTCCATGCCTTTGGACAGTGACAGGAAAACAAATCCACAGCAACTCAGGGATAGCATGCAAAATTTCACGCAAGGCCAGAGAACCCCCAATGCCCAGAGCTGTCCTGCCTGTTGAGATCTTGTTCTAATATTTGTAGCAATCCACAGTAGCAGAGAGCAGGTATCAAAGATATTTGCATTCAGGTAATGAACAAAGAACTGGTTATTAGTGTTGTTTTTGTCAAGAATATTTATGACTAAATATCTTCATCAACTAACCTTTTTGATGTGATGAAGACTAGACGAGATGTAAATGCTGGTCATGTGACAATAACTATAATGAAATACACTGAACATAAATATGAACGCAACACTTATGTTTTTGCTTCTTTTTTTTTCCATGCGCTCAAAGATCTGAAATATTTTATACATGCACAAATATTCTTCTATATACTCTTAAATCTGTCTAAATCTGTGTTAGTGAGCACTTTTTCTTTGCCAAGATAATCCATCCCACCTCAGAGGTATGACATATCAAGGTGCTGCTTAGTCAGTATGAATATTGCACATTTGTATTTGTCCACAATAAAATGCCACTCGGAAAAATGTGCTGTTTGATCACACAGCACAATGCCATAGAAGTCACAACTTTTGAGGGAGCATGCAGTTGGCATGCTGGCTGCAAGAATGTCTACCAGAGCTGTTGCTCGTGAAGTGAATGCTACTTTCTCTACCATAAGCCGTCTCCAAAGTCGTTTAAAAAATTGGCCAGTAAATCCAACCAGTCTCACAACCACAGACCACACCAGTCCAGGACCTCCACATCCAGCATGTCTGAGATCAGCCACCTGGACAGCTGAAGCAGCCATCGGTTTGCATAACCAAAGAATTTCTGCACAAACTGTCAGGAACCGTCTCAGGAAAGCTCATCTGCATGCTTGTCATCCTCATTGAGGTCTGGACCTGACTGCAGTTCATAGACTTGAGTAGACAAATGCCTACATTCTATGGCATCTAGCACGTTTGAGAGGCGTTCTGTTCACGGATGAGTCCCGGTTTTCACTGTTCAGGGCAGATGGCAGACAGCATTTGTGCCGTCTTGTCTGATGTCAACGATTGGCCCATAGATCGATTGGCCCAAAGTGGCGGTGGGGTTATGGTATAGGCAGGAATATATTATGGACAACAAACACATAATTCAGCATGATAATGCATGACCCAATAATGCAAGGATCTGTACACAATTCCTTAAAGCTGAACACATCCCAGTTGAACACATGGCCAGCATAATCACCGGACATTTCACCCATTGAGCATGTTTGGAATGCTCTGAATTTGACATTGTGTTCCAGTTCCTGCTAATATTCAGAAACTTTGCACAGGGATTGAAGAGGAGTGGACATTCAACAGGCCACAATCAGCAACCTAAAGGATGTGTTGAACTGCATGAGGCAAATGGAAGCCACACCAGAAACTGACCGGTTTTCTGACCTCCCCACCCCCAAAATGTGAATTTTGACTATGTGCTTAAGTGTGGCTGATATGAGCTTTTTAGTTTCGTTTAGATAATATACTGTACTGGGTATGAATGGGAAAAACCATTTCACTTCTTCCATATTGCACCCTAAATTATGGGGTTAAGTGAGCAACTGTGTGCCATTAAATATTTGTAGCACAAAAAATTTGAGGCAAAAACCTTAAATATAACACAGTTTTGATAGCGTTCAAAAGACCAAGTTTAAAAAAAAAAAAAACTATTTACTGACAGTAACAGATAGTGTTATGGTTGCCTTAGTGCCAGGTCTGTTAAGAGGTTAATCGAACTGGGGAAAAGTGCATGAATAAAGAAGAAAACCAGCTACACTGTACCTCATCCTATATAATGTTGCCAAATACTCCTGAAGTGTAAGTAGCCCTCTGTTTGACACTGATATGAACTCACTGACGCTGAATTAAGTTTTTCTTGGCTCTTGTTCTGCAGACGGCTTGGTTGCAGCAGAGCTGGCAGGTGTCCAGGAAATTGGAGGTTCTGAGCCAGGTGACCACTGACCACCAGCTTTCAGTGCCGTCCCAGCATCTGCATGTATGAATTCGTTAGTAGTAGCCCTGTTTAATGCATTATTTGATCTGTTAAAACATTGATTGTTGTGTAAATTATTAAGAGCTAAACATGTACTCTAGCAATATTACTCAACATGTTTATTTATGAGGTACTACTATGAATCAGGACTGTTTGATTTAAATACAATATTGTACAGAACAATGTATAAGGTGCATAATCCTATAAAGCACTGCTTTCTGATCCAGGAAGGACTTGACTGACTCAAAATAGTACAATAAGCAGCTGAACATGTAGACAAATCAAGATAAAAAAGCTTTTTATCTAAAGGTGACCCCGTAAGGACCTGTGTTACAGAAAAGAAGTAAGCAGAAGTGATGAGGACCATATAGCAGTTTTATGAGTTTCATCCAACACCCTCTGACAGTTTAATCTGCACATATTACAGCATCTGCACCTACTGTCATCCCTAGGTAAAGCATACCTTGTGTCTAAAGCTTGATCATGGGAAATAATAATAGTATAAGATAGGTTAGATGTGGTGGGATTTGAAACTTATTAGAAAATGGAGCGAGGTGGCCTTAGCTTCAGTGTCTCTTCTTTAATTTCATCCATACATCTTCCTAACTAACTAATTTAAGTGAAGACATGGGCGATGCTTGACCCAATCACACCAAATTTCATGTAAAACAAGTAGACAGATAGGGGAACACACACATACACACACCAAGACCAATTTAGCATTTCAGATCATCTTACACCCATGTCTCTTTACTGCAGGCAGAAGCAGCTATAGAAAGACAGGTCCAGAGCACTGAACCACAGTATCACACAGTGTTTTTCCATTATACACACTTGGATTGTTATATAGTGTAACTTTCATGTACTTTGTTGTACATTTCCTGTGCCCATTATTGTTGTTGGTCAATAATGCATTAAAAATTCATGCAGGGATGTGCTGATATTGGTTGAGGTTTTGGTTGAGGTTTTTATCATTAATTGCAACATCTGTTTTCCAGTGAAGTGAAAAATTCTCCAGGCATGTTCCCCAAGGTGGTGTAGTCTGTAAGTGTTTCACTTCCCTTCTTCCAAAGATCATCCAAAAAAATTTTTATATATATATATATATATATATATATATATGAAGAAATTGTCACACGTTTTTTTTATACTGGTTTAGAAATAATCAAGTGTCCAGTAACTAAAAGGTGACTAAAAACTAAAATGTGAAATAGGAATCTACAAAATACAAGACCCTTTTCAAAGAATGTTGCTGACTTTTTCTACAGCCTACTGTGACAATGACATTTTCTGCTTTTATTATGAACCGGAGCCTCAGTGTTCGCAAAATTTTCCATGCCAAGGCCCCAAATAGCATTAGGCAAGTTCTTGCAAGATGTCTGTAAAACCCAGTGACAATTCAGCAGAGAATGTAACAAGGTTCTTCGGACTGTCTGAAGCTGGGGTGTTGCTTTTGCTCATCTGGGTTTTTCCTTTTCACGAAACAAACACATTTGGCACCTTCTAGATCTGATTTTAGGATCAAAGCAGCTTCATGTGAGATGCGTACAGACAATCAAAGATATTCAGATGGGAAATAAGATGTCAGTGTTATCTTAGAATAAAGCTAAGATACAAAGGCATCATGATATGAAGAAAAATATGTAATGATATATGTGTTCCAGTTTGCTTGTTGTTTCATGTAATAATACGTGGATAGCGTCTGAGTAATATACAGTCACAGAACCATCACAATGTTCTGCTTCAGTCCAAGAACTATTTCTTGATTTTGTCTGTGACAAATGCACTATTTGGTCTTTAGTGATTTAGATTTTCACTGCATCTGATCTCAATATATAAAGAAATGTCATGATCCGGACCGGCAGGGGTTACTCCGGATCCGGAGTTCGGACCGGAGTTTCATGTTCGTCCTGTGTAAAGTTCCCTGATCGTGTTCACCTGCTGTCTATTTATATAATTGTATAAAACTATCCTGTTCTGGTCTGTTTGCCGTCGGGTCATTGTGCGTGTTCATGTTCCCTTGTCTCGTGAAGTTTGTATTAAACCCCTGTCGTGTGAAATCGTGCGAATGCGTCCTCCTTCATGCCATGTCTAGCCCACCCGTGACAAGAAAATATGCTATGGAGCACAACCAGGCTAGCCTACAACCTACATATATCACCTTCGCTATTCTTAACGCCCCCATAACATTGAAGCCTCTTCATGCTAATGTGACCAAGAAACCATCTGCAGTGTCAACAGCCACAGGCAGATTTTCCATCCTAAAATGCACCAGTGCAGCAAATGCATACTGCCAAAGGTGAAAAACTTGAACAAATAATCACCATGTGAATCTCAACCAGAAGGCAAATTAAGTATTTTGGGACAGTGTGTGTCCGACTAAACTGGACACTTCGAAGTAACATGATCCTGTTTGCTCTTAAATACAATTGTCCCTTCATTGCAGGGTGGCCTTTTAATTCTGTGTGTTTTTCCCCAGTTTTATTTGGTAGTGCTTTAAAAATGTTGCTGTTTATACATTAAGTAAATGGTCCCTTATATGCCACACAATAAAAAAAATGATAAAGAAGATTAAAAAAGGAGGTATTGTTGAACACTACTTGTAATCAGTAGGCATGGCTATAGGAGCGAAATATTCCTGGTAAATACATTATGCATCTTTGGAGTCCTTGTCTTTTACAGAAAAAGAGGAAAATATGACCCCTTCTGTTCCACTTGCACTGTAGTCCTCAATATGACTGAAATGAGAGGACCCATAATCCAATTCCCTGCCCTCCAAGTCACTGTCCTTTCTGGCAGGGATCCCTGAAGGTGAGCTTCATCTTACTGCTCGAAGGATGAGAAATGTCCTCTGACAAGAAGGGTCTGAGGATCAATAACTATGGGGGAGAGCTCCTCGTTTCCTCCTCCTTTTTCCCCTTGCTCCGTTTCACTCCGTTTCAGAATTACATCTGAACACCTAAATGAAATGCTAATGGGAGAGTCTGACTTCAAATAAAACACAAGACAGGTTGGCCTGCCCATCTTAAAATGTACACTTCAAGAGTCTAGAATGCCTGAAGACATCCAGCAGAGATGGTATCTCACATAAAAACTCTCTCCTCCTCCCTTCCTCCACCCTGCTAAACATTTCTGGAACTAGAACAAAACCTTAGGGCATCTTGTCATTTTAAACTTCTACCTAGGGACTAGACATCAGGACCAAACCCTAACATAGCTGCTAATTGCAAAAACACCCATCCAATCAAAGCTCATTAAACCAATCTTCTTTCAGTACTCAAAGCTGGCGAAAAATGGTGAAAATGATGACAATGTTTGCTTTGTTCTGTGCAATCTGCAAAATATGTCTTCTGCATTAAATTATTTTCCAATCAGATAATGTGTAACACAGTAAAATACACTTATTTGTGCAAACTGTGCCAAAAAAGTCCTGGTGTCACATGTTTTTTTTTCCTGAGATCATAAGATGAGATGTCCTAACAGTATAAGGCAGTATGTCATTTTCTGAAAGACAGGACAGTCACGATACCCCATTAATGTTGCATGAAGATATAAAACCTCACAAATGAGCCGTATCCCCCGCCTTTGATGACAGACTATTGACTGATGCTACACGACAGTTGAAAGGCCAATGCAGATATGGACTGTGAGTGCGGATGTCAAGTCAGCAGCTTATAGTCTGATTATCCCCACTGCAGAACACAGTTGATAGACATAGGAAAGGCGGTGGATTTCAGTGCAAGCCTATGGCACCAACGAGAAAAACGAAGAGGAGAGACAGAGAACGATGGTGATGGCTCGGTGGAAGTCTGCCAGCTGACAGATTTCCTGCTGGTATAGGCTTTTGTTTCTGTAACAAAAAGCAAAACAGCTATAGCTGCATGGAATTGTGCATTAGCTGTCGTTTATTTTATCAGTTGTCTTCTGTATCTAGGGTCAGCATGTATTAACAAAACATGGAGGAAAGAAAGATTGGTTGACCTAGCGTATGGAAACGGACCCATAATCAGACAGTTGCACTGATTGAGGTGCCAATGAGCAAAGCACCGTCCCCACACACTGCTCCCCGGGTGCCTGTCATGGCTGCCTACTGCTCACCAAGGGTAAGGGTTAAAAGCAGAGGACACATTTCGTTGTGTCACCATGTGCTGTGTTTCACAATGACACTCACTTCACTTTCACTTATAAAAAGAAGAAACAAGGATGTTGTGATTGATGTACAATGCTAATCATTCCTCATTATCAACTCTGCTGGTGCACAGTACTTTTATTTTAAACTTTGGGGGCAAGATGGACTCCAATCACCCTCTAAAGGCCAACAATTACCCAATCAGCAGCAATTCCGTATGCAAAAAACAGCAAATACACACACACAAACACAGTCCACACTTGCAATTGTTGTTGCTGTGTGTGTTTTTTTAAGTGTCAAACCAAATATTCTGTGATTCAAGCTAATACTGCGTTGTAATTAGTCAGAATTCAAACTCCAAGCACAACCAACCCCAAACTCAAATATATTTCAATATAAGAATGCCATACAGCCCATCTTAATATTACTGCCATTTGGCTTATTATCTCTAGCTTCAGCAATTTACCACAATATTAATAATAAGTGAGTCACAAGTCATATTATCTCCAAATACACTCTCCAATTCATTCTGAAACGGAGTTTGGGCTGATTTGCTGCTGTAACATGTTTACACTGACAATAGGCATCAGAATGTCTAATATCAATATTATACACCATATATTAACCACTGTATTTCTGCTATAATATACATGAAAACATACCAAGATGGTAAAAACAGTTTAAATCAAGTCAAAAAACCTTAAATCATTTCACCCAGGCATAAGTAACAGTACAAACAATTTGATGATCCTCTTTTCATGACTTTTTAGCAGTTTGTGATCTTAAATCGTAATATCCTGAATACTGTTAGAAAGCAGTAAGTTAACGGACACAAATGAACCCATGTAAATTTCTCTCACTCACTATCCTCAACCACTTAGTCACACCCTGTGACATTGGAGCGGGGACAAACCCAGGGCCATTCACGCACACACTCACACCTGCGGTCAATATAGTTGAAGAATCCAGAGGTAAGAAATGACCATTGCTGTGCATGTTTAATTTTCACCATCATTCCAACATTTTATGCAAACTTCAACTGTAGTCCTCTAAATGTATGAATTCCATCAGATTACATATAAAACTACCATCTGTCCAAACATACTTGAGCAAAGGTATGCTCCGTACCAAACTTATTTATATTCAAGACACCACATATTTTGGCATTTAGCACACGTATTTCCATAACTAATGGGTTGTTCATGCTAATTTGATACTTGTAGATGCATAATAATAAGTTTAAATGCTTTCCTCACAGATTGGAGTCTTGGGGGTCACACAGGGTAGCGGCATCCGATCTCCTCTTTAAGCCGAGTGGTTCATTAAAAATATTAAAAAGTAGACAATTCCCTGGACCCTGTTGATGAAATTGAGCCAGGAGATGAAAGGCTGGTCTGTCATGCCCCGCATTATTGACACAGTCAGCCTGAAGACATGCCAGTCGTTACTCCTCTGGCTCTCATGCCTGCCTCTTTCATCCATGCTGGAATGGAAAGGCGAAGATCCAACCGGAGAAACCCATGGCCATCTAAGAAGACCTGTATGGACAATTTCTGGCCATAAATGCACATACTGATGGGAATGAAGCAACTACCAATACAGCGAACCAGTCCATTTTTCCAGTTCAGTTAAAGTCCATTTAAAGGATCAAGTCCCGATAAAGGATCAAGATGGAGCCTCTGCAGTTTGCTGGAGCCTCTGCAGTCACCATAAAACCACTCCAGATGGTCCAAATTGTGGCAGCCGGCCTCATCTTCAATCAGCCGAAACACACCCTCTTCTCACCTCTCTCCACTGGCTCCTGGTAGCTGCTCGCATTGAGTTGAAATCCTTGATGCTTGCCTATAGGGCTGTAAATGGAAGTGCACCCTCTTATATCAATACACGCCCTCACAGATCTGCAAATGAAATGAGACTAAAAATTCTCTCTTCACAGGGTCTCCGATCCCAATCGACTCTATTCGCTCTACTATCCAAGACTACTACCACCTTTAAGAAGCAGTTGAAAACCCACTTGTTAAAAAAGTATTTCAGACGAGTCTAACACTAACACACACTGCACAAAATTTAAAAAATAAAAATAAAAAAGTAATCTAGTACTTCACAAGTTCCTATCATGTAAAGGGGCAGTGGTGGCCTAGCAGTTAAGGAAACGGTCCTGTAATCAGAAGGTTGCAGGTTCGATTCCCGATCCGCCAAGGTGCCACTGAGGTGCCACTGAGCAAAGCACCGTCTCCACACACTGCTCCCCGGGCGCTTGTCATGGCTGCCCACTGCTCACTCAGGGTGATGGGTTAAATGCAGAGGACAAATTTAACTGTGTGCATCGTGTGCTGTGCTGCTGTGTATCACATGTGACAATCACTTCACTTTATTTTATTTATTTATTTATGTTCTTTTCCTGACAAGTTAGGCTTTGAGAATGAGAATTGCTGGTGTCTTCCTCTTGTAAGTCACTTTGGATAAAACCGTCTGCTAAGTAAAGTAAAGTAAAGTTCAGGAGCTCGCTTCCTCCATGTTCTCAGAGTAGAGAGTTCAGGGTAAGAACAATGTTATACTGTTTAGTGGAGAAAGCTATTTGGAAGATCATTACAAATGTAAGCAATGGTGCCGCTGAATAACACTTGGTTATTCTAAATTCTGAAAATATAATGAGATATAAGGCAGGCAGCTGACCAAATTTCATAAAATACATTGTTTAACACAAATTCCATCAATTCCTTATGGGCCTGATGTTGGTGTAATTTTTATACCTGTCCCAAAACCCAAAAATGTTGCTAAACCACTAACCCATAATCAGAAGGATTAAACAACGTAACTTTACAATTTTCTACTAATGGAATTTAAATATCAGATTTTCTAAAAATACAATGGCAGCATTTTTAAAAACATTTTCAAGACAATTCCAAGCTATGAGATTCTAAGAAACTGAGACCTGATGGAAAAAGATGATGATTTTAAACAGCAATGAGCATAATCACACTTTACGTGTTATGTAAGTATTTGCTAAAAGAGTCCAGAGCCATATGATTCATATACTTTTCAGACAGGCAGTCAGCAGCAGGAACTATGTGGAAACATGACTATATGTAATGCACATTTGCTTTCTGTTCAACAAAACCACTTCATTAGGATGCCACTTCTTCCCCCTACAAAGGTGCTTTAAAAAGTATAAAAAAGTTAAAAGCATTGACATTACAATGAAGGTATAAAATGCATAGGGTGTGTCAATGTTCCCAATGTTGTCCTTTTTACAGCTGTGGCTTCAGTTTCACTGCTTTCCACTGAGAAAAGAAATTATCCAAAAAAAGATCAATGTTCAATCACTCTGTGTTGTTAGGTGAGGGTTCGCTAGAGTCCCTATACATTTCACAGTCAGTGCAGACTAGCTCATCAAAAAAGTACTTGTTCTTTTTAATCTAAAAAGATATCAAATTAATTTTTGGCTAATGGTGTTGTGAGGGAGAGCAGTGATAGATAGCTATATTATTGATCCCAGATGAGTATTAGGTATCTAGAAGTTTCCACAAGACAGGTAAGCATATTCACAGTGTATCTGTGATGTCTAGACAATGAAGCTAATTAGATCCAGCTTTCCATGCACAATAATTGATATAGTGAAAAGGAAAAGTGCAAGAGCAGAAAGTACTACATTCTGTAGGAGGTGGCCTAGCGAGAAAGAATGCAAATACATATATATATATATATATATATATATATATAGAATGCAAATTCGAGGTAAAATATTACATAAAGTGTATATATAAACACAGGATATATAGGATGATACATAAAAATCAAGTGGACACAAAAAACTAAATTGGATGTTGTAAGTTAAGTGCAGATATACAGACATAGACACACATAGAAACACAAGGGCTTGCAAAGCCAGTAAGTCCAGAAGCCTGGAGCATAACCAGTGGTCAGTCTCAACCACCACCACTGGGAGGAGTTGTGAAGGCTTATGGCCTGGGGCATGAAAGACTTCCTCAGTCTGTGAGGCAGCAGTCTGCTGATCCTGGTATGAAATGAAAACTGCAGTGTCTAGCGCTGACTTTGCAGCAGGGATAATACTGACAAGTCTTGTGTTGAAAATTGAAAGTTCCTTGGCGAACAATCACTTGCACTTAGTATTGAACTAAACACATTTATTAAAATGATATCAATACACTTAATTCAATGTGAAGAAGTTGCAATGGTATAATGATCCAACTATAAAGGTTGTAGGCCAAAGGTTTGGCCTAGCAAATAAGGAAGCTGCCCCATAATCAGAAGGTTGCCAGTCTAAATCCCAATCCACCAAGGTGCCACAGAGCAAAGCACCATCCCAGCACACTGCACCTTTCATGGCTGCCCACTGCTCACCAATGGTGATGGGTTAAAAGCAGAGGACCTGTGTTTTTGTGTGTTGTCTCTTATAGGTTGACTTCATGGGAGGAAATGAAGCCTACCAGCTCCACCTACAATATGCCAATTGGTCCCCTCCACCTATATAAAGTGACTTCAGATGGTGTTCGGGAAGACCCCAGGGTCTGCTAGGCCCTTACTCTTTTGGGAAGTCCCCAGGGTCCACGGAGATCTGCAAAGAGCTCTATTGGGGGATCTAATTCGTCTGTGGTTGCTTTGGGTAATAGACCCCTTGTTGTTAGCCTGTGTTAGCCTGTTAGATTTGTGTGTGTTCATGTGCCCTTTGTTAAATTTTGTGCATGTTTGAGTTATCCCCTCTGGAGACCTTTAGGCTGTACTGATGTTGGTTATCTGTGCTAAGTCCGCTGTTTTACTGAGCATCTTAGCACTCTGTAAACAAAAGCACTGTTTGTCACGTTTCATAACCCCTAGACTTAGGAAAGTGACACAAGGCATCCCTAATAAGTGCATGGTCCTGCAGGTGGTGACCACAGACCACTTCTCAGTTCCTGCTTTCTAACTGATGTTTCGGACACTTTTGAATGCGGGTGGTGCTTTCACTCTAGTGGTAGCATGAGACCCAGTGGTAGTCTACAACCCACATAAGTGGCTCAGGTAGTGACACGGAGGAGGGCAACAACCCAACAGCAGGACCACTACCTCCACCTTTGTCCAAGGAGGGACAGGATGAGCACTGCCAGAGCCCTGCAAAATGTCCTCCACCAGGCCACAAATGTGCATGTGTCTGCTCAAACGATCAGAAACAGACTTCACGAGAGTGGTATGAGGGCCCGACATCCACAGAAGTGGGTTGTGCTTACAGCCCAACACCGTGCAGCATGTTTGACAGTGAACACCAGAGAACACCAATTCACCACTGGCACACAGATGAAAGCTGGTTCACACTGAGCACATGTGACAGATGTGATAGAGTCTGGTGATGCTGTGAAGGGAAGTTCTGTTGCCTGCAACACACCAGTTTGGCAGTGGGTCAGTAATGGTGTGGGATGAGATTTCTTACGGGGGTTGCACAGCCCTCCATGTGCTCGCCAGAGGTAGCATGACTGCCATTGAGTACCAAGATGAGATCCTCAGACCCTTTGTGAGACCATATGCTAATGCAGTTGGCTCTGGGTTCCTCCTAATGCAAGACAATGCTAGACCTCATGTGGCTGGAGTGTGTCAGCAGTTCCTGCAAGACAAAGGCATTGATGATATGGACTGGCCCGCCCGTTCCCCAGACCTGAATCCAATTGAGCACATCTGGGACATCGTGTCTTGCTCCATCCACCAATACCATGTTGCACTCTGTCCAGAAGTTAACAAATTTTTTAGTCCAGGTCTGGGAGGAGATCCCTCAGGAGACCATCCGCCACATCATCAGGAGCTGCCCAGTGTCACGTCCATGCGGGCATGACAAGGCAGGTGAACGGAGAGCAGGACGAAGAGTGACGAGGAATGAAGGACGCTATCACCTGACATCATGAAACAGGGGTTTAATAGTGAATCACAGGACAGGGGAGACATCCGAGACGTTGACATGGGTGAACACGGAACATAACGTTAAAGACCTGACGGTGAACAGAAACGAACAGGGCAGCTTTATACAATTAACACAGGTGAAAACGATTAGGGAACATTACACAGGACAACAATGAAACTCCATTTCGGACCGGATCGTGACACCCAGGAGTTGTAGGGAGGTCATACAGGCACGTTGAGGCCACACATACTACTGTGCCTCATTTTGACTTGTTTTAAGGACATCAAAGTTGGATCAGCCTGTAGTGTGTTTTTCCTATTTAATTTTGAGTGTGACTCCAAATCCACACCTCCATGGGTTCATAAATAAATCTCCATCAATAATTTTGGTGTGATTTTGTCGTCAGCACATTAAACTATGTAAAGAACAAAGTATTTAATAAGAATATTTCATTCATTCATATCTAGGATGTATTATTATTGTGTTCCCTTTATTTTGTGAGCAGTGTACTACACTGTGTACGTTTTATTACATTGTAATTTAAAATCCATTTCCAAAGGTTCTTGAGCACATTTGATTTTGAGTTTAGCGTGGATGAAAGGACTCTTGAAAATTTAAGTAACCGTCTGAAGCTGAAATTTCTTGCCCACTTCAGGTATGTCTGAGACGGCAACAGCCTCTCAGCCAAAACGAGAACTGTGAAATACTATCCAAGGGACTGGGATAAATTTATATTTCCTTGCATTCAAGAGGGAACAAATGCATTCTTAATTTTTTTTTTCAAAAACAATTTTCATAGCCTTGACTGAACCTAAACAGATGAAAATAATCAGTTTGAAGTATTGAAGTAATGGTGTTTCTGCAGGGTGGGCATCAGATAAAACAAAACCCCAATCAAAAAGAATTTGCTTTTCCCATTGACAGCCTTTTACAGTGTGTGTGGGTTTTTAACAGCACTGCCTTTATTCTCAGTGGGAGCTCTGGCCATTTTAAAGGACACAGTGGTATTTATAAAAACGTTTGTGATGCTACCCAGAGTAAAATTATGGGCTCCGTTCCATTTGCAGAAAGGGCAATAAGACTGTTAGAAATCACTGCGATATATATAAGGTTGCACACAATGAAATGTGTCCTCTGCTTTTAACCCAGTGGGCAGCCATGAAAGGCACCTGGGGTGCAGTGTGTGGGGACGGTTTCTTTGCTCAGTGGCATCTTCTGATTAAAAGTCTGTTTCCTTACCCGCTAGGCCAACCACTGCCCTTTTACTCATTGTCATTTAAATATCTGCATTTTCTATAGTATTTTTTGATGTAGATTTCAATAGAAGGCCATTTCTGGCACTATGACTCCAAAATACTGTAAGTCAAGCTAGCAATAAACAAAATACATACAAATTTATGCAATGTCTTTGTGTCTCAAAACACAAAGTTGGTTATAACTTTAGACAGTGAAATCACTTTTATTACATCAAAATCTGAACAATTTGCATGCACTTAATTTCTGTTCATTTCTACATGAGAACGACGGACATGCATGTTATGTGCTTGTTCGGGGAAAAGGTGTTAACATGTTACGAATGTTTGTGAGAGGAATCATCATTAACGACAAACACAGCTCTGGGCATCAGATTTATTACTCCCCTGGCAGGATATGTATGAGCGATAGGCCACACTCTGAGCAACAATATTAAAAAAATTCCTGCTGCTGTGCCTGGTCCACTCTTCCCAATACAAGACTAAGAATCTCAAAACAGCATCAGTTTACCTGCTGTGCTGAGAACAGGCCTGCACCTAAATCATGTCTGTTCAATGGCCAGTGCTGAGTGGGTGGCACCATGATGATGCATGGCACCAGAGGTACAAATGGATTTGCAGCTGTGCAAATGGATTTGTAGAAGTGCACAACGAGAGGCAGACTAACTGTTCCTAACTGGAGAAAGGAGTACCCAAGAGAAACCCTGAACAAGAGTTCAGTAGAGATGTTTCATCCCAACGCTTGGTATTTGAACTGAGAAAATTATGTCAAAGATTTGTTCTAATTTGCATTTCACTCCGACAACACCCAGCAGACCCTGACATTTGATAAGACCACCGGCCTACCTCTGTACCTGATTTCCTCCGAAGAGGAGCAGACAGTCAAATCCAGTCAGACAAATGGGCTGTAAACAAAGCCTCCACCATTAACATGGGATGCAAATTTAAAGAAAACATTTACATTTCATAAAAGACGCCCTTATCCAGAGTGACGTACAATCAGGAGTTACAGGGACCCTGGAGACACTCGGGGTTAAGTGTTTTGCTCAGGGACACAACTGTATTATTGTATTAATTGTATTATTGTGATTTTGTGGTCTTCTAGTTCTTACCCACAAGGCTACTACCACTGGAATCCAGTCCAACTCAACAACGAAGAGTGGACATCAGAGATTGCATTGATCTTCTTAATCTGACTTCATTTTTTTATTAGCAATGTATTTAAACTCATCTGATGTTACCTGGTCATACAGAGCATGGCACAATAAAACTTACAGGAATGAAGAGTTTCTAATGATCTACACAGGTAGATTACTATTGCAGTTACATGGAAATATGATATGTCAAATTAAAGAAAAGCAGAACGGGAGAGAGAGTGGGAAGCCCAGGGTTCCCAGGGTGGCCAACTTTCTCAACCCTAAATGAGGGAAACTTTCTTGCGTGCGTGCGTGCACAGAGCAGTAATGGAAATTTCTTGATTAATATTTTTATTATTAGTGTTGTTATTAATTGCTCAGACTTGTGGAAGATTCTACAATTCAATTCAATAAAATCATGTAGCCTATTTGGAGAGAGATGATTATAATGTGAGAATATGTCAGGCAGCCTGAGATAATGAAATATGACTGAGACTACTTCATCTGAACAGGTGTTTAAAAGGCTGTGGAACTTAAGAGGGTCAAAAAAAAATTCAGAAGCGTTCATTACAAGTAGCAGAATAACACGAAGAATCCCAGGATGCCTTTTTATTGGTGGTTGTGTTACTTTTTTTTTTATGATTGGCTGTTGTCTAGGCCCTTTCTATTTTTTATTTTTTTGTAAATTGGTTTTAGGACCCAGTTTTTACTTGCTTGTTTGATAGTGAGGTGCTACTGTCCACGGTCTGAGAAATCTGCTCATACACTCTGGCCGACAAGGCTGTAATTGGAATATGGGACTGGAGCTGTCCCTGATAGGAACACATCAAAATTACCCATGTTTCGCCATGTATCAGACAATTCGGGGGGGGCAACCCTGTGGCAACAGACCAATCCGATTTCTGTATTGTCCAAACCCCTCAGGCCACAAACTTCTTGTTTGAGAGGGGGAAGGCCAGGGTTTGGAGATAAAGTGGCAGGCCTTGATTAACACGTGAATAGTCATAGACCCGGAATCTCAAATCAAACACATTCCCATTAATCGTAATTCACACAGGCAAATAAAAAGACAGGCTGCTTTCCACACCTATGGAATAACAACACAACACGGGCAACTCCACAGCAGATGCAGCACAGCACACAGTGCGCCCTGCCCAGGTTCCTGTGTCAGCACTGGGATCCACTGGGGCGCTTCCCCAGCCCCATCAGCCCAGGCGGCGGCGAGGCACAGG
The DNA here is from genome assembly GCF_900700375.1 of Denticeps clupeoides. Taxonomy (NCBI): domain Eukaryota; kingdom Metazoa; phylum Chordata; class Actinopteri; order Clupeiformes; family Denticipitidae; genus Denticeps; species Denticeps clupeoides. The sequence continues at coordinate 33,465,902 of NC_041708.1, forward strand.
GAGAGATCAGCGGTCACTCCGACAACACCGGCAGTTTGTCATCGTGTGATGAATGGAGCTACGCACAGGCAGAGTGTATTAAAGACGGGGCGCCCCGAAATGTCCTGCTCTGCAGGATGGTGGGAGAAGCAGAGACACGTGAGTGAGCACCGGCTGAAACAGGCAGGGCTTCTGAGCAGCGTTTGCCTTGACAAATGGACCTGGGCCCATGTTCAGAGAACAGGTGGCACCACAGCAAGGTCAGAAACAAGAAACTCTGAAAAACAGCCAATGAGTTTTTATCTTTCTATTCCAGAGATCGTTTTCTCTTTCTAGTTGCTACTGATTAGAATGAAACATTTGAATGAAAGGTCAAAGAAAGTCTGCATGAGCGACAGACTGTGGGAGCCATGCCTACAGAGAACATGGAGCTCTTCCTTTATCGACCAAATGAAGTCAGATTTCATTATTGAATAAATACTGAAAGTTAGACTTGTTCAAAAATATAGTTGAATTTTGTATAAAAGGAAGCAGCAATTATGCTAATGGGTGGAACCTACTGAATTGCATCAGCGCTTCTGACAGTTCTCCCTGCTGACCAGCTTCATTTTCATCTTTTTCTTGCTCCCTGAATGTGATCACATAAATTGTAGAAGTGGTGAGGAGTGAGCATGGACGAGCAAGAAAATTCAGAGACTTGTGGTGACCTCAGGTGAAATGAGAGGTTACCTGTCCACTTGACATTGCTGGTAGTCCCTGAATTGACATTTCATTGATATTTCATGGTCTACCCCCGTTTTCTTCAGAACATGTCTACGAAACTGTCTCGCACAGTCAAATAAAATGCAAAATCCCAGTTTATAATTCCCGGACAGGCCATGTTTCAACCAGTAAAAAAGAGGACGTCTGGTCATCCTCATAAAACTTGCCAATAAAGAAAAATGTATGACAGACATGACATTGCTGCAGATGAAACATGAACATACCTGTTGCTTGAGAGAACTTTTGGTACATCTAATTACAAGATACAAAAACCCTAGCAGGGGCAGTAGGTTCAGGAAGTGGCCCCGTAATCAGAAGGCCACTGAGGTGCCACTGAGCAAAGCACCGTCCCCACACACTGCTCCCCAGGCGCCTGTCATGGCTGCCCACTGCTCACTCAGGGTGATGGGTTAAATGCAGAGGACACATTTCACTGTGTGCACTGTGCATCACAAGTGACAATCACTTCACTTTAAAGTTTTTAAACTTTAAAATAACTGACCAATGCTACTATGCTAATGTAATGTGAATACTGATTCTTGGCTACAAAACCAAGAGAGGGTCAGCACCCTCCTACCTCAGATCGCTCCTCACTCCTCGCTCTGCACCCTGATCTCTCTGATCCTCCAGCACTGCATGACTGGTACCACCATCTCTCAAGGTACTAGGAGAGCATTCATCGAGACTCTTCTCTGTCTCCGCTCCTAGGTGGTGGAATGAATTTCCAACACATATCTGAAGATACATATATGGGGGGGTTTCAAAGATGGACATTTTTAGCCATTTATGTAAGTCTCTAGGGATAAGAGTGCCTGCCAAATGCTGTAAATTTAAATGATGTAATCCTACCTAACGTTTATGCCACAGAATGTCTACGTTGCTGCATAGATGGTGACTGATTCCAAACAACAAAACTTTTGTCTTACATGCTGGGATTAACTCTGCCAAAGTGCACTTTTAAATGGAGGCCCAATGCACACTCTTTTTCAGGCTGTAACCCTCACTCATTACAATCAATTTGTAATTATAGTCTTCATTGCCTCGGCCCACATCTCTATCACCTTCCATTAGTGAGCTATCAGACCTGTTTGCTTCACTTTAGCTGCAATTCACGTCTGCCAAACACTTGTGTGAGATTTTCAAAAGCATGGTTGATAGGACAATGAGCGTAGTGAATAATTTAATAGACTTCTGAACAGTGTTAGCTCCTGGTGTACTTAATACAGTGACAACTATGTAACCGAGGGTGGAAAAAGAAAAAATCATTCACAATCATATTTTGATTTGGTACCCACAGCTCAGCGCTCAATGACCTTAATAACACATGTAAGCCTTTCAGAGGTAATTGCAGCATAGAATATAACTTGAATGTTGGCTAGATGCAATGTTACTGATTTTTTTTTTTTTAATAATTAAAAAATAAACTGATTTGAATTTGAAAATATGGAGTAAATAAAATTGCATTGCTCTCTAAAAATCAATGTGGTTAAGCTGTTTTTTTCTAAGCTGTAGAAGAATTCTAGTTGAAAGTATGACAATTAGCTATGCAGTGTCATATACTTAAACTTGACATAAAGGCATAGGCAGTGTATGTGACCCATGTCTATCATGTACATGTACATGCACAAAATAATAGAATCTCTATGAAGGATAGTTATGTACTGCACCCTGTCGGGAAGGTCTGTTTGTCTGTCTTCTGTTTGTCTGCCGGACTGTCATGTGCCGAATGCGTTCTTCCGGCATTGGTAGAGTTATGGCCCCGGCCACTGATGTACTTGGCTGCATGATCAGCGTGAACGTTCGAAGGAGAAGCCTTCATCCCATCAGAGAGAGAGGAGGGGGAAACGACTGGAGGCATTGCTCCCGTTATTGTCCTGTTTTTGTGTTTCGTGCTACCATGTAGTTCCTCTTTATGTTAATTTCTGTTCTCCATACATACATTTTCACCCGCTTTTTGTGGCTCAAACTAGTGCAGTCCAACATCGTTTGTAACTCTATTGTCACTGTCTCTGACCCCTAGACGTGGGGACGTGACAAGGATGCAATAGGACTCAATACCTTAACAACATTCAACAAGTGAACAAATGTCTTTATTCGCAGTCCTAGTAAAAAAAAAAAAAAAAAAGTCATCGACTCTGTATCAACATCTAAATTCACATCAAAATGAAAACAGGACAATAGGGTTTCAACTCCCCCCAGAATAAAATGGAAATCTGGAAGTTCATCGTATTGGGATCTTTGGGTCAATTTTTATTCATATCCATATCAAGCCTCTTATTCCCTCACACTTCTCCTGTTGTCTCCGAATCACACCCGTTGTACATTCATCACCATGCTTTGCATTTCCTCGCGTAAATAGATCCTGTTGTAGCACCTCAGTCTGTTTGTGTCCCTGATTGATTTTTCTCATCAGCTATCCGTAACATTAACTAATTAAGCATTCCATGTCTCCAATTAGCCACTGAGGCCCAATCGGCTCCATTAAGCCCCAACACTCACGGGCTGCTGCCCCACTCAGTCTGATGTGAGTTATGTCAGCCCACAGTTGTGTAACCGCAGTGTTCCACGGGGACATCCAGCCGTGAAAAAAAAAAAAAAGAAAACCCGAATACCACTGAAGCGCCGAACTTGATCAAACGGTAAGACTGGCCGAGAGACCCCGGCTTACGCAATCAACCTCCACACTGCCCACCATTACAACCCCCACCACCAAATGCAGCCGGACAGCCGGGCTTTGCAAGGACTTACGGTAAGAATACATTGATGGTTTTAGGTGAGGGGTGAGTTTGGGGTAACAAGTAGCAGTCCATTTAAGCATCCGTGTGGGGAGGTTTCATTCTCTGTTCCTGACTCTCTAAAAGAAATCAGCTTTTGGCATATTTTATCACCACAATTTCAGTGTGATTTTTGTCTTGTAAATGCAGCGATGCTCTTTTCTTTTTACGGACATCGTTAACGCTGACTAAAATCATGCTGCGTTGGTCTGCATAACATCTGTCTTTTTGTGCTTGTTGGGGTCTCTGACACCGAGTGAGACAGAAATATGCAACAGTTGCTTTCAGCACATTAAAAGGGACTGAAATCCTTGCATCATGTGCAGCACGGCGGGTTTTGCCTGCTGAAAGCACGTGGCTGGACGTGTGACTCGCACAGGGACAGCGGGGACGACAGGATCTAGGACAGCCCTCGCAGTGATGAATGTCAGCACAGCTTAATGGGCAGGAGGCCACAGCCTTGATTAACCAATAAAGCAGGGGAGCTGCACCGCTGTTTTTCTCTCGAAAGCCGGTGCTGCTTGTAGCGTAACACCCCGTTCCTGAGACAATTAGCCTCCAAGGAGGGGTCCCTGGGGACGTGTCACAGCTGGGACGCGTGTCATCTCATAAAGTACGCTCGCCTTGGAAATGCAGCCATTATGCATGTCTATTAAAAAGCCAGCGGTGTTTCCATTCTGCTTTCCCTAATTAGCTAAATAATTTCCTCAAAATAACTCGTGACACGTGACAGCTTTCAACGTGTCTTCTCTGTCTCCCGTCAATTTTCTTTTCGTTTTTCTGCTTGATTATTTGCAAAGATCTTGGCCCAAAATCTACAAACACTGGTGACATTTCACAGTGACACCGTCCCCTGCTCTCACCCTCTTTGCATACCAATGGGAGACATTTCCATCGACAAGCAGCGCGCTGCTCCCGTCTCTAAGACAACGTGCCATATTGCATGCTTGTCTGGCCCTCCACGTGTAATTGTGATGCATGTTCACCGCTCACCTTCATATTTCACCGCCTGCTAGCATGTTGACGCTTGTAAAACACAAGCCCCACGCAGCCACTGGCGTCTCTCGTCTTCAGGGTGTCACGCTCAGTCAGGCGACATTGCATTATAGCAACATAAAACGGCGGGGTGGTATCGGGTTAAGGGTGATAGCAGCCAAGTCATCAACACATTCATCAGTCAACTAAATCACAAGCTCAGTTTCAACTCTGAATACATTATATTCAGATCTGAATGTATACTGCAATGGTCTGGTACTGCTAAAACATTCAGTCAGTATACGAATTGGTATTGTACGTGGACCTAATATGGGCACTGTATCAAACACTGGAATAATCTCAACCAAAATGGAATGCAATATTTTCATATATCTTGTTATTAACTTGCCTTGTTTATGTGTGAATGTTTTAAGCACAGTCCTATTCACTTTTTATTGCACTGTTGTCCATCAGTGAGCACAATACTTTAATATATTCACATCTTGTAGGAAAAAAAAACTAGATGAGTATTATCTGAATATCATAATTACTTATTCATGTGCATTATTGATTGGGCCCTGCAAAGTCACTTTAACTTTTCAAGAACAGGGACAAGTCCATCAAGTCCATATGAGACTTTATCTTTATTCCTGCTGCATGATCCATAACCACAAGTCATCATTGTCAACAGTACCAGTCAGGTTTTGTACATATGAAGTGTACCAAATTGGTCTAAAAATCAATAGCATAGACAATCATCACACATTGGTTGCAACTGCTGACACTGCTGCTGTGGATAAATGAAGTAAATCAATGCAAACGAACTTAAATTCAGGAAAACACCTGTGGAGTCAACTATTTGATTGAGAAGCCTGACTGTGGTGACGCCCTAGAGGTCGTGTGAAGGGGAGAGGTCAAATCATCCACCCAATTAAAGCACCTGTTGGGCATGATGGGTAGCCCTGGGCTTGCTCCACAGGGTGCTCTAATCGCAGCCCTATCGGCTGGTGACCTGCAGGTGTTCACTTCAGCTGGGCTCGACGGGTCCTGATTCTGCTAATTTGCTAATTGACGTGGATCGATGCAGGTAGGCAATTAGGCAAATCAGGCAGAATCGGAGCGGAGCTGGAATAAACGGCTTCATGGCTCCTCATTAAGGTTGAGTCTCTTCAAGAACTTATCTTGCAGCCAAATGTAATATCGACGTTGTCCAGAAATAAAGTGAGTCACGCCAGAATAATAATCCATCCAACATGATCTAATTTTGCATCATTCTTGATGAGCTAAGTCATTATAACAGAGGACAGTTTGTTAATAATTCCAAAAAAAGACACTTCACAGGTTCGCAAGCCATCAATAAAGGATCAATCACAGGATCTGACGAGGATGGGCCTGAGTTATATTATCGTTATTGCACTCACAGAGCCATAAAAAATGAGGTGCAGACACACAAAAAAAACATTACTTTCCCATTAAAAAGGACTGCAAATTCCACAGCACATGTAGTAGATAAAAGGAACCAGTGGATGTCTTTTCTCAGCGATGTACAGTACTTCAAAAGGTGAATCGGCTTTTAACATTTTTTTTATTTTTTTTTTTTAGGTAGGTGCCACAGGTCACATTGATTTTCCCGCATACTGAACTCTCGGCTCGGAGAAGAATGGGACCAGAGAGCAGCGTTCGCTTGTGTGACAGACACTCCCCAGATGATGGAAGACGCTGCAGGTGTGAGGGTGTCCAATCGCAGTGGCCAGCTGCCCGCTCCCCGACGCAGCTCACTGGAGCCCATCGCAGCCCCGTTTTTGCACCCGACTGCTAAATTCCGCGCCTTGGTTTTGTGTCGGCGTCGCTGCAGTTCACTTCCTTGCCTATTTCTATTTTGGGGAAGCCGTGGTCGGAAGCTGGGCGACCATCTGTAGTCTAAGATAGTGCTGGCCGGATGTCTCTCACATTAGTCACGCTCTCCAGTTAAATTGAGGCCGTGGGTTGATGAGAATGCGATTCGGTTCGTTGGTACACAAATGCATTCCCTCAACTGGCAAGTGATATCTTAATCGAAAGCTGCAAAAAGCCACCTTTTTTTCCTCTCCACCTTGGGGATATATGGTTGCTCCCTCTGCAGAGAAGCATAAATTGTAGAGCTTTTCTATCCTCCGGCAAAAGCATCAGACATTCTTCCATCACCCTACAAACAGGGATGCGAACAGCATCCTGCCTAATTGAATGGATGGAAAAAACGAATGGTGGCCGATTCCCCGATGATGGCTGCATTCGATACAAGATCAGTTTGGCTTTTTTGACAGCGGGATAAAAAGATTAATCTTGTACTTATCTGGTTGTCATTTCTTTGGGAAACTCTGTGGGTGATTTTTGTTCTGAATGGTCTCGCGTGGGCCTCATTCTTCTTCAACCTTTATACAGAATTCGGTTCCCTGTGTCTGTGCGTCCCCTTTGCATCATCTTGAAATGACTGCATGTTCTGGTTATGTACACTACCACTCAAAATATGTGGTTATTTCTAAACCTAAAACAGAAGAGTTGACCACAGTCTGCAACTATTCTGAAGAAGGCCAGGTACAACCGTTTTTAGCTGTTCTTATATCATTACAATGGCTTTTTGAATAATCACTCAATTTTTGTAATGGGCCAGGTTTACATTATTGATTTCAGCATTCCATTAAAACTCAATGGGCCTCTCTACATTTGTGCAGCTATTTATTCATTAACAGCTACCATAGTCAGTTACAACATGGGACGTTTTACATTCATGCAGCTATTTATTCATTAACAGCTACCATAGTCATGTTACAACACGGGACGTTTTACATACATGCAGCTATTTATTCATTAACAGCTACCATAGTCATGTTACAACATGGGACGTTTTACATTCATGCAGCTATTTATTCATTAACAGCTACCATAGTCATGTTACAACATGGGACGTTTTACATTCATACAGCTATTTAGTCATTCATTACCTTTTGTATTTTGTGCAGCATCACACTGGTGAACCTCGTAAAGGTCCTGTTGGTAGGGCTGGAGTATAATTTTTCATGTTGTTACTACATTAATAATGCTAAATGAACTGTCTATGGTGCTGATCCATGCAACATTTTAAAAATGGGCATGAATTCAAATCCAGCCAACAGGAAGAACATTGTTTTGAAACAAAGGGCCCACATTAATACAATAAAATCAATATAGTGTGTATCTGCTATGACAAACAAAGGATTTCAAGCAATCATAAATCAAGCTACTGTTCCCTGGTTATTGCATACTGAATACAAAAAAAAAAAAATAAATAAAGTCCTTGACTAATTGACATCCATTCAAAAATTATTGTGTAGACTGTCCCTCAAGCCACTTCTGAAAAGTGATATAATAAATAAAACAGCTAAAGCAAAAGCGCAACCAATGTATTAAATGAAATAATAGGCTTCTTGTCAGAAATAGGGAAATGTCTGGGGGCTAATGTTTCTGCCAACATGATACATTATGTTGGGGTGATTTATACAATGGCAGAACCGGGTGGGATAGACTTCAAATCAACGAGCGAGGTTGGCCTGTTTGGGGATTTAGGGGGCAGCGGCTTGAGCGCAGTCATAGCCCAGCAGCCATTGAGCTCCGAGTGCATGGGTGCAGGTCAGGTCTCAAACATTTCCCTCCTGATAAGAGACGCCGTTTATTCTTGCCGCCTGCTACCCCTCACGCAAGGCCCGCCACGCTCCGAATACATATGACGGTCACATCACATATGACCCAGGGGCTCAGAAAGATTTGTAATGGCACAAACCCGTCTCACGAATTTCTTAAACCAACCAACTGCCATAGGGGACACGTTTCCTGAGGAAAAAGAAGAAACACAGGAAAAAAAAAAAAACCCAAACAGACGTTTACTTGGTTTGTGTGTTTCTGTGTCAGGGTCCTTTAAGCGGCATTAAAAAAAAAAGTACTCTTGTGTGTGACCCAGTAAGTAGAGGGATTATGCCTCACTCGATTAGACCGTGCTTAAGCTCACTTTGTCCATAATGTCCATCATTTTAACCGCATGTGGTAAGGCAGCGTAAAACTCCATCATGCTGATAAATGTGCCAGATGTGGGCATGCCAGATGTCAAAAAAAAAAAAAAAACACAAGGCACCAGCATACTTAATGTCTTTTTTCATATTTAGGAGCACCATTAATGCAAAAACAATACTGCTAGAAATTGCTTCTGACATTTTGCGTAGCAGAAACAAAGGGCAGAAATGCAAGTGCATGTTCGGCTGTCACCCCACTGGCATCGGGACATGGGAGACTTGCTCTGAGATGACAAGTGCGTAATGGAAACCACCGAGGGAGTGTCACACCAGTGAGCAACTGGAAATGGGATACCCCCCCTCTTTTTTTTTTTAAGGCAAAAGGATTTAAAGGTTTAGATGGGCCCATGCAAATGCCAAAACGAAAGCATTTATTCTTGATTTCTTGGTTTTATTTATTTCATCGGGGCACAGGCCACCGGGGTGCGGGATTAGAGCGAGCTGATTGCTTCCCCGGCCACCACCAAAGCCCGCCGGAGCACAGCACAGTCTGTGACACACATTCCCCATCCCACAGCCCCAGCTGCCTGCTGGCACAGGGACACCTAGCTGCCCCCTTCTGATTCGCCATGTATCACGGAAAGGAGAGCGAGGTGGCGGGAGAGGAGCCATGTCCATCTGGAATCGAGTGCACTCAACGTGACCCCCACTACGTAGAGGGAACATGAAGGAAGAAGCCGTGTTAACTGCAGGAATCCATTTTGATGGATGCTGGGAAAAAAACATGCATTCGTTATGGGCAGCATGACCAATATGGATGTATCTGCATCTGCAATTGCAACTGATAATTATAAAATTTATTACAGCAAAAAAAAAAAAAAAAAAATCATGTGGATGTGTTCCCTTTCTTCGGGATGAGCATTTACAGCAAAATAAAAAAAAATATATATATATAAGGATCAGACACTTTAATTTCCAGTGCAATATCAAGTACCACATGTCCTCATGTGAACCGAAACCTGCAATGTAGAATGGTTCTAAAATTCAATTTGAAAAGAAATAATTAATAGTGCACCAATACATGCCCTAAATAGACCTTACAGCAATCTTTCTCAAATTATAAAATGATTGGGGTAAACAAACACACTTAATAACAATTGAATTGCGAATTCTCCGTCAATTTCATAGCTGCACGAGCCAACAGCAATAACGCACGAGGTTGCAATTTTCTGCAGTGTTCAGATATTGAGTTATTTGAATTTTTTTCTGAGGTAGGACAATTGAATTGCTGTGAGGATTGTGTGGAACTGATATATAATGTTTATGGAATGCAAATAAGTGTGGCATTTAAAAAGCCATCAATCATCTGGCCTGGAATGAGGGGTTTTCCGTGATCTTTCAGCCAGGTAGGCCATTAAAAATAATGCATAATGCCTGTCACTGGGAAAACTTAACAAGAGGCATGATTCCCACTGAACGCAAAGACCTATTTTGTAAAATTGATATCTATTGTGGCCAAATTGCAAGGGGGGTTGTGTGCGAATTGGTTCATAAATATGGCATACACTCACCGGGTAATTGAGTGTGCATCTAAGACTGGGTGTACCCTCATCTATCAAAGCTGAAGCTGTGAAAATATGATTTTTTTTTTTTTCTGACTCGTATGTCTTAAGGCAATATTAGGTTTTTAAGCTGATTGGAATAATGGAAGCATGTGCCTTTCATAAAGCCACCTTTTTTGTCAAGCAAATGTGTGTAATTGCACCTTTTATGAATTGCATCGCCTCTTTTGAAGCGCTCTGGTAATTATGTTCTGCAAATGAAACAAGGAGGCTGGTTTTAGGTATGTGCATCCTTACCTTTCATTTCAAAGCAATCCTATTTCCACCAGCGGACACAAGAGTGGCTTTAGCACATCAGTCAAACCTTCTCGACACCACTTCCACAGCAAGGCCGTGAGGTTGCGTGAATGAATGAAATCCACGCCTTCGAGACAAAGGCCTGTCCATAATGATTTGCCTGAATTGAAGGTTGGAATAAATTAATAGAACATTTAAATGTCCTTTTCTCATCTTGAATGTAGAGGCCAATGAGCATGACCAACTTTACCTTCAGTTGAAGCGAATTTGGACAGCGTTCTGCACAGACATTCATAGTGAAGCAGTTTTTGATTCTGCTTCAAGACTGATGATATTAAAAATGCTGGTGAGAATGTACTATAGCTTCCACTCCAATATACCAATATTGGAACAATTAATTTTATTATTTTATAATTACAGCATGGCTCTTAAAACATAATTTCAAAATAAAAACTGATTTTTTGCTAGTTTATTTTTGATGTTTTGAATGTTTTTTTTTTTTTTTAATTTTGGGTCTCTCACTCACTACCCATAACCCCTGCACTGCATCCAGCAACTCCTGTACAGTCTGTGGTGCAATGTGGCGTTGGTGGATGGAGCGAGACATTATGTCCCAGATGTGCTCAGTTGGATTCAGGTCTGAAGGACGGTCGGGGCAGTCCATAGCATCAATACCTCCGTCTTGCAGGAACTGCTGACACACTCCAGCCACATGAGGTCTGGCATTGTCTTGGATTAGGAGGAACCCAGGGCCAATGGTCTCACAAGGGTTCTGAGGATCTTGTCTCGGTACATAATGACAGTCAAGCTACCCCTGCCAAAAACATTGAGGGCTGAGTGGCCCCCCACAGAAATGCCACCCCACACAATTACTGACCCACTGCCAAATTGGTGGTGGTGGCCAGTGGTGGTCCTAGTGAGTAAGGAAACGGACCCCTAATCAGAAGATTGCTGGTTCGGATCTCTGAGGAGCCACTGAGCAAAGTACCGTGCTGACACACTGCTCCCCAGGTGCCTTTCATGGCTGCCCACTGCTCGCCAAGAAGATGGGTTAAATGCAGAGAACACATTTCGTTGTGTGCACCATATGCTGTGTTGCAGTGTTTCACAATGACAAATCACTTTCCCTTTCAAACCAGTCATGCTGAAGGATGTTGCATGCAGCAGAACGTTTCTCAAGGCAAATGCCTAACCTGTGGCCTGCTGGAGGTCATTTGCAGGGCTCTGGCAGTGTTCCTCCTTGTACAGAAGCGGAGGTAGGGGCCCTGCTGCTGGGTTGTTGCCCTCCTACGACCTCCTCCACATTTCCTGATGTACTGGCCTGTCTCCTGGTAGCGCCTCCATGCTCTGGACAATACGCTGACACAAACAGCAAACCAGCTCACATTGATGTGCCATCCTGGATGAGCTGCACTACCTGAGCCACTTTTGCTACCACTAGAAAGAAAGCACCGCCAGCATTCAAAGGTGACCAAAACATCAGCCAAAAAGCATAGGAACTGAGAAGTGGTCTGTGGTCACCACCTGCAGAACCGCGCCTTCATTGGGGATGTCTTGCTAATTGCCTGTAATTTCCACCTGTTGTCTATTCCATTTGCACAACAGCATGTGAAATTGATTGTCAATCAGTGTTGCTTCTTAAGTGGACAGTTTGACAGAAGCGTGATTGACTTGGAATTACATTGTGTTGTTTAAGTGTTCCCTATGTATTGTATTTCATCTCACATTTTCATTGCATGATACCTACAGCATTTTGCACTTTCCTTCACCCAACCATCATTATTACGTTAATGCAGGGCCGGCTCGTGATATTTCTTTCTATGTATTTGAAATTTCAAATTGGCTTTATTTAAATTTAAAAAAATGTCCAAGACAAAGTTATTACATTTCTTGTGAGTATAAATACACTAGCAGTGGAATTTATTGTGATTGAGGGGGTAGCAACCTAAAGATTTGCCCAGTGCTCCAAATTTGATAGGGTCGGCCCTACGTTAATGAATTGAGAAATTGGGGCTGATTGTTGCTGATATCAGTATTGGTGCATCCATAGAACTTCACTACCAGAAGACAGAAGTTATATTTCCAAAGTAATATGGGGTGTAAAAATAAAATATTTTAAAAAAATTTATTTTGAGGTATGCAGGGATGTTCCAACTCCCCATTGACCTCAGCAACAGGGCAGGAGCGAATACTTTTGACAACACAGTGAAGCTCATCCAGCATCATCTAGTGAAATGACTAAGTAATAAATAGACTGGAGCTTTTCAATATCAATATTAGCCAATTTGAATGAAATTTAAATAATTAAAAAAAAGTTACTATAAACTTAATGTATGCACACTTTTGAGTGTTGAGCTTACAGTACACAGTGAAATGTTTGGAAACGTCTATCCCAGTAAAGCTGAATCATTCTTTCAGCAAATGTTTATAGTGGCTGGAAGAAAGGAAGAAAACTGAGCTTGAAGTCTGACCTAGTTTAATATTGTGTATTTTTTTTTCACTGACATCTGAAGAACAATTCACTGGGGTAAAGCTTCATGAAGACAAAAGATGATGTTTATCTTTGAGGTGTGCGTTAACACGCCATGCTGTTGGTATAGCGGCACGCGGGGGACGACGCAGAGGGAGTGAGGTGTATGTAGTGACTGCAGTGTGACCAGACGTGGTACAATGCCAAGGCACAAAATTAAACTATCACTCAAAGGATAGACTATTGGCTGGAAGGAAAGTGGGGAGGGAGGGCAGTAGGACTGTCACAATAATGAAACTTCATTGCAATTTATTTCATTTTTAATTTTAAGGATTCATTCATAATTTTAGTTTAATAATAACCAACAAATATGCCTTATGAAAAACACACATGCATTTTAATCTAGAAAATATCAAAATAAATGAAAATAAAAATTACAAACTATAATTTGATTGCCTTTATGCATTGTGCAGGATTACCATCTACTTAATTATTACCTTCTAGTTAGTAAAGCACACTTATCTGGTATATTGTATTTTACTGATGTGTGCCAGCAACCGTCAGTAAAAGGAGGTATTTATGTATAACCATATGCTCCTCATACTTGGCTGCTGCAGAAGTGTTCAGCTAAATAACTTTGTAAGATCAAATTATGAAATAACAAAACAAAAATATTCACAGCCAGTTAAAATAGTTAACAACAATAGCTGTAAAAGGTCCAGGTCAAAATATGAGATTGCTTGATGTCATATGCCTCAGAAGTGTCACAAGCATGATAGTAATTGTCAAAAAAAGTGGCAAGATTACAATGGCGAGCCCAGCATCATCCCAACTGAATTAACTTGCGCTCTCACCACTTATCTTATCTTCACCTCATCTAATAAAATGTACTGTCTGCTGATGCCCAGGCAAGTTGAACGATGAATAATGTATAGGTTGGTCTGTATGAATTATGTGCAACAGTGGTTGGGGGGTTGTTATCTGTTATATGACCCACAATCACTCCTCTGAAAAATAAAACCAGCACCATAAGCTCATTTTACAATAATTTTTTTTTTTTTTGTTTATTTTTGTCTCCCTTTCGTCAGATGAGTTCCGGCCAAAAAGTGTGCCAGGATATCACTCTAGCAGCACAGCTGTCCTAAAGCAGTCAGAATAGGGGGGAAAAATGATTAGAAATGGTTAAGGGGATGGTATGCATCACAGCAGACAAGCGATGAAAGGAACTGTTGAGGAAATCGGTCACATGGCGAACCAATTAGCGGGCCAAGTGGCAGGCATCCACAGCAAAATTCACATATCAGAATGGGGAAGAAGAGTCCAGTCGCTCAGTAATTGCTGTGGGCTTTTCAGGGACAATTTTGCTCATGCACTTAGGCACAGTGGGGTCCTCACAATCTGGTGAATCCAAATTAAAGAAAGATAACAAAGTCGTTGCACAGAATGTTTGATGAGAGCAGACTGATGCAGAGTGGGTTGATGAACGTGGTTGTGGAGCTTTGCTGTAGTATTAAAAAACATGGGCGGACAATAAATTTATGTGAACTCTATTCAAAATCTTCGGAGCAGTTGCAGTTAACGCTGTGCCAAGCCTGTACATGTTCCACACCGGTTAGATTAAATCTAGCAAGCCCTACCTGTAGGTATTATTGCCAAACATAATTAAGAATGAGGCCCCAAGGCATGGAATAGATTGAAATGACATTGCTTCAAACCTCATTTAAATAACAGTTTATTAACTTCCATACAGAGTTCATTAGTTACTGAATCTATATTTTTAGAAAATATTAGCTGTTCTGAGTGATTGCCTTTAGAAGCTCTTGTTTAATAATAGTGCTGCTAGCTTTAGCATATAAATTTTATATTAGTTTGAGATAAGAAAATACTCTGTGACTAAAACCGTATTGTGAGTACAGTTAAAATGTTAACCCATGTCTGGACTTGAAGGTCAACTTGTCACAACCCATGATCAGGGAGTCATAAGACCATAGAGTTAAGACGTTTTATGGCAAAACTCTCTTTGGTGTGTCTTTGTGTGCGTGTTTCTGCCCCCCTGCCCTTCGTTCAAGTGACATCCCTGCCACTAAAGCAGACCCCATTGAGGAGGCCCCTGCACCAGCCAAAAACCAGAATGGTTGGTCCCCAGTTACCCAATCATCCAGTCCACGCGAGGCACGCAACCCAAGAAATCTTGGGGAAGCACAGTATGGCGGTCAACTGAAGACCACCTCTGTTACAGCGAGGGCAGCTGACTGAGGGTCCGGGCCCACCTCTGTTACAGAAGCGACAAGAGGGCCCAAGCCCACCTGTGTCCTGGCCACCCCCAGTGTTGTCCCTAAGGGGAGTGGGGGACTGGGGGACCGGGAAGAAGGGGGGTTATGTGATGTCACGTGTGCCTGTCAAGAAAGCAGGTGGCACCACTTGACTGATTCACAGTCATTATGAACAAACAGGTGTAAAGAGTGATTTGGAGATTGCATATTTAAATTCGCCTGTGTGTTCAGCCATTGGGTTTCTTTATTTAAAGGTCCTGCAACTCGTTCCTCAACACATTCGGCATAGCAGGAAATATATGGATAAACCCCTTGGGTCCCTATCATGTAATCCTGTCTCAAAACTTTGACATAAAAAGTGTAAAATAACCAGAGAACAAATTTATCTCCTCAATTCAAGGCTTCAGAGTCAATTCTCGAGAGCCCTAGGAGCGATAAAAATAGTTTCTTTGAATGTGCCATATTTTATTTATTATCATCTCCTACATTATTTAACATTACGTACCACGTACTGTGTCTTGCTGAGTATAACCTATTCATTTCAGCCCCTCGTCCTTCAGCGCTGATACATGCTGAGCGACGGTTAAAAGGATGCGACAGACACCTGCCTCCTCAATCTGCAACATTTCCTACCCCCGCTGTGAATGCCTCGCCAAATGTAAAATGGTATATTATATGGAAAATTAGCCCCAGATGTAAAAGCTGCAAGCCTTGAGACAAATAAGTCGAAAGAAATTGCTTCTTTCAGGAGCAACTTGTTCCGCTGCCATCAATATTAGCAGCTTGAACATCTAATGAGACATATGTGGGTCACAGCAGTGCGGGGGGGCTACAGATGTAACTCTGCGTTCATTTATTGGTCTTCACCAATGTGAGGGGCATCTGCAAATCCAACAGCGGAGCATGTCGGAGAAGGACCCAAGAGTGCAAATCTGACTAATAAAGCAGCATCCCTTGAAATCTGGTCCTGTGGGAGTTTTCGCCCGGGCCTACATGCAGTTACACATAAAATGACAGTTACACATAAAAAGGCCGAGAGATAACAGAGAAAAGAACTATGCAAAAAATTTCAAAAACGAATAAAAGAGACCATCACTGTCCACTGTAGCTGCATTCAAAAGAAGAGCTCATGCACCCCTCAACTCTTGTTGTGGAACTGGCACTAAGTACATCCATACATGCTGTAAGCGTTTATGAAAATGTCCCTAATGATTTAAATAGTGTCAAAATTATTACACACCAACTAAAAGTTCTCTTCTTGAATGTCAGTTTCTCTACCATAAGCCGTCTCCAAAGGTGTTTCAGAGAATTGGGCAGCAAATCCAGACCTCACAACCGCAGACAACGTGTAACCACACCAGCCCAGGACCTCCACATCCAGCACGTTCACCTGCATTAATTGTCTGAGACCAGCCACCCGGAGAACAGAGTTGATTGGGATCGGAGACCCCGTGAAGAGGGAATTTTCAGTCTCATTTTGTTTGCAGATCTGAGAGGGCATGTAGGAGTGTAGCTAGCTAGTAGTGTGTTGATATAGGAGGGTGCACTTCCATTTACAGCCCTGTAGGCAGCATCAAGGATTTGAACTCAATGCGAGCAGCTATCGGGAGCCAGTGGAGGGAGGTAAGAAGAGGTGTAACATGGGTGTGCTTCGGCTGATTGAAGATGAGACGGGCTGCCACATTTTGGACCATCGGGAGTGGTTTTATGGTGACTGCAGAGGCTTCAGCCAGGAGAGAGATACAATAGTCGAGTTTGGAGATGACCATTGCCTGGACGAGGGGCTGCGTAGCCTGTTGTGACAGAAAAGGCCTAATCTTGCGAATGTTGCACCTGTGTGTATACCATATACACACAGGTGCATTTTATCGATGGCATTTTGAATCCACAGAGATACCGTGACGAGATCTCCGGATTATCTTCGCAAAGGAGAAGTGTTCACCAACACAGATTTAGACAGGTTTGTGAACGTAATGGATCTTTTGTGTATGTAAAAAATGTTTCAGATCTTTGAGTCCAGCTCATGAAAAATGGAAGCAAAAACAAAACTGTCGCGTTTGTTCAATATTTTTTGTTCAGTGCAATTATCCATCCAGTCAACCAGCAATAAGCAGGTTGTTGAATGCAAATTGAAACCCTTATTATAATCTTGAGTGTCACTGTTTACAATCAAGCGCTAATGCTGCCTGGCTTGCCGCTGCACCTGCAAGCACTCCAGCACCGCATGCTGCTGCGTTCGCGTTACCAGATGCCCGTCGGGAGCTCTGCATGGCTAATAGGCCCCCCGGAGGAGGAGGGTGAAGCCTACGGCGGGCTTGGCTGGGCCGAGCAGGCCGGGGGGTCGTGCACTCCAACAACAGGGCACGCCGACTGTCCCATACGAACAGCACTAAGAGCTAAAAATACCCGGCCTGGGGCAGCCCAGTCAAAGGCACAAAAACGTTGAAACCGCGCATTTTCCTCCAGGTCGCCGAGGGCTTTCCGGGCAGGGACTCTGTTTACTTAGAAAATTAGTCAGCAAGCTAGAGAGCTGCTCGCATAACCAAAAATAAGGCTATTAGCAGCTTTCAGCACCGCATCGGTCAGAGGGGAGCAGCCAATAACTTTTTAAAAATCCCCATAGGCCATTTCTGCCCCCCAAAAGGTTCACGAGTACCATGGAGCAGCCAATAACTCTTTGTCTCAATTGTGAGACGGTCGGTATCTTTATTTGTGGCTCCTACACACAAGTGTCTTGCTCAGGGACGCAATGGTGAGTAAGTGGCGTTTGAAACTGCGACTTTGTAGCTGGCTGGTTCACTGGGCGCGTGTGTTACTACTACGCTACTAACACCGTGTTTAAACCTCCGGGTGCGGTGAGTGTTCGTCGCCTCCCTGATAACGGCGGTACGTCAGCTGGATATCAAAAACGTGACCTTTGCTGGATCATACCCACTACCGAGACCAGCAGGCAGCAGGTCTTTATGCATTTTCAGTGAACGTAACGGACACACCCCATCGTATATAGTGCAGGCCTATCGTCACTAATACCGTATTTTCCCTCTCACACAAGCAGACCCCGCTTCCTCTGACAGCGGGGGGAGATAGTCAGACAATGAAGTATTGTTCTATTGCCTGTGACTGTGTGAAAGAGAGCTGTTCAAAAATATCCCTCTTAGACAGCTCGCCCCCATAAAACAGGGGCGGCGTCGTAAGATGTCTCCCCTGCAGCAGTTTAGATGGTTGCTGTTGGCTGTTTTCTCCGAAGTGTTTGTGGTCTTTGTCATTTCCCTTCTGTCCCTCCGTGCCAAAGGCCCAGGGAGAGCATTGACAGGCACTGAATGTAGGGGACGCCTCCCTTGCCGCTGTGGATGACTGTCCTCTTGCGAAGATGCCATCTGCGGCGGAGGCAGGGGACAATTTCTTAGCATCAGCAGCAGCCAGGCTTATTACACTGGATGGGCTTTTCTTCTGTTTTATTCGCTTAGTTCTTTTAGGGGTTGGGGGGAGCAGTGGAATGGGCCATTTTTTCCAGCGAAAAAACAGCTCTGCCTCCAAACAAACAGACATCTCTTTTGTTTTATTACCACCGTACTAGTGTGATTTGTGTAGGGGTCCAAACCACTTTTTACACCATTCAAGAGAGAGAGTTACCAGCTTCCCACACCAAAAAGAAGAGACGTTTACACTACTGCACCTAAATAAACTATTAAAATATATATATGACACATTTGGACATGCGTGGACTGCGTGTGCTTGCATGTGCCGTCACGTTGAACAGAACATATTCACTGCAGACGTGCAACGCTTATTTTTTAACATGCAGTGGATGCATGCAGCAGTTTTCTTGTCATGCGCGAACGGGGGTTCAGCAAGCCGAAGAACATCAGCAGGCCGAAGGAACTTCATTTTAGGAGGGTGCAAAGGAGCTCTTTTGATTGCTAAAAACTGCTACGTCCGCCAGCGCTGTTTGAGTTTGAGTGGGAACACAAAAAACACAAGGAGAGGAGACACAGTGGAGGAGAAAAGACAAAGAATTGTGCCTACTCTCTCTGACGAGGAGTTGAGGTGAGATGAGCATGAGATGACCTGAGGTCGGCACTGACTAAGTACACTGAGAATCACCCGTCACCATCGTCCCGCTTCCCATCACGTGATGGTCCGGACAGTCATGTGACATTTCTACAGATTCAACAATTTCAGAATACACTGTTCAAGTGAGTTCTGAAATTTATTGTTAAATAAAATGCAATTAAACAATATATATATATATATATAATATCTCTCATTGTGGTCTGTAATATAAGAGGGAGTAAGAAATAAACAGATGAGAGAGAGAGTGATTTTTGCTACCTGGACCACATATTAAGGGCACACAGCACAAGAACTGAAGTGATATTATGATCATGGGCCAAACATTTATATTTACAGCATTTATCAGACGTCCTTATCCAGAGCGACTTACAATCAGTAGTTACAGGGATAGTCCCCCCTGGAGCAACTTAAGGTCAAGTGTCTTGCTCAAGGACACAATGGTAGTAAGTGGGATTTGAACCTGGGTCTTCTGGTTCATAGGCGAGTGTGTTACCCACTAGGCCACTACCACCCTCTCGCAAACAGCATTATGTTTCTCCTAAACACACACAGGGTGGCCATAAGGTGGTAGGAAGTGACATTATTTTCTAACTCTGCACAGCACTACCTTGTTGCCGTGTTATTATTTCTGTCTGCCAAAACCCATACTTGAATAATGTATTTTTTTATATAAATGGCAGGAGGCCAGTGATTGACAGCTCTTATGCACACTGATTTAAACCCACATGCATCAGTACATTGCATGGTGCACATATTTTGTATTGTCCATTTATGTAATCATAAACCTAAAACCAAAAAATATATATTTGTAAACCTTCATATCTGCCATGTTTCTTAGTTTTTATGTGTAAACAGAGTGGATGTGAAGGTTTACAAATACAAATTACTTTTTTCCATAATATTCTATTCAATTTATTGTGAATTTGGAATGGTGAGGTGAAATTAGCATACTCAGACATATGAACAAAGCAGGTTTTTGAAACTTTAATTAATGCACTATGTACTTAAAAACTGTTTTAGAGCCAGAGTGTAATGAAAGCCATTCTGAAAATTTATTCCACAAATGCTCATCTTCGCAAGGGTAGCATAATGCCAGCATCAGTCGTTCCTTTACAGCTTTTGAAAATATACTTGAAGTGTCTTCTGCAGGAAATGTTTTTTCTTCTGAGAGAAAAAATATATAGCACATTCACTGATTAAAAAAAAAAAAGGTAATTAATAGTTTCAATGATGAAAAAGAATTTGATTTTAAGCTAGGCCGCCAATAAAAACACAGAGCTGGGAGACTCTCTTTTTTTTCTTCAGTGATCACGAGAAGTGCACAGATCAGCGCTCTCCCGGCTTAAATCCAATCAATAAAAACATTAGAGGATATACAGCACAGAGGAAATAGGTTACAGAGAAAATGAGGTCTAGATGATGGCCCTCTCTGGCAAATTACCCTCCCAGCCTTGGAGTAACGCCGATGCTCCCCCCCTATCTGCTCAAGCTGTACTGAACCGGACAGAACACCCTTCTCTGTTAAGTATGTAAATTATTCACAAGGTTCAGCAGGATTAATGGATTCTGCTCTTGGAGAGCAATGTCAAAGCCAAAAAAAATGAGAAAAAAAACTCAGCTTTTAATATTCCCGTGCAAACACAGACACTTAAATCCAGCGAATGCCTTCTCACTCCAGACGCTGAAATGTATCATGGGGGATCTGGCTATGCTGTAATCTGTGGCTTGTTAGGTCTGAAATCTCATAAATTACCATTAATCAGTATAATCACAACGGGATAAATGCGAATGTCGTAAATGTCGAATAATGAGATCCTAATGTTGAACTCAAGCATTGAAACGGTCTTATGGCATTAACCACCTCCCTAAAATCTGAAAACGCTTCGATGGAGTACATGATCTAGTGTTAAGCAGCTCCATAGCTGCGAAAGGGATGCTGAGGTACACTTGCTTCGGTAAAACTCAAAACACACACACACACACACACACACACACACAAACTCTATTCCCTCCTAGAGATGGCCCAAGTCCCATCCGTATTCACAAACCAAGATTATCCAAGGTCAATTTTAGACAGGAGACGATAAACCATATCCGGCAGCCCAGCAAGCTGAGAAGTCGATGTTAACATCATGGGTGAATAAACCTGAACACGGCGCCGGCTTTCCAGCCCTGTAAAGGACCTGGCGGACATTCTGCTCTATTCATAAATCATTCAGGAGGTATAACCAGGCCGTAGAAGAACCAGCCCTGCAGATTATTTTAATGTTGATTGCCTGATGATGTCTATGCATTTGTGAATTTATGTCAGACATACATACAGACATGTATACATGTATGCGCATACACAACCATTCAAATGTTAGGGCCATGTACATTTACATTTACGGTATATATCAGATGCCCTTAACAGATTACTTACAATCAGGGTCAGTCTCCCAGGAGCAATTTAGGGTTAATTATCAGCAACAATTAGTATTTCGTTCCAAAGGAATGCCGTGTTCCCTAACGCTGTCATACAATGACTATGCATTTAGTCATTGTGTTGGCCATCATGGATTATTATATTTATTTATCATTAAACCCTGTTATGTTTGGGTCCAACTTCCCTCCCGCCACACATCTTTTACAAATGCAAGTCTGTCACTTTAAAAACTTTATTGTTTTCTAATAACCAATCCTGCATTTTATATGTATTTTATAGAAAAAAAATGAAATTACTGAATGACCCTAAACTTTTGAATGGCAGTGTACCTCCACATACATATATACATACAAAGTGTTTTATTTTTTTCTGTGATTCATATCACATCACAGCACCCAAAATTTGTTCTCCACATTTACATACATACATAAATATGTTTTGTTCATGTTTTCCTCTTTGGCTCTGATTTAGAATATAGCCATTTTTGATGTGACTGTTCATTTCATATTTCTTCCTGTTCATTGTGTCTTGCTGAAAACCTCTACAAAAATGCATGCCTCTGGCAATTAAAACGTTTTTTCTTTTATACCGTCCTTGCATTGAAAGCAGAGATCTTTTTTAAAACCTAGATCCCCCAGATGTTCATTTATGTTCTAAAGCCTTCTTCTAAACCTGTAACAAGCAAGCAGCCCCAACAGCCCAATCTCAGTCTTATTTTTTTTTGCTTCCAGGCAAAAGAAACTCTATGCTCAGTGGACCAAACGTGTTTAGCATGTTTATGTTCAAATGTAAAATTAACAACCGAAGCAGAATGGGTGATTTAACAGGGTTTTTTTGTTTTGTTTTTTTGGTAACTTAATTACTTCTGATGTTCTTGATTCGTTATAGGATGCAAATAGATATAGGCACCTATATATATATATATAGTACTGAGTGCTCACTGCCTGCGACTGCATCTTGATCTGCAAAGAGCCTCCTACAGTAGAGCCAAGTAGCATCACATGAGCTCAGGCGTGTATGAGCTGCCCAGAATCATTACAGCATTTCTCTAGTCCAGGCATTATGTGTGAGAGGCTGTGTGTGTGTGTCCGCGTCCTCGGAGGATCGTCTCCCAGAGTACTCTAAGCCAGGTTACCAGAAGCGTTTAATGGCCGTGCCTCGCTGCAGCCTACGGCACAGGAGCGCTGAGCCACTGACGTCTCACTTGCAAGCGCACCAGCATTACAGCAGTATTAATGCCACGTACGTCTGTGCTCTTCCTCGTATTTCGAGGGTGCCATGAATCACATTCGACAGCGGAATCTGTGGATTCTCCAGCCAATTCAAGATTATTTTCATTTCACAAGAGCGAAAAAAGACAAAAAAATCTATAATTCCTTAATCCAATGATGCTGGTGACACTTGAGAGATCCGCTAAATTTGTTTACTCTCAACAAAGTTCAAGTACATTTGACGCTAAATTCAAAGGTTGAAAATTGTGTGCTCTCTTTTGTAAATGTTAGGGCTCAACTCCGGAACTAGATGCTATTTTCAAGGATAAATTGAGATGAACGTGTCAATTTCAGGGACTATAAAAGGGGAATTGAAAGTGAAGGGATTTTAACCGAATCAAAATTTCCTTTTTAATGCTTAAGTATTCAGTTTACACAAAATGAAGCACATTAAGCACGTTAAGCACTCTTCAAAGCTGAAACTACTACTATTAAACACACACAGACACACACCAAAATGTGCATTTGTAATTTAATCCACTAAGGTGTTTGGAACTGCTGTTGCAGGGCCGTAAAGTGCAACTTCATGGCTGAGAATATCAACTTCCCAACACATCCACTGACCTGACGTTCTGGGTGACAGACGCTGTCCTTTAGTCCCGCCACCAAGATTACTTTTAGCCATTTTACTCAAAGTTACGCTGAGCACAAAAACGAATAGCCTTCCCCACCACCCCAACAACAACGCTGCAGCAAGAAAACGCCCCCGTTCCCAGCAAACAGGGGCCCTTCCTACTCGTTAATGTGTGACAATCCTTTAACACTAATGGAGTATGACTGCGTGCCGTTAAAAGAGGGTGCCCAACCAATGTGATTTCAAGCGCTGCCTGTTCAGATAGCAATTTCCCTTCCGGATGAGCATTTATCCTCCGCAGGCCTTGGGCAGCATGGCAAATGAAGAAGAGCTGGGGTGGCACTTTCACGTTCCCCTTAAAAAAACTTTGTGCCTAACCAGGTTGTAGGGTCGACAGTCATCCGCTCAATGCAGGCTGACGGAAGAAGCGCTGGTTACGAAAGAGGGCTCGGTGATATGGCCTAAAAATAATATATCCCGCTACACAAAATATATCTTAGCATTCGTACTGTGATTTAGAGGAAATCGAAGATGTGCTAAATTCGGCCGTTTATTGCATAAAATGACAACTATATAATGAATTTCACCAAATGTTTTTTCTTCGCAATGCCTCTATCTTCCAGTAACGTCTGTAAAATCGCATGGTTTTCACTTATCTCTGAGGATTCACTAATTGCAAAAAAAAAAAAAAAACGGGGGAGGAACCTGTCTGCTTGGACGGTGCAGAGACTTGAACCCCGAAAGTGAAGTGCATTCCGTCTGCTTAAAAATAAGGTTAGAATTCATACTGGATGGTCTTGATATAGTTGACTACACTGCACGATGAGCCAATCGTGATATATATCAAGTATATTCGTTACTCGATATCCCGTCTCTACCAAGCAAGGATAATGAATCGCACAGCAATAAACAAAGACAAGCAGAAGTTTATAACAATACTAGAAATAAAACATATTTGCTTCCGGCAGCCGAAGGATGGGCCATCAATTTCACTCTAGTTACCTCTCCTTCGTAGTTGCTCTCCAGAGAACTTGCTGCCAGATCGGAGTTTATATCAAATGAAGCGGTAATCCGACAGAAGACGACACTGCCTGAGCGGCTCCGGCAGAAAGCCTTTCTCCCCCCGCCGGAATACTAATTCTGTGGATCATCTGCGTTTAACTCTTCCCCCCGTCGTGCTGTCAGGAGGTCTCCGGGCAGGTAAACACTGGGTTAAAATGTGACAGCGCCACACATCCATCTCCATTAGGCAGGAGCTCCCCAGCACTTAAACCTCCCTGCACAGAAGGCGCTCTGGGCAAGTGCTAAGTTTGGGCCACCAAACCAGACAAAACTATTCCTGGCCCTTTAATCTTATTATTCCACGCTGAGACACCTCGGACGTCCAACACAGGGCTGCTTTTTAACAGCTTGCCAGCCAGTGCACCTTTTGTGTGTGTGTGTGTGTGTGTGTGTGTGAGGCTGCTTGTTTGCACGCAACCTTCACCCAGAAGCCCTTGCTTCTTCTCACCGTTCAGGCAATTTGCGAGATGGTAAAAGCACCAGACACTTATAACGTGGACGGGCGCACAATTCCACAGATCTCTGGCGGGTTGGAGAGCAAACTTGCGCTCGCAAAGTTGGTCGCAAAAAAAATAAAAACTTTCTTTTCCCAGCAGCACCTCTAATGTTAGGCGATCAGCAGTATATCTTAGATGGAAGGAAACTACCTAATATAAGCCCTTTTTTTTGGCATTTGGCATTTCCACGGCTCCGGTTGGAACCCGAACGTGGGTTAAAGTGGAGGGTCGCTGGGCGTCGCGGACCACCGCAGACGAGCCGTTCTTCCGGGCAGCGATCAGAGACTCTAATAAACGCACAAACCCACAGCAGCCGGGTCGGCGGTTCGGGGCCAAAGTGCGCGCACTTGCGCACGACATTCCGGACGCAGTTACAAGAAGTGCGCCGAGACGCGTTGACGGCTGTCACCCTCGCAAATCGCCGCAACTTACGTGTGGTCGGAGGGGCTGCGTTGAAGCTGCTCAAGCGGCCGAAAATCCACAGCAGTAGCGTCACACTCGCTCCAGAGAGCGGCGGCATCTTCGTTGTACAACGCTTTTAATGATAATTTTCTAAAAAAAAAAAAAAAAGTCTTTTTTTTTTTTTTTTTTTTTTAAACAGAGTTTTAATTTCTCCTGGATCCCCCCCGCCCCCGCGCCGTGCGTGCAGCCGGATTCCCGCGCAGTCGACGCCGTTCCGGCTGGAGAGGACAGGAGGCTGCCGCTCTTCGGGTCTGGAGCGCCGCTGCTGCGCACACAGCCACTCCGGCTCGGGCGACTACACTTCAGACTTGTCTTTTCTGCTAATTCTTTTCTTCTTTTTTATCTTCTTTTTTTTAAGCCATGACGGAGCCGCTGCGTGCTCTCGGCGCAGCCGCCTCAGCTTCTGGATGTTCGCTGTCCAGGTGCTGAAGTTCTCACTTGCGCCGCTCTTGTCCCAGACCGTGGAGCATATAAGAGCCAGAGCCACCACCCCCCCCTTCCAAAAGGCGAGTTGGTACGGTCCGCGAAGCAGGAGCGCAAGCCTCGCGGGAGGCGACTTCTCCCGGGACGCGACCAATGGACTCGGGTGGGTTGAGGGACCGCGGCGCTTGTAATTAATTAAAAGGGGGAAAGTAGCGCCGCGCGTGTGGCTCTAAACAAATTAATTAATACATAGCAAAATATCTTACTTTATTCTCAATTATTCTTCAGATAGCGCATTGTCAAAGGTAGAGTTAAAAACAAGTGCAATGTACATTTTTGCCTAAAGTTGTTATATAGTCTCTGAGCAAGACTGGCTGGAGCTCGACCTGCTCCATTCGACTAGCCGAGACTACCACCACCTTTAAGAAGCAGTTGAAAACCCACTTATTCAAAACAGTATTTCAGACTAATCTAACACTTACACACACACACACACACACACACACACTGCACTAAATAAATACATTTCTTTGTCTAGCACTTAACAATTTCCGAGCATGTTCTTTTTCTGACAAGTTAGGCCTTATCAGGGCTCTTAGTTTTGTAAACTCAAAATCCATAGAAATCGAACAAGAATTGCTGGTGTCTTCCTCTTGTAAGTCGCTTTGGATAAAAGCATCTGCAAAATAATAATAAAATAAGTTTTAAAAATACTAAAATAAGTAAAGCAAGACGCTTAAACCGTCCTGTAGCTGTCCCCGCATCTAAAGTTTAATTTAATGTGATGTCTGAAAGGAACGGCTTATAAAAAAAAAAAACTTACTTGCCCTTCAAGTATATTTAAATGTATGTATTGTACTAACTTTGCTGTACTGACTTTAATCTGGTTGAAATCTGAACAGTTCTGTGATCGTTTGTGGGTGCTAGTAGCCTAGTGTCACGACTATGGACTTACGGGGAAAGGAAGCGCAGAGGTCTGACATGCTGGGAAGGCGGTTTTATTATACAATAAACATTAAACAAATACAAATAAACAACGGCGCGGTGGCCAAAACTATTTAAACAAAGGGGAGAACATAAACCCGATTGCCAGAACTGAAAATACTCACACGTACACGTTTGCAATGTCAAGTTCACGAAAATGCCGGAGACCTGGAAGGGGCGGAAATATCCGGCATCTGACACCTACTGGGTAACACACTCGCCTATGAACCACTAGACCCAGGTTCAAATCCCACTTACAACCATTGTGTCCCTGAGCAAGACACTTAACCCTGAGTGTCTCCAGGGGGGACTGTCCCTGTAACTACTGATTGTATTTTGCTCTGAATAAGGGCGTCTGATAAATGCTGTAAATGTGAAAGTGAAAGTGAAGTGATTGTCACACGTGATACACACGAGCACAGCACACAGTGCACACAGTGAAATTTGTCCTCTGCATTTAACCCATCACCCTGAGTGAGCTGTGGGCAGCCATGACAGGCGCCCGGGGAGCAGTGTGTTGGGACGGTGCTTTGCTCAGTGGCACCTCAGTGGAACCTTGGCGGATCGGGATTCGAACCGGCAACCTTAACCGCTAGGCCACCACTGCCCCGAAATGTAAATGTAATATAAATGTTTGAAGTACTTTGCTTTTAATATAACATAACATGTAGTAGAATTTATTGCAATTTTTTTGGGAAATGATTGCTTGGTGCATTAGACATTAAATGAGTCAAAATTCCCGACCAGACCTAGCTGACATACTAATGACTGGTAGCTGAAATGGCTATTAATGTTTCAATTCAAAGGAAAATCGTGGCCGGTCAACGTCACTGCAAATGAGTGGTTTGTTCTCATTCTGTCCATCCCACTGTTTCATTGAACAACTTGAGAAAATCACCATCTGTGTGCCTATGAGAAACAACAGCAGGTAAAGCCAGTAGGTAGAAAAACATCCCATCCAATTGATCTGGATTCCAAAAATACATCTCCTAAAATATGATTTTCATGAAAGTAAGAGTACTAACTAAGAGAACTCCCTGGTAATTTAATTTATGTGCCGTTCTGGAGCGCCTCGGCCACAAACTGCTCCATGGCAAAGGACAGGGAATAGAGATGTCCTGTAGGTGGCGTGGTTCCTGGCAGCAGGTCAAAAGTCATGTTGCCTGACCAATAAGATAGCAGCTGTGCAGCCTTGGATGGGCTGAAGATGGCACCTAGGTCGTGGTAAATGGTGTCTAGGACAGAACGTGACTGTGCTGAAATTGATATGGAGGGCTGAGAGTGTTGTGGCAGCAGACAGTGACAATGACAATGTGCTCCAACACCATGCCTGATGATCAAGCCAGGTGCAGCTCGTGGACAGCCAGCCAGGGGAACCCAAGAAGGAGAGGTGAGGTGAAGATAGTGGTGATCAGGGTGGATGTTTTCCACGTAGGAATCCACACGGAGCCACAGAGTCACTGTGCGGGGGTGATCGTTCCAGAAGAAATGAGCTGACCGTCCACGGAGGTAATGGTGAGTGGAGATGAAAGGGATTCATCGTCCACAAAGGCGGTGGTGGAGATGGTGTGCTGAATCCACTCCAGGATGGGTGAGAGAGTGAATCTGGATGTTGGCGTCGATGAGGGGGAGAAAGAGGCCCGGTTGATTGCGCCACTCCAATAAACTAGGTGGCACATTTCCCGGATGGATGGGGCTCCGTGGTGGGAAGGGGAAGTGCAGTATGCACACAAATCCTCTCGATATCGCCTGTCTCTCTCCTGATTGGTGAGGACCGCCCGTTCCCCCATGTTGTCAGCGAGTCGGGGTGCTGATGGTGGAGGTTGGGGATTTTGGTGCATGATGGGAGTTGAAGAGGCAATTCTTGGATGAGCAAGCAGGTGGCGGTCAATGCGCCGAGGCAGTTAAATGAGTGCTTCATAGGTCTCTGGCATCTCCCGGCTGACCATCTTGCTGCGGATTGGTGGGCCAGCCCTTCATAATAAATCAGCCGGTGGGCATGGGCATCCAGTGGAGTCTGGGTCCGGAATTTCATGGTGAATTGGCTGACTGATGAGGAATTATGAAGGGGCAGTGGTGGCCTAGCGGTTAAGAAAGTGGCCCCGCAATCAGAAGATTGCCGGTTCTAATCCCGATCCGCCAAGGTGCCACTGAGGTGCCACTGAGCAAAGCACCGTCCCCACACACTGCTCCCCGGGCGCCTGTCATGGCTGCTCACTGCTCACTAAGGGTGATTGTTAAAAGCAGAGGACACATTTCATTGACTGCTGTGTACAACAATGACAATCACTTCACTTTCACTTCATTTTCAAAATGGACCGTAATGAAATGACAGTGATAAATCAGTCTTCATACTTTTCTGTCATGGCTGCCATCCTCCCACCAGACCCACTGAGGGCACAAGGATGACCAAGGGGGAAGCCACCCGGAAGCAGTCAAATCCGGGGTCGACACCCAGTATAAATACAGGGCGTCAATCTTGGCTGTTTCCCACTCTTTGTCGAAATGTTTTGCATCGACCCCAGCCTTTCTGTCCCTCACCCTCCAATTGTTTCAGCCGATGCCACTCATGTTATTCTTGGTTCTGACCCACGCTCCTGGATTTTGCTCAAGTCTGCTTCGTCTTCTCCCCTGCCCCAGTAATACCATGCCTTGCTTCACCTCACAACAACCCAGTCATCCCAGCTGCCCTGAATCTCTTGCTCACTGCCCTGTGGCTCCCGATCTCCTTCACCCTTACCTCCAGCCTCGCATCAATGCTCCAAGTGCTCATGTAACTTGGCTCGCCCTGTTGCTGTGTACATTTCAAGTGCCTTAGTCTCCAAGTCCCCTGCTCCTCTGTCCCATCCAGCGATCACTATGTCTGCTAGTGCACCACCGGACTTGAACGTTGACATTAAGATTGGGCCATCTATGCAGCCCCTGTCCATCAATAGCAGCAGGACATTCAGTGACACCAGCAACTCTTGCAAATCGCCAACATGTTGTCTGACCTCACTACCCAGGTAAAATCATTGCAGTTCCGCCACAGCAGCATAGCTCCTAACCAGGCCCCTGTGGCTCAACGCACTACCACGATACCTGGCCTCACTCCAACTTCTTTCTATGAAGGCAGTGCAGAGAACTGCAGGGTATTTGTAATGAAATTATGTCTCCTCGTCCATCTCCAAGCTGCTCTTTTTCAGGATGACAAAGCAGCTATTGCCTATATGATCACCAGGCTAACAGGTCACACAATAGAATTGGCCACCCCACACAATCTCATTGTCCTGAGTTTCCCCTAGCCACCCCTAGAACCCCGAATCCACTGGGCCATACAGCAATGGGGAATGCCAAATGCCACCTCCATTCCACTCACCACCCCACTCACCTCCCTCCGTTTAGGCCAAGCCCCCAAAGCTATGCCATGTTTGTTGTCTGCTGCCCTGCTCTCGCCCAACCCACTCCCATTGGGTCCAACCACGCCCATGTTCAAACCACACCCCACACCAATATCCAAGACACCCCCGTCGGAATCCCCCTCCAAGGAAAACCTTCCCCAGATGCCAGGATAGAGCAGTTGAGCAACCCCACAAAGGCCTTATGATTTAGCCAATGATCTCCTCCAAGGTGTTTTACCCTGAAGCCCTGCATAGACTATTGCAAACTAAATGCAATAACCAAGAAACATCCTTTTTCTGAACACGGTGTTGAAACTAATGGCCATGATCACTAACTTGCCTACCAAATGCCTATCAATGCATTCGTAAATGGGAGGGGTATGAGTGGAATACAGCACCCATTTTGCAGCATCCAGATCCCCAAATGCCCTTCGTGGTCAAGGTTGATGCCTCTTGTCATCCTGTCCCAACACAACCTCCAACCATGCACCTTTGTCTCCCATTGCTTCAGTCCTGGTGAACAGAACTACAAAGTAAGTGAGCAGAAGCTCCTAGCAATCAATCACCTATGAATTGTACCATTGGAGGCAGCAGTTCACCTGTTCCTAGTGCTCATAGGCCAAAAAAACTTTGCTAGGTGCGCTGGGCCCTCTTCTTCACCCGGTTTGTCTTCTCTGTGTCATACATCCCCGGCATCAAAAACCAACGCCAACGCCCTGTCCAGATGCCACAACCAAGACGAGTCTCCCTTTACCTTTACACCCATTCTCAAATCAACCCGTCCTCCTCGCCCCAGTCTGTTGATCATTCCAACAGGCCATCGTCAATGACTACGGCAATCAACACACCTATGTTTCCTCTAGTGGGCTCATACAGCCCCCCTGTCTGGACATCCAGGGTGCCAACAAACCCAGGAACTAATCAGTCAATCTTTTTTGGTGGCCAGGCCTTGCACGAGATGTTACCAATTTCATTGCTGCCTGCCCCACCTTTGCTGCTCTCAAGGCCAACACCCAACGGCATCATCCTGCCCCTAACCTGACCCCATCATCTATTGTTCCAGGTGTCATTAGACTTCATCACGGGGCTACCAGAGTCTAATGGCATGACCACCATCTTAGTGTTGGTGAACCAGTTTTCCAACCTGCCCGCTTCATAGCCCTTTCCAACTTCCCCACTGCTGTTCAAACAGCAGACATTGTGCTCCATGAGGTGGTCCGATACAATGGACCCCAGACAACCATCTGTCTGATCAGGGACCCCAATTTATCTCCAAATTGTTGTGACACTTTTGGAACCAGCAAGGGGTCACCATCAGCCTCTTGTCCGGGTACCATACCCAAACCAATGCAGCTCCACCAGGTCCAGAACACCTAGTCAGTGGTGGCCTAGCGGTTAAGGAAGCGGCCCTGTAATCAAAAGGTTACTGGTTTGAATCCCGATCCGCCAAGGTGCCAATGAGGTGCCACTGAGCAAAGCACCGTGCCCACACACTGCTCCCTGGGCGCCTGTCATGGATGCCCACTAAGAGTCATGGGTTAAAAGCAGGGGACACATTCCGTTGTGTGCAACGTGTGCTGTGCTGCAGTGTTTCACAATGACAATTTTTACTTTATTACAAGAGGAATTACAAGAGGAAGACACCAGCAATTCTCGTTCGATTTCTATAGATTTTGAATTTACTAAACTAAGAGCCCTGATAAGGCCTAACTTGTCAGAAAAAGAACATGCTCGGAAATTGTTAAGTGCTAGACGAAGAACCTTTTTTTTTATTATTTTGTGCAGTATGTGTGCGTGTGTAAGTGTTAGATTAGTCTGAAATACTTTTTGAATAAGTGGGTTTTCAACTGCTTCTTAAAGGTGGTGGTAGTTTACTTTTCACTTTTTTTTTAGTCCCTGGTTCATCAAGTGCTCAACTGAACAGCAGGCTGGACAAAACGGCAAGCCAACTGAGGACGACAGCCCTCTCTGCTTTACCCCCCAGAGGACCACATGTGGATCTACACCAGGGGCCTGCCTATTCCATCTGACACCCGGAAACTTGGACCCCAATATGTCGGACCCTTCCTGGTCACCTGCAGGTTCAATTCTGTCACCTACCAAGTGGCCATCTCACGCACTATGCCAGTCAGCCCCATCTTTCATGTGTCCCACCTCCGGAAAGCCCACTCAATGCATCTGGCACCCCCAGATAGTCATCCTCTGCCTCTGTGCTTGATTGATGGGTCCATGATCTACACAGGCCACAAACTTCTGGACACTCATCGTATGGGGCACACCCTGACAATTTCTGATGTAAAAAATGACATCAAAAGAGCTTATGAATCTGTGGAAGATTGGAAAAGTACAGAGTACAACTACAAGTGACTTTGCTCCGTAGGAGTGAGCAACTGACAAAGATGAATGAAACAGTGTGCCATCATATCCTCGAGGAAGTGACAGAAACACTGCCGATAAGGATCCAGGGGCACTTCTTGAACTTGACACCACTTGTGTTCACAAGTTTACCATGATAATTTGTGTGCAGCAGAGGCTGATCTTTTGAGGAAAAGTGCATGAGAAGTCCAGCTGCACAAGCAAATACAAATAGAAAGCAAGGTGGAAAAATATATTTTATGGGCACATGCCAGCCTCACCAGCAACTGGCTAACAGTCTTGCTGAAATGCAACTGTCATGGGGGTGGCATGGCTTGGCATGGAAACAGGACAGGTCTAGTCATTTTCACAGTGAATGTGAACTTGGAGAAGATCCAACCAAGACCCGCAACTCATCTCTTTTCTGAGACATGATGTGAGAAGGTGAATCCCCGTTCAGGTGGCAACGGACACCCTCAAATTTATATAGAAACCAATAACCACAGTGATACATGAAGGTTTGTAACCTTTCAATATTTCTCTATAAATATTACCTACATGTTATCAAATTTCACACAATGAGACAACCCAATTAAACTTTGGTTTTGTTTAACTTCTTTTTAAAAATGATGCAAAATTACATATGTGGACTTTTGTTTGCAGTATCTGGCATGACAACTTGTGCAGCAATCACTGCAGATGGTCATTTCTAGTAACTGCGCCTAAAACCTGGACTATTTAAATAAACAATAATAATATCATCACATGGAAATCTAATGAATCTGTGATGTTTTGTTCTTGTCCAGACTGGTTATAGTCTATAGATATGATGGTGTTACAAAATAGTTGTATGGTTAAACAGAAAATATAGCGAGTATTGTCAGATTTTTTTACCTTCTTTACAGATTATGAGTAGCTTTAAATAATGCGGTCACAAGCATATTTTGCTAGCTTCCTTTGTACCATGTCTCATTGTCCTTTATATAACCAAGTCACCTTTAGGGATAACCTTAGAGAAATTACAGATTTTATCTAATAATCTGGCTCACTTTGAAGTCAGATGAAGACAAATTAATTTATGAAACACTGCTACAGGTAATAAGGTTTTATTTTATTTATTTATCTTTAAAGTATTTTTCCCTCAAATATTATTTTCTGCATCTTTAATGAAAGTAGAACATGGAAATGACAGATGGATGTCACTATAGTTATCAGAATATTATTCTCACTTTACAGGACACATGTATGATTAGTGTGCAAATTTGATTTGACCCAGACTCCAAGGTGCCATTCAGTCAGCAAATTACCATGAGATTGTATCAAGAGCATGGACTGTTTTTCCTTCCTTTTCTTTTTTGGTCCTTTGGCCAGTTTCTTTCTCCCCAAAATGCCTTATGACTATAGCATTCAAATGAGAACTTGGTGCCTGAATAGGAAAGCTTTTAAATGATTTAATGGGACGAAAGTGCAGACGTAATGGAATTCTGATTCTGTGTATTTTCAATTGAATTGATCCAAGGGTTATGCAAGTTTTTCTGAAAATGGAAGAATTTCTGATTTCCATGGTAGGCATATCCATTTAAAAGCTTGGGTGAATAATTGCTTTCTGAATGGTTCTGTGGCTTTAATTAACTAAATGAACCTTGTGATTGTGGGTTTCAGCATGGAAAAGTAAATGCATATGATACAAATCAAATGCATTATCTTCAAGTCCAATTGCTTCCAAATGGAAAAAAGTATTTCTGAGGGCAACAGGAAATTCAGCTGTGAAAGAAATTCTATGAGTCTGCAGGAAGCACTCTGTTTTACAATAAGCCTATCCCAAAACTTAGATCACACAGCGATAGAGACTTCTAAGCTGCCCAGTTGTGGTGTATACGTATTCTTCAACCCTATTCAGTTCAAGTACAAATCTAACAAAATACTGAACGTGTGAGACTTATTGAATATAGTCAAAAAATAAGTAGCTAATTTTCACAGTTTTGTATATATAGTAAGTTTCTTTTGTCCAAAAATAAATTGTACTAATGTCCTTCTTAAGGGGTAGCCTGGAAAAGAATAAAATCAGCTGGTTTCTGGATTTCAATGGCCTGGATTTCAATTTCAATACTTTAGTTCACTTCACCTCATAATCTTTCAAAAAATCTGAAATAAAACACTCTGTTTGCACCTATTTATTACAGGTTCCATTCTAGTACGAAGTCTGTACACTGAAAATTTGCTCTTCCTATTCCAGCTGGCTCATCTGTTTGCACGTTACTATGCTTAGTTCTGTTGTGTGGACAGACATATTTGTAATGGGAAAATCTGATTGGAGCAGCACTTCTCCAAACATGGCATGCTGACTTGCCAGAGTGTATATAATAGGTGCCACCCCTGGCCTTTAAATATCAAGGTAGAAAATATGCTGCTTGTTATTTCTGGACTTATGATAGAAGCAGGCCATTCACAGTCAACATGAGCTTTCATGTTCTTGGTAAACAAATTGGAAAGATAAAACTAATTAGGTTACTTTGGCACTCTTTGCAGAAGCTCAAAAGGACTTTGGTCTTCATGGATCATCTGTGGAACATGATGGCATTGGTGCAACATGCGTGGCCTTTGTGTGGGAGGCTGGTGAGGTGGGCTTTGGGTCTAGAAGCCGGTTATCATCACTCATACCACTAGCCCAAGGCTAGTGATCACTGTTCCGTTAATTACCGTGTAACCACTTTAGAAATAGATGGACAGAATTTGAAATAAATCATTACTGTTTCAAAGACTGGCGACGGCATCTCGAATCCCATTAAAACCGATTTGTTTGATATAAATGAGAAGATACTTGAAGACCTTCACTTGTGCTGCTTAACAGGCTTCCCAGACCTTTAATTATTGTAACTACCTTGGTCCATTGTTCATATGATGTACACAAGTAAAGTTAGCTAACTTTTTAAAACTGATTTAATAAAACCACCACAGTTTCCATTTAAAATGCAAATTAGAAATTTGCACAGGTTAACTAATACAAAAATTGGTGTACATATGTTTATTATACTGTCTAGCTATAAAAGTACTACTAACACCCTGATCTGATATATGCACAAATGTATGAATTTGCAATTAAATCATAATTTTAATTTAATCTTAATTGCTAAATGAAATTATTTTTAATTAATTAAATTAGCTTTAATTGAAACCCCCAGCAATAGAAATTCATGCAGCATACACTCACACACACAAGCATAAGCTAAATATAAGACCAGCATGGATTTACCTGGTGTTTGTTCCCACTACAATCCACTGAGTAATGGCAATAGGCAGGAAACTGCAACTATATTTTTAGAACAAAATATTTGTGGACAAATGGCTTACTTTGTGACGTTTAATATTTCACCATATATTTATTCAAACAATGGTTTCAAGATGGTTTTGTAAATCACGTACTCACTCTTTATATATGTTCATCCTTATTTTGGGTGGTGGGTATGCACTTCTTTATGCTTTTCAATATACTTGTGTTAAATAAAACTGCCTCTAGCAGTGAAAACAGCAACTGGATTCCCTCACCATCGGAACTGGCTTCACGGAGGATAGTCATAGGCACATGAAAATTGCATGTACCAAATCACCAGTCAAATCTGATTAATACTCAAATACACCCAACTGTACTGTGAATGCACAAAAATGGAACATCGTGAATGGCTTTAAATTTTCCCTTTTAAAGGTCTATAGATTTTTTTCCCTAAAGTGGTTTGTCTCATTTGTCATAATGTCTGTGATAATGCCAAAGCAAAGATTATACAGGATCTTTTTGTACAAATAGTACTGCTAGCAGGAATACAGATTGCAGTGCCCACATTTGGGGGGTTTGGGGGTCAGGGTATCTTTGTGCATTGAAAATAAATACACTGCACAACACAAGAAACAATTTAAACCAATTAACCTTCTCTACATGTTCCTCTGTTCCTCTTAAATTATGCAAAGATATGCTGTGACAGGATTGAGATTTATTTATTTATCACGGTTTATCAACCTGCCAGACATGCTTCTTTTTAACTGAGCACACTTGACATGACCCAGTTGGCCTTTGCGGTTGAAGAGATGACAGTTTATCTGTTCTGTCAGTAAAGGTAGACATGATTACAAGCAAGAAAAAAAAAATAAAAATTCGGCATGTTTTTTGCCTGGTGCCATGGGGATTTTGTGAAGCTTACAGTTCGCACAGTTCTCTCACTTTTTCAGAAACTTTTCGAAACACCAATCCTCATTGCAGGGTCTGTTTTATGCCACAATGTAAATCAGAGCTAATCCCTAATTTAATGTACATAATTATGCATATTATTAATGCACAGGCAACATTACCAGAAGTGATGTAACAGGTCAAATGCTTTGCAATCCAAACGTGTTTGAGAACATTCCTAATAACATATAATATGCTATGAAGTTAAAGAGGTCCAAACGTCCCCACTTTCTGTTACGAGGCTAATTTCTCCTGGTTTCATCTCACACAAAACAATTCTTAATGATTCCAACACAATGACAATTTGCCTTCACATTTTCAGCTGCTGTGTGTCTGGTGAAGCGATGACACTGTAATGGCAATTCAACAATGACACCAAGCTGCAGTGTAACAAATATTGGCCCACCACTCCCAAAATGAAATTGCAACCAAAGGCAAGTCTCAAAGCATCGGTGGCTTTATTAGGCATTTATTAGCAAGCAATATATGTGTGGAAATGTCATGGGAGATATAACTTGTGCGTTTTTTCATTGACATACGTCTTTCAAAGGCTTCTACCACAGGTAAAAGTGTACAGATTGTCTCAGAGTGTGGGTAAAAGTGTCTTACCTTTCTGACTGAGGGAGGCAGATGATGCCAGACATACCTTATCAGTCTAATCCTTCGTGTCCTGCAGTGAATGAAGTGGATGGAGATGGATTGATTACTGCCTGTCTGGTTGATTTTATGTATCCTCTGTGGCAGGTGCTGGGCTGAAATGGACTCTCTATCTCCCGATTGCAGCCATTGTGTGTATGAAAATCTGGAGCTGTTTGGTTTACCTCCTATGAGCACAAAGGCAAATATTTGAAATGCCGTGGCAGGAGGCGCCTGTACTTTTTTACCCTGGAAAAGAAAGGACATCAGGGGGAGGGGAATTGTTTTAGTATATTATATGGTGTGGCTGTAATTATTAATCGCCTGTGACAGCTCTGCGTGTCTGGGCAGTCGCTTCAATTGTAGACATCTGTTCTCCACCTCTGGCCCGCATGAGAAAATCCCGCCCAATCCTCACTCACAGTCCTGCGGAGAGGTCCAATATATCGAGCTGGCGAGGTCTCCAAACAGATGTGTCACAGGCAGAGCGGTTTGCTCTTTAAGTCACCCTATTTGGTGTCCTCTGCGCGTGTAAACCGGAAAAAAAAAGGATGTGTCCCATTTGATTTTGAGCATGCCGTGTCTGCTGCAACCGCCGTGAATCAGAGGTAACCCACTTCAAAGCATTAAACTCCTCCGTCTGGGATGAAAAAGAACCATTTTGTTTTGGAATCATTGTAAACAACCAGGGGCAGGTCTCATCCAAGCTTTTACCAGATGAAACAAAAATGAGGCAGTCTGAGGAAGGTGTGTGTGTGTGTGTGTGTGTGGAGTGGGCTGCTGGTACATCCCTGTTTTTCTATTTGACCTTGTCAGTAATTAAACACAGTTTTCCGTTAAATACCTTTTTCTTTGTAGGTTATGAATAATTTGGTCTGAGCCAATTGTTGTGAGAATAGGACATTCTCTCCACAAAAATAATACACTCCCTGTAGAAACAAATGTCATTGGATCACATGTAGCCTTGATTACAGCATACATTTGTTGTAACGTTTCAATGTGAGCTTCTGCAATGACATGTGTTGTCCAGTGTTGCATTAATTTCTTGCCAAGATCTTTTAGAAATTATGGGACTGTCCGTCCGATGCGCAAATTCTTCTCCAGCACATCTTAATAGATCCTCAATGCATTGAGGGAGGAAGAAATTCAATGATGGAATAATCTGGTCATTCCGTATAGTCAGTTCAGTGTTGGGAAAATTACTTTGGAAATGTAATTCATTACAATTAAAGACTACCATATTTAAAATTCAATAGTAGTGTAATTATTTCAATTAACTCATTTAATTTTAACTAAATACATAGTTACATTTGATTACATTTCGATTACTTAAATTATGAATGAGTATTTTGTTTATCATTTTGAAATTTTGTAATCTGGCAGTGTTTACCTTATATAGAAGTACCTAACATTGACTACTTCCAAACTACTTCTAATACAAGTATTAACATAATTATAATTGATCAATTTAATTAAGATTTTATAATTACAGCCATCACAATGTCAGACTCCAGGTCTCATTTTACTGTAAGATCATATAGTTATAAACCAGTACTAAATGAAATATTTGACATTCAAGAGTACTGATTTAATGTGAAGAACTTCATGGTTGGTTGGGGGTCGTCCACCCATCTCACCTCTGTCCTGGTAAACCAACACACGTTCACGGTCAAAACACACGTGCCAGGCCTGTAACACACAGCATACCGCCTTCATCATGGTGTCGTGGTGAGATGATGCGGTTGAATTAAATCTCTAGGATCAACTTATAAATCACTGCTAAAATCCACCTCTCTTCCAGCTTGGATTCATAGCAGCTTCAATGCTTTGTGTCTATTGGTGGTGCGACACTGCATAAATTCATTCAGCAAAATGTATCTTTAACCACGGTGTGCACAGAATCTCTAAATGCCAATAATTTTATATTTATTTGGAGTGTGTTACTTTATTTTTCTTTTCTGACACCTTTTTACTTTATAATGGCAGATGCTCACCTGTTATTGTGGATCTGTGCTTCGAATTGCAGTTAAGCTCACAGCACACTTTGTTTCTATGGTTGGGATACCAGTGTAAATATAGACACAAGCAACCACTGTATTAAAACACTCAATCCGATGTTACCTGGCATGAAAGAGGCATGGCAACATAGAAGAATGAACCATTTCTAATTTATTACCACCAGTAGGTTATTATTCGTTTCATGTAAATATTGTATTTAAAAATGTTACAGGGTCGATGAGGATCACAATTTCTCTATGATTGGGCATCTCGTAGTTTGTCCTGCTCCTTCCTGGTCAGTTTGGAATTCAAATGGAGCTGATTGGGGTGGTTCTGTGTCCTTTACGATCTTCAGGCATCAGAAATCACACTTGCAGGGAATCTGCCTTCCTGACTGAGATCAAACACAGCAGCATACAGAGCATATCCAACTTGATCAAAGCCTTTAAACAGTTGATGGGGTTCACTGTCTGGAGATTGATGAAGTCAGATGATTGTAGATTTGCAGACAGATTGTACATGTAGAAAAAACAGTGTCCATTGTACATTAAAACAAAAAAAACAAATGACAACAATAATCAGATATTGTAATGCAAAAAGACATTAATATAGTGAGAAGAGCTTAAAGTGTTATCAGGGAATTCAGAACTCTGCAAATTTGCATCAACTTTAATTGCAGTCTAATCAACAACAGTGGCCAGATAATAAATAAAATATAATTTCCATCATGCAAATTTGCATTGACTGACAGGTTGATCACACCAGGGGCAAGATTGAACTTTTTTTGGTTCTGCATACATGCTATAGGATCACGGAATTCTTCCAAACAAATAAAAAGTCCCGCTTATAGCCATATGATTTTATAATTCCTCCTTTTAAGCACTATAAGTTACTATTGTCATGGCCAACACGCATCCAGCCCACTAGAGAGCACCAGACCAGCCAGGAAGACCACGACCTGGAAGAGGAAACGGAAGCGTGCAGCGTCGAGTATAAAAGTCGGGTGACCCCGAGGAGACGCTGCACGCTCTTTGTATGAGATAATTCATTCGAGACGCTCGCTCCCTTAAATCATGATCTAGATCTATTGACCCATGAATAACGACCTTCGCCTGCCCCCAACTCCAAGAATTGCTTGATCCTTCGGACTACGAAGAAATCCATGTTCCCCTGCCTTCCAAGACGTCCTCCCGTCCCGCCCACATTCCCGGACAATCCTGAAACTCGCCGTCTTCCTATTCTCTTCTGCCCCGGTAACCCCCACGGATCCCGACATCACTTCCTGCCGCTCTGCGGCGCGTCCACTGCTTCCTCCACGTCCCCATTCCCCGCCAGTCTCTCCCCCACAGACCAAACGTCCCCGATCCTCCTCCCCAGCCCCTAGCATGTCTGCAAATGTGTCACAGAACTCACAGTGTGACAGAAAGAGCGGGCCATCTCCAGACGCAGCAGACATCGGCTCCATGCAGGAGACGCTGGGACAGCTGATCGCATCCCTGCAGCTGCAGCACGACACAATCCGGGACCAACACGACACACAGCTGAAGCAGCAGAAC
Source organism: Denticeps clupeoides (assembly GCF_900700375.1). NCBI lineage: Eukaryota > Metazoa > Chordata > Actinopteri > Clupeiformes > Denticipitidae > Denticeps > Denticeps clupeoides. The sequence continues at coordinate 33,506,932 of NC_041708.1, forward strand.
GCGCTAATCCAAATTAGCTCCACGCTCACCGATCTGTCGGCACAGGTCCACGCGCTGCAATCCCAACCTGGTGGCCCCAGCCTTTCAGTCTCCAGTCCCGCCGTGGCGGCCGCGGCTCCCACGCCAATCCCCCGTACGTCTGCCCTGCCGCCGCTTTCCCCGGAACGTTCTACAACGGCCTCCGGTAGGCGGTAAAGGACGAGATGGTAAACCACGATTGGGGGAACACTCTGGACAGTATAATCACGCTGGCCATGTCCATTGACAGGCATCTTGACGAGTGCGGCCACGAGCGGCGTAACCCCGCCCCTGCCTATTATGCTCCGGCAGCATGCCGATCTGATGCCCCGACAGCTCCGCCCACCCCGAGGTTTCGACGAACCCATGCAGCTGGACCGAGCTCGACCCCCGATTTGGGACGCCACAAACCCCAACAGGCCACACCAACGAACCGTTCTCGTCCCTAGAACATCTCTGCGGTATGACTCGGCCACGCCCCTCGGCCAATGCCATGTTGCCTACCCAAGCCCACGTACCCGGTCCAAAGGGAACAAGACCACGCCCCCATGCAGCCACATGCCCCCGTCCAAGCCAGCCCCTCGTCCACCCTGCTCCCGTGTGCAACCTTGACCAAACCATGTCCCCCTTTACCAGGTGTCCCCGACTGTTACCATGAACTTGCCCCGGTGTTCGACAAGGACAGGGCCGCGGAACTGCCCCCGCACCGACCCTACGATTTGGCGATCGATCTGCTCCCTGGCGCCTTACCCCCGCGGGGCCGTCTATACTCCCTCTCGCTCCCGGAGCAAAGGGCAATCTCGGCGTCCCTGTCCAGTGCCATCATCCGCCCTTCCACCATTCCAGCTGCCGCTCCGTTCTTCTTTGTGGGGAAGAAGGATGGGGGCCTACGACCCTGTATTGACTACCACAAACTAAATGCGGTAACCAAGAAGAACCGGTACCCCCTCCCACTCCTGAACACCGCCTTCGAACTCCTGTCGGGGGCCACCATCTTTACCAAACTGGACCTCCGAAACGCATACAACCTCGTTCGGATACGGGAGGGGGACGAGTCGAAGACCGGCTTCATCACACCGTCGGGACACTAGGAGTACCTGGTCATGCCCTTTGGCCTGTCCAACAGCCCAGCCGCCTTCCAGGCGCTTGTCAACGACGTCCTCAGGGACATGTTAGACCGGTTCATGTTCGTCTACCTAGACGACATCCTTATCTACTCCCCCAACCTCTCGACCCATATCTCCCACGTCCGAAAAGTCCTCCAGCATCTCCTAAAAAAACGTCTGTCAAGTTAGAAAAGAGCACCTTCCACGCCACTGAAATCTCCTTCCTGGGATTCCACATCAGTCCCCAAGGAATTGCCATGGATCCGGTCAAAACCACCGCAGTCACTGAGTGGCCTGTGCCCACCATCATCCGACACCTCCAACAATTTCTGGGATTCACTAACTTCTACTGCAGATTCATCCGTAACTTCAGCAAGGTGGCCCAACCCATGACTTCCTTCCTCAAGAACAAACCCACAACCCTCCGATGGAACCCCCTGGCTCAGCAGGCATTCACCAAGCTGAAGCAACTTTTTACCACGGCTCCCATCCTAGTCAACCCGGACCCCCAGCTCCCCTTCACGGTAGAAGTCAACGCATCCAGTCTCGGTGTGGGAGCGGTCCTGTCCCAACATAACCCTCGAGACAACAAATTACAGCCCTGCGCATTCTTCTCCCGTAGGCTAAACCCGGCCGAGCAAAACTATGACGTCGGGAACAGGGAACTCTTAGCCATCAAATTAGCGCTAGAGGAATGGTGCCACTGGCTGGAGGGAGCGGTCCACCCATTCCTGGTGTTAACCAACCACAAGAATCTGGCCTACCTACAGAACGCACAACGCCTCAACCCACGCCAAGCCTGCTGGGCCATGTTCTTCACCTGCTTCAACTTTGCAGTATCTTATCTCCCCGGCACCAAAAACGTGAAGGCAGATGCACTATCACGCCGATATGTGCCGGAGGCTGAGGACAATCAGCCCTCACCCATCCTCTCACAGCCCTTCCTGGACCCTCATGCAGGAAGTCACTGCTGATCACACACTCCACCCCCCCCCCCACCTCTAACCACGCCTCCCAACCTCACGTACGTCTCACCCCGTCTCCGTCCGCGCGTCCTACAATGGGGGCATGACACACAATGGCCGGACACCCCGGAAGGCAGCGCACCCTAGCCAACATTTGCCACATGTTTTGGTTCCCGGACCTGGCTGCCAATGTACAGGAGTACGTCACCTCCTGTTCCATCTGCGCAGCACATAAGGTCAATAATCAGAGACCACAAGGTCTCCTCCTCCCTCTACCTCGCCCCCATCACCCCTGGTCTCACGTATCTATGGACTTCATCACAGGCCTACCCCGAGCCAGGGGTATGACCACCATAATGGTCCTAATTGACCGACTCTCCAAGATGGCCAGGTTTGTGGCCCTTCCCGGACTCCCCACTCCCCATTTTACATGTTTCCTCATAAGGTGTACAGTCAAAAAGTCTTTGCCCTGGTTTGTGAGAAGTTCTGCAGGTCACAGCATGGCAGCCTCCCTCCAGACAACAGTTGTAGCCTGATTTTAAAGAAGTTCACAGAACTGACCATGTTGATTATATGCTTCTCCTTACTAGTGCAGCCAACTATTGCTGGAGCGCTATCAGTTGTGATAGAAATTAGCTTAAAGAGGGACAACTGGCTCTTAGTAACAAATTCCATGAAAGTGTGGAAAATATCTTCACTTTTGATGTATTCTCTTAATTGTAAAATGGTCAGGAGCTCTTCTTTGGCACTTTTATTGCCAAAAACCCATTCATAAACACACAAAGCTGTGCCACATTCATCAGATGTTGCACAGTCGAACTGCAGAGGAATTCTCATGTGTCAATGTCATCTGCCATTTCCTGGCATCTGCATGTAACTGTGCTCTGAGATAACTGCATGTCTATGATCTCACCGGCAGCCTCTACAAATGCTTCTTTAACAACTTCAGTCATTGAAAAATGTTTTGTTTTTAGCAACAACTTGGCTATCGTGTTGGCTTGGTAAACTGACTTTTCAGTTATCAGGCTTTTCGGCTGTATATTTAATCACAATTTGGTTGCCCCCAAAGACCGGATAGTGCTCTGCGTGAGTGTGTTGTGGCGTTTCGGTCATACAGGATCGTGTGTAGGATGCAGGATGTTCCTGGGCCGTACATTAGCCAGTGAACTGGGACAATCTCATCAACCTGACCAAGGCGTTGGTTGACAAAGGAATGCAGCAGTGACCGGCAAGCCCCGACTGACACACACCAGGGCATGTGAGACAGACTTTGATTCAGCGCTGTATTACCCTGTGTTACAATAAACTGTTTCCTTTTTCCCCCAAAATCCCTCGACATCCATCGTTCATCCCACACCACGGTCCTGACAACAAATTTCGGAAATGTTTCATTTTACACCACATGCACTTCTCATCTGTTTTTTATAACACTATAAATATGATTCAACCTGTCATGCTTGGGGTTGGAAAGAGAAGAGGTGCAGACACGGGACATGTTCATAGGGAAGGGTTTACAATAAAGAAAACTGTCTCGAGGGCCGAAAATGGAAAGGAAACAAACATAAATCAACACGAAAAATCAACATGTGTCTTAAGGACAGGAACTGAAACCGAAAAAAGGTACATGCCAGAATCCACATTAATGTGGCAGCCACGTCCTGTTGTGGTCCACTCTCTTTTAAGGAGTCCTGATCAATCACGCTTAATTGGCTTCAGCTTGGATTTATCAGGGCCCAACAATCAGGTGCAGCATTACCGGTTGTGTGACTGGAGCGGCCCCTGAGTGGCCCCTGATATCACATGACAAGCAGCATGACCAGTTACATTGCTGCAAGAAACCACAGGTTTTGAAAGTCATCATGGTCTCCACAGCCATAATCTGATCTACTGAACTGCTTTGTGTTTACAACTGCATGAAAGCAGTAACAATGTCTTGTGGTATATATCGCCGTGTTAAAGATGTTCAGTATGGGGTTTCGGGGAAATCATCTCTACTGTTGAATAACCATAGAGTCTATGGGCAACCCCAAATGGCAGAGAGACCTTAAAAAGCAAAAACAGGATGTTAGAACACATCTCAGCCCAGTGAAGCATGAACTTAAGACCTCTTAAACAACCGAAATAGAGTGGCGAGACGAACAGGCTTTAATCGTGTCTCCCCTTTAGAAGAATAAACTGGGTGGAGAGCACGCAGCATGCATTCCCACAGACGAGTGTGGAGTTACAGGCTTTGTTCTCGATGCAGGTTGTCTCATTCATTCAGCTGTTACAGGTTCATCTCCCACACAAAGGAAAGAGCCCAGAGTTTTGATTATGTGGCCGGGCAGCGGCGTTTAGAGGAAGGCAGCGTTGGCCCTGAAGCCCAAGGACTGGTTCTCTCATCTCTTATTCATCAGCCTTTCCTTTGTCCAATCAATGTTGTCTGCTGCGCCAAAAGATAAATAAATGGCAGGTGTGTTGAACCATTGCCAGCAACGTCGAGGAGCTGAATACATGGTGGTGAAATGTTAGAGCTTTAAAGTTTCATTCATCATAAATACTCTCCATGCATCTGTGATGTATTTTTGTCTTCTGTTTCTGAAATTCTGAGAAAAATTCTAGATGCATCAGTTCATTATCTGAAAATTCATACAAATAGCCTAAAGGCTTTCATTAAACATGCCACTGATTTAAAAGTTCTATCGATGGCTCTCAAACCAAAATAAATAAATAAACTAATCTGGTTAAATCATGAATTAATATTTGCTTATATTTGCTTCAGAGGCTATCAATATTTAACTAATTAAAAACCATGAAGGCACACATTAATCCCTTAATTAATGTACTTACTCCAATATACTTGTTTCAGTTTATATATATATATATAGAGAGAGAGAGAGAGAGAGCGCGCATAGGTGAGAGCATACAGGTGAGCATTGGTCACCATCTCAGTGAACCAGTTGAGCAAAAATAAATAAATAATGATTTCTTTTTGGACCTGCCATGTAAAAAAATGGAATGCTTAATTTTAGAGAGACATTAGGACAAGTTCATGGGAAGGGGCCAACTGCACCTCTCTTTGTGAATAGCAGGTTTAAAATATGTCCAAAAAGAACTGCTAAGAACTAAAGGACAAATCTATGATTTCATATACTTAATAACATATATTAAACCTCATTTGCATGGTGGAATCCATACTCATTCATCTAAGGTTCCAACGTGACTTCATTGCTCAGATTAATTCCACCTCTAGGCCCTGTAAACTCAACCCCTGCATGACTATCAGGGTTCCGGCAAAACCTTAAGGAGTCCAATTACCTGTTCAGTGGTAAAGTAATGTGCTGTGATAGATCAAAGTGTTCCATCTGTGTGAACAAGTAAAGAAACGATGCTGAGGTCCTACACAACTACATGGTGTGCAGCAGTAAATGGAGCCATACACCACCTGCAGTTGACAAACAGAGCGAATCTCTATTACCATGAGGCAGCGGGAGTGTGAGAAGGTTTTAAAGAGGTGTCTGCCAACAAGGATGGACTGAGTATGTGCATCTTCCGGTTAATGTTTAAAATAAAAGACACAGAAATAACATGACGTATGGTTGAGCTCAGGATGATGTTGAACATGAAAGGAAAGTATCTAAAGCAGTAGGTGGGAGGCTATCATACTAACATGGTGCTTTTACTGGTTGCAGGGTTAAAAGAGGCAAGGACTGACAGGTAAGATTTCTCCTAGAGTGATATGACTGCAGCATGAGGCATCTGCCAGTGATAAGCATTCTCCAACAGAAGATATTAGCAGTGGCTGCCGATCTGATAAATCCCCCCAGATAAATCACATGGTGGAAGCAACCTTGTAGAAAGAGTCTTTCTACACTAATCTCTCTCAAATATACACATGCATGTCCACATACATTCATACGAAATACGAAATGCATTAAAATGTGATCTTGGAATAAAGCCCACCACATCCTGACAGTAATGATGTTATGACATGAGGAGGAACCACCTGGGATCAGATTACTTGGTCTGTGAACATATATACATCATATATGACTGTCATAGTTGAAAATGGCCCATTATCAGGAAAATGTTGCTCAGAGTTAATAATGGATTTTGGGTTCACAAATGAAAGTCTTTAAAAGGCTTAATTTAAAAAAAAAAATGTCACCACAGAATTTTAACTTAATCAATGACTATTCCTTATTCATAATATAATAATATTTTGTCTAGGAAAACAAGGTAATTTTTTTATGACCCCAAACTTTTGAATGGTTGTGTACCATGAAACAGAGTGGACAGAGTGATTTTATTACAGTCAGGTGCATAAATATTGGGACACGGACACAATCGTAATCTTTGTGGCTCTATGCACCACCACAAGGGATCTTAGGCGCATGTTCAGACCCACAGTCCAAACTTCCCACCCGGAAGTAGAGCAGGGGTCAGTGGGCTGCTTGAGTTGCAAGCAGACATCCTGGTGGTTGCTTCCTCATTTAGGTGGTTTGCTGATTCACCCTGTCAGTCACGGTCCCAGTGAGGGACCAGAATGTGAGTGCGTGGGTGAATAGAGGAGAGGAGATGAACAGGATAGGTCTTACTGGTTCTAGGTGAGGAAGGAGTCGAGTCGAGTTGACTGATGCCAATCAATGACTGAGCGGCTGGCAGTGGCCATCTTGCCAATTTATAGGAGTCACGTTACCTCATTTCCGTGTTGCTGGATGGAATCATCTGACACTGTCAAGCCTTTATATTGCTTTCACTCTAGACTTTTTTTCTGTGACTCCAACCTCGTTCTCTGGATTATCCCTTTGTCTATCTGGATCTCATGATGCCGTCTAATCACCTGACCCTGGATTGTTCTTCTTCGTGCCCCTTTGGACTGACTCACCGATCTGGTACAGATCTTGTGACGCCGAACCTACCTGCTCACAGTCCTCACAGAACACTTGCAGGTCGGGATTCGGCGTGTCGAGTTCCTACTGAGAGCTCACCCAACACTGAACACATAAAGTCACCTGCAGGATCACCACCTGGTCAAAGACTCCTTATAACAAACCCGAGCTTTCGGCTCATATACACAGTTATTACATTTAGCACATTTTACACAATACACACTAGGAGCCAAAATGCAGTTTAGTTTAAGTGGAATAATTAATAGTAAGAATAATAAACATACATGTTTTAATATAGAATTATTGTAATTATAGAATTTGATTTATTTAATTATGTTAAATAAGGGACTTTTGAGGTTCTTTTTTGATAAGGCAGCTGAAGGAGGAAACAGAGCAGACAGAAAGGCCATTCTCTCTCCAAGCTGAAGACTGTAACTACAGATTGTAAGTTGCTCTAAGGCATCTGATAAATACCGTAAGTGTAAAGAATAGGCACGGCTAGGGGGGTTGTTTGTTATAACAGCCTCGGATATTGGAAAATCTTTGGGTTATGTCAAAACCTCATTTATCTTCATATGGGTCACGTCAAGAGGTGGAAAAAATAACTTTACTTTACTTAAATTCTACTCAAGTAAAAGTAAAAGTACATGTCTAAAAATCTACTAGAGTAAAATTAATTTTATACTTGATTTAAAACTAGTCATAAATCCAATCCAGCTCTAGTTGTTTTAATCAAGTTTGAGGTGGTATATTCAGACCACCCGATAAAACACTTTAATTGTCCCCTGACATGAACGATTTGCAATCCAGTGATTTGTTATTCTATTTGTTATTACATTTTGAAATTAATAAAGGATTGCATCAGCACTTAAATTGCATATTTCGATTGAATAATGCATTGGCAATTGCATGCTCTGATTAAATATTGCATTGCCAATTGCCAAATGAACATTTGTGCTTAAAATCTTCCATACTACTGGTTCTTTAAAGGCCCGTGAGACAGAACTGTACTTACTGGCGCTGGGCATTGGGTGGTCCATGGTTTGGGCTCCCACACAGGTGGACATTATATGACAGGTACCTCTGTAATGACGACGGGGTGGTAGCTCGCCTAGGACCTCTTGTTTGTGCCCGTGAGATGCACAGGGAGACGTCAGCGGGCGTCGTCGGCGAGTTTTTTATATTTATTTCTTCGAGTTTCTTTCTGAGGGGGGTTGTCTGCCATATTTTGATGTAGTTTTGAGTTCCAATGGAGGTAAATAACTACATAGCCAGGGAAACCAGCCAGTTTCTTTTTTATTAAAGAGGAAAAATTATCAAACTTTTTTGTGTGTATTTAACAGGCACCTCCTGATCTCAGATTAGCATACTTCACTGTCTAGGCAATAAACATGCTATTCACCATCTTCCTGCCTCAGAGCTCTGTCACGATTGGGTGCACCTGGACACGCACCTGGCACCAATCTGCAGGGCGGCTATAAGGCTCTCTTGAGCAGCCCATCGGTGCTGCGACATTTTATGTGGACCTGCACCCATGTATAGTGTTGTTTTCAGTTCTGGCAATCGCCACACGCCCGCGGGTTAGTTTATGTTCTCTCCTTTTGTTTCCCGTTTTCAGCCCTCATGCCATTTGTGTAATTATTAATAAAATCCCATTCTTAGTATGTCCCGCCTCTGCGCTTCATTCCCCCGTCAGCTTGCGGAAGTGACAAAATGACGCAAGTTGGTTGGCAGTCAGTGCCGGGATGGCTTTGGCCATCACACCCGTCCACTATCATCGAGCGGTCTGTGGGGACCCACGTGACTTCTGGTGGTGTGAGCACTGCGAGAGAGAGAGAGAGACAGTGAGGAGGAAGACGGCGACACGAGGCTAAGCTGGTGGAAGAGGGTGATGGGAAGTCACCAGCTAGCAACTGCGCTACCGGGACTGTCTCACAGGGAATCCGCCTCTCCAGCTCCGGTCGTGGACACGCCTACCCTCTGCCCAGACGTTCCCCAGCAGAACAGCAGCACAGCACCAGCGTCCCTGCCTGCTGCAGAGAACGTCCACCACCCTCCATACCACAAGAAGCATCAGAGGGGATGTGCAGCGACAGGGGTTGCACATCACAATAAGGCACCAAACAGGGGTGCTTGCAGGGGTCTGAGACCACCTCCCTGCGCTGGGCAGGGAGCGACACAGGAAGTGTCAAAAGGGACGTGGGAGGCATCTCCAGAAGGCACCACGCTGGGGTGCAAAAAGTGGTTGCCAGACGGTCCGGAACCGTTGTTGTTTTCAGTTTTGGCAATTGCCACATGCCTTTATGGTCTCCCGTTTTTTTTCCCCAGTTTTAGACTCACAAAATGCAGATTACTCACAAAAAAATGACTCACAGAAACTACGGTAAATGGACTTTGTTACTTTCTACCTGTGGTAACGTCCAATATATTAATATTAATTGCCTGTATCGCTATCTAGACACAGGGGTCTAAATCCGTATACAAACTCTTTGCAACGCTTTCCTCCATAGACATTTTTTTAATTTTTACTTCCTGCTCTCCATTAGAAATCTCCCTAATGACTGAAACTCACCTATTGCATTTTTTTTGTGTCTTACAAAGTTGCAAACACATATACAAACTCTTGTAATTCCTACACCATTCACCTGATTTGGATGTTAAAACTCAAATTAAGGCATCTTGTTTCTTTCATTTCAAATCCATTGGTGTATAGAGCCAAAACAATTATGATTGTGTCGATATCCCAATATTTATGAACCTGACTGTATATTATATAACACTATGCACAACTGTATGTAGACCTTAGTCAGTGACCTTTAGAAAAACATATCTGAGACTAATGTATGGGTGGAAAAGTAATTGCACACACTGCTGCCATCCTTATAAGAGTTCATTCAACACTTGTTCGGACCATTGAACTTGTTTGGCTTGCAAAAAAAAATCTGTAGTTTCTCCTCCTGCAGAGTAAAGAAATTATATTTCCAGGTGTCAAATTAGCATGTAATTTAGTGTGAACAGTAGATTCTGTTAATGTATGTGCAAGTCAGTCCAAACGCTCTTGTCCTGCAAGTGCACTAGTCAGCATTTTCCTCAGCAACTGCTGACATTGCGTTGCGATTATGTGAAGAACTCACTGTGTGCATATCTCAAAGTTAGTCCCAGCCCTCAGACACATAGCTGCTCCCATCCATCACCAACAATTACATGTGAAGGTTTAGTATAAACAACATCATTACTAATCGAGCTCCTGTGGACAAAAAGGAAACTATTTTGTCCTACTTACATATTGTTGTCTCAGCAAACCTATTTTTTTTATATACATAACTCACCACATACGTATATAGAGATCAGTCACAGCTTAAAAATGGCATGCCTAATATTTTGCCAGGGAGCATTGAGACTTGTCATGTCATGGGCTGAGGTGGTGGTAGCCTAGTGGGTAACACACTATAGTAGTAAGTGGTTCAAACACCACGTACTACTATTGTGTCCCTGAGCAAGACACTTAACCCAGAGTGTCTCCAGGGGGACTGTCCCTGTAACTACTGTATGTCGCGTGGGATAAGGCCATCTGATGAATGCAGTAAATGCAAATCCTGAGGGATTTGGTAGAGGTCAGGCCTTGGTGGATCAGATTTACTGGACATCCAGGAGATCCTACAGATCCTTGACAGGACTGAAATTAGCAGTCCCTTCTTCCAAAGTCCAGATCTGAATTTCAGAAGTATTGTAAGTAAGCACTTTGGCAGGTGGACTGGGTTCACAGGCACATTCACAATAAGATATGATGCACAGTGCGCTTTGACCCATTTTGTACCACGACCAGAATTAAAGCCTTTCCAGCAATACTGCTGCAAAATATATTCTCAATAAATATAAAACTACAAGTCACAAGTAAATACTAACTGTATCTACGTACAATGAACAAAGACAGGACAGGCATGTGCACCAGGATACAGGTTGTGGTCAGGGTTCTGTAGACAAGACAAATTATACAGTAAAAAGTGTTTATCAATCTTCTGGTGGCAGTGATTTGAGAGCTCTGGTCATGTTCCATATTTTCCAACTGTTTCCTTTCTGGGGGATCAGATGCTTGATATGTGTGGCAGCTGTGTGTTTATATTGCTTTCTGTACATTTGCATGAATGTATCACAACATAGCGGGGTTCATTTCACACCTTATAAAGTGTTTTTTATTTCATTCTGAAGTAGTTTTTAATTACTTTCTTACTATTTTAAGCATGACTCATTGCACTCCACATCAGACAAACTGTGGATATTTTGTTCCAAATGAATTACGATGACCTTTTTTTTTTTATCATTTATTCTTTATCAAGAGCGCCAAGCATAATCCAATGGCCAAAGATTCTATTTTACAATTTTAGCTGCAATTTTAATATTTTGGGCAGCTGCTCTTTGAAGACTGTCACGCATAAAGCAGTAGCTTTTAATCCAGTATTCATGAATGCTTGATCGCAGTTCAATATGATTGCCGGACTCATATTGTAAAAGTGACATGCAATATTCATAAATGCTAATTCAAAATGTTATTAAGGCCCTCAAAAGACAGCACGGGCAGATAGGTCTTCAGCCAAGTTTTATTAAAAGCATTTCTGTCCTGAAATCATTAATTATTTATTTTTGTATGTACAGGATGCTTGACAGGCAATCAAACTAGTAAAGCTGAATATGTTTTCATATATTATTTTTTTTTCCCACAGTCTCAGATTCCATGTTTGCCTGATATCCCCATATGATAATGAAATTTGTGTTAACTGTTAATTCTGTTTTTTCAGACCATTGGATCTCTTTGGGGCAGTGGTGGCCTAGTGGTTAAGGAAGCGGCCCCGTAAATCAAAAGGTTGCTGGTTCGAATCCCGATCTGCCAAGGTACCACTGAGGTGCCACTGAGCAAAGCACCGTCCCCACACACTGCTCCCCGGGCGCTTGTCATGGCTGCCCACTGCTCACTCAGGGTGATGGGTTAAATGCAGAGGACAAATTTCACTGTGTGCACTGTGTGCTGTGCTGCTGTGTATTACGTGTGACAATCACTTCACTTTCACTTGAACAAACTTGATTGGTCCAATCAAAATGACTCCAATACATATCAAGACAAAAAAATGTATATCTTGTTTTTATATATCTATTTATATATCGAATTTATGTATCTTGTATAAATATTATTTGCACCAATTCCCAGTGCTAATTAAGCCCCCTGAAAAGCTTATTATAACCCAGATAGTCCAAATGTTTTTGTGTGTCTGTTTGTTTGGTTGTAATTATACCTTCCATCATTTCCAGCAAAGCACACTGAGAGCGTACCTGAGGACTGATGTGAACAGGGATTACGTGGCCCTGATATTGAATCTTGCTGATTACCAGCCAATCTGTATCCTTCATAAACGGCCACTTTGCACAGTCAAGAGTCTAATGGCACTGGATGATCTTGTACTGAAATGCCGCCCCGCTTGTCGAATTCTAATTTCCCTTTTCTCCAGGTAGAACAGCGGCTGCGAGTCATTTGCGGCTGAAATTGTGTCCGCACTCCTCACTAGTTCACCTATTCAAATCTGTGATTTATTGGAGTTTTCTGCTGCCTGTCGTCTCAACAGGGATGGACTGCTTCTGGCAGAGAGTAATTGACGGCAATTTAGTCCTCGTGAGGTGCCTGGCCCGGTGATAGGGATTGGTTGGTTACAGAACAGGAAGTCTGATACATCACCTGCCGCCAAAGCATGCTTTATTTGGATTCTTATTTGCCGTTTATGTAAAGTTGCAATTTTTTTTTAAATTTTTTTTTTTATGAGGAACGTTAGTTTCATGCTTGCCTGATCCTGCATGGATGAACCATTCCCCTTTTTTTTCTTTTCTTCCTCGAGCCTTTTGCACATGGTGCAGGAGATAACCTAATCTGATTAGGTTGCTACGGAATGGGTACAAGTTCCCAAAATATACCCTCTGTGAATTTAAACAAAAGGAATGTGCCGCTTGCAATCGTGAAGCAACAGAACATATCTCCGCCGGCGGGTCCATTCTGATTTTAATGAACCTGCTGTATAAATCAGTGGGGAGACTGGGCACACAACGCAGATTACAGTTCGGAATTGGAGTGCGCCACGCCTCCAGCAACGTCCTTCTCCACTTCTAGACCGAGGGCACCAACACGAGGGGACTCGTGTTACACGAGAGCACTTTAAAAGTGTAAACTGTCCTGTTCCCGGTGTAGGTAACGCAGAATTTACCTCTGAAGGTGATACGCTCCTGTGCTCTGTGTGAACGGGGACGTTATGAATTATTGACTAGGAATTTTTGCTGGAGAAAAAAAATGAATGAGACTGGCAACGCATTAGTATTTGTGCCCTACTTTCCCTCCAGCTTGTTAAAAGCAATCGTCTGGCCAATTTGTCACGCTGCCCATAACGTTTCTACCAACAGCACCTGACAAGCAATGGAAGGAGGCAAAGTGAAGACAAATGTGCCTGAAAACAACCCGCCAGGACCTAACATTTGACTTAACAAATGATAAGCAGAGCAACAAGCGGGGTGGCATTAATGAAGGACACCCATGTTGCTGGTATTGCCCTCTGTGCTGGCCTCATACATTGAATTTGGATGCAGGCATCAAACCTCTAATCGTCGCCTGAACTGAACTCGCATTATCTTATTATCTTTCGTTATATTTCAACTACCTAAATGAAACCTATTATTGTGTATGTTAGTATGTTGCCACCAACATGGGGCGGTGTTGGCCTAGTGGGTGAGGAAGCGGACCCGTGATCAGGTTGTCGGTTCGAATGCTGAACCGCTGAGGTGCGGAAGCACCGTCCCCGCGCGCTGCTCCACGGGCACAGGGAGCTATTTGATGGGGGTTTGCATGCTCACAGCCTGCATACCTGCAATGACCATGCCAGCACAGTCACGTAATGTGCTTTGGTCAGTGTCATCAGAACTATGGGGTCAGTTGTGAGCCACAAGCCTGCCCAGCTCCAATCCCCGTCATTGCTGCAGCGTGCAGTATGCTGGTTGAACGGAAACGGCTTACTCACGGTGTGCTGCATGACTGGCCTTCTGGGTTAGGCGTGTCACTATATTGAATTCATTCATCAGCAGGTATAAAATTAGACAGACAGCGCTGCTGCTTTGAGAGACTTATTAGACACTTCAGCGATCCCCGCATTTCCATCTGTTTTGCTCTAGATACCCCAGCGCAATGTCAGTTGCACGGACGACAACCTTCATCTGATTACTGCGGCTGGAGGCAGTGAATTATGAGGTGATCAGTAGAGATCCCTGATCTTTTTTTTTTGCCGCGATTTCCTTTGCTTTTAGGCATTTTGATCAAGCTGCTGTAATAACTCTCAGCACAAGAGAGGAAGGAATAGTAATAAAAGCATTCTGTCTCCCATTAATAAAGATGAATGTTGCAGGGGTTTTTTTTTATTTATGCACACAAAACCTGCACACACAATGCTCACAAAAGAAAAAGAGCTTTAAAAATCGGAGATATTGCTATGTAAAACTCATTTCATTTACCACTGCATGTGGTGGAAATAAAAACCACCACAGTGGTCGAGCAAAAACAACGCTGAGTGCGCAGACATAATCTGGAAAATCATGCAAAAAGAAACCATAAGCTTGACTTGTTTTGTTAGACCAGCGTGCATAATAGAGTCTACAAATGAAGAATATATTAGATGATACAGTTTTCAGGCCCTTCCTGGGGAAGACCTCACCTTACATTTATGGCATTTATCAGAAGCTCTTATCCATTTACATTTACATTTACGGCATTTGGCAGACGCCCTTATCCAGAGCGACTTACAACGTGCTTTCAAGTTACCATCGATGAAGAGATCAATTCCGGTTCACTAGGACCCCAACTATGAATACAACTATTTAATTCACTCTGTTGTAGATTCTGTACACAAAGTTCGACAACAAGAAAATTACAATTTAATCTAAATATTCTTTAAAGAGGAAGGTCTTGAGCAACTTACAGTCAGTAGTTACAGGGACAGTCCCTCTTAAGTGTGGTAAGTGTCTTGCTCAGAGACAAAATGGTAGTAAGTGGGGTTTGTGAACCTGTGACTTTGTGGTCTTCTTGCTGTGAGTACCCACAAGGCTACAACCACGCTTCACCCTTTACTTCCTCTTTAATTGGGACGAAGATGAAAATGGGTGTGGAAATCGGCACTGAATGTTCTGGTCGTCCTTTATAAGCACTGGTCAGCGATGCAAGGCAAGCAGACACATTGCTCTGAATAAATTACAACCAAAAGTATGAGTAGGCAATCTCAGGAAGCTGCTGAAGGAGACTGCAGAGTTTATTATGTCTAACTGTTTTGTAAGTGTGAAAACTGGTGAACAGTGTGAGCAAATAGTTGGGGATTTTACTCAGCTCCACACAGGAAGTTTATCGTCTGTTGAGTCTTTTTTTATGATAGTGTCAATAATTGTCCATCACTTATGATCCTGGGAGAGGGTTTCCATGCCCTACTTCTACAACGCATATTGTCTTTGCTGTTGAAAAGCATTCAAGTAAGGATTTTATTGTACCTTGTACATGGGATACAGTGTACAACAGAAACATTTTTTTCTGTTCTTTGTCATATTACTCTCATGAGAAAGTATTGAAATCTCAGCTTGTATAATAACCTGTAGTTATTTTACTAATAACCTGTAGTTATTTTACCTATAGTTATTTTACTCTAACACTATATAAGTATATGTTCACATTTTTCACATGCTATGGTTTTAAAGTTTCAGTTGCTTGAGGGAAGCTGTGCTAAGTACTGTGGGTTTTTAATTAATGAAATTACAGTTCCTCAGTAACGACCACCATGTACCTTCATCAAACAGGCTATTAGTATATATGTAATGGCCTCCATGCCATCACCGCACCCCCATGGGGCACACAACCCAAACCGGAACCGCTGACCCGGTAAAAGATCGAACAAAGCACGCCAGCCAGTTGACCCTTTTTTTACCTCGCTTTTTGGATGACCCTTACCTGTCCTCGTCTGACCCCTGCGTTCTTAACACCGTTGCCTCTCCCTTCTCCTCGGATGACCCATGCTCCCCTGGTATGACCCGTTTCGGTTTGACACCTCTTCAGTCTCTGCCTGTCCACATCTGCTGCTTCACGGGAGAGGGACGTTTGTCTCCGGTAAAGGAGGAAGTGTCAGGACTTTCCCAGCATCCTGCTCACACTCGCCATCTCCGGCTCCTGACCTGCCAGAACCTCCCCCCAACTCACGAACTCGAACCTGTTTCATCTGGTCTGGCAGGTGCAGCCCAGGTTCTGCCTCCTGATAATATATCCACAACCAAAATCCATTTTAATTATTTAACAATAAATTTGGGTCACAGCCATGATTACAGAGGATTAAAAATGCAGTTCGGTCTTTAATGAATTTTCTATTTATTTGACCTTGAAGCATTAATTTATGGCAGTGCTGTCGTGCATCTCTGCAATGAACTGAATGTCAAGGCACATCTGAGGCAGATATGACTGTGAAGGAACAGCACTGTCACCTGTCAGTACAGCTTCTATCAAGGGGACTCTCGGAAATCCACTGTTGAACCAATCTGTCAACAACTGTGCCTAATTATAGAGCAGTCCAACCCAAGTTGTGACATGGCCTGTGTGATTGACTGTGACAAGTGCCAGCGGGAAAACTTGCCGAATGATTTTGATAAAAAAGAACAGAAAAATGTAAGAATTTTTTTAAAACAAATTACGAAATTATTAGGCAATTTCCTTTGGGATTAGTAAAGTTTTCTGATTCTGAAAACAATTACTATTATCTCAATTACATTCAGTTTTTCAGAATTCAAAAGTTCAGTTTGTAGAACAAAGTATATAAGAGAAAAAAAAACTCCATACATTTTCCAACACCATACACCCATGTCAAGGTCAGAGGCAAGCTGGAGGCAGTCCCAGAAATGGGTAAGAACAGCCCAATGCAAACACACATATACACATTTTTATTTTCTTCATGGGAACCTGGCGTAATAAATATTACATGTGTAACCTAACCCAAGCTCTGAACTTCACCTCAGCAGCCAGAGTCACATCACCTGCTCACAAGAAGAGGAAATTCAAATTTCTTTGGTCTCTCCACTACACATACTGTAGTAGTGTGCAGACGTGGAATTAGTTACTGTAATTGAGTAGCTTTTGTGAGTAATTTGTTTTGAAAGTTAATTTTACATTTACTCAAGTACATTTTTACCCAAGTATTTTAATTCGCTGCATTGGAAAAAAACGTTACTGAGTAAAATATGGAATGCAGAAGAAAAAAAATCCTCCTGAACTTTCTCAGATGGCAGACAGTAGCCCCTCACTATGAAACAATCACCGAGTCCTAGAGCGGGTCAATTACCAGCCAATCAATAAAAAACAAAATGAATGTTATAGCCTTATTCCAAAAGTCAGAATGTATTTAATTGAAAAATGTGTTATTAATTAGTTTAGATTTGGTTTAGTTTAGAACTGATCACAGCCCTAATATTCATACATTCCACAATTTATGTAAAATATTTGCACGGAAAACTGCAATACTGAAAATGTTAAGCAAAATCCATTTTCAGTATGTCCTTAACCAGTATATTTAATTGACTACATTAATGTATTAATTAGTCCCAAGAAGACAGTTAAGTGTTTTGCAATGTGCTGCAACCTTGCTCTTATAACAATAATTATTTTTAGCATTCAGATGTATTGTGATGAAAATCAGAATTGAGAAATTAAGATTGATGTTTAAAGCAACGTCAGAACACGTGTTGCTATGGGATTCAGTTTGCCCCCGTCTGTTAATAGAAAACATTTATGGCTGCTAATGTTCTCTCCACCATGATGTGCAATTGCAATTGCTTCCATTTCAGGGGAATGTCAGTCGTTTTGACTGGAGAGCGGATATTAAATTCTGTATCAGTCTCTCTGGGGACTGACAGTTTGAGATTTGCGGAGTTGCTGCAACATTTTAATATGACCTGAATGGGTTTATTCCTGTGACACCACAGCTTCCCTTGCTTAGCCACGTGCCGCCAGTCGGCATGATGTCCGAGTTCTAATCACACACTGCTGTCGCCTGTTCAGTCTGGGTGATTAGGACCAATAATGTCGTGCATTACTGTTGATGGAGACAGCTTATGTTTACTTCCTGTTGTGCATGCCTTTAGTTTGGGTTTTTCCAGCCACAGCACTAGTTTTTATTCAGATTTTAGGTGGTAATGCACAAACTATGTTCAGACCATCCAATAAGACATTTTAAAGCACAGGTCTAAATTCTGAATTGTAGGGTTAAACTCAAACATTATAATGAAAAGCCAAAATCCAAGTATCCAAAACTGTGAAAATGTTCAACAATTCCTTATTAACAAGCTGTGTTTTTGTTCTTTCTATAGCAAACATACGTAAATATATCAGTTATTGTTACTGACAAATGAGCACACTGACAGCAGATATAAAGATAATAAATGAAATAAAGCGCCCTGCCCCATGGAATACTACAGCGTTAGACTGTACATCTCTTGTTTAGTTTGAGCAATATAATGCATGCAATACACAGGCAAAAAGCATATACAGTGCATCGGAGGCAAAAATACGACAGGTTAAGACCAAAATCTTTAAAACCCAATGAAAAAGGGAGTGCAGCTGTCCAGTGCAGCTGTCCATGTGTATTTGTGTCTGTATGTGCATGGTGACCAGAATAAAATGTGACTCGACACAAGTTTACATGGTCGTGTCCCAACAGACCATGACCAGCAGGTAAACATGCAGCAGGAATGCCGACATCACGCCGATTTGCTTGATTCCTTGTCGCGAGTCTGTGGCCCAGCATGACAAGTCGCAGCTTTCTGAGTGCTGCTGCATTTTAGACCCTTTTTCCAGCCCCAGTCAAGAACAGCGTTAAAAAAAATGGACGCATGTTTCTTCTTATTTTTTATGATTATCCAGCGCTAATTAGTATGCAGAGTGTATTCAATCACCCACTTCCGCAATATCCCAAGTTCTCTCCTTTCAGTTTTGGCCTGCCACTCCTATTATTAGTTCACTTTAATGCCTTGATTAGTTTAATGCGTTTTCTTAAATTCACTTTGTAATTGTGGCTCGTGCCTTTACTTAAATGCGATAGCAAAAATGATGCTCCCTTGTTTGTGAACCTCAGCAGTCATGTGATTCCACTTGAAAATGATGTAAAAAGATGAATAATCTGAATCCCTAAAACTCCTCCACTCCATCTTTATGGCAAGAATGAATTTTGCATCGGTGTTATTCATAAACGAATCACAGTAATGAACAGTTAAATATGTTTTCGGAATAAAGCAAGTTTCACTGTAAGTCATAAATTATATATAACTTATGAATTTATAACCTATACCTTAATAAGGGCTCAAGTCTTGTATGTCACCTGCCGCCAAGATGCCATTAAGATAATTCTCTGGAAAAATGCAGTAGATGTTACATAAATCGCGTCATGCAGGATTGTACTGTCTTCATATTTTATTTCTATATCATAAAACTCAAAAGCTGTCTTTACAAACAATAAATTATTTTCAAATGATCAGCAAAAATACCCAATGAGCTGTCTGGTGGTTCTCCTTTGAAGTAAATAAAAAATGTATTTAAGTGTACAAAACTATCATATTTGATAGTTTGAAGCACCAACCACAAGTAATCAGTTTTAAAGAGAGATTTTTAAAAGCACAGATGGAGCTTAAATTTAACAGTGGGGGGTAGCTGGAAGGAAATATTTGTCTAGCAAATTCGGTAAATCTAATGACATGTTTCAACAATGTGACAGGTCTGCTGTGGATGTGCTTTTTTCAGTTGCAGAATGCCACAATGTGTGTTGTATTATTTGCAATAAGAATATGACTGCAGGATAGTTAGGGCATTGCTGTAAGCACGTCTGAAAATAATATTTGAAATTGACTTTCACTCTTCTCCCTCTTTAAACACAGGCATTATGTAGCACTTGATGTGAGATGAGTGCAAGGTGCTGACGGTGCTAATATTAGAAATCAACGTTCCACTAAGAAAAGCACTCAACATGTTCATGAACACGTACAAGTTGTTTGTGACCTTTAGTGACAAAGAAATTATCATTGCAAAGTTTTTAGTAATTGTAATGTGATGATGCCCTTCTTATGTAACACTAATAAAGCTAATAATAACGACAAGTATGTGGATAATGATTAAGTACATACTATGTTAAATGTAGTAGACTAGTGGGAAACACACATCCCAATGAACCAGAAGACCGAAAAGTCACCACTTACTACCACTGTGTCCCTGAGCAAGACACTTAACCTCTGGGGTTTGTCTGGGGGGACTGTTCCTGTAATTAATGATCATACTGTATGTATGTACTGTACTGTAAATACTGTATTTTTGTATCAGATTCGAATTAGACACCATTTACACTAAAAATTCATTTAGATTACGTTCGGTAATGTTTCCTATTAATCCTGAGCATTTTTGCATATATATTTACATAATGGTATCCACACTGTTTGGACCTCAAACAGTTTCGATGAATACCTCATACTGAGATATTTATTATGGCTTAACACTCACATTTGTGGGGTCATATTTCCATAAATATTTTCTGGACTAGAAATCAATGAAAATACAAATAAATGTGCAATGGTTACAAATTGTAATTTTGAGCATTGAGCATAGTTATTGATGAAACAAAGCATTACATTATTAAAAGCATTTATTATCCTGTGAAATATTACATACTATTTCATTTCTCTGACACATGCACAAACGTTTATCTTCATTGTACGTTATCTTCTATGTTTATCTTCAAGATGTGGGGTTAAGTCCATTTTATATGTGTGTGTGTGTGTGTGTGTGTGTGTGTGTATATATACTATCCCACCTCCATTTTGTAATCAGAGGTTTGTAATCAAAGTAAAAATCATGCGATTTATATAATATCATGTATTGCATAACTTTTTAAACTCTGATACTGGTAACCCTGCGGTCACCTTTGTTCACGTAATACGGTCTGCTACTCTCCTTCATCACCTCACAGTATTGGGTACTAGCATTTTTTTTCTATGTCAGACGCTTCTAAGGACTATTCTGCATGACTTCTACAGCACGCTGTTCCCATGTTAATGGGAACTCTGTATGCTGCTCTGTATGCTGCTCTGTATGCGTGCCATTCCACTGTATGCATAGACTTTTTTATTATTATGTCTGGCACTGGACTGTGGACTTTAGTGAGATGTATCACTGTCTGTGTGGGCCTTCTTGCAGTCTCTGCAGGCTACTCTTGTTGTTGATCCGTAAGCACTTCTGCCTTTGCCTCATACAAATTCAAATAAAAAAGAAGTATTTAGACTACCAGTAAAAGTTAGGGGTCATTTAGAAATTTCCTTTTTTTTTTGGATGGGAAACAATGGGTTGGACCATTAAAAAGACATCAAATCAAAATACTGACCAGACATTGTTCATGTTGTAAATGTCTGTTAATTATAGAAAACCTGCAAACTTCGGCCAAGGAAATCAATCAGCAACCATTAGTCTTCAGTTCGTTAACCCAAGAGTGCCACTTTCATTAAGCCCTTTTCATTTATTTTAGTGCAACTGGAAGCAAGATTTAAGAGGCAATTAAAATGACCAAATTTTATTATTTTATAGTACAGAATCTACTGCTTCGGCAGGTGTGGGTTTGACTACAACATTATCTCAGAGTTTTAATTTTTTTTCTATTCAAACTTATTTCATACTTTTTTTCTTTTCTCTAAACGCCACTAAACGTGGCTGCGCGTCTGTTGAGGTTCGTCACCAGATGAACCTTTTTTTTCCCCTCAGTTCCGTCTCCCGCCTGTAGGTGCCGCTGTGCGGCGCAGGGCGCGGCCTGCGGGGCCAGAGTCGCCGCTCCTGCCGGAACTCGTCTGCTGAGCTCCACAGTGGCTGCAGCCAGGCGCTCTTGGCTCTCTGCGGTGAGTGTCCGCCTCGTGTGAACCCCGCCGGAGCGGCTCCGGTCCGTGCGGATCTCCGTGTGTGTTCTTCTTCTCTGTGGAGGTTTTTTATTTTTTGTTTTTAACTGTGTTTTATTTCAACGTCTCGCTCCAGCTGGGCCGCTTATATTAAACTCCCTCGGATTATTTATTATTTCTTATTCATTTTGTTAATGAACTAATTCCTTTTCTGAACAGACTTTTTTTTTTTTTTCGCTGTCGGGTGTCCGAGGTGTCGCGGTGCAGTTAGCGTCACTGTTGCAGATGCAACTTTCAGGTCTGCATCCCTCCATCCATCCATCCCTCCCTCCCTCCATCCATCCTTCCACTCAGACACACACATCTACACACACACTTCTTTATAAAATGCATTATTTTTACTAAATTGGAAAAATCGTCAGTTCCTCTTTTTGAAAAATATTATTATAGAAATAACCTGTGCTGTCAGGGCTGGGGCTTTTATTATTCAAATGAAGTTTTATTAATAAAGGATGTGTGGCACCTATAAAGTCCCATTTTTTGCACTGTCTGTCTCCGGCCTCAGGGACAGGCCCTCAGGATGGTCCAGTCTAGAGCTCGGTCTAGCGTTGCTGGCCTAGCCGGCAAGGAAGGTTGGTCAGAAGGTTGCCGGTTCAACCGAGGGTGAGGGGTTAAAAGCAGAGGACACGTTTCGTTTCACAACGATAGTCACTTTCACTTTCTTTTTTGGCTCAACGGACAAAGGGGAGAACGCAGACTGTTAAGATGTGAAAATAGTGTTTAATCTGAGTGTGTTTTGTCCCAATGCACAGACCCAGTAATGTAAGTAGAATTCAGTAAATCAGATTCTGTGCGCTGTTTTACGCACGGCAAACTTTTAACACAGATTGCATTTTCCTGTTCTCTGCTGTAGAAGGTTGTCACCTTGAAAAACGCTCTATCTCCTGACCGAATGACCTTTACAAGTGACACAACGTAGGCAATGTTGGAAGGTTAAAATATTAAAATGTTCTCATGCAGGAAGGAATTAATGATTGCCCAGAAATATTCAAACCACACAGAAAATGAGCATCACTTCCAAAAAAAATGTCGAGTACAGATTAACTTGTTGTAATCAATAAGCTGCCAGACCAAACTTTTTTTTTTATTTTACCAATCAGAAAGAAATCGTTGAAATTTCAATCGATACACAACTAATTGAGAATTCACCCAGCAGGGGACTCGAGAGCTCAGCGAAGGTCAAATTAAACTTGGGCGTGCCTCTTGAAAGTCCCCTTTACTGATGAGCAGGGTTTTGCATTTAAATGAGCTGGCAGTGCGGTTCAGTAAATATTTAGAGTCACAATTCTGGCAACGTTATCAACAAAGAAATAATGCAGATGTTCCAATAGCGATAAATGTGTGAGGAAGATGGGCAAATGGGGGGTAAACACTGCACTAATGAACGGAGCCGTCTGAAGCTGTAGCACATTTTAATGAGGAAAAACAAACGCACAAAAACTGTACCTGAAGGCATTTTCCATCAATAAAAAAAAACAACATAGTGTTTCCATTTGGACAAACCTGGGATTTTATGCAATGTCTTTGTATAACTATATCTTTGAATATAGTTCTCTTGAATTTGTACTATCCATGCACAAAAAAAGGACTGTTTTTAGGGGTTTAGAAAGATACCAAAACTTTTAACACAAATTTTCAGACTCAGGGACATGGTTAGTCTACAACACACCTTATTATTAGTACATGTGATTTTAGACCTAATTCCTGAATAATCTACAATACACGTTTGGATTATAGTAGCCTAGTGGTAACACACTCGCCTATAAACCAGAAGACCACAAAGTCCTTGGTTCAACCCCACTTACTTACCATTGTGTCCCTGAGCAAGACACTTAATCCTGAGTGTCTCCGGGGGGGGGGGGGGGGGCTGTCCCTGTAACTACTGATTGTAAATGGCTCTGGATCAGGGCGTCTGATAAATGGCAGAAAATTTAATTTGCCAAACTTTAAATAAATTTAGAATAATCTGAATTAAGAAAGAAAGGATGTAGTTTTTTTACTTGCTCATTAAGCATGTAAATTTTTCACTTATCAATCTTTAAAGAGACTTTATTGCACAATCATACCGAGTATAAGACTACAACAAAATCGAGGCCCTGCCCACTGCCCCCCAGTGCAAAATTAATAGAATAAAAATGAACAAAAGAATAGAAGATTAAAAGAATGCAAAATAAATACGTAATAAATACAAATCTGTACTGGAGTGTGCAAAATAAGTCAAATGAGTGAGGTAGCGTACTGCTGTGAATTGTGGTAAAGGTAATGTAGTAGCAGCAGAGCAGAGTTTCTTCACTTCTTCACAAGCTCTCCAAAGGCATCACTAAAACTTTTTCCCTTAGAGCGGTTCATTAATGATTCAATGAAACGGGTCACGAGTCTTTTCCAGCAGAAGACGGTCTCTAAAACACATTTCCAGATGTCCGAATCGGCTGACCGTTTTTAAGAAAAACAGAATACAATTCTGATTGAAATTGCAAGGAAGAAAGGTGCCATTAGGTGAACTTAATTGCTTCCATAAAATGTACCAGTTTCAGAATCATGAATCATTATTCTGAAACTGGTTATCATTCAATAATAAAGTTATCTTTAAGCTTAATCAAAGCAGTGTGTGGCTTAATCTAAAATGACTAATGTGCAGTCTCTAGGCATGGGAAAGAACTCATTGTTAAAACGAGTGGAAAATGTGCTCCAGAATGATAAACCCATACACTGTTTGGCCATGACCAGCCTGTTCAGCCTCCCCTAGTTGCTCAGACCAGTGTAAGTTGCTACCGGACGAGTGCAGTGAACGCAATCCCGGTGAGGAGTGTGTAGACGGAGGCTGGTTGGGTTGGTGATACACAGGGGTTAAGCGGGAGTACATACCTCAGAACATGTGGATCACTGTTGTCTGCTTCAACTTCGGCGAAGAGGAGATCCTCTTCGTCAGATGAAGGTTTCAACAGGACAAATATCTGAACTGTTGTCTTTTACCAGGACATCCAGGGCTGTTCAGGGCTTCTGTGTGTGCTAGTAGTTCTGGAGTCATGTACTTTACTCGCTGCAATTTATCATGATTCCATTGGTTGATTTGCATGGTTCATGCCTCATTTGAATTGTAAGAGTTTATCGAATGAGTTTATCGGGATATTTTGAACACTAGTGTCTGACATGGTCAGTTTTTTGGTTATGCTTGTTTATGTGCATGTCGTTGGAATTGGTATGATATGGGCTGGCGTATGTTATAGACAAGGATGCCATTTTAAATGTTCAGAGATACGAGATCCCATCACCTCATGTTGCAGCATGATAATGCCTGGCCCTTGCGGATATGATTGCCAGGCTGGATGGGTATCTCACATAAATAATTTTTTATCTAACTATTGTATTGTATAACCAAAGAAATAAGAGGCCCTCCTTAACCTGTCCTTGCCCCAAGTAAAGTAAAACTCTGTCTTTTAAAGTAAAAGTCTCTGACCATTGGGCCGGGATGCAACCCGAGGCGTGAAGAATAAATGTGTCAGACAGCGCGCTCTGCAGAGGTTCGTGCTCCAGCATTCCCCCAGTAACACCTCAAGGTTGATCAGGTTTCATGGCTTGTCAAGTTCATCCACCTTCAACCATTTTGCTCAGCTCGTCTCGCCTTGGATGACTTTGCAGCCATTTGTATACCACGGTTCAACCCAAAGCAGAGACTGATTTTTGCCCCTGACCTATTCAAACAAGTTCTGAAGTTGATACTCTCGTCTATATTTTGTATTTAAATATGCGTTAACTATGTTAGTTGAGGTATGTCCCTAATCTGTGTCCCTACAGATTCTGTAAGAATGGCATATCTTGACCACTCATTCTTACAAAATTCCTCCAAATCTGTCAGATTGCGAGATCATCTCTTGTGCACGTGCCTCTTCAGGTCACCCTGCAGAATTTTATATCGGATCTGAATTTGGGAGGATTCTTCAATGATTCTGTTTTTGTAGTTTATTGACTGGTTACGGGGTGCCGGAGGCGTTCTACAATGAGCACGGTGCTGAAATCAGCAGTGGAACTCTGAAACCTGCCTGTGACCCGCAGCTGTATGCAAATACACCGCCTGAGGAGGTGCCATCTGGGTCATTTTATTTGTGTGCCACTCACTTTTCTTTGATGGCTGGGTCACCACGGCGATGCGTTTTTCATCCCTCTTTTTTGATCATTGCATTCAACAAGCGTGTTATTAATGCATGCTTGAACAATGGATGTGCATCAGCACAAATGAAATATGTATTCATATTATTACAGTAGGATAATGCACCCTGCAAATAACATCTGACTGCAAAATGTGAAACTCAACGAAGTTCTAGGGCTTGACTTAAAAAAGTGAAGTGATTGTCACATGTGATACACAGCAGCACAGCACACGGTGCACACAGTGAAATTTGTCCTCTGCATTTATCCCATCACCCTGAGTGAGCAGTGGGCAGCCATGACCCGGGGAGCAGTGTGTGGGGACGGTGCTTTGCTCAGTGGCACCTTGGCGGATCGGGATTCGAACCGCCAACCTTCTGATTACGGGGGCGCTTCCTTAACCGCTAGGCCACCACTGCCCCACGTGACTTGGACATATATGGGCTTTCCCCATTTTCCCCCTCTTGTGTATTTGTATTTTTCCTCTTTCTCTCTTAAGGAAATCGCCAGCTAGGCTTCATACTCCTTCCTGACTGATGCTCCATCTTGTTCTCATTGTAATGACAGCCTTTTTTTTTTGTCTTCCGCACAATACACCACACAGACTGCTGATCGTTTAACAGGCAAACAAAATCCTATTTTCACTGTGTGCGTATAGCTCACATCATTTTGTGTTGTACAGAACTATTTTTTAACTTTTTAAATTCTGTGCTGTGCAGTTTTTGGGCCTATTATCCTCTGTGTTGCCCTGTGTCCCGTAAAGCCTAAAGCACGTGAGTGCTGAGCCTCAAGCAGTTCAGCTATGTTAACATCCTAGCAGTAATAGTCGATATGTCATACTACAACTTCACCGTCAGTGTATTGGAAACAAATTATTTAGATTTATTTCAACAATTAAAATTATGAACATACGAAGGCACCAATCGGGCAGAAGCTGGTCACATCTACCTGTAGCACCCGCAGTACCATTACACTATTTTTACCTTTACCACTTGACCCTCATTTCACAGGTTTAACACTGTCTGTCTTCTTGTTGTCTACATGTTTTGTTTGCCTTATGTGTGCAGTTCACGTAGCCCGGTTTGTCGGCACGTGCACTTTGTCAGTTCGTAACTGTGTTTAAATGTTACAGGTAGCACCTTGTTCTGGAGAAATGTTTCGTTTCACTATGTACTGTCTAACCTATATGTAGCTAAAATGACAACGCTCACTTGAACCTGAACTTGAACTATATTTAACATGATGCTTTTTATCTAATATACAGACCTGCATTTTTTTCCCCAGGTCAAACCATGGATGACACGTTTGTGCCCTTGGACTGCCTTTTGCCTTCAGGTATTGTGATGAAGAACACGCCTTCCACTTGTACATTATTTTGCGGTTGAACATTTACCCGTTTATACAAAAACACTGAAGAGTGTGAGAGTTTCTCAGAAGACCTTACCAGTGGTGATGCAGAACGGGAGAAATGTGTAATGCAGTAAAGTGCCAATGAATTTAAAAATGAATTAATTTGTCTCCCGTGGGGTTTCAGCATGTGGCTTTTTCGCACGGCTTGGGTTTACGAAGGCAATCGACAGTAAATAAGAAATAGATTCTCGGGTGAACAGTTTTAATAACAACAGCTAGAATATTTTATTGTTCACTACTTATCTGTGCCCTGGAGCTATTACACACAGCCATGATTAAAACATGAGTGCTAATGATTTGGGAACGGGCCTATTTTACACAGCCTCCTTAGCTGTGAACGCACCTGGGTGGGTATGAAGTAGAGATGGAAAGCTCCTTGTGGTGAGCTTTTGCCCCTTTTGCCTTTGCCCCACACCTGTGGAATGCGACTCTAAGTAAGATACATGGTGCTATGGCACTGAAGCAGTAACTTCACAACTTCATGAACGCTCATTCGTCAACAGTAGGGCCAATCGGCTCAAAAATGACCTCAAGCAGTGGGTCTAGCAGACACTAAAATATCATTGCCATAATCAAATTCTATCATACAAAACATGGGCAATATGCGGCAAAAATAAATAAATAAATACAAAATGCTGAAAAAACGGTTAACCATGACAGATCCTCATCAAACACAAGCGTTAACATTTGCGCTTAGATTGCACTTTAGAACTGCTTGTGAAATTCTATATCTATGCATGTTTTCATGGTTAGAAATGCTCATTTATTTTCGCTTATGGTATTTGAATGAACAGAATCTCCTTGACTAAAATGTAACATTATTTACATTTAATTACACATTTTCTATTCCATTTATACTGGAATAAATCCTGTTATAAATAAAAACAAAAATAAATGGCAAGAACAAAAAAGAGAAATATTTATGTGCAGTGGCTAAATTGAGGGAAGAGGGGGGAATGTGGCTGTAGTGGGTGTTTTTATGTACAGCAACTTGCTTTGAAAAATGCAAAAATAGTAATCCCAAAATAAAAAATCCCAGATACCATTCCTGCAGTGTAAGCAATACATTAAACTTCTCCAGTTTGCACCCAGCAGTTTGACCCCTGTGCTTATCTTGACTTTTTAATAGTCAACTAATAATAATCCTGAAGTGCCTCTTGGGTAATCTGGTGCTTATCCATTCTATCCTAAAGATAATTGTTTTTAATTAGATAACAAGGCCTGTGTTCACATAATTCCAGTTATCTGCAGACCATTTACATGGTTAGGTATTACTATGCTGTGTATGATAAATACTTTCTGAGAAGTAATCAAAATTGCTTCCTGCTTCTATGCAGCGGCCAGCCTGTAGGGATTTTTGTAACGCTGGTCTGCATGGTCGGTCTGACTGCCACGTGAGTGGAAAATAATGTATGAAAAATCAATATTTAAGCCTCTGCTTATTACAGCATGCAAAGCATTCAGTTTAGGGTGTTATGTAACTGTTCTGTGTGGCTTCTGTGGCCTCAAGGTGATAAATGAGCTTTTTTAATGGATAAATTATTCTTTCTGATTAAATTAAGAAGCACACCACAAATAAAATTGACACAGGGCCCCTTTGGATTACTCCAACCACCATGACTTCTGATTACGTTCAGATTGATTCACTTCTTGGGATTTTTCTAGATATAAACACACTGAGCCTCAAGGGCGTTGCTTTTTGAGCCTCACTAGTGCGTGTAAACAGTTTAGTTTTTTTTATTTTAGTTTTTTTTATTCAACAGCATTTAGTGGTTTAACTTAACTCCGCTTAACCTTGGTGGTATGTTTTTGTGCTCCAGTATGTCCCAGGTGAATTGAATTTCCTGTTTTTCTTCCACTAGGAAGGCAAAGAATTTGCTTGATCATCTTAAACCAGCCCTTGGATGAGAAGTACTTCACTGTGCTCTGGAATAAAGGTATCGATTTAATAATAAATATCACAATATGGGCTTTTGATTTGCAGCCTTTGAAAGTGTGCTATGGCAACTTGCAGCTCCAAATTGATGAAATATGCACCACACAGTTGTAAAAATTGGCCCCTCTTGTGTATTTGTATTTTTCCTCTTTCTCTCTTAAGGAAATCGCCAGCTAGGCTTCATACTCCTTCCTGACTGATGCTCCATGACTGGTGCATCAGTCATTTTCTGCACCCACTACCGAGGAGCGTTTCCATGACAGAGGGCAAAACAGGAACTATATTTTTAGTTCCTGGCAACAAAACAGAACTTACTGTACTGTTACTGTTGAGGTCTGGTCTAACAGTTTTAGTTTAGTGCTTATTGGTTACATATGCAATATATATTCATATAATGTGAGAGAGCATTAAAACACAGAGCTAACAAAAACTATTATTGTAGAAATGAACAAAAAAAAGGACGCAAGTAATGCTAACACTGATCTCTGTAGGGAGATGCAATATGTTTTTTAAGTTAAGAAAGAGATGTTCTTGCAAAGTAGGGCAATCACAGAAAAAGAGAGCAACGCTGAGTTCCCAGTTCAGCACGGAGCACAGTCAGTTTAAACAGGTTAGTGTGCATGTGACCTGAAGATGAGTTCCACAAATGATGTGGGGCAATTGTTCTAAAAAAAAAGGAGGACAAAAAGAAGCCTTTGAACAGGACAAACTTTCACACCCTGAGTATCTCCGGGGGGACTGCCTCTGTAACCACTGATTGTAAATCAGTGCGTCTGATAAATGCTCTAAAATGTAAATGTAATACATTTAGAGTGGAGGCTCTGGAAAATGAAAGGGATGCCAAATAGGAACGGAGGAACGTGGAACAGATCCCCCAATGGGCCAATTCCAATTAAATGAAACACTCAAAAAAATTGAGTGTTTCAGTGTTTACCAAAAAATACGTTCCATCTAACTTTTTTGCCCCTTTTGTGAAGTCACAAAATGATTTCCAATTAAAGGCGTGGTAAAGGCTGTTCAGTGCATTGTTGTCTCAGCGCATTGTGCCAAATCTGTGGACAGCCATTTTTCCCTGTCTGTGTGCGAAAACTTCATATATTTTTCATTGGTGCTGGAGATAAGTCGCGTGTCAGAGGTGTGTGACTGCGAGCGAGAGGCGCTTCTCCAGATGGTTCACCTGGAGGCAGCTGAGCGGGAGCTCCTCCCTCTCCCACCGAGGCTTAGAAGTGATGCCCTCTGGGCCCTCATCACTGCGAGAGGCAGCTCAGGAGGTGTGAGCAGTCGCTGATCAAAGCTAACCCATTTCACGAAGAGGCACATCTCCTGGAATCAGTACACCACGTTGCCATTTCTGTGCAGGACGGGAGGGGTATGGGGAGTTTTTACAGGGTTGCATCAGTCTGGGAACTTAAGTTTCGTATGTATACACAATCAGAAATTATTCATGGGGGATGGCTGTTTTTCCATTTGTGCACAAATATTTTCCCACCGGAGGAAATGGCACGATGCCAAGCAGTTCCTGAAAATTCTGAATGTTTTTTTGTTGGGAGCTTTTCCCCACAATGATGTCTCTGCATTAGTATTTTCACGGCATTACATGTGTTGCCAGAAAAGAACATGGAACAATGCCCAAGATGTTCCTCGAAGGATATTTCAACGAGCAGATGCATTACAGAGCACAGATGTTTGTTTTGTTCCGAAGATGTGCCAGGAATTCCCATTTGTTCTGAGGAAATCCCATTTGTTCACCTTAGTAATATCTGTGTATTCTGTCTGCTCATCACAATTGTTAGTCATTATTATTGCTAAAAAAGCTAATCTAGTTCTCATACAAATTACGGTTGAACCCGCGTGACCCTGTTTACCATGCCGATTTGGTTGTGTTGTGTAGCTCATGCCAGAATGAACAATATAACTGCATCTGCACCGGGGCTCCAGGAGGCTGAAAAATTGGGTAGTGGGTAACACACTCGCCTATGAACCAGAAGACCCGGGTTCAAATCCCATTTACTACCATTGTGTCCCTGAGCAAGACACTTAACCCTAAGTTGCTCCAGGGAGACTGTCCCTGTAACTACTGATTGTAAGTCGCTCTGGATAAGGGTCTGATAAATGCTGTAAATGTAAAGATTTTGGTAGCTGGCCCAAAATGGGACATAAGTCCATTTTTTGTTTATTCTAACCACTTATTTGGGGTTATAATACTGTTAAAATGCTTAAATGTATACATGTATCAATTTGTTCATTGTTTCCAAGTGTTCAATCTAAATTCACTGTACGCTTTTGCTATATTTTTTCAGAATATTTCCATATCTCATTTTGCAACTGCGATAAGCAGTTAAGATTAACATGAAGTATTATATACTGTACATTACATCTCAGTTTCTGTATCTAAAAGTCCAAAGTCTATAAAAGTGCCATTGTAAATTATTGGAATATTATGACAATGACAGATGCTGAAGGTGACACACCATACCCATAGTCAGTTTAAGGGACAGGCCATGTGTTTTTTTTTTTTTTTTTTTGTGGAGGTCCAGTGCTGTGTAAACCTAAACGCTAAAAAGAAGCGAATCCTAAAGAGCGGGAGCCACCAAACAGTATTGATGAAATAGCACAATGGGTTACATTTCATTTTGCTCTTCGGCTCTCCCTCTGTGATTTACTAGGACTTGGCGTCCGCTTTTCTGCAGCAGGGCGTTCCTGCACTAAATCAAGCAGGTCCAAAGTCTTCGCCTGTCAATAGTCTCAGCCCATAAAACTGCAGTGGATCACAAAGTTCTTGACAAGAAGATCTACTGGACCCCAGGAGGATAACAACGTGTTTATTTAGAAGGTCATTTGTCCTGGGTTGTCCTCATGGATAAGGTGCCATTTACGGCATTGTTCACTGCTTTCATAGCTTTGGGATTTTCTTTCTGGTCTTAGTTGGAGCCAGCTGGTTGGAAAATTTACTAAGTTTTATAATGTTGATTTGTCATTTACTTTAATCATGCAAAACATTAAAAGCACAGCCATGTGAGGGGAATAACAGGTGAGGTGGCAACTGTATATGGTTGTATAGATGAAGCAGCATGTGTCAGTTCCAGTTCACTAGAGCTTCACAGATTGCCACTGGATTCCTTTTCCACTCCTTGTGGATGTTAGAGATCTTGCGCTTCTCTTGGAGGTGTGTTTGGGGTCGTTGTCATGTTGAAACACTGGCCGGCTGCCCAGATTCTGAGGGAGGGGATCATGTTCTGCATTCATCCGTGGTTCCTTCAATTAACTGTAGCTCCCCAGTGCCAGCAGCACTCATCCTGCCCCAAACCATCACACTCCCACAACCATACATGACTGTAGGCAATGCACACTTGTCTTTGTAGTTCTCACATGGTTGCTACCACATGTGCTTGACACCATCTGAACTAAATAAGTTGATCTTTGTATCATCAGATCACAGGACATGGTTCAAATTATCCATGTCCTTAACCCTGTCATCAGCAAACTGTTTGTGGGTTTTCATCTTTAGAAGAGGCTTCTTTCTGGGATGACAGTCATGTAGACAAATTTGATGCAGTGTGTGTGTTCTGACAGGCTGACCCCTCACCCCTTCAACCTCTGCAGCAATGCTGCCAGCACTCGTACATCAGTTTTCAAAAGACAACCTGTGGATATTATGCTGGACCATGGTGGGGCCTGCGGGGGAGTGGAGCTTGTCCTGTAAAACCTCTGTGTGGTCTTGGCCACTGTACTGCATCTTATTTTCCATGAGGTGCAATATTGAACTTCCAGTGGCAAATATGTGAGTGCTTGTGAGTGCAACATCACCAAGTTCCAACTGCTCTCCAACCACACCTGAGACCTTGTAACTCTAATGAGTCACATGACACTGGGTAGGGGAAATGGCTAATTGGGCACAATTTGAACATTTACACTCAGGGGTGTACTTACTTTTGTTTAGACATTAATTACTATCTGTTTGTTTTTAGTTATTTTGAAAGGACAGCAAATTTATAGTGTTATACAAGCTGTACACATTACACGGTAAGTGTCAAATTAATAAGATATTTACAAAAAGTGAATGGTGCACAATGTTTTTTCGTGAGATACTCAGAGCATGTCTTCTTGCATGTTCATCGAATGCAGTATTAAGGTCCAACTTGCTTACACTGGGAATTCCAACATGGTTCTCACAGGGCTTTTAATTCTGTATGGAAAGAGTGAAAGTGAACTGATTGTCATTGTGAAACACTGCAGCATAGCACATGGTACACACCACGAAATGTGTCCTCTGATATTAACCCATGACAGGTGTGTGGGGACCTGGCGGGTCGGGATTTGAACCGACGACCTTCTGATTATGGGGTCGCTTCCATAAGCACTAGGCCACCACTGCCCCTCCAACCAGCACTACCCCTCACATCCATGATATAAGATCTAGTCACCAACACTTACATTACATGGCAGTATCCTCTTACTGCACAATAGTTCATCCTTCCACATTGCAGAATTGTTGAAGAATGGTTTGAGGAGCATCACAAAGACCTGACCTCCAAATTCTGTAAATCAAGTATTTGTGGGACCTACAGAGGTCCCATTGGTACTGCTCTGGGGATTTGAATTGTGTCAAAAAATAATGAGCTATTTGCCTTTAAAACACTCTTGTCAAGTTCTCTTACTGACAAGTGTTCCCTTTAATAGAGGCAAGCACTTTGCACCTGATATCCTGTTTCTTCAAATAACAACATTTATTTCTTATATAGCCCAAAATCACATACAGTTCGTCTCAATGGGCTTTGACAAGCCCTTCAGTTGACAGCCCCCACACTTGACCCTTCTGCACACAAGGAAAAACTCCACACAAAAAAAACTCTAGGAGAGAGAAAAAAGAAAGGAAGAAATGTTGGGAAGGAGTGATACAGAGAGGGACCCCCTTCCAGGGTAGATTGAGCCTGCAAATGGTGTCAGTGCAGGGTTTGTGATGATTTGTCCAATAATATAAAAAAAGTCCTACAGTTGTAGGGTTGGAGAAGTCCAGAGTGTAGTCCAGTGTCATTGTCTACATTACATGTCCATTATGATGTTACTGGTCCATTTGAAGATCCCTGAAGCTGTAGTTGTTACGGTGGTGGTGGCTGTGGCGACCCTCTGGTTCGTTTCATGCTGAGTCATCGTTTAGCAGTTGTCAGGAACCAGGATTTATCTGCTGTCTCTTCACTGGAGTCTGCCGGTGGTCTGTGTGCTTCAAATCATCACCAAATCATCTCCTGCCATTTGCAATATATGATTCTGGAACATGCTGTATGGGCACCTTATTATGTTGAGTGCCTTGATTGTAAAAAATAACCCTTCTTTTGCCTGTTCCAGTAAGGTGGCACTTGAATTGGGTACCTATTTCATCCCCAGTTACTTCTTAATCTTTTTAGTCAATCAACTGCTATGGATGAATGGCAACTATGGATTAATAATGAAGTATGAGACATGAGACCCTGGTTTTCCCATCATCTTCTGTAGGTGCCTATACTCATGTCTCTTCATGCAGGTATTGCATCTCCATATAGGTTCCGTATGTGCACGGATGCAAAGAACGCAGATGGACCGTGGCTGTACGTATGTACACACAAATGTATTTAACAGCAAATATAGTTCTGCTTTAACACTGTAATCTATGCTTGTATTGATTAATAAGGGCACACTGTGTGCAGTTAATATACATGAAGTGGACATGTCTTAAATATTTCCATAGCAGGACATCCCTGCAGATACTTTTTAATGTGTTTTTTTTAGGATATGTGTCACAGTAAAGTTCATATTCCAAACCATTAGTGTCTGAACATTGAACCTACACAGAGCACAAATACCCCTGTTGGGGAAGATAATTAACCCACGATAAATCATTCTGTCTTATGGATTATAAAATATGGTTAAAAACGTAACACCCACTTAGGATTTTCTGCCTTGTCAATGGAACTGTCTTCAAGACCGTTTTCATGCTCAGGGCTTAAAGAACACAGAATCCAACTGAGCTTTAGAGACTAAATCATCTCCTGCCAGTTGCAATATATGATTCTGGAACATGCTGTATGGGCACCTTATTATGTTGAGTGGCTTGGTTGAAATTTGCAGGAAATGGGATTTCCCCTCTTCAAAACAAGAAAATATATATATTTAATATTTTTCTTTTTACAGTTGTTTCAGAAGGGATGAGTGCTTGTGTGTGTTTCTTTGGGTAATAACATTATACATGGGTAATCAGCAGGAAGCATCTACCAGAGGTGTGGACCACTTTAGACTCAATTTGACAAAATGTAAAGTCGACTTGGATGACTTCATGACTTCATTTGGAATTGAGCCCTTTGACTTGACAAGGCTTGCTGCTTCCGCCAAAATCCATAGATTAAAAAGTATGTTATTAAGGAATGTTCTGTATTTTTCATTGTGTGTCTGTGCGTGCGTCTGCGTTCCTGTCGGCACAACATCCAATCGAATTAGATCCGCGTGGTTTTGATCCAACGGCATCCATCCAATCAAATTGCAGGACAACCAATCAAGAGGAGCAGTCAAACAACATGCCAGTTAGAAAAAAATTATACCAAAGATAGTTTCATTCTAGTATGAAAATTACAAGCTTCCAACTTTGAATTTGAAGTTGAACAAAAAATGGTAAGTTCTGAGTGAAAGCTAAAATGTATTGGCTAACTTTTCTTTGCTGTGTAGTTAAATCAACAAGGCTGTAAACTCACTTTTAATGTTGTAAACACGGTGATTTGTTGCATCCACTGCGAGTTCCCTCTCTTGATTCATACACTTGTTAAGTGGGTTTTTAAAAGATGGCTGGCTGTGTGCTGAGGAGCTGCTCAGGAACCCCATGAGTTGGATGTGGTACTATCCGCTCAACATGAGGATCATTCACCCTGGACCATCCGTTACATTCAATTTGCACATTATTTTAATTGTATGAAATTAACATTTTGTAGCTGTAGCAACATTATTGTATGCTTTGAAGATAAATACCTGTAGGAATATTGCAACCTGGGTCAAAGTAGGACGTTGATTAATCTTCTTAGAAAAGTAGTGTATTAAAATGCATAACATGATTTAACATGATTTAGCTCTAATACATGAAAAACATGATGTATTGTAATTAATATTTTGTAATAGTTTTGTAATAAGCTTTTAAGAGGTGCTCATTTCAATATTTTATGTGTTTTGAAAGTGCCCACATTTGATATTGATCAGTTCAAACTTCAAACTGAATGCAGAGAGCATGTTTTTCCCTTCTGTTTCTTTAATGAAAAACCAACATGGAAAAACTGCATTTTTGGAACCATTTTCGATTCCAATGTAACGCTGGATGAGAGATTATTTTGAACATGCCCTGCTCCAACTGTATTATGGAGATTACATTTTTCCTGACAAAGGCGCCACAATGTTTATGCAATTACCCAGAAATATATATTTTTTTTTTTTTTTTTAACGGTCGTATAAAAGGCATGCCACTTGTCATGTCCTTGGCACCCAAATTAAACCTTGCAAATCTGTTGGCACCCTAAACCTGGTCCAATGTGAAACAAGAGCCGTGTGCATTTCACATTTACAATTTGATTGGATGGGGGAGAAAAACAAAACTTCAAAGGTTCATCACCACCGAAAGCACACAGAGAGTACCTCTCTGTGCACCTTGTTTAAAATAACTAATGTATTCGGCACAAAATGCAGACTGCTTTGAATTCATGTTGGAAACCACCTGTCATTGTTTGGGGAGTAAATCCCCTGTTGGATGTAGGGTTCACTCCATGTACGACCACCGAAAAAGAAAGTCTTTCTCTCTTTCATCTGTCTTCAAAGTAAACTTCCTTTCTTTTATAGTAGGGATTTATTGTAGTAGGGAAAACGCACGAACCAGTCTGAAAATAGGCATGTACGTGACTGAGGTCGTGCTGCTCTTTGCTCGATTTGGTATCCACCAGGCTATGCAAAGATGTAGTGCATTTCTTTTTACTTTTCTAAACAGTTGGTAAAATTAAAGGTTAAAGTAAATTAAAATGAAAGTATTAAAGGTAAATGCTCAGATAATAAATATCGCTAGCTTGTAATATTGTTCAGCTTTCTGGATTTAGGTGTAGTCACAGATGTTGAAACTGGCCACTGGAGCTTGGGCTTCACTTATAAAATGTTGAAAAATGTAGCTTTGTAGCAGTGATTAAACTAATGAACAAAAAAAAAAAAAAAAACACTTTGTCTGCAAGAGGTGCCCTGCTTTTTTTTGTCATTGTGCTAGAGAAGTGTGACTTTCGTGTCACTAAAGCTGAGAGTGGTAACACTAATAGCTGTGATTACACTCACTGTAACTAATGTCATTCCTTACCAGTAACTCGGTAAAAACAGTAAAACGTGTGCAGGTTTCAGCAACCACTGCAGCAGCAGCTATACAGTTCAGTTATTTAACTTTTGGGTAGATTACTTTAAAAATGTAATTTGTTACAATTGCAAGTCACCCTATTTGAAGTTATTGTCATTGTGAAACACTGCAGCACAGCACACGGTGCACAAAATGTGTCCTCTGTTTTTAACCACCACCCTTGGTGAGCAGTGGGCAGCCATGACAGGCGCCCGGGGAGCAGCGTGTGGGGACGGTGCTTTGTTCAGTGGCACCTCAGCGTCACCTTGGCCGTTCGGAATTCGAACCGTAAAATATAAATGAATATTCTTAACTGTTAAACATTTTGAAATTGTTACAGAAGTACTTTGTTACAGAAGTACTAAACATTGACTACTGTCCAACTCTTTTAAATACATGAATTAACAGAATTATAATTCATCAATTTAAAAAAATATATAATTACAGCCTGAACCCGATCAGACTTCTGACCTCATTTTACTGTAAGATCATAGCGTTATAACCCACTGCTAAAAAAAATATTTATCATTCAAGAGCACTGAAAAGGTCCTCCTTCATGGTAAACCAGCACCCATTCACGGTCAAAAAACACCTGTCAGGCCGCCTTCTTCTTAGTGATGCAGTAAGATGATACAGTTTAATTAAATGACTATAATCAACCAGTCCTCCATGTTGGTTTCAAAGCTGCTTTGGTGAATTGTTTCTTTTGGTCATGCTACAATTCATCGCAGTGCCAAAGGTCAAAGTTCAACCACAAGTAGTAGACTTATATGAGGGGTGTCTCTTTCTTTTTCTGACATTTCTTTACTTTATACTGGCAAATGCTGAGTGTAACCCTCTAGTGATTGCTTTCGGTGGCTGGACAGATCCAGCTCCAACATTCGAACAGACAGGTTCAGTGTCGGGACCGACGACTTGTCGCATTCAGCTAACAACGACTGTCTCACAGGGCTTTTTATAGGCACCGAGCACTGATTCGCTGGCAAAGATTACCCTCACGATTCCTGCTACACTGCTATTATTAAACATATTGGCAAGGATTTGTGTAAAATCTTATGATGTAACTGTAATTTAATTACACCTCTTTCTCCAGTAACTGTTATGGATTACAGTTAATTGAATTACCTCACGCCATTACATGTAATTCGTCACTCCCAAACACTGGCAACTATATATTTTTATGCTGCATACAGTAATACCGTGACCTCATTTGTAAATTTGTGTTCATTTGCTGCTGTATCGTGTAGTTAGTATTTATGGTATCTCATTTCTACTAGATCAATATCAAATCAGATTGAATTGAATCATTAGCTGGCAAACCGATTCTGTGGTGCATCTCTTCCAGTACGCATCCTAAGCATCTCCTGGCACTAGTACGTTATTTACGCTTGTAGTGTAACATTTTGCAACCCCAGCGTTCGGGTTGATTGGTTGAGGTCAGGGCAAGCTGACCTTAAAAGAGGAATGATCAGTCGTTCTGTGAACATTATGAAGGAGCCATTAGTGTCAGCTTGGCCGTGGCCTTAAAATAATGGATTTGTTTTCATTTATTGTGTGTCAGCACTTATCAAGACTTCCCTAAATTTGTTTCCTGGCGCAGGACTTAATAATGACTCAGCGACTATTTCATATTCCACTTAAATCACTCACATTTATGGCTCCTTGGCTCTAATGAAGTGCATTAGAAGGCTATTGTTTACTCCACCTGAATGTTTAAAAGTTGTGTTCGTGCTGAGACAGGAGTGTTACCAGGGTCCTTCATGCTCTGTGCTTTCTGTGTGTGCATTTCAGCAACCCTGCGTGCCTGTGCCGATGGAGGAGCCAACCATCTCTACCACCTCACAGCAGGCAAGCGGGAGAGGTGAGGGACTATTCTTTGTTTATCTCATTATTGACCCACGTAATGGTAGTCACTTTGAGGTCCTGTCACCTGACAGGAGATGAATCCGGTGCTGTCAGGGCCATTGGGTCATGGCGCTCATTACTGGTCTCTTTAGGCCTCAGGCAGCTCCCTGGGCCTTGGAGAGGTTGGGGCCGGGCACTGGGGTCTCAGCAGCTCACCTTCTTCATCTATCATGTCCTGTCATCTTATCTGAGCAGTCAGATTTGTCTCGAGACCCCAGACGAATCAACTTTTGTTCGCAACCTTTTCGTCACCTTAAGACTTTCAGAATGTGGTTGATGGAATACGTATTAGATCGGGGACATAAGGACAGTGTTGACACAGGTTATATTTTTAAG
The DNA here is from genome assembly GCF_900700375.1 of Denticeps clupeoides. NCBI lineage: Eukaryota > Metazoa > Chordata > Actinopteri > Clupeiformes > Denticipitidae > Denticeps > Denticeps clupeoides. The sequence goes on from NC_041708.1 coordinate 33,547,032, forward strand.
TCCATATTCGGTTGAATACACACATGCTGGGCCACACAAATGTTAATTAACGATGCAGTGTTAATATTCTGTGGACAATTTGACTAATTGCTCAGATGGAATTAAAACATCTGACAGATCAGCCTTTTCACACAATTCAAGCAATTTTCATTTTAATTCCAGTTGGTTTGGATGTTGACTTAATCAAATAAGAATGCCACTGGCTAATTAAGCAATAATACAGGAAAGAGAGTGGTGTTTTGGCCTGGTGTCTGGGACTGCAGCACACCAGTACAGCACAACACTGCCTGACTTTAGACTAAACTCTCACTGAGATGCTTGACTGCAGTACATTTTTAGCACTAACTGTCCTTATGCATTTGAATTACAATCATGGCTGGTTTTAGGCATACAGTACAGGCCAAAAGTTTGGACAAACCCTCTCATTCAGTGTGTTTTCTTTATTTTCATGGCCATTTATATTCGGTAGGGTCTATGAAACTATGAATGAACACATGTGGAGTTATGTACTTAACAAAAAGTGGAGACCTGGCCTCCAGTCACCGGACCTGAACCCAATTGAGATGGTTTGGGGTGAACTGGACCGCAGAGTGAAGGCAAAGGGGCCAACAAGGGGCAAACACCTCTGGAAACTCCTTCAAGACCGTTGGAAAACCATTTCAGGTGATGACCTCTTGAAGCTCATCGAGAGAATGCCAATAGTGTGCAAAGCAGTAATCAGAGCAAAGGGCGGCTATTTTGAAGAAACTAGAATATAAAACAGGTTTTCAGTTATTTCACCTTTTTTTGTTAAGTACATAACTCCACATGTGTTCATTCATAGTTTTGATGCCTTCAGTGAGAATCTACCAAGGTAAAGGGTCATGAAAATAAAGAAAACACATTGAATGAGAAGGTGTTTTGGCCTGTACTATAGCGGGCAGACAGAAATTTGAAGGGAGGCGGGAAATGGATGGGGTGGGGGTGCTCTGGACATCTACCTTCACTACCCAACTTGGGTGCCCAACCTGAAGGCTGAGCTTTAGGAGGCACAAAAAACCCTGACCACAAGAAGGTGGCAATCCCTCAAGGGGGAAACTAAAAAATAAAACAAAATATTCCTCATCAGATTATAACTAAAAACATAATTTACCTTAATTGGTTGGCCTATATCAAATATATTCAAATCGTACAATAACGCTTCTCACTATTGTCAATATTAACAAAACTGTTAACTGTTTCTTCCCACATTTGCACAGGAACGTCAGAGGAAGTACGGTCATGAAAATTTGCAGAAGTCATGGAAATTGTTTCTAAAAATGTATAAGAAACCTGTTTTTTTTAAACACTACATACTGCCATTAATGCCAGATCAGAACTAACACTGGTATATTTGATTAAACAACATGCAAAAAAACATATTATAAGATTTAACATTTCTAAATTGTTGGCCTTATCAAGTCATTAGTAAATGCAGCCATTATCAGGTCTTGTTAAACTGATGCAAGTGTGCCAGACCCTTTGGAGAGGCTCCAGTCAAATCATTTCACTGTATGTATTATTACTGAAATGATTTCATCCATTTCTGTACAAATGTAAGTGCTATGAGTGCAAATTTGTGTCAGTGGCATTATTAGAGCCATCAAGCAGATTTTCTTTTATAAATAATAATAAAAAAAAGTTCTAATATTCTGAACAGCCACTAAAGCACTTCTCATTGGTGGTAATTTGTGTTCACTTATTTGGACTGTCTGAATTTTTTTTTTAATTAGACAGCTGCTCACAATTAATCATCCTACCAGGCTTCAATATTTGTTCTTGGAATTGTTTTTTTTCCCCAGACTTTTTCTACAGATTCTCATATTAACATATCTCGACACTGCTGTGTGGATGTATACACTGCATTTCTCCTTCATGTCAAATTATGAGTTGAAATGGCTATCTGGTGAAATATCAGCTTGGAACAAAGCTGCCAAAGAAAATCTTACCATGGTCGATTCTGTCATGGAACATCCTTCAGATCCTTTCTTGGCAGTCATTATTTCTCGGTAATAAATAAGTTTTGCTGTTTAATTTATTGTTTTTATTGTTTTTTTCCCCTGACTGAAGTAGTTGTGGGTAGACAGTAATACAGTATGAATATTTTCACAGATTTCTTTTATTGTTTTTTGCACAATGTTTGATAGTCCATTTTTAATGGACTCAATGAAATTGTTAATCAGGAGAATACCTTTTGAAGTCTGGATTCATTAAAAAAAAAAGAATTGCAGTATCCACTGACCATATTAAATGGGTTTTTAAATGGGCTGATAATGATGCTCTTGTGGTGTGTGAAAGCTACTTGGCCACCTTGCATTAAACAGATGAGTAGTGGGGCCATCCAGGGGAGTTTGCATGTTCTTCTCGTGTTAATGTAGGGTTCGGGTTCTACCAAAGGCATATATACACTGTGTGAACTGGTGGCTCTAAATTGACTGTAGGGGTGTATGTGCGCAACGCCCTGGTTTAGTCCCCTCCTGGATTCCAGTGTCCCATGATGGGTTCCGGCAGTTGCGACCCTGAGTAGGAATAAGCGTTTACGTGTAGCTAGTGAGGCGCAGAAGAGTCGTGGCTCACCCTGTAGTTCCCTCCATAGTACACTGTACATGATTTTTCAGCCATGTCAAGAACAATTCCTTAGGGAATAGTCAGCATTTTTTGTTGGAAAATTTGCATTAAATTATTTAATTGGCTGGCACTTGCTCCATGCTCGTTGAGCATGCAACGCATGCAATTTAAATTGACAACCAAACACTCATTTTGGCAGAGCATGACACTTTTCAAAGCAAATAGGAACATAAGTGAAGGGGAACCTGTCTAAATAAAATAAATATTTTAAATGGATAACCATGTTTGAATATGTTTTAAGTACTTCAAAAGACTTTACTTGAAATAAAATGGACTGTAAAACGTCATTATTTGGAGCCATTAACTTTGTCTACTTCACATTATGTACATGCTTTCTAATTGACAAACACATTCTAAACAGTGTCCGCAGTTAAAGATATAGTGAGACTAAGGTGAAGCCCATTATCATCTTATGTTCTGCTAAAATATAATTAATGCTAATGACCTTTCAAACTGCAAGGCTTGGTGTCATTATGGCTGAGACGTTGTGCTCTGTACTAGGCTGGTGAGATTGACACACTACAGAAATACTGTAACATCAACATTGCAGGGGAGCAGAAGATTATCCACCCTCCTTGTGAATGTTTATGTTGTATCTCAGAATCAGCAGGAGGGTCACGCTTTCATTTTCCCAACTCCGATACAGCATGGGATATTACACCAAGCTTCAACAAATCCCGTTTTTCTTTCCAACCACAGCATCCTCAAGTTTGCACCAAAGTTTAAACTCGTTTTCAGACTGTTTAAACTTGGATCAATAAGCTGTGGGGGAGAGGTGTGAAAAGTTTATGGAAGAGGAATTCACAGCTAGTGTGTTATGTGACTTGATCATTAGTACATCACGAGCTGACAGACATGTGTCAGAATAAATAATTGTCATGTTGCTAACTGCAGCTTCAGGTCTTGAACAGAAATACCAGAGAAACTTTCCTTCATCACCTATCTATGTTGTTTACTGATTTAATGTGCATTTAGATTTTATATAAGTTCAGATCCCTTTTTTGTGACACTTTTATTCCTGGACAGCCTACTATTCCTCCGGGGGAAAAAGTCCCTGTGATTAATCACAAGAAGTTTATAAGCGTGACTACTAATTTGATGAACTATAAAAAATGATGAACTCAAGCTATAGTGATACAAATGATCAGTACAAGAAATAAAATTAGAAGGTAAGTACACAAACACACAGAAAATGAATTATACACATAAAAAAATATATCCACAAATAAAGAAAACAGTGCTGAAATAACAACTGCTCAAAAAAATAAAGGGAGCACAAAAATATATGAATGAATGAAATATTCTTATTAAATACTATGCTCTTTACATAGTTGAATGTGCTGACAACAAAATCACAACAAAATTATAGATGGGAATCAAATTTATCAACTCATTTAGGTCTGGATTTCCACTGAAACTAAGAGTGGAAAACAATACTTTAGGCTGATCCAACTTTGATGTAATGTCTTTAAAACAAGTCAAAATAAAAAATGTATCGTTAATACAAAAATGATCTCATGTAGGTCTGGATTTGGAGCATGCTCAAAATGGAAAAGTGGAAAAACACACTACAGGCCAGTCCAGGTTTGATGTAAAATCAAAATGTGGCTCAGTGGTGTGTGTGGCCTCCCATGTGCCTGTATGACCTCCCTACAACACTGGGCATGCTCCTGATGATGTGGCGGATGGTCTCTGCCAACTCCTGGACAGTCTGTGATGCAATGTGCCGTTGGTGGATGGAGCGAGACATGATGTCCCAGATGTGCTCAGTTGGATTTAGGTCTGTGGATTAGGCGGGCCAGTCCATAGCAGCACTGCCTTCATCTTGCAGGATTTGCTGACACACTCCAGCCACATGAGGTCTATCACTGAGGAACCCAGGGCCAACCGCATTAGCATATGGTCTCACAAGCGGTCTGAGGATTTCATCTCGGTACCTATTTGCAGTCAGGCTACCTGTGGCAAGCACATGGAGGGCTCTGCGGTCCCCCCAAAGAAATGCCACCCCACACCATTAATGACCCAGTGCCAAACCGGTCATGCTGGAGGATGTTTCAGGCAGCAGAATGTTCTCCATGGCGTCTCCAGACTCTGTCATGTCTGTCACATGTGCTCAGTGTGGACCCACTTTCATCTGTGACAAGCTCAGGGCACCAGTGGCAAATTTGGCAATGTTCTCTGGCAAATGCCAAACGTGGCAAACTCTGGCACTGCTTCTCCTGTTGCTCCTTGCACAAAGGCGGAGGTAGTGGTCCTGCTGCTGGGTTGTTGCCCTCCTACGGCCTCCTCCACATCTCCTGATGTACTGGCCTGTCTCCTGGTAGCGCCTCCATGCTCTGGACACTTATGTTGACAGACACAACAGACCTTCTTACTACAACTCGCATTGATGTGCCATCCTGGATGAGCTGCACTACCTGAGCCATTTTTGTGGGTTGTAGACTCCATCTCATGCTACCACTAAAGAGAAAGCACCCGCCAGCATTCAAAGGTGGCCAAAACATCACCCAAAAGCATAGGAACTGAGAAGTGGTCTGTGGTCACCACCTGCAGAACCGCGCCTTTATTGGGAATGTCTTGCTAATTACCTATAATTTCCACCTGTTGTCTATTCCATTTGCACAACAGCATTGAAATTGATTGTCATTGCTTCCTAAGTGGACAGTTTGATTTTACAGAAGTGTGATTGACTTGGAGTTACACTGAGTTGTTTAAGTGTTCCCTTTATTTGTATGAGCAGTGTAGTTCATAAATATTAGGGCTTTCAATGAGCAAGTCAAATGTGCAATTAATTTGTTACTTTATTTTTAATCAAGAGAATATGTACATTGATAGCTAAAAGGATTCTGTAGCTCTTTTAAGATGGCATTTGGTCTTTGAAACTCTGTTAAAGATGCATTAGTAAATGTTGTGTGTTCCCACCTTCCTTGGTACCGTGACAGACCATTGAGGTTTAAATGAAGTTTGCTGCATTTAAATATTTTTTTTTTTCTTTTTGGTGATGTGCTGATTTAATGTACTGAGTACTGAGTGCTGCTAGATGAGCGTAGATGTAATCACTGTGAGAAAGCCTGATAATCAGGTGAAGGGCCGAACGTCTGCGGGCAGAGGCTCAAGGTGATTTGATGTGTAGATGAACTTTTGTGACATTTGTTTAAATCCACTTCTTAATTCCGGCTCCCTTGGCTTGTTAACAGAACATTTCATTTTTAGCCCCATTGCCACCAGCATATAATATGTCAATGACACAAATGATTGGTTGCCCTTTGTATCTGATAATGGTAATGCCAGTGATTTTGAGAATTTAAAGCAGATACAGTGAAATTCTGGTTCATTGTTTCACACACAGACCGACCTGACAAAAAACATAGTGTTTGGTTGGAGTGCATTTGAGAACTGTGTGCATTCACGCAATACATTTATGCAGTGTCACAAATTTATTTCATTTGAGGGTTGCCAAATGGATAGAGGAGTCAAACCACTGCATAATGTCTTCTCCAGCCCATCCCAGAGATTATGAATGGGTCCAAGGTCTCATGCTCTCTGGACCATTAGAGCCCAATGAATTCGGTCACTGACATTTTGAAATATGCCTGTGCCGTCAAGGAAAAAAAATCCATTCATGGGATTGCATGATCATTCAGTATATTCAGGTGGTCGGTTCACTTTATTTTAATACTGAATAATGCTGCTGAACCCAGGGCTAACCATCTGAAGCAACCCCAGATCACAACACTGTCTCCACAGGCTTGTACAGCTATCCTGATGCACCATTCACTCTGGAACAGGGTCAGCCTGAATGCATTAGACCACATTCAAGATTGTTTTGATGATGGTTGTCCACTATCATTCATGTTTTAATAATGTGTTGGCTAGTTAATTTCATTTTTTTTATTTTTATTGCTATGGGCTCTTTTTTTTTAAACATATCTTTTCCATGACCATGACAAATTGACATAATTGTTTAATAAATCAGAATGCAGGAGTTAAGATTAAATCAAATGGCAGCCATTAGAAAATATTGCACAGGTTGTACTTTCAGTGACAAAATCTGTCACCAATTTCCTAATTCTAATACTGCATTTATAATACTTTTTACATGTTGCAGGTGATTGTCCTTTATTTGCAGTGATTTGAGAATATCTTGCAATATCTTGCATCGTGTAAATACTGAGGCTTTTGGTTTCACTTTTTCACTACATTATTGATAAGTGGTCTGCAAAAAGGAACTGGAAGGTCTAATGTTTACCATTGTTGCTTTGAGAGAATGTCCCTGACGTAGTTAGAGCTCTTTCTTTTGGTATAAATCACCAGCTCTGGAAAGCAACAATGTTTGTTGATTTACCCCCAACGGGAAAAATATACGGTCTTGAAGGTAAAAACTTTTGTGGTAAAATCAGCGTTCAAGGATAAGATTATGTGAGTCCGGGGCGCAAGACCATAAGCTGCTTCGACATTTTGGCAAATCCTCCATTATTCTTGCATGATGTGTGTACTGGTGAAAACCGGATTGGCTCTTATTGTTGTTCTTGTGAGTTTGTGCCCAACAGAATGATAGTATTAGTGCTACAGTGCATCATCCACGTAAATGCAATTGTACGTTGTTATGGCTGCATGTTGTTTCTTTGGCCAAATAAGAATAAATCCCATGTGTTGCATTTGTGATCACGTTTGTTTCCCCCTTTTTCACCACGTTATTCACTTGGCTTGGCATGGAAATGAAAACGGCATCGATATATTTTGTTGCATAAATATCTGCCTCCTTTTGTTCTGGTAAAATGAGCTTTTGCACTCCGACTAAAGGAGTCAGCCATTAAACCTGGCAGTATTTAGCACTGTGTAGGACTTGTTTTACTGTGACCTTGTGAAACGACTCTGGTGTTTAATTATAATTAGGGGGGCGCGGTTTTAAAGCCTGTTTACCCGCTGGGGCGGGGGTGTAGTTGTCACATTTCTATTAATGCTGAGCGACACTTTAATTTGAATGTGAAATTGCACATTTTGTCTCCAATTTGTGCCACTGCCACCCGAGTGGTGGGCGGCATTGCCGTTAAATGTCAGGAGGAAAGGTCTCATTTGGCATCGCTTTAATGTCACCAGCGGCCGGCCTGTACTGGAGGATATTTATGTTCTTTCTCTCTTACCCAAGAGTCAATTGGAGGAGAGTTTACACCACCGCTCTTCAATTCACAGGGTGTAAGGAATTATTAGTGTGTGTTGGTTTCCGAACACTTCAGTTGATGTCACTAATATTCAGTATATATTTACAGTCATTTGTAATCATGAACTGTTGCCTTTTCAGAAGCTTAGAATGAGCTAATGATTTTAATATAAGGTTAATATAGGGTATTAATGTAGGGTTAATATAGGGTTGAAATGCAACTTAATGTCTGCATGTGCCACATCCAATCTCATCATCGTCTTTTCTTAGATTGCACTGTATCTTTCAAGCTTGACATTGTAAGAACCAATCAGTGTTCCCAAGAGTACTTTAAATAATGTCAGTGCTGTGTATTTGTCGATGTTTATTTTATTTTATATTGATGGGGGTGCATTTGCATGCTTGCTTCCACTGGTGCCATCAAAATGCAGACTTAATGTGTGATTTATGAGGCCTTTCTAAAATATATATTTATTTTTAGAGGAATATTCCATTGAGACACCAAGAAAACAACCTGTAGAAAAAATTGTGGAGCATATTAATGCGGTAATATACTGCGTCCGTGTCCTGCTTAGGGCCATTCTCTGTGATGAAGCACCAGCCCTGTATTTCTTTTTATGAATTGCCTCCTTTTACTGCCTTGCTAGAGTCGGGACAAGATATTTGTTTGCTCCGCTAGTCTTGGGATGAAAGTGTGTGATGAAGACAGAGCTGACAGAATAATCCCTGCAGTATCACTTTTACCGAGGACAACACACAACACCGCCGCGCTTTCGCCGACTACATGCAACATCCACTCGAGCATGAAATCGTAATGCGGAAGCTGTATTACCTCCAGGTACCAGGGCTGCATTTCAATGCCCCTTCCCCACTCACAATATGATCTGTCTTCCTCAAAAAAAAAAAAAAAAAGCTTGTCCTGTTCACCAAAGCAGGGAAAATCTTGCCATTGTGCCCTGCTATCTAAAATCTATATAGCTTCACATTTCGGGGCGTAGCAGGTAGTCAAGGCCAAGGAAGACAAGTGGGCTACTGGGTGCCCCGATTAATTTATTTGTCATAAAGCCTGTCTCTCTCCAGGCTTTGTGAGGAGATATCGACTGTGAGTGGCAGGCAGACACCCAGTGGCCGAGGAAAAAAAAAAAAAAGCCAGTGGGTGTTTTCATCCCTCACACTGCCCAAGTCACACTGCCCAATGCATTTCCAGATGGATAGAGAAAATTATACCTGCCCAGATTGTCACAGTTACCTGATTTTTTTTCTCTCTCTTCTTCCTTTATTTCATTAAGTTTCCTCCCAGACTACATAAGTGGAGATTTTGACTCCATTACACCAGAGGTCAAAGCTTTCTACAAAGAAAAGGTAAGCATCACTGTGCTGCATTGAATATAAAAAAAAATCCATAAACTCTGTATTAGGTAACATAGTTTTAATTACACTTATAGAAATTTACAGTATCTTAGTTCAGCATAAACTCTTTGCTGTTCTTGCAAAATGTCTGTTGTACATGTTGCATGTGAGAAGTCACCTGTGTCAGGATGTGTGAATTTGGCCATTTGCCTGAATTAGGCCATTGTTGCAATTGTGGTTGGAGTGATTTTGTGTTGCATTTTCCAAAAAAAGACCCATGGATTATTTGGTTCTCAATGAAGATCCCTTATAAATACACTTGTCTTTGTTTATGTACTCATACATTCTGACAGTAGAGTTAAAACAGTTTGTGTAACTGACTGTCAATAATCAAATGTGTAAATAACTTCATGCTTATGCATTTATTGTAAAACTTAATGTTAAAGCCCATGATAGAAAATAAAGCCCAAAATTACAAAAAGAGAAAATTAAAAAATAAACCTGTGACAGTCAGTAAAGCGTTATATAACACTGTACAATGTATTCTGTATTTTTCTGAACAAAGCAGGCTCTACTTTGTTTATCCTCTAGTAATGGAATGGACAGTGTATGTGGGTATTTGTGGTTTCTCCAATAAATGCCTACGGCTGAACAGAACCTGCGATGAAAAAGTTGCTCATTAATGTGGCTCTGCACACAGACCATATGTGGCATCATAAGAATCTCCAAGTGGTCTTGGTTGTTTGATACTGAATTTGATGCAAACCCCAGTGCTGTATATAATCAGCAGGGCTGTCAAATCGATGACAAGTGTAGGAACGAGGCTATGAAGGGTGGCTGATGTGGCCTTTTTTATATATATAAAACACAATGCAGACATTAGTACAGAGGACTTTGGTTTCCCAACAGTTCAGGGGCTGATTCAGATGATGCACACTAAAACACTGAAATATTTCTATCTGATCACGTCCGATTGCCACTCTCATCTGGACACACTGCAAAGGTGTTGCTCCCGGGTTTTAGCTCATCAGCCGCCATGTGTCTCCATTTGAAAATAATGTAAATGCAGATGCAAAAGATGTGTCGGACCTAAAACTCATTTCCGGTCCATCTCCATCTTTGTGTAGGGATTATATCTAGTCTAGGATTAATTTCGAATCGGTGTCGTAGGTCAGACACCACACATGAACTAATTTAACATGTTAAATATATATAAATATATCACAGTGATTAACTCATGCTTTTATGATAATATTCATATTTTTTGTTGTGATCATGAATAAAGATGGTATTCCTCCCATTGCAACCCATTAACCCCCGAGGCCCTCATCTGAATTACAAAATAGAATCAAAAGTACTGTAAACTTGGGACAGCCTGGCTTGTGAGTCCAGTATATGAACCATGAAGACATGACGATGTGTGTAAGAGTGCTACTCCCCTCCTCTGCTCCTGTTCAGAATTGCAGGTTGATCGAGACGGCAGATCAGGACCTGACCGACTTCACAAAGTGCCTGGACATCCTGCTTAAGGAAATCAAGAAACAGCAACTGCAGGTAGGCCGTCGCCCAGCTGGGTCCTTCCGCTCCTGCGGCCACGTCCTGCACACTTTGTGCTCTCCAAAGAATCATCAATGGGAAGAAAAATCAATTTCGGAGCCGCCAGTGCGCCCGAGTCGAGCCAAGTCAAGCTCACAGGCCCCCGCTTTTGCTCGCGTTCTGTCTGTGCAGAAAACATTTGCATTCACGGGCAATCTGGCTCTCGAATCAGCCTCCGTCTATGCTCAATCAGACACACAGTCTGTTCGGCTCTCGAGAATAATGGGGCCCAACATCAGCCGGTAAGGACAGGAAAAAGGGAAAACATGAAATAATGATCTTGAAAGACGCCTTGCGCTCCTTTCACTGCTGGAAGAGTCTCCAACCCATTTGTTGCATCGCAGCTGCTTTTCTTGGGAGGGTTCTGTGTACGCTAGCTTCATTCATCAGCTGTCATGGAAGACGTGTGCTTGTCTCCCCAGCTCCCACCGCCGGAGCGCTGGCCCTGACAGTCTGTCTCCAGCCTTTCAGTCATCTGACCATCACAGCAGTGCATTAAAAGCCTCGGTAATGTAGCAGCCTGAGCAAAAGCGAGGCCTTTGTGCTCACCCGGTGTCTCGCCCTCCCTCCCACCACATATCAGACTTTTCACAAAAAAAACAAAAACACAGGCTTAAGCTTTATGCCTTACGCGTTTTTGAAAGGTCCCAGCGCTGACCTCATGTACGGATTCGCTTTTCTCATTTGAAATCGCTAATGTGTTAAAGTGCATTGCCAGCTTTTAGCCTAATTTATTCAAGAAAATGTTTCACACGGTTCCTTTTCCCGTCATAAAATGCCCTTGGATCAATTATCTGACCCCAGTGTTTGTTGGATTTGGGAGGGACTGGATCACCAGTCGGCTGCTGTGTACATCTTTGCGAATTGAAATGCAACATCCTTAACATATTAAAAAGCAGACCAGCAGCTGCCCGAGTTGGGTCAAACTCCCGCAGTGTCTCACCTCTAGCAAAATAATTGACTAAATCCTGCACGGGTGAAGCTCCCACACCTTTGCTACATCGGCTCCCGCTGGTGAAGCCTGCTCCCCATTGAAGCCTAAAGTCCTCCCTGAAAAGTGAAAAGACGCAAATGAGCGCAGGAGAGATCCTACCAAAGCAGGCCACCGACAGTAAAATTGGGTAATTGGCTAGTTTCAGCTCAGAGGGGGAAAGGAAGGGGGGGGGGGGGGAAGGGTGAAAGCTCCACAAAAAGGCAATCTACTCTCCCTGCCCAGTTTACAACACATTCGCACTGGGGGCACAGAGGCTGTGGAGAATTTCCCGGCCAGCAGCCCGTCTCATTGTGCGACAAATTTACGAGCATCTCTGGCAGCTTCCACTGAAAAATTTGTGATTGTTCTTTTTATTTTTTTGAGATTGTAACCACATCAGTATGCGGTGGGGGTTTTGGGGGGGTGGGGGGTGGTATTTGAATATCCAGATGCTTTCAAATGCGCCGTCTGTCCGGTGATAAAAGCTGAAGTGTTCTGCATTTCATTTTATTTATATTATTGCTGCACACTGCTTTTCCCCACGAGCTCTTCTATAGACTAGTAACCTGTAGAGCTGTAATACCTGGATGCTTAGATCAATAGAGCTTGTGGTGAAACGCAGTCTCCAGCAATATTATAAATCTAATGCTAAGAAGGCTTTTTTTTTTTCCTTTGGAGGCGAGTTTGTGTATTGGAGGGACACAAGCCCATGATATCTGATTTTAAAATCTAATAATAATACATCCCAAGAGGCTGGAAGGGTTAAACAAATTAAGAAAAATGATGAGCAACACCGCAGTAAACCATGAGTAGCTGGATGGATGATCTGCCCGCACTGCAGTGTTTAAATGCTCGGTTTGGTACCTGCTGATCACCATAATTATTATGATAAACGGTCATCTTATTGACCTCAGGAATGTCTGTAAGAAACTTTTTGGTTCTTGCAGTGATATAATATCCAGTTGTAAATCAGATGCTTTGATGGCACTGTGCATTTAATAAAAAAAATTAGACAGTGTTATTAAACCGCACACAGTGAGGTGAATCGCAAATCCATCACCAAAATAAACCTGCGTGCAGTAATAATCACTTCCTCTCGCTCTGGACTCTGCCCAGGTGAGGCAGGGGAAGACAACAGGCCTGGCCCCGATTCCATTACGGATCTGCCAGCGGAGCAGTCGAATCCGATAACCCAACTGACAGAACAGAAATCGAGTTGACAGCCGCGCTACTGGACAACAGTGGGCCAGTGAAGTGTTTCCTTATATAAATAATAAATACTTCATGTTCCTCCCCCAGGTGGACACAATAGTGACCCTTGGTGGCCTGGAAGGTCGGTTTGACCAGACAATGGCCACGGTGGAGACGCTTTTCCACGCACTGCATATGACTCCACTGCCTGTGGTAGTCATACAGGGCTGCTCGCTGATTCACCTACTCAGACAGGTAAACCTCTTTTTGGCCCATTATGCTATGATATTTTCAATTTAGTTTGTTATTAGGTAATTCATCAGTAAAAATGATTAGGTTGTCAACCAGTAAGAAAATTAAAATCACACATTTTGCAATTCATTAATCATGATTAAGTTTGCTTTAAAACTCATTTAAAAAGATAAAACACCCTGTATGATGACAGTGTCTCAAATGGACATAATATTTAATGCAAATTACTTGGTGATTCAGATAATGCACCCTAAAACACTGTGAAGTGCATTTCACATGGAACTGTGTGCATCTCCATATTTTCATCTAGTCACACCAGATTTCCACACTCTCTGTGCATGCTGACACACCGCAAGCACATTGCTCCTGGGGTCGAACTTCTCAGCAGCCTTGTGTCTCTAATTGAAAACAAAATAACTGTGGATAAACTTGTATGTGGGGATTGTCTCTGAGTAATATGAATTTTGCACCTGCATTAAATGTATTTAACGTGGTCTAGAGTGGAATCAGTTGCTCTCCAGGCCCAGGGATGGTGATCTCCACCCCAGGAATATGGGTGCATTGCTTAATAAGTTACTTCATCCAGTAGTTACATTTACTCTGCATTGCCATTGCAGTCAGAATTATATGGATAATAGCTGTAACATTTCTTTAGTTACTATGTTATTTTTGGGTTGTCAGCATTCAGTTCCTTAACTGGTGTTCCTTAACACCAGAACAGTAATGAAATGCATGGCAGACTGTCTGAGAACCGGATAGTTCTGCGTCTCCAAAATGATGTTTTGAACATGAGCTGCCTCATAAAGCTTATTTGCTATCACCTAATAGCAAGCTGGAGATGTGCATGTCACATTTCAGTGGTCAGCAATGCACTTTTTGCGGAGATTGCAGTTCATTCGGATTTGTTTTCCACATTCGTCAGGGTAACAGATATATAGGGTTTTGCGCTTAACAGCATTTGTCATGAGACTGAGTTTTTTTTTTTTTTTTTTTTTTTTATCAAACAAGCATCTTTTCCATCTCAGAACTCACTGAACCTCAACGTTGGTGCCTTCTGTTTTGACTGTGTGAGCTCTTGACAAGTTTCTTTTTTAAAACATTTTTCATTATCGCCTTTCCCTTCTAATCCACAAAGCTGCTTATAACATTGTGTAGGAGGTCTTTATCAGGTTACAGGAGGTGGAGATTATTTCATAATGATTTTCATTATAATATTGAACTTTTCAATCATTAACACTTCGTTCTTGTTGTACTATATCATACATTGAAGTTTCTCAAATCCTCTCTGGATGCAATGTGGTGGTCTAAAGTTTAGAAATATCCAGATTTCTACATACACAAAGGGAACCCAGATATCACAAAATAATTATTCTCTATCATATAATTATTGAGGATAATTACTCCAGTATGAAATATCTCTGAGCTACAAAAAGTACATTTTGGATTAGCAATTAATTATAAATTGTCAGGTTGTTTCTATTAGTGGGATTACAATCAGGTTTAAATTTAATAAAAAAAAAAAAAGGAAATTCAATCAAATTCTGACCTTGACCTGCAGGACTGAAATCCTGCAGAAATCCCGCACATGTACAGGTTTGCCACTGAACATCTAAATGATTCATGATGAGATAAAATCAAGCCCTTTGGCATCAACTGAACTCGCTGTGTTTGGAGGAGGAGGAATGCTACCCATGACTCCCAAGAACACCGTCCCCACCATCAAACATGAAGGTGGAAACATTATAATTTAGGGGAGTTTTTCTGCCAAGGGGACAGGACGACTGCCCCGCATCCAAGGGAGGATGTACTGTCAATTCCTGGGTGAGAACCTCCTTCTGTCAGCCAGGGCACTGAAAATGATTCGTGGCTGGGTATTCCACTATGACAATGATCCAAAGCACACGGCCAAGGCAACAAAGGATTGGCTCAAGAAGAATCATATTAAGGCCTAGTCAGCCTCCAGACCTTAATCCCATAGAAAATCTGTGGAGGGAGATGCTAAACCTCAGCCACAACACATTCATGACTTGGAGAGGACCTGCAAAGAGGACTGCGATGAAATCCCCTCTTAGATATGTGCAAACCTTGTGACCAACTACAATAAATGTCTGACATCTGTGATTACCAACAAAGGTTATGCCACTAAGTACTAAATCACGTTTTGCAAAAGGGGTCAAATACTTATTTCATTCAGGAAAACACAAATTAATTTGTAACTTTTTTTTTAATTGTATTGTTCTAATTTTAAACAAACCTACCATTGAAATTATAGAATGAACATTTCTTTGTTAGTGGGCAAACTTAAAAAATCAGCAGGAGTTCAAATAAGTTTTTCCCTGACTGTGGAACTGAACATTTAGATACAATTAGTGTTACATGTTGGTGTCACACCAATTCTCAATGCAAAGTGACACATACTTTTGTCACTTACACAAAAAATATAGTAATTTTGAGTAACTTTGAAACAGAACTTTGGATGTTTTGGGTTGAAGGTGTCACCTTGAGGAGCCGTTGCCAGGTTGCCCTGAGCCATATAGCTGTTAATTCAATCAGTTCCTGTGGTGCAGCAGCTCACAGTCTTGTTTTTAGTCCTGAAATCTCTCAGAGAGATTTTGGCAACATGATCACATTAACACGCAGAATGATCTGCCTAGGAACAGGGATGCACCACCTGTTACAGGATTGTGTGGATTTTCATTCCTGTACTTATAGTTACACTTTTATGTGTGAATTATCCAAGAAAGGATCCGGCACCTTATAATCTGGCTGAAGACCTGATAGTGGTCCATGAACTCCAGACCGAATGCAAATCAAAGCAACGCTGAAGCTCGAAAATTCATATGAAACTCTGCCATTTTGAATGTGAGCTTCTGTGTTTGTGAATTTCATTATGGAATATGTGTGTGTGTGTGTGTGTGTGTGTGTGTGTGTGTGTGTGTGTGTGTGTGTGTGTGTGTGTGTGTGTGTGTGTGTGTGTGTGTGTGTTTTTTTAGGGCAGCCACCAATTGGACGTGAGCACTGGGCTGGAAGGTGACTGGTGCGGCCTTATTCCAGTTGGAGGACCCTGCCTGACCATCACCAGCGGCCTAAAGTGGAACCTCAGTGAGTGGTCACACAAAAATATCTCACATGAACACCAAATTTCATCCAGAGTGGCCTTCATTCTTTTTTTTATTGAATATTGTGTCATTCTAACAGCAGGGTTATTTAATGCTTATATTTTGCAATAAGCATTAATAACTGCACTACCACCTATGAAATAACACAGATTAGGTTATACAATAAACTAAACTAAAATAGCAAACATTGCAAAAAGTTTAAGGCCCCCCAAAGCAGGGAACCTATGCTCTGATGCCAGCTTTTCACTCTCTTGGCTCCTATGCACTACCTAAATTTAGACCACAATTATGCTGAACACTTTCTTATCATTCACATGTGATAATGAGCATGAAGCATTTTTTATGATGACAAAAGTGAACAAAGCAGTCATGAAGGTGTCTCCTGCTAGAAAAAATATTAAAAATGTTTTTTGCATTGGATTCTTTAAAATGGCTTAGAGTCCATAACTGCCACAGAGTAGGTGCATTAAAGTTTTAACGGGGAGTGTATGTGTGTTGTGCAGAGAGCCTTAATACATCTTCAAAATCATCTTAGTACAGATTATTCTATGCACCATATTAGCGAACCTGTTTAATGTTGGGATTACCACACTTTTCTTTCACTAGTTTATAGTCAAGTCTCACGCAGCAGGCTGATGCCTCCGGTGCTGGCATTAAATGTTAAAGGTTCTCCAGAACAGTATTTGACTGGAGACATTAGTCAGAATAGAAATGTTAAAGAAACTGGCTGCTTTGATCTGGTGGCGTGTGCTGTCATACAAAATAAGATCCTGCAGCCTCTCTGGGTGTTGCAGAGGCTGGCATCCTGAGAAAAATTCACGTTTTTAACATATTCACGAGGATGTGCCAACTCACTGATCCGGTGGGAAGGCAGAGGACTACAAAAAAAAAAAAATCTCAATCTTGGAGGAGATGTGTTCTTTGGATATAGACATTCAAATTCAACAACTAACTTTTGATAACTTTTGGACACTCCGGGCCTGCAAAAACCACCCTGCCGGAACTACGATGGGGCAAGAGCGGGCAATGTGTGTTTGTTGTGTGATGTACCACAGCCGCTCATTTCATCAAAGTGATATTTAAAAATAATAATGACATGCTTGAGCCAATTTATACAGCATCATTAAGCAGCTGCATAATTAATCAGTGGTGCAGTAAAAACAACAAAGTTTGGTGTTTGGACATAAAGTTATTATTATTTCATATCTTTGTAGAATTGTACCCGGCAGAGCATTTGAACATGTTGAACACACTGATTTCATGATATATTGTATCTGCAGGTGGATGAAATTTAATGCTGATAAATTTGATGATAAAAATGAAGTGCAGTATAGTATATGCTCAGTGTATCTGCTGCTATATTGTGCTCCATCATAGAATGTAAGCGGTACAGCTGTTAAATAAACTGCTCAAAAAAATACAGGGGACACAAACATAAGACATCCTAGATCTAAATGAATGAAATGATCTTATACAATACTTTCTTCTTTACATAGTTGAATGTGCTGAAAACAAACTCACACAAAAATGATCAATGGAAATCAAATTTATCAACTCATGTAGGTCTGGTTTTGGAGCACGCCCAAAATTAAAGTGGAAAAACACACTACAGGCTGATCCAGCTCTGATGTAAAGTCAAAATGCGGCTCAGTAGTGTGTTTCGCCTCCACGTGCCTGTATGACCACCCTACAACTCTTACGGGTGGTCCTGGCGGGTGGTCTCCTGAGGCATCTCCTCCCAGACCTGGACTAAAGCATTCCGCAACTCCTGGACAGTCTGTGGTGCAACGTGGTGTTGGTGGATTGAGCGAGATATGATGTCCCAGATGTGCTCAATTGGATTCAGGTCTGGGCAATGAGTGGGCCAGTCCATAGCACATGAGGTCTAGCATTGTCTTGCATTGGGAGGAACCCAGGGCCAACTGCACCAGCATATGGTCTCACAAGGGGTCTGAGGATCTCATCTCGATACCTAATGGCAGTCAGACTACCTCTGGCAAGCACGTGGAGGGCTTTTTGGCCCATTAAACAAATGCCACCCCACACCATTACTGACCCACTGCCAAACCGGTCATGCTGGAGGATGTTGCAGGCAGCAGAATGTTCTCCATGGCATCTCCAGACTCTGTGACTTGTGTCACATGTGCTCAGTGTGAACCTGCTTTCATCTGTGAAGAGCAGAGGGCACCAGTAGCGAATTTGCCAATCTTGGTGATCTCTGGCAAATACCAAACATGCTGCACGGTGTTGGGCTTTAAGCACAACCTTCACCTGTGGACGTCGGGCCCTCATACCACCCCCATGGAGTCTTTTTGCAGGGCTCTTGCACTGCTCCTCCTGTTCCTCCTTGCACAAAGACGGAGGTAGTTGTCCTGCTGCTGGGTTGTTGCCCTCCTACGGCCTCCTCCACATCTTCTGATGTACTGGCCTGTCTCCTGGTAGCACCTCCATGCTCTGGACACTACACTAACAGACACAGCAAACCTTCTTGCCACAGCTCGCATTGATGTGCCATCCTGGATGAGCTGCATTATTAATATTAAACAAATATATTGCATAAGTGTACATAATATAAACAAGTTCAGTAATGGAAGAACATTAACTAATCTGAACAAGCATCAACATAACAGCATGCTCTATTTGTACTGAGAAATACTGTAGTTTCTGCTGTAATACTCATTAAACATGGAATTCATAATTCAATGTGGCTGTGGCCATAGACATTTTCTTTTGTGCAAAAAACATTATATTGGTATTGCTAACAGTTGCCAAATATGCTGTCCGGGTCTGATGTCATTCAGACTACTGAAGTAAATGCAATGCAGCATGACTTGTGAAGCAATGTGAAGTCGTACTTTATCCTGGTAGCAGCCTAGTCTAAGACACTTCTCTATGAGGCAGGTGTTAAAGGTTCAAATCCCACTTACTACCATTGTGTCTTTGAGCAAGACACATAACCCTGAGTGTCTCCATGGGGAATGTCCCTGTAACTACTGGTTTGTAAGTTGCTCAGGAAAAGGGTATCTGATAAATCCTGGGGAATAAACAACTTCTCCCTAGTTACATCATTTTAACTTAACATCATTTAAATACTAAGATATTTCACAAAATGTATTTTAACACACATAGTTTCAAATGTAGAAGTTTGAATTCTCACTACAAAGGACACCCACCCCCGATGTTCCTGTCAAGCTTGTTTTTTCCCCCCAGACCTTTTCCTCATAATCTTACTTTTTGCATGACTTTTAAAGGGTCTGGAAGCTTCTGTAGCCGCAAGCATTTTATTAACAACAGAGAGTCGAAAGCAGCCTCTGTTCTGCACATGATCATTGGCAATTTTTTTTCTTTCTTATGTGTTCTTGTGTGAAGTATGCAGATAGACACCATACAGACCACTCATCTTCATCAACCAGGAGAAGTGTGTTCAGAGACTGTGAAATGGTGATACATGTCCTCTGTTTTCAGACTGCTGCTTCTAGTTTTTATAAAAAACAATAACGTCATGTGGGGATCATATTTTTAAGATTTTGATCTCTCTGTTCAACAAGAACTTAATGATTTTTATTTTTTTCAGTCGCGATTATGATAACAACTGGTTAAAAAAAGCTAATAATTTGTATGCATATATTTCTAAATTGACAATGGAAAGATTGCATCGTTGGATCAAAGTCTATGTGCTTCTTACAAAATATCAAATGAGCTTTAAGCAAGAGGCACATAAATGCATCAGCAAAGCATCCGATTTTTTTCTTCGGGTCTGAAATGTCTGTGTATGTTGTGTAATGCATTATTCATTATTGCTGCATTGAAGTGAGAATAGTCTCTAAGTATAACGTTCTGCATGATTGCCCGTTCGTTGAGAAGAGCACATTCAATGCTCAAGGAATGGTAAACTCTCAATTCTATTTTATTTTTTCCTTGGACCACTCGTAGAAACATTGCTAGTGCTACTGTTTCGATGAAGCATTACTAATGATTCCAACACAAAGACTATTGGTGCCTTTGTGTTTTGATTTGTTCAGCTTCAACTTTTAGAATTCCAATCTAATGCTATGTTTTTTAATGCCAGGCTGTCATTTTGAAACCCTTATTGATTGTTAGAATCATGCTGTGCTGGATGGAAACTGTTGGAATCCATATGCAGATGTTCTCTCTGTTGGAGATCTTACTGGCTTTGAAGTGGGGCCATGGATCAAACTTGGACAATTCATTAACTGTTCTTTAAGAGAGGTTAATAGTCATTCCGAGCAACTGAGGGAATTGATCTATTGTAGAATCTCATAGAGATATCAAGGCCAAGTATGAAAGGCTGTTGCAGGGCCAGTAAAGGCATGGATTTTTTTAAGGCAATATCTTTGCTTTTTATTGGCCAGGAGAGCAACTTAACAGGTCTGGCCCAACTATAATTGCATTGCGGCGCACCTCTGGAAACCATTTTAAACTCTCTTGATATAAGAAGCCGCTGACCCAGTCAATCAAGCTGAAAAAGCCTATTTGTGTGTTTAGAGCCCGAACATGTGGACAATCTGTAGTCTCTAATTGCTGCCTCCTGTTAATAGGCAATAATTAATAACACATGAAAACGAGGCGTCAGCACTTGAGAAGAGCAGAGCAGCAGACGCCTCTTTGTTTGTGTAGCATAATACAATCGCTTCATGCTTCTCAAAAAAAAAAAAAATCTTCGTCATCTTCTTTACTCTGCTTCCCCAGTGACTTGTTAGTCATGGCACTTGTGTCTTTTTTTTTTTTTTTTATCACTGCCTCGAGTCTCATCCGCAGGCTATATCCAAATGGGAATGCGATAAATTGAAGGAAGCAGACAAGTTCTTCACAGCTCCTTGTTCAACGGGTTTATGTTATGAAGGAGACACCCCCCACCCCCACCCCGCCGCACCAGGGCCTTGCAGTGCAGCAAATGAAAATGAAATTTGATGCCCCCGGACTGTAAGCCCCTCCTCTACGCGTTCCAAAGTCTCGCAGTTACCGTCTTAGGGTCTGGGATTTAAAGATGGTGGAGGAAAGGCGTATCACTGGAAAAAGTCTTTTTCTTATCGTTATTTAAACGTATTTTTAGTCTTTCAAAATTTGACCCACACATGAAAGAGGTGACTAGAGGTTTTAAAGTTTTTCTCAGATCAGCTATACTCCCTATATGTCATTTTCCATTGTAAAATGCAGTTACAGAATATTGTGGGGTGAACTTTATGGTCTGATTACTGGAATTGTGTGGGGTGGTGGTAGCCTAGTGGGTAACACACACACCTCTAATCCAGAAGACCCAGGTTCAAACCCCACTTACTACCCTGAGTGTCCCTGAGAAAGACAGTTAACCCTGAGTGTCTCCAGGGGAACTGTCCCTGTAACTACTAATTGTAAGTCGCTCTGGAAAAGGGCGTCTGATAAATGCCGTAAATGTAAATGTGTGTTAATCAGTTTAATATTGATTTGAAGATTATTTCATCCATGTGACCTCATTGTACAATTTATCAGGAAAGTGTTTACAGTGGTTATACCACATTTTTTATGAGCAGGTTGGAGTGTCAGAATGTTCAATTGGGCTTAAGTGTGCGCTCTGGCTGGGCCACTCAAGGACATTTTAAGAGTTGTCGCAAAGCCTCTCCCCCTCTTGGCTGTGTGCTCAGGGTCATTGTCCTGTTGAGGATGAACATTTGCTCCAGTCCTCGGTCCAAAGTGCTCTGGAGCAGGTTATCATCCAGGATGTCTCTGTACATTGTTGTATTCATCTTTCCCTCGACCCTGACTAGTCTTCTATTTCCCGCTGCTGAAAAACTCGAAAGCGATTTAATTGTCACATGTGAGTCACCGTCACTGCCTCATAGGGACCTTCAGTGCTGCACCAGTTTTCCTGTACCCTACCCAGGTCTAATTGTCGAAACAATCTTCATTGGACTTAGCACTTGTTGGTTTGTTCTCTGACATGCACTGACATCTATGGGACCTTATATGGAAGAGGTGTGCCTTTCCAAACCATGTCCAATCAATTAAATTTTACACAGATAAACTCAAATCAGGAGTTGATCAAGTATGATCAGTAGAAACCAGGTACACCTGAGCTCACGTTTATCTGCGATAGCAAAGACTGTGAATACCTATGTATATTTTATTTTAATAAATTTGTTTTAATAAAGTTTCACACAAACTTTTTTCACTTTGTGAATATGGGGATTTGTGTGGATTATGTTGAGTTAAAAAAAATGTATACATTTTTGAATAAGGCTTTAATATAACGTAATATGTGGCTACCTCTTTATAGCTATGTGCCTGGTATACAGCACATCATTGCGTGTGCTGTTGCATTTTTTTTCATTTAACTACTCAAACCATGGCAAAATGCAAATTCACGGTACATAAAGAAACATATTACATCACATTAGGCTGTGACGTGCACATTGCACCCAACCAGATAGGAACGTTATAATATCAATTGCTACCATCAGCATATTTAAACATCTAAAATTGTATAAGTGCACAGTATAATGTACGGTGCTGGCAGCTAGTGTGAAAAATTATTTCCGCTCAACAGCGAGAACTGTTGTCCCCCTCTATAATCAGTTTTCATTGTCGGGCATTTGGAACAGTGAGCTTTGCAACATGGGTGCTTTGGAATAGTAAGGGTTGTAATAGATTTGGCTGAATTATGCCATTGTTTGTGATGATTACTGTGTTTGGCATTCAGATTTTCTCTGAATTTTGAAGGGTGCAAATGGGACTTCAAGAGTTCCATTATTTCCATGTGTGTGTGTGTGTTTCTGGTGTTGCATTTTTTTTTTTTTTTTGTATTAAAGACTACCTGTCCCTGTGTGAAATATGATTTAATGCCGGGGCTGATAGAATCCTCACTCCGGATCGCCTCAGACTACATGCCCATGACAAGACTCTATTTTCGGGCTGCTTCACTCTACCTTGCACAGGGTTTTTGCCTCCTCCTTTCTCTTCTCAGCCGTGGGTGGGGAGGAACTCATTCAGACGGAATACCCTGCTGCATTTTCCACCACATCAGCCTTGCCTGCACTGAGGGGGCCGAGGGTGGGAGTGGGTCAGGAGTGAAAATTGAAACAGGCCATTTTTGTTGTTGTTGACACTGTGCATGGATAGATGCATTTATTTGTGCCAAAGAAGGTGACTGTTGCATGAAGTTGGGACACAGGAGGAACAACGCATGAAGAAAGAGGGGAGCAGTGGTAAAAAAAAATAAATAAAAAATATTCAGATTAATATTCTGAACACAAATGGATACAGCAAGAGGCATGACCAAAGCCGGTCCCTGCAGGATGCATGGTGCATGCAGTCCCGGGGAATTGTGTTTTGTTGTGGCTGGACTGATTCTACACACTGTAAAAAATAATGTTGTTGATGACAGTAGCTGAAATGCTGGAGGATGTCAATGAGCTTTTAAAATCCAGAGTGTGCTCCTTACAAAGCACTGTGCTAAATGCTACATAATTATAGTATTATAATATTACAATTTACCTAACCAACACCCCCCCCACACACACACACACACACACACACACACACACCAAAACTATTACTTATTTTTTGTTTCTGAATACAGAGGCGCCCGTCCCATTAATATATTTGTTTGAGAGGGGGACCATGTGTAATAAGCTTGGAAATGTTGGCTACTTTGTCTTTTTAATTAGTTTCAGAGCACTTCAGTCTGGGGCATTTTTCAGAGGCAGCGAATACTGTATGTCGGGTGTAGCAGCAGCCACGGTACAGTTCTCTGTGTCTCTCCTCCATGGGTCATTTCAAGGTGTTCCATCAGCTCGGTTGCATTTTGGAATCCTGATTCTAATCTTTACTCCCTGTGTCCCGCGCAGCATGACTTCACGGCCGTAACTCTTCTCACCATTGTCTGTGCTCGCCACAACACGGTGAGGGGATTAAGCTGCGGCGTGGAATGGATGATAAAGTTTTTTTTTGTTTTTTTTGTTGCCTAAATCACATCCAAGGGTTTAAAAGGACACTAGGAGGTAGATAACCTGGTACAGTCTATTTTCTATTAAAACTCAAACTAAAACACAGCAGGAATATGGAGCCCTGTTTTGCATTAGCATTGGTCCAGAACACCTTTTTAATACCCTTAAAAAATGTGAAATTGTCGATCAATTTTCAGCCATCATTGCTGTTTTTGGACCTTAGTAGCAAACCTGACTGTGGTGTGATATTGTTGTAGGACGTGGCTTGTTTTGCAAAAATAAACATGCAGTACAGGTCAAAAGTTTGGACACACCTTCTCATTCAATGTGTTTTCTTTATTTTCATGGCCTTTTATTTACATTTAAATTTACATTTACGGCATTTGGCAGACGCCCTTATCCAGAGCGACTTACAATGTGCTTAAGTTACCATCGATGAAGAGATCAATTCCGGTTCACTAGGACCCCAACTATGAATACATCTATTTTATTCACTCTGTTGTAGATTCTGTACACAAAGTTCAACAACAAGAAAATGACAATGGAGGGACCAGGCGAGCAGTACTGGAGGCTCGGAGTATACGAGGTGCAGTGCGAGGTGTAATAAGGGCTGTGAGGTAGGATGGTGCTACTCCATGTTTGGCTTTGTAGGCCAGCATCAGTATTTTGAACCTGATGTGTGCAGCTACTGGGAGCCAGTGGAGGGAACGTAGCAGAGGGGTGGTGTGGGAGAATTTGGGAAGGTTGAAGATTAGTCGTGCTGCTGCAGTTTGGGTAGTCCGATTTATATTTGGTAGATTCTCACTGAAGTGCTAAACACCTCAGGGAACTCCTTCAAGACTGTTGGAGAAGCATTTCAGGTGACGACCTCTTGAAGCTCATCGAGAGAATGGCAAGAGTGTGCAAAGCAGTAATCAAAGCAAAGAAACTAGAATATAAAACATGTTTTCAGTTATTTCACCTTTTTTTGTTAAGTACATAACTCCACACGTGTTCATTCATAGTTTTGATGCCTTCGGTGAGAATCTACCAACGTAAATGGTCATGAAAATAAAGAAAACACATTGAATGAGAAGGTGTGTCTATTCACCAGTGTGAATGTTCTGGTATGTTCTTTTAATATGCTGCGGAAATTGAATATTGCTGAAATATTGCATTTGCTTTGGGACAGCTAGTAGCAAATTGCTGTATTCCTTAAAGTTGCTGTTTGTATTCTTTAGTGGTGCAGCGGCAGGTTGCAACCAACCGAAATGTGCATTTGTACCCACCAGCGAGTGCCAGAAGTTGATGGCAGTGGTGGATGCAATTTAATGTCAAGCACAAACACCAGATATGCTCCTTATGTAGATATAAGTGTCTTATTATATCTGAAAAGCAACCATTTGTAATTATTGAGGGTTATGTGCAAAAAAGGAAATTCATTCTTCATGTAGAACCCTGGAGGGGGGTCCCTTTCCGACGCACTCCTTCATAAGGTTTCCCCCTATCTTAGTGGAGCTACAGCTTTTTTAGTGGTGCAGAAAGGGTCAAAATGTGGGTGGTGTCATCTGTCAAAGCCCTTTAATGTATACTGTAAGTGATTTATATAAGAAATAAATGTTGTTGTAGACCAGCCATGTTTCCCTTAATTATATGTTTTAGATATTCTGAATTAGTGAGGACTGTCATTGTACCAGTGGAGCAGTGCACTGCTAACCTGCTTACCTGTTACTGACATTTAAGGAAATTACCCAAGCATCCAGTATAGTGCATTTGAGTTAATTAAGCAAAGAGCTTCTGTGTGTCATTTGTTGCAACCCCCGGCCAACACCAGGATTTCTTGCGACTACAGACAGGCGACAAATTAAATAAAAACCTGAATAAATGAGTCGAGGAACATAACGGATGCTTCTAGAAAGAATATTATGTTAGCCTGGCAGTGCATGAACCCCCTCATTACAAAGACAAATACGCTTTTAAGAGTTCAGTGGTCAGCTGTGATGAATCATTTTCATTCTGATTTCATCTGCAGTTCAAAATGATGAATAAGACAGTGATTTAAGTCATATTATATGAGGTTCTCAACCAGATCTCAACCCAAATCCTAGGTTTCCAGTTTGAATACCGAACCACCAAGGTGCTACTGAGCAAAGTTTCATCCCCACGCACTGCTCACTAAGGGTGATGGTTAAAAGCAGAGGACACATTTCGTTGTGTGCACCGTGTGCTGTTCTGCAGTGTTGCACAATGACAATCACTTCACATTCCGTTTTATTTGTCATATAACAGTTAACGCAGGGACAACATTAGAATCAAATGTATATTTTGTGTATGTGTACTTTGTAATGGCCAATATTTTTTTACCTGGCATTAATACTTTTAAGGTCAAAGAATTTTACATAAATAAATAGACCAAATTGTTAAAAAAAAAAAAACAAGACACTTGTAGTGAATGTAAATCATCCAGAATGAGGAAGTAGTGGTTGTGAGAGTCAGTCATCAGGCTCCTCCCATTTTAAAACCTGTTTATAAAAACCTAATTCATATTCATAAAGATCATATTCTGGGTGACAAATAATTACACAACAAAAAATAGGGTAGTCCAATAAAAATAACTACCAAGTGGTACAGGGTGTGTCCAAAATATCTCCCACATTTCAAAGGGGGATTGAAAAAAATGATACAATGCCTGCTTTGGGGACCCCACAGTGATTTTTGGAAATGCCACACCCTGTGAATTCTGAGGATGTCTGGCCTTACACGATTGCACAAGATCCTGCTTCCTCAAATCTCTAAACAAAGAAATCATCTTTAGAGAAATAGCGTCCAGCCCTCCTTTTTGTCCCAAATAAATTTGTGTGTAATTGGGATGCTCACTGCTTTCCCTCATAAACAGTTTCTTACAGAAAGGTGCAGAAAAATACCGAGATGTGCAAATGGAAATAATAAGGGTCAAAGTCATGTTGTCACACTCATTTGCATATGAAAGAGCCTTCCTTTAAGTAAGTCGGGAAAAAAGGAAAGCACTAGAATGGCGGCTGACAGGTTTTGTTCTGTTCTGAAGCTGCGCTGCTCTTCCCGAGACAAAAATGGCAGTAATTCAAACTGGACTAAACGCAATTTCCCATTATGATCATTCGTAAGCTAAAGTGAGTGCGACTCAGCAGGTTTTAGAAACTGATTGTTGGGTCGGCTGGAATACAGCACACGCCGCCCCTGTCCCCCCGTTTTTTTTATATTAAGCTGTCAAACTGGAAGAAGTGATTTGCAAGGGGAGACGAAGGACCGCCGAACCCTCCGAGGTGTGTTTTCGCTGCTGTTTTTTGCTAATGTGCTTCTGATTCCCTGGAGGCCCTCGCTTGCCTGAGCATTTCAGCCGATATTGTTTAGTGCAGCGAACAAGAGCAAAGAGAGGCACTTTCACCTCAGAAATGCTGCAGGAGGGGACGTGATGTCGGCGTCCTCTGGCCACCATTAACCTCTATCTGCAGCGATCAGGACACCCCAGTGAAAGGAGCAAAGCCGTCAGGCTAAAACAAAAAGGACTGTCTGCGAAGATAGCCGCTAATCTCAGTTTTGCTTGTGGCAAAGATTTTAGACTCAGGAATTTTCCCTTTTTAATATTCTCGTCTTTTTGTGCTTAGAACATGTTAAGTGTGTGTGTGTTACCAGCTATTTGTAGGTACCGTGGTCAATAGCAACATGAAGAATTTCTGGACACCATTTAATGTCATTTCATTGGTAGTGTATTCTGGACTGGTATACAAATACATATACATATATATAGAAATGTGTGTGTGTGTGTGTGTGTGTGTGTGTGTATATGTATAATATTTTGTATTGGTATACACAAAGCTATGTACAGTCGTGGATTTTTTGAGAACGTGAAGTGATTGTCACATGTGATACACAGCAGCACAGCACACGGTGCACACAGTGAAATTTGTCTTCTGCATTTATCCCATCACCCTGAGTGAGTAGTGAGCAGTAGTACTGGTATTCACAAAGTTTTCTGCTTATGGCAATTTGCATATACTGTATAATGTTATGAAGAGTGATCAGATGAATTGCAACGTCCCTCTTTGCCATGAACATGCATTTCAGCCCTGCCACAAATGGACCGGCTGAGGTCCTTTTGTTGGTCCTCTCATTAACACAAGTGAGAGTGTTGACCAGCACAAGGCTGGAGATCATTCTGTCATGCTGACTGAGTTAGAATAGCAGACTGGATGCTTTAAAAGGAGGTGGATGCTTGAAACCATCCGTTCTTCCTCTATTAACCATGGTTACCTGCAAGGAAACACAAACAGTCATCATTGTGTTGCATAAAAAAGGCTTCACAGGCAAGGATATTGCTGCAACTGAGATTGCACCTAAATCAACCATTTAACGGATCATCAAAAACTTCCAAGGAGAGGGGTTCAGGAGGCCCAAGAAAGTCCAACAAGTGCCAGGACCATCTCCAGGCAGGAGATGAGAGCATCTGCATGCACAGTGAGGCGAAGATTTTTGGAGGATGGCCTGGTGTCAAGATGGGTGTCAAAGAAGCCACTTCTCTCCAAGTGAAGCGAAGTGATTGTCATTGTGATACACAGCACGGCACACGGTGCACAACGAAATGTGTCCTCTGCTTTTAACCCATCACCCTTGGTGAGCAGTGGGCAGCCACGACGGGATTCAAGATGGCAACCTTCAGATTACGTGGTCGCTTCCTTAACTGCTAGGCCACAAAAAGTACAGGGCTTTTGACTGCTGATCATTTTCTCTGATGAAGGCCCTTTCCAATTGTTTGGGGCATCTGTAAAAATTATTGTCCGGAGAAGAAAAGGTGAGCCTTACCATCTGTCCTCTCTCATTCCAACAGTAAAGCATCCTGAGACCATTCATGTGTGGGCTGCTTTTCATCCAAGGGAGTGGGCTCACTCACAATTTTGCCTAAAATAACAGCCATGAATAAAGAACGGTACGAAAAACATCCTCCAACAGCAACTTCTCCCAATCATCCCAAGAACAGTTTGGTGAAGAACGATGCTTTATCCAGCATGAAGGCCGAAGTGATAACTAAGTGGCTTGTGGAACAAAACATTGAAAATGTTTAACTTCCCGGACCTTCATCCAATTGAGAACTTGTGGTCAATCCTCAAGAGCCCTGTGGACAAACAAAAACCCACAAATTTTCACAAACTCCAAGAGGGAGTAGTTAATTGCCAGGTCTTGAAAAAAGAGGTCTTGAAAAAAAGAGCCAACACTGCTAACTCATGTTAATAAAAACCTTCGAAACTCTGCTTCAATACACCACAGAAACAACTGACAAAACATCTAAAAACACTGAACATCAAACTTTGTGAAATTCTCAAAAACTTTTGGCCATGACTGTATTTCAGCAGTCGGCCCATGTGAATGCCAAGGTGAGACATTTTTGCCAAATTAGATGCTTTGTATGTGTTCTAACATAGATTAGCATAGCACACAAAGTCAGCCTCCACATATCTCAAAGGTGGGCTAAGCCTTCCTTGGGCTGCTAATAAAAGAGCTTTTCTTTAATTAAACTCAGAGTTGGCCTACTTTTAAGCATTTGCTGCTACACTATGGCTAATTTTTCTCATTTAACTTCTGCAGCTACCCACCGCTGATGCCTGATCTCTTCTGTGTTCAATTTCCTTAAGTGTTTGAGCTCTGGCTTTGGTGCGTGGAGTTATTTTATTCACACAGCCTCCCCTAGCCCAAAGACATGCACACTAATAACATAATTCCAAATTGGTCTGAATTTGTGTGTGTGTGTGTGTGTGTGTTTGGGGGGGGGGGGTTGGCAGTGTTGAGCCCAAAGACCGTTGAGACCTTGACCTGGATAAGCAAGGCATCAACACAGACAACAGACTTCTACTGTTTTGGTAAACCCCAAGGACGCTTGGGAAAGTTGGATGTATTTCTGTCATAGGAAAGTGCAATCTCGTCACTGAAAGAGGGCACTTTCCCGTCCTCATTATTTGTCTTGTATGTCTTTGCTCTCTGAGCTCTTAAGGAATCAAACCTTACTTTCCAAAATGCTAGCTTTTTAAAAAGCTTCCTCCTCACACCGAATGTTCTAGTAAATCTGTTCTGGCACCAATGAAGATGCTGACACCACACTCGCCCACTCACCCATCTCAAAAGCCGTTCAAGTGCTGTCATTCCGGCTCAGACTATCAATGGTATTATCCCTTTGGAAAGTCACTTGTGGGATGCAGCCCTAAATATAGCGTTGGGGTTAGAACTCTGCTGCTTTGCAGCCTGCTTTTATCTGCTTTCCTAGTTACGTTCCCTTCCCCTGATTGGCATTTGAAACCATGGGGTTTCAAATCCAGTTATTTGGATTATTAATCAGTTTTCATACACTGTCAGAAGTAGGAGTACAGCCAAAGTACTGTTAGAATTTACCCCACTAGGCCTCGTTTCTGGACATCGAGAAACCTATGTGTGGAGTGTGTATTCCTAAGGAAGGAATGAGTAAAGTTGCAATAATAAACTTTATTTTATCGTTGTATAGCTCCATATATGACGTTCATTGTTAGAATTATGCCTTGTTTTATTTTTGGTTTTTCCCCCTAGAGATCAGCTTATTTGATTTATCGTGTTATCAAGATGATATCCTCTGTCCTGTGATTTGTTGTGTTTTTTTTTTTCTTTCCTGCTTTGCTATTTCAACATCCACAGAACATTGTTGGGAACATGATGAGAAATACCTTGAGATCACTGGAAAAACCCCAAAATGAAACTTATCACAGGAAATCCGACTCAGTTTAAAGCAGGAATTCATGGCCTCTGAGGCCTTCCATTGTCACCCACTTGGCTACTACCTCCCTGTCGGGGCCGTTTTAGCGATTCCCAAGCAACGAGGCAATTACCTTTATAGACTGTGACTGTGAGAGACTCATCTGGGACCTGAACCCCACACCGAATAGCAGTTTTTACAGCTCTTTTAACCTTGTGCTGTCAGCCAGACCCCTCAGATGCGGACGGATGGCTGATGGAGGTCCTCTCCAACGGCTTACGGCTTCTTGTTTATCAGACAGCGCATATAAATATTCTTTTTTGTTCGTCTTTCTTTCTTTGGTGTCGGACAGCATCTGTTTATTTCAGAACGGAGGGCGTAGCCTTTCAGTAATACGTGTCTGCGTAAACACTTTAGATAAAGTAAGTCATTTTCCTTTTTCATTTCTGAACATATTTTATAGTGAGCCGCTCTACAAGGGATCCCACAACTTAAACAAGAAGCAGTGGAGAGACGGGTTTTTTAACGTTTCTTTCCAGCACCGTTTTCGTATTTCCGCTGTGTGAGAAATTGTTTTGTCAAATATTGGCCTTTCTGAGCAAAAAAGGACAAAAGTAAAGAGGTGCGACTGTAACACCAAGGCTGTCCTTATCACGCGCGAAGGTTCCCCGTCGGACTTGGCGGGATGGAGGGTGAAGAATGGAGAAAAACAAGGAAAAGCCTTCACAGGACACAGCAGTTGCACGTTCTTACAGATTCCGACCTTGACCAATCGCGGAAAATGGAACCTGCGGCTGTAAAGGCCGGCATTCATCAGCGGCGGCCCCATTGAAGCCGAGGCCAACATGTTGTTTTTCTAGGCTGGGTCTTCAGTGCTGTGGCTGAGTGTGGCCTTTTGGAACATGCAAGAAGATGGAAGTGTCAATCAAAAGCATTCTGCGCGTTGTTCTCACTCCCCCCTACCTATCCCCCTCTCAGGGGGCTCAAAGGGCAGAGGAGTGAACAGAAGCTCCTCTCTCAGCCATCCCCCCTGATCTGGAGGTCAAAACAGTATCATGCTGTCACCTCAGCCTTATAACGTCCCTGCGCCGAAGCCATAAACATTTAATGGGGCTGCTATCAATGCGCAGCAGATGGCTGGTACCTTCCATCGCGGCACCTCCAACGGGAGCTGAGAAAGCAGAATTCAGGACAGAATGCACTTCCGCATCGGGAATATTGACTGCGACGCACTGCCGCCATGTGTTGCCTTTTGCCTCCCTCCTCTGGGTCTCTTGCGTAATTTGCTCTGTATATGTAGGACACTTTGGTTCTTGACCTCATACCCCCACAAAAACATCCTCATTATCAATAAAAAAAAAAAAAAGGTGCTTTCATTTCAGCTCCTTGCTCCGGTGTCAGATATTGATTATGGAAGAGTTAGTTTTGAACGTTTCGGCAGATCACGTGGTAGGTTTTCCTCACCAGAAAATAATGCACATCCTCTCCTCCTCTTTGTGGACACAGCATGTCCCCAGGAAGGCAGTGTGCCTGCTCTAAAAGCGTAGATTAGTGTGATAAGTGCAGAACAACACAGGCAAAGTGTGTGTAAATAGACCCTGCATGTGTTGCCAGTGTAAATACCGAGGAGCTGAAGGAGGGATCCGCTGATGCTGTAATGCCATGCAGGCTGGGGGTCTGGCGTCCTCTCCTGCGTCGGCTCTGGTACCCATCTGTCGGATCTTCCCGGGCCTTGTGCACGCTCCAGACCTTAACTGAGAGCGTCCAAAGCGTGGGACCACATCCACCTGGGCCAATAACCGCATGGACTTTCTATAGGCGTGCGAGTAGAGTAGAGTAGGGTGGCGTCTGTTAACAGGAAGAGTGGTTTGCAAGTTAATCTCACATGAAATCGCATTTGCTGATTTGTTCTTGGAGACACTCAGGGTTAAGTGTCTTGCTCAGGGACACAATGGTAGTAAGTGGGGTTCGAACCTGTGACTTTGTGTTACCCACACGGCTACTACCAGCCTACCACCGCATCGCATGGGGCAGTGGTGGCCTAGCGGTTAAGGAATCGGCCCCGTAATCAGGAGATTACCGGTTCGAATCCCGATCTGCCAAGGTGCCACTGAGGTGCCACTGAGCAAAGCACCGTCCCCACACACGCTGCTCCCCGGGCGCCTGTCATGGCTGCCCA
Source organism: Denticeps clupeoides (assembly GCF_900700375.1). Classification (NCBI taxonomy): domain Eukaryota; kingdom Metazoa; phylum Chordata; class Actinopteri; order Clupeiformes; family Denticipitidae; genus Denticeps; species Denticeps clupeoides. The sequence continues at coordinate 33,580,172 of NC_041708.1, forward strand.
CTGCTCACTCAGGGTGATGGGATAAATGCAGAGGACAAATTTCATTGTGTGCATCGTGTGCTGTGCTGTGCTGTGCATAACAAGTGACAATCACTTCACTTTACTTTAGCATGTAGTAAATACAGGACATGGACAACGGCGACCCCAGCGGCTGTTCACAGGACGCGTTGTCTGCGAGCTCACGAAATTAAAGCAGACGGACGGTAATCCTGAGCGACAGAATATTTCTGGCTGCCGGTTCGAGTTAGATCGATCCCGTCGAGCGGTGAGGACTGTTTCAGTGTGGTGGCAGATGCAGAGGCAATTTTCCTCTTAATGATTGAGTCGTACTCGCAGTAGAACTTGAGCCACCACTGTCTCCCTGTCTCTCTCTGACACATTCTGGCTGTCTTTGAAGTCCAGTGGTGTCCTGTCAGCCTTTGAAGTTCACATGAAGGCGTCCGAACAGCCATTCCGTGCAGCGTGTTTTACTTTGTTGGTTCTGCTGCTTTTCTTTTTTGTTCCGTCTGTGAGTGAACGTACTGGAAGAAAACGTCCAGGCCACCGTTTTATTTATTGTGTGTGTTTGTCTGTTTCAGTTCTTGTATTATTCATTAAAATCAGATCGGTTTTTGGTTTCTTGGCACACAAAGCGAAAATGTGGCATTTAAAACCCTGACAGAGAGATACGTCCCTGCTGCACTCCCATTACTCCTCTTCTTTTTCTTCTTCCTCTTGGCTGCTCCTGGCTGTCCGCGGAATCAACATGGCCATAAGGTTTTACGCCGGACATCCTTCCTAACGCAACCCCGGCCCATTTGCCCAGGCTTAGGACCGTCACCAAGAAACACACTGTCACCTGCTCCCCCAGGGCCTGGGATTTTACATTCCCATTACAGTTTTTAAAAAAAGCACTAGTCGTTACTGTATGTGGTGACTAAATTTTATTTTTATTTTTTATGTTGCGTACATTACGTTTGTAGTGACTTTTTTTTTTTTTTACCTAACATCCTATATGTAACCATTTAACACCATCTTATCTGCTTCAGCTTCAGCACTGAGGAAAGGATTTTTGTCAACCCCCTCACTTCGCCACAGGGGGGCACTAGTGTCAAAGACAAGAGAAATGTTGATCGCCGGTTGATCCAGAACGCTGCATCACAGCTTGTTTTCAACTTGTTTTCTCAGATTCTCCCATGATCCCTCCACTGGCTTCCTGTAGCTGCCCGCATCAAATTCAAAATACCCTCCTTGGGAGCAGTGGTGGTCTAGCGGTTAAGGAAGCGGCCCCTTAATCAGAAGGCTGCCGGTTCGAATCCCAAAATGCCAAGGTACCACTGAGGTGCCACCGAGCAAAGCGCCGTCCCCACACACTGCTCCCCGGGCGCCTGTCATGGCTGCCCACTGCTCACCAAGGGTGATGGGTTAAATGCAGAGGACACATTTCACTGTGTGCACCATGTGCTGTGTATCACAAGTGACAATCACTTCACTTTCACTCCTAGCTCAGATTTTTTTTTAACCCAGCTTTATATTTTTGGTTCTGTTATATAATCTGGCAACATTCAGACCATTCATTCTCAAGGCGGAGCAGCAAGTGACTTTAAGTTCGTTGTGAATTAACTTTATTCAACTCTCATAGATACGATTGGCTGACATGTAAACCTTTTTGCGCAGGCTGTCAATTATTTGGTTCTCCCTCGTTGACGCTCCAGACAGCAAATCCTCTATTCAACAAGTCAAACCCAAGGCAGTTTACCTGCTTTGTTTCCCAGCGCCAGTCTTTCACACTGGCATGTCATTCCTCTTCCACGGTCCCTGGGAGCTCTGCCTTCTCTTAATGAGGTTCAGTGACCATGAGCGAATTTGGTGAAGTCATATTTGTCTGCGGTGACGGTTCATTCGTTTAAAACTGTGAAGGAGCTAAGAACTTCCAAATGCCCGAGTTAAGAATTTGCCCATTATTCACAACCGAATTGTGCGGCTGACAGGGAAAAAAGGGCATTCAAGGGGTTGGAGTGGTCCAATAGTCACGGACTGCCCGGTAATCAAACATAAAGCCGGTCCCTGAGACAGATTGAGAGCGGGAACGCTGAACTCTCCGCCACCCAGCTTCCTGGCCTGCTGTGCTGTTCAAGGTTTCCGGTGAGCGCTCAGGCAGAATGGCAAAGCCGTGGGGGTACACTGGGTTACGCAAGGACACGTCCTGGGAGGACACTAATTACAACTTGCACTGGGTCGTGCAAAAAAGCTCTCAATTAATTCAAGAAAGAAAATATGAAAGTGGACACAATAAGTTGTCTTTACTTCTAAAAACTTCCCAAAATAAATCACATAAATTTAGAATAAAAATAAAAGCTAGTATCCAATATATAGAAACCAACTCTTTTTAAAGTTCAATCAAATGTTGAAATGGTCCCAAAATCAAAAACTGCGGTTTTCTTCGACTGTCTGGCATAAGAATGTAAATGTAATGTTTATTCTATGACTAACTTATTAATAAATGTCCTCCATTTACAGGTGAGCAAGTGTTGGAGTTCGGAAAGCTGGTCAGCACATCCAATACCTATGAAGCCCACAATCCAAGGAAACCTGTGACTGTGCAGACAGACAAGCCTCTGCTATGGAGCATGGGGATTTGTGGGAAATAGCCAGATTTGAATTAAAAAATGCCTTTAGTGCCTTCTCCACTTAATAAAATAAAAACCACACAATATTAACAACCAAAAAAACATTTATTCACAAAATACAAATATCCCTCTCATTCGGTCCTCCAACCCTCTTCCACATTCTTGAATGTTTCTCCATGTCAAACATCTCAGCCGCCTCTGGAGAACAAAAGAGACTGTTGATTACTAATAAGAATAGTAAAGCCTGAACTTCTACTGTACTGTATTCCAAATGTCTGCACTAAAGCTTTCACTCATTATGCATTGTTTGTGATGCACCACTTACACAATAATGTTGTTGATGGGGATGTGGATCAGCTTAACAAAAAATCCAATGAAGCCCATGATTGCAAATCCGATAGCTGTGGCCATTGCAATCTTCTGAAATTCTAAAATATGAAAAATGTTTACTCATTTTACACATTTTTGTATTAAAATAAAATTATGAATTATAAAATTATGATCATTTAGGAGAAGAGATGCTCCTGACTAATTTCTGAATGTCAGTAGTTGACATTTCAAGCAATAATCGTAGTTGTTATGATGACATGTCCTAGTTACAGGGACTAGTAACTAGGATGTGAAGAGACCACCAGAGGGATCCTGGTCCCTGGCAATGACCTGCTGATGAGACGAGGGCACCAGAGGGTCACCACAACCACCACCATAACAGCTAAAGCTTAGAGGCTAACGAAGCGGATGGTTGGCAGTTTGAATCCCGATCCGCCAAGGTGCCACTGAGCAAAGCACCATCCCAACACACTTCTCCCCGGGCGCTTGTCATGGCTGCCCACTGCTCACCAAGGGTGATGGTTACCATGTTACTATGTGCTGTACTGCAGGGTTTCACAATGACAATCACTTTCTTTTTTCTCTGGTGTGGAGAATGTTTTTTTGGTGGAAAATGACGACGAGAGCCAGAAGACTGGTAACAGGGGTGGTAGTGGTCTAGTGGGTAAAACACTTGCCTATAAACCAGAAGACCACAAAGTCAAAGGGAGCAATAATCCCGCTTACTACCACTGTCCCCCCGAGGAAGACACTTAACCCTGGACGTCACCAGAGGGACGGTCCCTGCAACTCGCTCTGGATGAGGGCATCTGATAAACAGAGCAAGACCCGGACTAGCCAGGAAGGAAGCCAATATTGTGGAATTCGAGCGTCTCTTTGCCTTTTCGGTCGGGCTTGGTGCATCTCTTCACCAATCTGATGGAGTCCTTGACGAACTGGCGACTGGGCTCCACGAACTGCATCACTTGATCCATGATGACGACGTGGCTGGCAGAGATAAGGAGAAATTAATAAAAGGATGACTGTGGGTTAGCCCTGGCTAGCATTAATTAATTAAACAAGCTCAGTCATAGCTAGTTCAGTCTTTTATTTGTTTTTTTTTGTTTTTTAGACTGTACGACAAGTGACTTAGACTCCAGCCAAAAGCAGGGGCTACACATGCTAACGCCAGAAAGCGCTCATGATATCTTATTAGACGAAAGTAACAAACATTAAAAAAAGAATTATTTTAAACGCGGGGTTTAAACATATTGGCTCGACATTTTCTAACGTCCCAAAAACACTTACCTAAATCTCAGCGTGTCCGAGACAGGCGACGTCAACTTGCCCGGCCGATCTCTCCTATGGCCACGTAGCGCTGAAAGGGAACCGACGCTTCAAATTGCGCATGCGCAGGACGAGCGCCTCAAAGTAGACGAGCACCACCTAGCGTTTCGGAGGAAGAGCGGCTAAGCATGGATATAGCAACTCGGGGTTAAGTGTCCTTTCAGAGCTTTAAAGCTGTGGTCTTCTGGTTGAAAGGCATATTTCTTAGTTACCTGCCCACTGGCACAATAAAAATGTAATAAGCAATAAAAAAATGTTCAAATAAAAAACAGGCTGGATTGACGCTGAAGAACATTGTTATAGAGAACAGACATCCATGAATGAAACATGTTAAATTTGCATATTTATATTGGACATACAGGGCATCCAGAAAGTATTCACAGTGCAACACTTTTCGTTATGTTACAGCCTTATTCCAAAATGCATTAAATTTATTTAATTGCTGCAGAGATGGTTGTACCTTCTATAAGATTCTCCTCTGTCCACTGAAGACCTCTGGGCCATGGGGTTCCTCCCTGACTAAGGCCCTTCTCCCCTGATCGCTTAGTTGAGGTGGCCGGCCACCTCTAGGAAGAGTCCTGGTGGTTTTGAACTTCTTCCACTTGTGCATGATGGAGGCCACTGTGCTCAATGGGACCTTCAAAGCAGCAAAAGTTTTTCTGTAACCCTCCCCAGATTTGTGTCTCGAGACAATTCTGCTTCGGAGATCTACAGACAATTCTTTTTGACTTCATGCTTGGTTTGTGCTCATGAACTGTCAACTGTGGGACCTTATACAGACAGTCGTGTGCCTTTCCAAATCACGTCAAATCAAGTGTTTGACTCCAAATAAGCTGCAGAAACATCTCAAGGATGATCAGGGGAAAAAAGATGCAACTGAGCTCAATGTTGAGTTTTATGGCAAAGGTTGTGAATACTAATGCACATGTGCTTTTTTAGGTTTTCTGCTTTTAAAAATGTACCAAAACTTCAGGTAAACTTTTTCACATTGTCATTATGGGGTGTTGAGTGTAGAATTCTGAGGGAAAAATTTATTTAATCAATTTTAGAATAAGGGCTGTAACATAACAAAAAGCAGGGAAAAAGTCAATACTTTCTGGATGCACTGTAGTTTTTCCATCTTGGAGGACCACAATGGCAGAGTTTTTGTTCCAGCTCACACTGCTTATAACATGTCACTTGGTCCTCAATCACAAGGACAGGAAGGCACTGCTATGGGATGATATAGACACTGTTGGTAAAGTGCTTTGGTAGAATTCGGTGTATACACTGCCATATTTTATACGGATGAGAACAAGATTGTGATTTGTCAAATCAATGTTTGTGTTCAATTGATGTGGAGAGTCTTTTACTATTGTTGATTTTTTTTATGTTTAACAAATATTTTATTAAATTATTTAACATTTTGGACTTTTGTACATACTGATTAATTGATTTTAAGGCCTAAATATACCTAAAATGATTTGTAAACATCCACTCATACGTCTCACCATCTCTATCCTTCTCTTTCTATCAGAGTGCGAAGGTGGAGTTCTGGGCTTCCAGGATCAGTGTGCTCCTGCCTTCAGGATGTCGTCACAGAGCAATGTGACAGCAGCAGAAGAAATTGATACTCCACTGTCTCATTTTCGCTCGACTGATCCAATACAAACATTCTATTGTGTGTAGCCCACATTTCTGTGTGTCTGCACACATGCAAATAAATATTTATTAATGTATTTATAATAGTGCAGATATTTGAATTGTCTAGTTTTGTCAGGGTCTCGACCAAGCTGCAAGTGTTAATTCACTCTCAGATATTTTAATATTTCTTTTCTTCCTTCTTCAGGCACTAGACCTCTGAGCCCCCCACCCCCAGGACCACAAGAAATGAAGCAGCTCAGGAAGGAAAATCGGTTGGATGAGATAAGACAATGAGAGACTGTAGGAACTTGGGAGCTCCAGGAGGAAGCTGAAATGTGGCATGACTGTTTGACAGTTAGTAAAATGTATGAAGAACGAAATTGATTATTTATTTATTAGGGTTAGGTAGTATTTTAGTTATTACTTCACTAATGCATAATGCATATTTTTTTATGAATTTAGGATGTAATCTATGATAATTGCCTGGCTAAGTGGTCCAACTTTATGTGTATATAGATCCAATGTAATTATAAGGGCCAGGAGACAACACATCTTGCTTCTGTATTGATGTATGTCCAGTTCCTAAACTCAGTGGATCATTTCACAATTTTGGTATTGATATTTTCTTAAAATATCTAAATGCATGATTGGTGGAGTGGGACGTTTGCAGCACTATATTTCCATTTCCAGCTTGGCATTTAGAAAACTTTATGCCATGACAACCCGTCCATTTCTCTGTTGCAGCAAACAAATAATTATTTCACAATCACAGTTTCACTGTTGTCTCCACGTGTGACTGGTCCGTGACCTGAAGTATCTATAGGTTTGGAGAGGCATCTGCAGCATGTTCTTTTTTAAGGTCTAAATTCTACTGATTACAATAATCCTTTATGTGGATGCCCATCCTGGCTCCAGTTAAAAAGCATCAGCAGTTTGCTCGAGCTGTCCAATCTCAGTCCTGTAGTGTAAGATTATCCCTAGCAAAACCGAGTGCTGAAAGGCATGTTCAGTGTCAGATCATCTGTTTGGCATAATAAGAGGCATAAGACACCATGACTTTTCTTTTGTTGTGGCATAGATTTTTGATGTGTGCTAAAAATTACATCAATACATTCCACTAAACACAAAATGCTCTAACAAAATTGATGCATCAGAATATTGTTGCATTCAGATAAAAAAAAAATGCATTTCAAACATAATGAATGTGTCCTTTTTTATATGAATTATTAATCTCACTCACTCACTTACTATCCTTAACTACTCAATCTAGATCTGAATAATTGAAATTAGTGTGGAGAATAATCAAACCAGTTGAACTTACACCACATGTGAGAATACAAAATGTATATTTAGTATAATAATACACACTGCAGCATGTTTAAATATTAAAATCTGGAATAGATTTAGGGTTATATAGAAAAAACAAATCCATTATAACATCACCAAAATTAAGTTCATATTTATAATGCATTATTGCAAGTCAAACAAAGTGTTCAGTGAGATCCATATTTGATTCGCCTCTCAGTCCCATGTGATCCCGAGCATCTGGCAGCTGAGCTCCCAAAGTTTCTGTGCCATTGCATCATCTGACGCAGCCCTCGAACACCGCGCTGGTGCACAGTCACTGCCAACAAAACCCAAAAAAAACCCTTTGTAATTATTTGTTAATTGTGCTGGAACCCCCAAGGAGAAAGAGGAAACCGAGTCCATCCCACTGGTTTCTGCTGCACCTGTAGTAGTCGCCGCTCTCCTTCTCCAGCTTTGGCTCCACTGCGCAGTATATGGAGGTCTGCGCTCCCTGCACAGACGTCTTGGTGAAGGGGCTGAAAATCTTCACGGCCACTTGCATGGGTTTGCTGAGGTGCCTCCACAGATCCGTTTGCACAACCCCGGGGTGCAGGGAGTACACAGTCACGCCTGTTCCTGCACAGTTGGTAGTGTTGTTTTTGTCAAGGAAATTCATGACAAAAAAAACGAAACTTTCTGACATGATGAAGATGTAAATGCTGGTCATGTGACGTTAACTATAACGAAATATATAATTTAATATTGTTGACGGATAAAAACAAGATTAAAGGTTTACGAGATAAAAACTATACTAGAATGTCTTCATTTTCTTTGATAACATCTGTAATACGCAGTCTCTATATTAATTAATGTTGTCAGTACCCAATCTGTGCCACTTGCCTGATCGGTTCACACGTGCACACCCATGCATGGAACCTATCAGGCAAGTGGTACGAATTGGGCACTGACACCTTCCCCTAACCCTAACCGATTTGGCAAGTGGTACAATCTGGGCACTGCCAAGATTTCAGGATCTGTCTGAACAGAATGTCTGGTCGAAAAACATGGAACAAATCAAATCAAAGTCTGGAATGAATGTAGTGTATTCTTGAGTCTATAAGGTAACAATCTTATCTTAATAATAAGATAACCTTGTTATAATTACAAAATGGGTTTGACTAAAAACATTTTTGTCATTTACTACTTACTAGGTTCTTGTGCTGTACTGACTGTGTTAAATAGAATTGCATTTCTTTAAAAAATAGATTAAATACAATTTTCATTGACGAAATCTAGACTAACATGTCATCAGTTCCCATTAACTAAAACTATACTAAAATGTCACTAGTTTTTGTTCACTAAAACTAGTCTAAAATAGTCATTGATAATTCTGACAAAAATCTGACTAAAAAGACCACTGAAACTTGGCTAGACTAAAATGGGTCTGGATGTGACTAATAAAGACTAAAATTAAAGCAATAACAAGACTAAAAATAAAATTAAGACAGGAGGCCAAATACAACTATACCAGTCAGTTTACATGTGTTTCTTTGAATCCTTTTTTGGGTAAGATTCCAAAAAATATGGGGGATGTTCTTCATACACTATTAAAAAATATGTGATCAATAAGTCATGCCAACATCCATAAATTGTTTCAACTTTAACATAATTTGTCAATTCACTTGACTTTTAGGGGTTTTCAGTGTTATGACATTTTTTAAATTCTGTAAAGTAAATGTAAATTCCAGGATGAAACTGTAATTGTAAAAATGGTTGTTTATCAGGCAATGTGTTAATGCTCCACATATACACAGTCAAGTCGAATTACAATGAGCAATAATGACCTAATCTTAAAATAATGAGGTAAACTAACTAATCTATTTAAAATGTATTTGAATATTTAAAGCAGCAATTAATCTTTAAAGTTAAATTGAATTTAAATGGAAGATTTTAAGTTAAACCTGGTGGAATTTTTTTTACTTGCGTATGTACACATCAGCACCCTTGTTTAATAGGAAACAAGACCCACTTATGTTTATTATACTGTGACAAAAGTTAAATCTGCTAGGAATGTGACCCCCCTGAAACATCCCAGCGAACCTTCCGGTGGTCACTGGGATCTTTCTGTTAACACACATGCTGTGGGAATAAGCCCTCAGTTCCCAGTCTGTACAACATAAACGTCTCTCACAGTTGCGTGAACAAATAAAGTGTGAGGCACGGAAATTGTTGAATTCTTTTCCAGATCTGAACAAGCAAACATTATGTCCTTTTTGGTGTCAACAGATAAAGGAGATATACAAAACATCTCATATTAAAAAGAAACATCCAACAGTGTCTTTTTTTTTTCATCTCATAAACAGCATGCTGCTCTTTACATTTTTTTTATTACAAGGACACACGCTTAAAATGATTGTAATCAAAGTGTGATGTAATGTAAAACATGGATGTGAGGCTTATAAAAGTTTATGTGAGGGTTTTGTCAAAGTAACTACCTCTTGCAAAGAGAACAGCGGACCCTCGGTGTCCAGATTAGATAAAACAGGTTCCAGCTCCAAATCCACCTATAGGAGGTGCTAATCACCATTTGAAAAGTCCTGAAGGTGCGTAGACACTTTTATTACTTGTTCTGTCACCTCACTCTATGTGGGACCTACCCTGTAGTCTTTTGGCCAGGGAGCGTGTACACAGGATGTTGGCCAGCTTGCTCTGGCCGTAGGCCCTCCGGGCGTTGTAGCCCCTCTCGCTGTTGATGTCGTCCAGCTGGATGCTCCCCCAAGTGTGGGCCACCGACGCCACGTTGACAATCCTGGCTGGAGCTGACTTCTTCATCAGGTCCATCAGTAGGTAGGTGAGCAGGAAGTGGCCTGTTTGTTAGAACACGGGCACAGAAACGGGACCGCCCGTCACCGGCTCCTCTTTGTCTTTTGCTTCCTAACCCCAAACATGAGTTGCTTTGTTTGCTTTAGTCATGAAATTCATGGAAACGCGTGTTTAGATGTTGGTGCCGGAGTTCTGCTCTGACCTCTCCCCCAATAAACGATTCTATTCATACCCAGACAAATGACCAGAAATTGACCCCAGTGTCGGGTCAGGAATCTCTCACCCAAGTGGTTGACGCCAAACTGCATCTCAAAACCGTCCGCCGTCTTGGAATAAGGGCAGAGCATGACACCGGCGTTGTTGACGAGGATGTTCACTCGCTTTTCCTCTAATGACAGGAAACAGAGGGGATGAAGAACGTCCGCCGCCGTAGGCCAACGAGGCCCGCAAGTCGACGAGAGCGCGGTACCTCTGATGACCTGCTCCGCAAACGCTCTGATGGACTTGGCATCCGATAAATCGAGTTTACGCACGACGACGTTCTGGTGGCCGCCGTTCTCGGCGACCTCCCTCCTCGCCTCCTCGCCTCGCTCCAGATCCCGGCAGGCCATGATGACACGCCCGCCTGTCACACATCACCACAGTGGCCGTATTTCTGATCTATGCTTCATGCATCACCTCCTAGGTTGACCCTGACAGGCTCCCAGGTTGAATTAGCATTTGGCCGCCATTCTCACGCATAGCTAATGAGAACTGCGAGGCAGTGAAAGACCAGTGAGGAAACACAATAGCTGTTTGCCTAGTAATTACTGAGGAAAAACACCCATTATTCAATCAGCATGTGAAGTCTCTTTGTTAGAATTTGTCATGCCCATGTAGGAATGTAATAGCCCCCCCCTTCCTTTTTCCCAAATCCAGACAGATGATAAATTCACAATTAGGATTATGAATCGACCATCAAATTATGTCAACCTAAACAGTATCGTACGTACGATCTTTATTCTGCGCAATTTAAACCATGTAGTTTATCATACTTTGATATCCCTTGTAGATTATTAATAGACAGCATTCATAAAGAATGACTAAAGGCAAAGAGCAGAATGAAAGACTGGTCATGATTGCACAAGAGTGGTGATTTTACAGCCTGGGGTCCGTTCATAACACTAAGTTAGGTAATGCCTTTCAGTCTGTTTTTATTTTTCATGTCTAGTCAATGGAATTAATAGGATCACAAGAAGATATATATTTTTTTTATCTCTTCGGTGTCCTGTTGCTACATGCTTGAGAATCAATAAACCATTAGCAGTAAACAATGGCTTACTGTTAAAATCCCCATGGGAGAGCTGTACGTTACATTCCCAGATTGCCAGATTCTTGATGGGTTCCCAGCTCGTGAAAGAAGGAGAGAATAGAGGAAACTGATACTCTACCTCTCTTTGCCAAGTCTCTCACCGTCTCCTTGCCTATACCGGTGTTCGCTCCTGTTACAATGATTGTTTTGTCATCAAGTCTTACGGTAGAGGACCACTGGCCGCAGAACACGTTCCTATGAGACAAGGATAAAAAAAAGGACTTTTATGAAAAATATTTTTAAATTATTTCAATATGATATAGTATGTTATATATAGTATGTCTGTACGTAGATTTTTAGCAACTGTGGTAAAGTTTAATCTAAGTAACTTGATCGACTGTCTGAAGCTATTGGCATCATTAAGATTACTTACTTTTTGTGAAACATGTTTTACATGTTTAAATGCCTGTCGATGAGGGACGAGCATTAATAATCGAATTGGAGTTAGTCGCAGTGACAGTACAGTGGTAAGCAGAGTGCGCCAGTACTTTACCTTATTGAATGCATACTGGACCGCACTGGTGACGAGTCTGCGCTGCCCCTGCTGCTCCTGCTGCTGCTCCCTCCTCGGCGGTCAGGTTTGCAGTGAGTGAAGAGCGAACATGGAAGAGCACTGCCCCTCATCCACTGACACCCGACCAAGTTACACCCATCAGATACCCCCGGCTGAGCCCAGAAACTACGCTTGCATTTAAAAAAACGAACAAACAAGACATACGTTGTGTGTCTGGAAAGACATTTAAAACGTTAATTTCTTTATTTGCCATGTTCATGAAACCAGTTGCTCATCACCCCTCACCAATCCTCCACTAGGTGTCACCAGCGGATAGATAGATAGATAGATAGATAGATAGATAGATAGATAGATAGATAGATAGATAGATAGATAGATAGATAGATAGATAGATAGATAGATAGATAGATAGATAGATAGATAGATAGATAGATAGATAGATAATTTTATTGCATTTTGCATCAATTACACAAATAAAACATACACAGTAAAGCATTTATATTATAGTGTCTGATCAGAGCACGTTTATTTTCAGATATTTCGATATTTGATATAGTGCTGCATGAGCAGTCATATCTGCAGGACCCCTCATCTCTGTTCTTCAACTCCAGCGAATCCCCAGAAGGTGGCAGCTGATGAGCCACAGCTTTCGAGCGGTGCAGTCATCACTGGCCGCCCTGGAGCACAGTGCTTGGGCACAGTTACTGTCAAACATTAAAATGAAAAAAAAAAAAAAGAATATATATATATATATATATACATACATACATACACACACACACACACACACAAACACACACACATATATATATAATATGATTATGTAAACATAAATCATTTTTTCCATGTTCTACATTTAGTGAAGCTCCACTCAACCTGTAATAGCCCCCAGACTGTAGGTCAGGGGTCAGAGCACAATAGAGGGTAGTGTATGCCCCCTCTTTTGGGGTTTTGATGAGGACACTGATGCTCTTCATGAACAACTGCAATGGCTTCATCATGTGCCTGGTCACCTCCGTGTTCACTAAACCAGGGTCCACAGCATATACAGTCAAACCCAGATCTGTGCAAACACAAACACAGCAGACAATTCAGCATCTTAAAACATCTAATGAAAGGCTGAGAGGAGATCGAGACTGAAGAACTGCTAGGATTAATTATTTGTAATCTAATGCATATTTTCCTAAATTGTCAATGGGTTTAAGATAAAAAAACAGCATTTTATTATAATATAATTACATGATATATCTAATATGTCTGATTATATAGAATGTCTTGGCAAACAACCAACAGAAACAGGTGAGAAGACAGTATAAATAGTGACCCTGAAGCCTGTCATTAACCTGTGACAAGACTTCAGTAATTCGCAAATATGTTCTAAAAAAATTTGAAATCTTGTAAATATTGTATGGGCAGCATCATCTCCAGTTCACAATGGCAAAGAAGGTGCACATGTATCTGACTAGAAAAATAAATAGAAATACAGTAATTTTTTTTACAGTATTTATTTCAAAATCGGCTTTATTTCGGGAGACATCAGGGCCAAGGTTTTTTGTACCTTCTACCATTTTGGCCAGTTCCCGGGTGAACAGCACATTGGCCAGCTTGCTCTGGGCATAGGCCTTGACAGGGTGGTACCGCTTCTTACTGCTAAGGTCATCAAACAAGATCTTTCCGGTGAAGTGCATCACCGAGGAGACGTTGATGACCCTGGAAGGAGCGGAGTGTTTCAGCAGGTCCAGTAAGAGGAAGGTGAGGAAGAAATGGCCTGAGAGAGAAATGGAATGTCAGGTCTTTTCCTCCGGACGTGCAGGAACTGAAGGTCTGTAAACCACCCCCTACCTAGATAATTGACACCGAACTGTGTTTCAAACCCATCGGCTGTGGTGGAGTACGGGCAAAGTGCCACGCCCGCATTGTTTACCAGAATGTGCAGGTATTTTTCCTCTGAAAGAGAGCAATTTCAGGCTAAAGTAAGTTCGAAAATAAATTAAATTCATGTATAAGGACTTTGCACACTGTGCTTACTGTTGTAAACTTGCTCAGCAAATTGACAGATGGACTTGGTGTCGGCAAGGTCCAGTTTTTGGGCCACCACGTTTACATTCCCCACCTCGTTGATAATGTCACTGACTGCCTGCTCCGCCTTCGCCATGTCTCTGCAGGCTAGAATCACTCGCGCCCCTGGGACAGAGAGCCAGAGACTCTGCTTCACTTCAAGTACAAGAGCCATCGTCCGTCAGGACCATCCACACCAGCAAAAGCACTGAGAAATGACTCAAATGTAACATGTGGCGTGTTTCTGTACACTTATTATAAAATTGTAGTCCCACTGTGGAATGGCTTCCAAACTTCATTAAACATTTACATTTACAGCATTTACCAGACGCCCTTATCCAGAGCGACCTACAATCAGTAGTTACAGGGACAGTCCCCCCCTGGAGCAACTTAGGGTTAAGTGTCTTGCTCAGGGACACAATGGTAGTAAGTGGGGTTTGAACCTGGATCTTCTGGTTCATAGGCGAGTGTGTAACCTGCTAGGCTACTACAACCCTAAACATTGTAAAACCACAACCACTTATAAACAAATGACAGAACTTTGGGAACAACCGCCACGGTGCAAAATACAACTCAGTTTGTCTATTTGGTTTTCTTTCTTTCTGTGTTGAATTGAAGTACCCACCTCGTGCTGCCAGGTCTTTTGCAGTCTCCTTGCCAATGCCTGTATTTGCACCAGTTACAACTGCTGTTTTTCCATCCAGTCGGATGTCAGATGACCACCTCGGGCTGATCAAATACCTGCCAGTTTCAAGCCAGAATCTCCTAAATGTCCATTACAGCTGAAATGTTTTAACCAGCAGGTCTGAACTGAATAGAGAGAGTAACGTATTCCATTGAATTTTGCTGTAAACAGTAACTAGATGTCGCCGTAAACCCAAAACAAATACCTATATAATACTTTATATTATTATGAGTATTTTTTTTACCTTAGATTACTCATCTTCAATGAATGAGGAACTTCTTGAAGTCCTTCTTAGCTGCTAACAGAAGCAACAAGATGCTGACAGTGTGTCCTTTCTTGCACTGTCTTGTCTTTAAAGAAATTATGGCAGTCACATGAATCCTTAAATTCCCATGAAAATCGCGGAACTAATACATCATATTTACCACGGATGGGGAAAAAATAACACAACTGCTGTTATGTTATCCATGTGTGTGAAAGGTCATTGTATTTTATGAATGCGCTTTTGTTATGGATATTTATGACCTTCAAAAAAAATTTGTAACGCTGAGTGTGTATGTGTCTGAATCAGTGGATGTTTCGCAAGTATTACAAATTCCCACCAAAATCAGCAGCAAAGGAGTTCGCTTTTCTGCCGCAAATGTCCGGTAGTTTCCAGCAAAAGCTGAGACTAGCAGCTGTGTCTGGTTCTGGAGTCTCCCATGCCATATGATAGCACTTTCTCCACTTGGAGATCAAGCAGAAAGTGCAGAGCTGAAGGCACTGGGACATGATCCGTGGCTCTCCGGATCTGTGTTTTCACTTCCGTTGGTAAGCCCCGGTGAGCACCTGAGCGAAACCGATTTTGACTGAGATAAAGTGACCCCTGGAGACACCTAATCATCCAGTCATATCATCACAGCTATAGTATTTAAAAAACATATTATTAGAGGTAATAAAAAAAATAATAACAAAAAAACACCTTTACCAGAGTTTAACTGCAGAGTTAATTCATTTTCCCTGTTAAAGACCCGTTAAAGACCCTTTTCCAAAATATGTGATGGTATTATTCTTACACTGTATTTAGCAGAGCTTGTGAGTGTTTCAGTGTTTAAAGTGTAAATGTGTAATTGGTTTTATGTCTTAAATCATAATTGCTTTGAATATATACAATTTTGTAATTGTGTAATGGACAAAATTTTGTAAAAATATTGTATTAATCGTTGGGGCTCATAATGAACCAGAATTGATCTCTTCATCGATGGTAACATGAAAGCACATTGTAAGTCGCGCTGGATAAGGGCGTCTGCCAAATGCCTTAAATGTAAATGTAAAAATATTCAGGCAATCTGAGATAAAAACAGTGGGGCAGTGGTGGCCTAGCGGTTAAGAAAGCAGCCCCATAATCAGAAGGTTGCCGGTTTGAGTCCCGAACCGCCAAGGTGCCACTGAGCAAAAGCACCGTCCCCACACACTGCTCCCCGGGCGCCTGTCATGGCTGCCCACTGCTCACCAAGGGTGATGGTTAAATGCAGAGGACACATTTCGTTGTGTCACCGTGTGCTGTGCTGCAGTGTATCACAATCACTTCACTTTCACTTGCAAAACCCACTAAAACTCTCCCTTAATTGAGATTCTGACATGATTTAAACCATGAAATATGAAGTGTTTTTTGGCTATGAAGCTAACTAACAAGTCCAGGGGGGTTATAATATTAATGGCTGTAATATTAATGCACCCATGACCCCGCTTAAGGCCACATTAAGTGGACACTTTGGGGAAAGTGTGGTGATTTGCGTGGTTCTTCATGTGTTACCACTAGATGGCAGAGAATCACTAGTCGAAAAAAGGCCTTCGCAATGGAGCCATGACTTCCTGTTGTGACTGCAGCCCCTGCCACACTTTTTTCTTTGCGGTTTCTCAACCCTGCAGGACCCTTCATTTGCACTGATTGCATTCTTTCTGTTCACCATAAATGTCAGCCGTGACTGTCTGCTGCATTTCATGTGGTAGGCCGTGACGCTCCTGTGTACATTTTCCTTGAGCTTCCTGGCAGCTGCTAGCTGTGTCCTCTGCTGAAATTACAGGTTTTTGGTCGAAGCTGGTCCCAGTTAGGACTCACCCTAGCTGATTACAGATACAAAAGACACTCTCGTCTCATCACTTGCAAAAAGTATCAGAAATAGAAACTTTATTCAAAAACAATTTCATCATGGAGTAACCTGATCATTTGGAATCATGTACACATAGAAACAGACATGTCAAACAAAATTCTGTTCATGTAAAGTAAAAAATATATATCGATCAAAAAAGAAGGTGGCTGCAACGCCACTTTCATCTACCCAAAACAGTAGGCCAGCCAGACAGGGTGAGATGTTGAGCTCAGACAGGGCTTGTAAACTACTTTTTCAGTTTAAAAGTGGCCTTCAGGTTTGTGGTGAGTGTTGACTGGCCCACGAGGCATCGTGCATGGGTCACTAGTGTCAACTGGGAGCTACGGAACTACAGACCATTATTTTAGCAATGGTCAGTAGTTCTAATGCTAATGCTTTGTTGCTAATGCTTCAGTGACTAATCCTTTTTGGTTAGTTTCCTTCTTGGTTTTGTATATTTAATTACATGGTTGTAATTTGCACTATTCTCTAG
The DNA here is from genome assembly GCF_900700375.1 of Denticeps clupeoides. Lineage (NCBI taxonomy): Eukaryota > Metazoa > Chordata > Actinopteri > Clupeiformes > Denticipitidae > Denticeps > Denticeps clupeoides. Next base: position 33,597,403 of record NC_041708.1, read on the forward strand.
TGCACCACCTATTGGTTCTTTCAATAACTAAATGGTTTGAATTGCAAATCAATACCACACAACCATTTGCCAGTGGAATGAGGGAACAATGCAGCAAATTTCAGCTTGTACCAACAAATGGCTGAAATACTGATGCATACATAATGCTAAAGTTTAAGTGAGAATTTAATTTCAAAACACTCCATGTCCAATGATTAAGGGCAGTGTTGGCCCAGCAGCTAAGGAAGGGTTGTGGGTTCATACCGTCCCCACACGCTGCTCCCCGGGCGCCTTTCATGGCTGCCCACTGCTCACCAAGGTTATGCTTAAAAAGCAGAGTACACATTTCGTTGTGTCACCATGTGCTGTGCTGCAGTGTATCACAATGACAATCACTTTTGACCAAAAAAAAAAGTGAGACAACTGCGAGAATCTTCCAGTTTTAAAAGTAGTTTGGAGAGCCTGAAGTGCCCTATATTCATGGATTCTGTCGGTCATCCTACCAAAAAGGCACACACACAGATTAGAAACCAATGGAACTGAATGTCATGTGAATGAATTGAAAAAAGCTGTCATTTGGAGCCTTGTTTGCAGACAGTGACATCAGAGAGTGTCGCTGAGCAGTGTCTGCAGGGCGTCGTGAAAGCACTTAAACTCTCTCGAAGGCATTTAACCATTTCAGCGAGAAGGACCAAAATGTCTTTTCTGCTTGTTGTGAAGTTAAGTTGTTCATAGTCAAATTCTTTAGGGATGAAATGACATGGAATAAAACACCCGTTGTTGTTTTTTTTTAAAACATGTGGCAATCATCAACATTTACACCACAAAAGCAACTTTGATGCTGAAAAAAAAAAAAAAAACAACCTCATGTAGTTTAAAGTATGACAAATGCATAGCATTTTTCTTAATTAAAAAGAAAAAAAAACTCGAGATGCATCCCCAGGACGTAAAAAGAACGGGGAAAACAAGAAGAGCTTGACTGAGTTCTGGTTCCGGTCACAGGGTCAGATCACTAACTGACCACTGACCTTCATTTCACCTCCGGCCACTCACTGGTGACCTCCTGCACTGGCAGGTTACTGTCCCCCTGGACGGACAGCAGACTGGTGGGCGGGGTGCTGTCAGTCATGGGTTTTGGAATGCTCCTGAAGATGTCCTCATTGGACTCCTCCTGGACCGGGCAGCTGAAAGGCTCATCAGGCTCCATCTCGTTGCCCTGGGAGACCTGGCTGACGTACACCACGATGACGTCACTGCTGAAGTTCATCACCTGTCCACTGGAGATGAACGTCGTGTTGTTGTTGCCCGTCACCTGGCCTGGCAAACACAACAAAAAGAAGAAGTTTTGGAAATATGAAGGTTTTGTCATTTCGCATAAATTCAAATGCGTTCGAGCAGCTGCACAAGAACACGATAAAGTAGGAAACTCATAGGCTGTGTAGGCTGAAATGGCACAGAAGCAATTTGCATTTCCTCTAATTATACAGCAAAAGTGATGCATGTGCTGAGAAAAAGAAAAAAAAACAACAATGAGGACACACCCATGACAGATTCCATGGAAGTAAAAATGCTGTATCAGCTTCCGTTTCGAAACAGATTCTTTATAGATCCCTTTTTTCCATTTGGAGTGGAAACAAAACGCAGACTGTTTCCTTCAGCGAAAATTGCAACATCGGCCGTCTGTCACCCTGACGGGAGTTCGGCGGCTGCCAGTCCAGAGCTGAAGCACCACGCCGGTGAATCATTATTCATGCATCCTTTAGTCACATCGTGGCTGCGAATTCGAACACCCACCACACCTGTCACGAGAATGGTTTTATTTCCTATGTAACTTTACTCTATGTATGGAACATCTAATTCTAAAACACCACAATGGATGTTAAGTCCTCACGCATTCATTAGCTGTAATTACCACCGGCTCAGATATGGCTGCAATGCGGATCAACCTAGATTCTTCCTAACTGGAAAGAGCCTTCAATGGCATTAGTGAATGTTATGGGAAATGGGTGTTTACTGCTCTGCTAGGCCATCTGATAAAAACCACAGCAACGACAGCATTTGCCCCCGCTCTTTTACGTCCGTCTGCACTTCTTACTCAAACCCATGTGCTTTCCACACGTTGTTTCAATTGAGAGCCAGGGGTAATTTCAAAATGTTCAGGAATCCGGGATAAACACATGTGGACGGGCTGGCATAAAAAAAAAATTTAAAAAAAGTCTTAGTTCCCTTCTTCTTCAGATGACAGAGGCCTGTTTCATAAATAAACAAGTTGCTTGTGGGACTGTATAGTCTAGACAGTGAAACATCAGATTTAGATATTGGTAACAATTTGACTGGGTAGCAATGAATTTTTCCAAAATTCTCAATGATAATTGATTATTATAAATAAATAAGTCTGAATAATCCCCAGCTATCAGATTTAGCAAGCAGCACAGTATGGGGCTTTTCTTGAGATTCCAGTCTTCTTCTGAACATGTGTAAAAAGTTGTTCTAATTGAAATGAATACTATTTTAAATCAGTGAACCAACATCTGTGAACATATCATCCATACACTAGTGCACACATAAGTGCGTCAGCAAGTAGCCACAAAGAAGAATGATGAGATTGTGAGAGCACAGACAGTTGTCATATAAACTGACCTCAGTGGCTTACATGTGGCTTACCAGGCTAAAGCTAGTTAGCAGATATGTTTTTTTGGTAACTTCTATTTCTCTCTGGCCTAATATTGACTGTGAAAAGAGTTGTCAGTTGTCCGTAGTAGCCTAGTAGGTTAGACACCCAACTAAGAACCAGAAGACCACAAAGTCCACCATTCAAACCCCACTTACAACCCCAGGGGGTCTTTCCCTGTAACTACTGATTGTAAGTCTGGATAAGGGTGTCATCTAAATATGATAAATGAAAATGCAATTGTCTTAAATGTCTTAGGATTGCTTATCACCCCATTGTTGTCCCCGAAAAGCATTATGTCCCCAGTTTCTTGGGTGTGACTTTAATATCTCTTACAAAAAGCTTGGAAGGGGTAGTACTGGTTTGAACTCACCCGAGGTCAGCGCAGCCTCTGAGCAGTGGCTCTGGAGCTCTGCGTCACACAGCTTGAGGTCCTCACTGTCCTGCAGGGACAGCCCCTGGTTGTTAGAGCTGTCAGAGGACAGAACTGGGACGGTGGTGGAGTCGATGCTGCAGCAGCACGGCTCATTCTGCCTGTACAATCCCACATTGGCCTGGGGCCGGCTGCTGAGGTCCACCCTGACCTTGGGCAGGACCTCCTTGCCCGCAGGACTGCTGTAGTCCAGACAGAGGTCCTGGGAGGCCTGTAGCTCTGTGCAGTCAGAGCAGCCCCTAAGTGTTTTTGGGCAACAGTTTTTACAGAGCGGTGACTCCAGCATGGGGCCCTCTCCTCCAGCCACCCCCAAACCATCCCTCTCCCTGTCCACGTTCCCACAGGAGCACGCCACCACTGTGCCACTGGCCACCAGTTGACTGCAGTCTTCGTTTTCCCCAACCTCCACTGGCTCCTTCATAGAGACAACACAGCTGCAGGAGCTTTCAGAGGCAGGCTTCTCCTTCTCTGAGCTTTCACTCGGACCCACAGCCTTCTCTTCCTCTCCAGTAACCAGCGGAGTGCTAGGACAGAGGTTAAGGGACCCATCGGGTGGAATGAGACATGTGATTTCAAATGTGCTGTGTGGTGCAGCTCTGTTTGGAGATGGTGTCTCCTAAATGAAGATAGAAAAAGAATTCTGAGTTCAAATATGAGCAAGATAGTTAATTATATCTGAATTTTACTTAAACACGGTGCTTGGTGCATACCTGCTGTATCCTTGTCCGCTTCAGGTTCTGAACACAAGTCCTTACATTTACTAGTGTCAGAAAAATAGCAGAAGAACGTTAAATTGTGACCGTGAGAGTTCGAAAAGTTAATGGCGTGAAAAATACATTTTAAAAATATTTACCAGAGAATAGCTTTATTTTTTCCTTGTAAAAAAACATGGAAAGCATGACCAGTGACATGACAATAATCACAGACAGGATGGCCACCATGACGGTTGATGTATGGGGACCTGAAGGCATGAAAAAAGGATGAAAAATTCTGGATATTTTGCCGTGTGCAGACACATCGCAGTCTTGGAATCAGTTCATGGTTCACTTACCAGTAGGATGAGGGCCACACACCGCATTTGATTTGGGACTGCCAGGCTGAACTTCTGACTTTCCAAATGTGTGACAGCTAGTGGGGGATAACACATATAACATACATAAATGTACATATATATATATATATATACATATGGTCAGATTATTTCTCATTCACTGCAATATTTCTGCATTCACTTCTGTCTCTGTCCACAAATGACCACGACTATGACCGACAACACAACTAAAAAAACCTTTCCAGGGGAAGTGGTAGGAGAATTAGTCATAACACCACAGTGTGGTGAGACTGTGGGGACCTGGGTAAAACTGTGCTGTTCCTGTGACCTGGGAACAACGTAGCACAAATAACATTTCATTGGGAACATCAGAAACCAAGACACGCTGTTTACAATGACGTCCGAAAAATGTCAGTTGTGCTCATCTCACAAGTCACTATACCACAGCAGTGGATGAAAACAAGCATCTGTCCCCTTTTCCAATCTTGAAAATGCCCAGAGCATTTAGAGGAAGTTTGGTGATGGTTTAGCACGTTTTCATGAATTTCAGACAAAGGACTAAATGTAAATACAGATATGGCCATAAATAATTATGAGGGTGGTATCATAACAGTACATTTGTGGTATATACCGAATTTGGCCTTCACAGCAGTGGAACAGTCTCAGTCTCAGCGTTATCACTTACAATAAAGAATAATATGGCAAAACAATGGTTTTGTTGTTATTGTTATTCTCAGCTCCAGACCTGAGATATGCACAGTATGTTGATTTCGTGTAAAAATCAGCCACAAAAATGATAAAATGCCTGTTTTTCTTCATCAAGTAATGTTCAGGCACAAGGTTGAACACCTGGACTGGACAGTTCCTCCAGTCATTCGATCCTAATTTCCATCATCACTGACGTAAAATCAACCTCATTGGAGGAAGGGGGGGGTCACTTGACTAAAAGCTGCACACTCACTTGGTCCAGGCTTTGCAGGCTTCTGCTGAATGGCTGTCTGAGAAAGATCCGTATGGACAAGCCTTGCAGAGTTTCCGGTCCGATTCTGAACAAGTAAAGTAAAGTAAAGTGAAGTGATTGTCACTTGTGATACACAGCAGCACAGCACACGGTGCACACAGTGAAATTTGTCCTCTGCATTTATCCCATCACCCTGAGTGAGCAGTGGGCAGCCATGAGAGGCTGCCCAGGGAGCAGTGTGTGGGGACGGTTCTTTGCTCAGTGGCACCTCAGTGGCACCTTGGCGGATCGGGATTCGAACCGGCAACCTTCTGATTATGCTTAACTGCTAGGCCACCACCACAACACACATACAGTCTCTTTTAAAAAACACACGCTTATATTCTGATTTCATTCGGAACCAGACATTTGACAGTTGTTCGGTGTCAGAGAAGACCTACCCCCTGCGGTGATCCCTTCACCAGGCGGGCATTCTGGGATGCGCACACAGTACTCGCAGTTGGACGATTCGCACTGAAAGCCCTTCACACACTGGCAGGGGACGGGTGCTGTGTAGTTTTGGGGTCGATTGTGAGTGAAGCCCCTCCCTACAGTGACAAGCATTAGTAAAGTGATGTATAGAAAAGCCTTGATGGAAAAGTGCAGAAAAGTCACAAACCAGTATCACAAAACTTCTGGATGAGGCAGTTTTTCTCATGGGTGTAGTCCGGCTGGTACTCGTTGGTCCCACAGCGCTTACATTTGGTCTTGGAGGCGTTTGTGCAGTCCGCAAACACGTACTGTCCTGCGATCCAGAACATAGGATCGGAACATGTTATGGACAAAGAGGTTAACCTACTTTCCATCAGACAGGTCAGCAGAGATCACTTTTGACCCTTATGACACGCAAGCATGTGCAAGGCTCTTCCTCTTTTACACATCCTTCCGTTTTCTCACCCATTTACCACAACTACCTACGACTACCGGCTGTAGGTGACATTTTGGGTGAAATGGATTGTAAGAAAGACTTTTTAAAAGACATTTAAAGTTAATTAAATGGGACATGTGACCCTTGAGATCCACCCATGGTGGTCTGACACACTCTGCCGAGGGTAGAAAATGTCATTGCATACCTGGCGGACATTTGTCGCAGCATAGCTTGTCTTTAGAGTATTCATTAGATCCACAGGAACTGATGCACTGAAAAAATGACAATACATTAATTACATACGATGCAGCTAATTTCAATTAGACAATCCATCCCCTTTATCGGAGGATCTTGTCCAATTATAATTCACCAAAAAAATCACAGCAGACAACATCATAGCAGCATACGAGTGCTATGGGAACGGAGTCTCTCCTATTGCATAAGGAAAATGTAAACATTATTAATGATAAAATCTGCCGTTTAGGTCCAGAGCACAGATTACCTCAGGAAAGTACAGGGATTGACAAACTGTGTTGCTCATTCAAAAAGAGTTGTTTGGTGGAAAAAAAATACACCCACATCCCCTCATAACCGCAGAGACATTCCACGGTTTTAACAGCGTGGCAAGCTCGCCCTATTTTCTTGTGCGCAAAGCTATCCTGGGAATTAGCGGACATTCTGCAGCCCTCCAAAACACACAGTCCCTATTGGAACCACGCTCGGCACTCTTTAACGGCCGATTTCAGCCCGTAGGAAAACTTGAGCGGACTATGGCGCTGCAGTGTGTTGGGGAGTGGAGCATGTGCTCTGGGAATGTTGCCACTGTGGTTGATATAAGTAATGATTATACAGTGCAACCTGATGAATTACTTCACCATCCTGCAGTGAAAAACAAAAAGTAAAAGCAGACTTATAAAAAAAAAAAAACGGACGTAGTCCCTTCTCGTGTGCTCTGCACATGCTATAAATATCCACGATGGGAACGTACAATGAGGCTACGGTTCCACAGATCCAGATGACTTCTCCACTTACGTGTCACAGACAAGCAGGAAAATAAGCCCCGGGAGGGCAATTTATGATTTCATTATGGAATATTGCTCAGTTTTATATTGCTGTCCATCACCACATTTAGTTGCCCTTTTTCTTACTGGCTCCTATACAAAATTATCTTTTTCTTGTTGCATTAACTGGCATTAGTCTAGTGGATTATTTCATCAGAAAAAAATGGTTTTGATTATGGATCTGTCTGTGCATGGTATAACCGATGCATGCTTTTGTGCATGTAATAAATTGCATGAGCAATTATGAGCATAATAATAATAATAAGCATGATGATGATGATGATAATGTTCACCAACAAATGTACAGAAATGATGTACATTAGACTGTATCAGCCTTAGTACAGTATTATATATAAATTGAAAAGTATCAGAATAGATTTGTTAGATCAGATAAGTCTCTTCAAAATCAGTGAAGATCACAGCACCTTTGTTTGTGTGATGCAGTGCACAACACTGCACAATCCACCTGAGACCACAGCATTTGCATAACTGCTACAGCAGACAGACCATCTCCGCGGCTTGTTCCTGTGGCACGTTCGAAAGCTCTTCATTCCGCACCGCTACGGCTTTCTCACAAACGCCTTTCAAACCCAACAGCCTGGGTAGGAAGCCAGGCATGACACATTCATGGTTACGATGGCAGAGCATACAGCTCCTGGCCTGACTCTGATGTGGGGGACGGGGGTGGGCCAGTAAACCTGGAATTAATTCAATGTCTTCCAACTTCTGAGCAAACCGAGTTTCCGAAGTCATCCAGGTTGTAAAAAAAAATGTAATGAAATCTAAATACATGTTATTTTTTTATCGGAGCCAGCCGCATGGCAGGTCGGAACCTGCACCGCTGTGATGCAACACTTAACAGACTTCACAATCTAAGCACTTCTTATCTAATTTATCAATGAGTGAGTGAATGAGAGTTCTCACTCTCACTGGCCTCCCACCACATCGAGTATGTCACACAAAAAAAACTGATGTTTATCCATATCCAGCAAACCCAGAGGCACAGCAGCTACTACAGATAAGGGTCTCTGGACCAAGTACTACTCTTCCCACTCAGATTCACTTTCTACGCTTGTAAATAGCATCATGTCCCCAGAATAAACCTGCTCACCATGACGCACGGCCCAGCCAGGACGCACACGATCCATCCCTGGAATATCCAGCTGGTGCTGAAGTTCAGCCTCATGGTCTGGCTCCTGTGGACGAGGGGCTGGAGATAGAGAGGGTCAGCAGGACACGCCGGGCGCCGCGGGACGGGAGCCGTGTCGCATTGTCGCGCTGCTCGCCGCTGCGCCGCGCGCTCCCGAATGAGGCGCGGAGGAGAGGAAGGGGAGAGGAGAGGAAGAGGAAGAGGAGAGGCTCCTCCCATCTCGCCAGACCTGGCCACGGGCCATTCATTGAGGAAAACGGTCTTCTCCCGACACGTTTCCACCGGAGCGGGGCGACAGGGGCGCCACACCATGTCCCTCATGTCCCCTTAAAGTCATCTTTACACAGTCCGGGCCACGTGACTGTGGAGCGCATTCAGATTTCGGAATTTTGCAAAATTGTCCGGTGCAAAAAATCAAAAATATAATGGTTTACTTTTTGTGTATATTTGTTTTAATGAAAAGAAACAAAAGTAAAATCAAACCATCTTCATTTCAGATAGGTATACTTGCACACAGCATGCCATTCAATGTGTTATAGGATCATATTCCAAACATTTTACATCTACAACTATGGCATTTATCCAGAGTAGTTACAGGGACAGTCCCCCCCTGGAGACACTCATGGTTAAGTGTCTTGTTCAGGGACACAATGGTAGTAAGTGGGATTTGAACCTGGGTCTCCTGGTTACCCGCTAGGCTACTACCACCCATATAAATTAAGCACGATTATTTTTTATTTATTTCTATTTTATGTGATAACATACATACAGACAGAAAGACAAAGTGGAAAATTAAGACCAATAATCAATCATCTCTTCAGACCTGAGGTTCCATTTTTTTTTTGTCAGCTGGTTGCACCTCCTGAGTCCTGAGAGGAGCAGGCTGTAGAGATACAGATCTCAGCCAGGGGCTCACCTTCCTGCGCCGGGTTGCCCAATCCAGGCACACACAGGGGAGAAGATGCTCCGAGCTGTTGCTTCACGTTTTGAATAACCGTCGTTTCAGGCCTCCTACCCATAACACCCCACCCCCTTTGCGATGTTTTTTTCTTTGCCACGGGAGCAGAACCCGCATAATTCCAGATACAAATCAGAGGCACGGGCTCCTGTGGAGAGATGTGTAAATACAGGCAGACATGGGAAAGACAGATAAAGAGAGAGAGAGGGAGCGAGAGACTATTTCCTGGACCTTTTAGCGGTTTTGTCCTTTTAGCTACATACCAGGAAAAAGCGGATCGTTGTAAAAAAAAAAGACAGGAACATTGGGTATTTGCCCGGGTGCACATTTTGCTTCCAAAGAAATGTGGCTGCATCAATATCTAATAGCAATCTGGCTAACAAATGAGGTCCTCAGCCCATCTCTTTAGGCCACGAGTTCCTTTGTGTCAATCCCATTTTAGCGGTTTACGTTCTACTGGTGTCGTCGAGCCCAAGGACGTGTCTTTTTCCAAACCAGCCAAGACTGGGTCTTCAAATGAACTTTTACACCCCTTCGCACATCAAAATCATTAGAAACTGCAGAGCCGAACGGCGTCTGTTTTCCGACTTCACTCACAGGCCCGGGCGAGGAGAGCAAAATGTTTTTCCTTTTACAAGTGTAATAAAAGGCCAGTGGTTCATCAAAGTGGCCACACATTGGACACCTCTCAAAGCTTCCCAGTTCCTGTTTGTACTCTTGCAATGGATTTGTGTTACACAGGGGGAAAACGTGAAAAGCACGGGGCGAAGTATTCCCGCCATGCGGGCACTCTTTTCCTCCAGCTTGCTTCGGAAGCCGTCCCGATTTCTGACTCAAGGCCTTCACATGACTAAGATGGCCCCACTGACGACACTTGCACGCACAGAAACGGCGGCATGTCATAATCTTTGGAGAGGGGGAGAGCTGTTCTTGGCCATCAGTGGTCTCGGCGAAGCCAGAGAAATCTGGTCTCAACCAGCCTGCCGGAGGAGGGCCGTCACTTTTCCTCATGCAAATGTTCTGGGCCGCGCCGGACGTCCCCGCTGTTTCTTTCGCTGCCACTCAAATCACGCATTGTGGAGAAAAAGGCATTATGGGTACACATCTGGAACGCTATCAGTGATGAATGTTAACCATTAAACGCTGCATGCAAATTCTGTTCTCCTTCAGAGGTGGAGACCAGGTAAATTATTGACCTTGGTTCAAAAGGGGCCAATTAGAAAGACAAGCTGTCCTTACAATGAACTTGTGGAAAATACAAAGTTTTATTGTTTCCTTTGTTATTTTTTTTGACCCCCCCACCCCCCACCCCACCCAACCACCCCCCATCTTCTGAACCTTGTACGTCTTGCCTTAAAAGAAGCGCAATAAAACGCTTTTGAAGTTTTAACTGAAATGTTGTGTGTTTTGTGCACTCGCCAAGGGCTTTGCTTTTATTGTTGTAACACCTGTCACACACACTATTCCCCATGCAGAACCGGGGAGTGTCGTGTGTAGACATTAAACATGTCTTTCAACGCCAGAAACTGTATCACCGTAAAAAAGAAAAAAGTTTACCAAACAGAAACAAGAGCCAGAGGCAGTTTGTAATTACACAAGTGATTTTTTTTTTTTTTTTTTAATCATCATCAGGACACCGATTTTTCTAATGTACATGACAAGAGTACCGTTCTCTTCATTCAGAGTATGATACAGTTTATTTACTGTTAGCGCATATCCAAAATGCAGTAAAAGAAAAAAAAAAAAAAAAAAACCTGTAATTATGCCCATTTATAGAAAAAAAAAAAAAAAAAAACAGGAATCACAGCAACACAGAGCAAGGACGAGACCGAGAGACAATTAAGAGTTTTCACATTGCATCCCCCGCTGACCAAAAGACAAAAAAGTAGTGATGTTCAAAACAAAAAACGAGTGCAACTTTCTTTGGAGGTTGGAATAAAGTCATTAGACATAAATTATATATAAAACACGGTCTATCAAAATAGAGACAGACAAAAAAAAAAGGCAGGCGACTGACTTCAAGTAGAGGGTCCCAGACAGTGAAGGATCATGGGAAACACCCCAGGCAGCTCACTTCTTTCTCTGGAAAACATTGGCCAGCATGGCCCCCGAGGTTGTCAGCTGACCCATCTTATTCAGGAACTTTGTCTTGGCATCTTCGCCAACGAGGCTCGCAGCGATTGACATGGAGCTGGAGGGAAGGATGTGAGAAGAGTGAGAGGAGCAGCACATTTCAAGAAGATCTAGGCACTGCATTCTGTGCTTGGGCCCGGCGTGAGGAATTAATAGCATGGAAGTGCTGATGCGGTGCCTGAAGGGTACTTTCTGCTCACCACAGAATGTTTATATTATGTATCTGCCAAGATGTGAAAAAAAGAGACTATTATTTTTGAGGTTTCGCAACACTAAGCATTAAAAAAAGTGCCACTGCTAAGACAATAAGCAAACAGGGAATCACTGACATACCGACTCAGTCACCTAGTAAGGTGCCAGGCATGAAAATGTTTAAAAAATTCATAAAAATAACATAGCAATATAAACAATACCACACAACAAATGAATTAAGTGCAAAGGGAGTCATTCTTCTTACAACACTGTCAATGATAAAAATAAAGACAGGCAGCAGAATGCACCTGTAGGTTTCCTCCATCTTTCCTCCATTAGAACAAATGTAAAAACTGTATTTTTGTGACATTATATAAGACATAGCATTTGGAATGTGTTTGCCAATGCCACATTCACTAGTGCATCAAACAGAACGCTTGTATTAAAGCACCTTGGTACATTTTTACATTTATTAATTGCCTTATCCATGTCGTACCCACTAACATACTATGAAACCAGTGTGATGTAATGACAGAAAAGGGTTTAATCCAGACATCATCCAGAATGGGGCGTAGTATATGTGAGACCTCACAATATCCATCCATTAAACTTCAACTTCTGCGTGTCAGAATACACACACACACACACACACACCATGCAGGATGAGGGCAAATATGCTGTAAGGAAGATGCAAGTTTTTTAAGCTTCAGTCCCTTTACAAGCTTCTAATTGTGGCCGAACCAAAAAAACGAAACAGTAAACCCGTGTGACTAAGGTTTGGTGATTTTGTACAGTACTGGTGCCTGTAATTTAACATAACTGCTTGGGGGCATTACTATGGCTGTTGCCAAAGGGCAAAATATGCCATCCCTCTCTCACACGGGTGGAGCATGTTCTACAAATCATTTTGTCTTTTTAAAGATACAATCTGATTGTATCCATATGTAGTGGTGTGGCCTCCAAAGGAAATGCCATAGGCATCTTGGCACGGATAGGGCCATTTCTGTTAAGGAGCATTTTCAATTTTTGTCAAGCAACATATCCCTAGAGTTGTTATGGAATGGAGCTACAGTATTTATTGCACACCACCCGGGTATGGGCTGTGAATTTCTATACAATAAATATGCTTTTTTTTTTTTTTATCAGACAGCACCGTGTGCTGTGCTGCGGTGTATCACATGTGACAATCACTTCACTTTTCTGACTTTTAAGAGTTGGGTTTTATTGAGAAAGACACATAAGTGTGTGCGATAGGAGAGTCATCTTAAGGAAGCTGCAAGGGGTGGGGGCGGAGAAGGGCCAGACAATGCCTGAAAATGTGCCTTCTGAAGTTCTGTTGTTACATTCATTCCATTACAAACTGGTGAGTCTGTCGTCTCCGTGGCCGTTAATAATGAAACTTGCCGAGGAAAAAGTACATTTACGGCCAAACCTCTAGAGATGCATATTTTTCTGATCAACAGCCATAATCATAGATGGTGAAGCCAGCAGTTCTGCCTGACCAGTGACTGCATTTGAAAACCTCGTGTGTAAAATAAATAAATAAATAAATAAATCGGAATGAGTTCTCACCCTTGCGCCTCTCCGACACCCCTGTTTTCCACCTTCAACTCGCACTCCTTAATCATGGAGCTCAAAATAACCTGAGGAGAGGAGTAAAAAAATTGTGTTGGATTAAAAAAAGACCATTGCTGGGAAGCGTGTTCCGATCGCCGTCTCTCCTGGAAGAGTTTCCGCGCCAGGCATGTGGTCAGGCCTACACATCAGCAGGTCATTAGCTGGCACAGGAAGTGGGTCATTTGATTTTCAAATTTTCCACGTAGACACAAAATCAAAATGAAAAAAAAAAAAAGCACTAAATGTTACAATCTGGGCCAAACATGACAAACAGACCAGGTTAAAGTGATGCGATTCTCAAACACGCACGTTCTGCTTTTAATTTTCATTGCATTTTTTCCCCCCTTTTATCCACGTTCATGAACTTTTAAACCTCGGCCAGCTGCAGGGCTTGAAGTTCTGACCCACCTCATGCTCAGGAGAAAGGGTCTCCATGTCAGTTCTTAAGCACCTCAGACCAGGAAGGAAATGATTCACCATCAGCTCCTCTGAAATAACTGCGGCGCCAGAGTTAAGAAAAGGATAAGTGCAAAACTACGAAGGCAGGAGGGGCGGAAAGTGAAGAAAAAAACATTTAATCCGTGGAACCACGATTTACTACAACCTACAGTCTCAGTTCCACCATGACTCATGTGAAAGGAACACATTTGGAACAGTACGTATTCAACAGTATGTATATAACATGCTTTTATTGAGCTTATAACAAGGGTTACACGAGGGATCTTTAGGGTTGCACTTAGTAACATCACACATATAGCTACCAACTAATGAACTATGGCTTTAAAAATCTAGATTTATATTAGACAAACACTTGGGTTGGAATGAGTTAGAACAGTACATTTGTCTAATAATGTGCAGGAATGGAAAAAGCACACACAATCATGTACAAAGTATGCAATTGATAAATGGACTAAAAAAATCATAAAGTGAAAAAATACAGGCCCTTTAATACACTTTAAGGATATATGTGGTGGTAACCACTCAGGCTAACTTGTAAACTCTTTCTGGTAATGTGACTTATGAGAAAACAACTACAAGAGTGCATTGATTCATAGTTGGGCTTCTAGTGAACCAGAATTGATTAGTTTCATTTTGGTTTAAAAAAAAAAAAAGCATCCACCAAATGCTGTAAATGTAAATGGTAGTAGCAGCCTAGAGGGTAACACACTCGCCTGTGGACTGTGAAGTTGCAGGTTCGATCCCCGCTCACTTACACGGTCCCTGAGCATGACACTTGACCCTGAGTTGCTTGCGAGAGCCTGTACCTATAAGCATTGTTTAAAATTCTAGCGTGAACAAATGTTATGCAGAGCAGAGTGTTTCAAAGTTATTTGGAAAAAAATTACAAAAAGTTTGAAATAATTATGTAGTTGAACCCACAAAGTGCTGATGCACTAGAAACTCTACTCGTGTGATTTTATTGCTCCTTTAAATCAGTGCAACTATTGTCAGCTGGACTAAGATCATTGAAAAGGGTTTGCTTCCCTCCAGACTGCCATGGCGGTGCTGAAAACAGTCTTCCGCTCAGTCATAGAACCACGGTTACATACATAACCAGTATTTTCTAAAAATGAATAAAGCTTCCAACTTGGCAGACTTCAGTTAATGAACACAACATTCACCTGAAAGTCAAGACTAATTGTTGCTGATAAATTTCCTCTCTACGTGTATACAGATATTTATTAACAGCCATTTCCAGCTACAAGAGCTACAAGGGGCAGGGGCGGCCTAGCGGTTAAGAAAGCGGCCCCATAATCAGAAGGTTGCCAGTTCGAATCCCGATGCGCCAAGGTGCCACTGAGGTGCCACTGAGCAAAGCACCGTCCCCACACACTGCTCCCCGGGTGCCTGTCATGGCTGCCCACTGCTCACCAAGGGTGATTGTTAAAAGCAGAGGACACATTTCGTTGTGTCACCGTGTGCTGTGCTGTGTGCCACAATGACAATCCCTTCACTTTCTGGACTGGACTTTTCACACATTTGATGTTTAATGGACGTTTAATTGATGTTTCCCATCCCAAAAAAGTAAGTGTCACCCTGGAGCAACACCAAATTGAGTCTTGCTGTGTGTTGCTTAAAGATACAATAGCAAATGGGGTTTTTGTTGTTCATTGAGTACTAAGCTACTATAACATTACTCACATTTCCAAATGGCTCAAATTATAAACAGCTACAATGCAGCAGCCATGTTTGATGAAGTCACACGCAGCTAGGAGGTCTAATAAAACACTCTGGTGGGGTTGAAGTGTGTGCGCCACTGCATCACAGAGCTTCTAAAGGAGCCACAGTTAAACCGGCCGAGGCCCGGCCTCGCCCAGTCTGCAGGCCGGGGTCAGCGAGAGCGCGCGGGGCTGCGCCGGGGCTCAGGCAGGGCTGCACTGCGCCTACGCAGGCATCTGTGCTGGGAACTCTGACCAGAGGGCAGGACAAGGCTCTCCCTCATTACCCAACAACATCACAGAGCGGTTAGCTGTGGATTCTGCCATCCACCCTGCAATTTAGTGTACAGAAATGGATGAGGTTTGTTTCTTTTTTTCCCCTGCCAAAAGGGATATGCAAACACTTAAGGGGGGAAAAAAGAACGAAAAAGCAGAAGAAGAAAAAAAAGGAGTCGCAAATCGCAGAGGAAAAAAGTGCAGATGCCTTAAGGAAATGTTAGCCGTGGTGCCTCCGGCCCAGTTAAAATAGCTTGACTCAAAAACCCAGAAATGAGCAGAAAAGCACACACAGACATAGTGATTTCGTTTTTTTTTTTTTTTTTTTTAGACTGAAACAAATGCCATTAGGCCACAGGGGTCAAAGACATGTGGGAGCAGAGATGGATCGAATGGCAGCGCTCTGGATGTGTGTCCAGTGGCTTTAAGTCTCCAGTTCCTGCAAGTGGTTGGTGGAAGCAGTTCATTACATGGTCACATTATGACTAACTTTAAGAGATGTTGCTAAGGGGGAGGGAAGGCTATTGTTTGGAAGAGTTACTCGTGGAGAATTAACACGTAAACCTGCGATGTGAAGGATACAACAGCAGGACAGGGCGCTGTAGGCCTCAAATAGCTGAGTGGCAATGTCGATCCTCTTGACTTCCACCATCTGAATGTTGTTGGCCAGGGCAAGCTTATGCAGGTGAGGAAGAACAACTGAAGAACAAAGAAGCAAGAGACTAGGAACATACACATGGAATCATACATGTCTACACAGCATTACACTGTGATACTTCCTTTAATGGTGCCTCTCCAATGAATGCCTCATCTCCTATACAGCATTAATGAGTTTAAATGCAACAATGCAAATTCACATACTGTAGATAACTGGCTTGCAATATACTGAGTATGTGATGTCATCATTATCATTTCCTATTTCCTATTGCAATTCGATCCCAATCTAAAGCGTGAACAAAGATCACATCTTTACAACTGTAAAACAGTACAAAACAAACCAGTTTCTCAAAGAAGGAATTGATTACAATAATCATATTTTGTTCTATTTTTGAAGTCGATTTCATGTGGGTACTTTGCTGTTGACAGTCAGAGATTTACTTGCTTCGCCAAACTGGTCACCACAGTGTTCTGCAGTGACGCACAATCCCATATGGGATGTATTTGTTGTCATTGCCTTTTGGTTTTTAACACGACAGCAGAGTAGGTGGCCAAGGCAAAGGAACTGAAACACAGTAATCTTTTCATTTGAAAGATTCCAAATTTGAAAATATGTCCATTTGAGTCATAGATATAGAATGGAGTAAAGTAAACAAGAAAGTACATTTTTAATAGTACATATCAATTGTAAAAAAGGTATAAAACCCTTGACTGGTACTATGAGTTGACTGGTACTATGACTGGCACTATGAGGTGCATTTGTACAAGGTTGTCTATTAAACCACAGACCACAAATGATCACAAAAAGTAGTGCCATATAGATCCATGTCTCAGCAGCTATAGGACCTCTCAGTTGTGTATGGAACCGTGTATTCTCAGTGTGAAGATAAATACACTATAACCTCATAAAAGGTTGAAGCATGAACTCTTACACTCATCCCTGAACCTAGGCTCAGCGTTGGGCCCGACTCTGCCGAAGGTCTTTATGATCTCCATGTGCAATGAATGCTGGTCTTGGTACTGTGGGTCCTCCAGGAATGAGGCCAGCTGCATCTTCACCCGCTCTAGCAGCTACAACAGCAAACGGATGCAGACTCACAGATTACCTTTCACATGGAAAGCCCCCCAATATTCTCCACTGACACTGGATCAGTAGCACAGAGGCTCACAAGCCAACTGATGAACACGAGATCAGTACCTCTTTTTGTGTGACTGTCTCCATGATTGTGCCGAATGCAGGGATGGTTGATATCCTGACAGAGCTGAAAACAGAGAAAGCCTTGAGAGAACGTCAACGTTCACACAGCGCCTCAACTTATGATGCTTTAACGAAATGAAATGAAGACAAACACTGATCACAGATCATTTGAGTGGTGTATGTGGTAAGCAAGGAAGGTTAATGCTAGACAATCATTCCAATGTCAGTGTGAAGAAAAAAACCTGAACATAAATAAATAAATAAATAAATAAATAAATAAATAAAAGCACAATCAAACAAACAAGGAAATCCAACCAAGATTATGCAGAGGAAAAAGGACTGGTGTTAAAATCTCACGTCTGCATTAACTCACAATTCAGGACCACTGCACAAGGTTATAAGGGCCGGGGCTACTCGCTTGTCAATTAAGGCTTCGCTCATGCCTCGAAGAACCAGCTGCAACCAGTCAAATGCAAAAGAGAGACGGGTGGGTGAAAAAAAAACAAAAAAAAAAAAAAACACAAATGGCCTGGGACCTGCAGGGGCTTGGGTGGGGGAGGGGGGAGGGGGGCGAAGGGGTGGGTTTGGTGACCAGTAGGAGGTCAGAGGTCGCAGCCGAACATGCCACAAGCTGGATGAACAGAGTACATAACGCAGCGGCTCCAAGCACGTGGGATTAGTGAAGACTGGACGAATGAAGGATGTTAGTGAAGTAGGCATGTGTGTCACATAAAAAGGCACGTTCCGTCATGCCTTGGCTTCCAGTGGGGGGAGAAAAAAAATCCAAAGACAGGGTGTGTGCATGTGAGAAAGGGATCAGGTACAAACTAGTCTGTCTCATTTTTTTTCTTCACTTTTGTTCTTTTTTTCCCCGCTAAACAATAGGTTGAGTTCCGTGCCTAATTACTTTGTATAGGGTTAAATTGAGTCTTGTCAAGGTAGTCTTTATCTTCACACCCTGGCATGCAGAGTATTTGCATATCTGACAAAAGTAGGATTTATCTCTTCCTAAGAAACCAAGGCAGAGGGAGGGGCCCGAATGACTGAGGCAGAAGTAAACTTACATTTCGGGATCACTGGAGAGAGTGATAAGAGCTGGAACAACTCTCTGAGCTACTAGAGTTTCATTCACCCCCTTCACCAACAGCTGATTGGTCAGAGCAGGGGTGATGTCACACGGGATGCATGGAAAGAGCGAGCACAGTGTCATGGAACGCCGCAGAGAGAGAGAGAGAGAGAGAGAAAGGGACAAAAGAAACAACCGTAACAAAATAACGACAGCACTGACACACATACATGTCACACAAAAAGCCAAAACAGAGAAGGGCAACACGCTGAACTAAAAAAAAAAAAATTAAAAAATTAAATTTAAAGGCCAAGCAAATATTACTATGCTATAGCTGGGTATGAGGATGGTGGGAGGGTTCGTGTGGTTTGGTGGGGATTGGGTGGTACAGTGGGGATCTACATACACACTATGTATCCTAGATTCAGATTTGCACAGATTTGTACGAGAGAGCGGGTGGAATGAGGGCTTGTTAAATAAATTTCAGTGACATCAGCAAGCATGCTGGAGTGCACAGACAAAAAAACAGATGCTTTAAGCTAATGAAGCTACAGGCTTTTTTTTGGCATACTGCTTAAAACAGTAGTTCACCAAAATTATAGAATTTTTAAAAGTTCTTTTCTTAACACAAATCAGATTATATGGTGACTACATTTTTCAATCTAAATATGAATAATTCTCAGTTTTTTTGCTTGTTTTGATTGTTACAGGCTAGCATTGTTAACAGCTAAATGCTAAATGCTAAATTCATGCAAAAATCCTCATACGTGAGATGCTTCAGAACTTGTCAAAAATAATGTCCCTCGTGAAAGACTGAATATGTCTACTCAATATGTGACTTTTGGTACAGCACATGCATACAGATGTGGGACACATTAACACAAGGAAATAAAAAAACAACTAAATAAATGTTTGTTCTTTCGAAATACACAAAACAAATCTTAACAACATGCCCTTTTTATTCATATATTAAAGAAGATCCGTTTTCTTTGCCTGTTTGCATTGATAGACGTATGGACTAAAATACCTATGGCCAATTTAGAGTAGTTTACGTGGCTTTTGGTGGCGGGAGAAAACCAAGGAACCCCGGAGGAAACCCTCGCCAACACAGGGAAGGCATGCAAACGCCACACACACAGAGCCGGAGCCAGCAATCAAACTCACAACCTTCCAAGTGTACTACATGAGCAAATTATCCAAAAACTGGATATAATTTGAGGCAAATACGTGAATATTTGGGCCAGTTTTTTAATACTTTGCTTCTTGTTAGCAATGTTACCCTGAAACAATCCAAAAGCAAAAACTGAGAAAGAGGGCACCATGTACTGTGCAAGTAACAGCAATATCAACCATATGAAGAGTAGAAAGAAAAATCATAATTTTGTTTGCCAAACTACTCTTTTAAGCACACAAAGTGCACTGCGATTTTGAAGGGGGTTTGAAGAGGGGAAAAAAAAGCTTTCAACAGGCCAACCAAGTCCATTGCATTAAAGATGCACTTATTCATCATATTCATATGATCAATCAGTCTTGTTTTTTGCTATGATTCTGTAGTTTTGGTCACATGTCCTGTAGATAATTCTTACAAACAAAGTATACACCATATAACTTAAATGATTTAGTCAAAGATTGAGATTATGTGATTGAAACAAAGATTTGCAGGTTATGTGGCCTGTTCTGTATAACACAATTAAGAACTGTTCTTAAGAATCTGTGATGCTTCAAAGCTGCAAAAATGTCCCTTTAACCATCTATACATAGCAGTAATACTTTCCAACACAATATAGCATAATTTTCATAACTTTCTACTGTAATCATAAACCTACATTACAATTATTAATGCAAGCAAACACTAAAAAAATAAGCATGCAATCAGCTGTTATCTGAAGACAAGGAGACTTACCTCGAACATGCGCGCCGCAGTGCAGCGCACCAGTGCAGAGGTATGGACCACCCCATACCAGAGCACTGTCAGCAGCAGCTCATGATATGCAGGGTTGGCCCTGCAAAATACAAGAAGCATTATTTAAAAACAACTTTGATTGCATTAACCAATAATGGTTCTTGCATTTAACCCATCACTTTGGCAAGCAGTGAAAGGCGCACCGGGAGCAGTGTGTGGGGATGGTACTTTGCTCAGTGGCAGGATTTGAACCGGCAACCTTCCAATTACGGGTCCATTTCCTTACCTGCTAGGCCAACCACTGCCCCAGAACATTTTAAACTAAAATTAATTCTAAAAAATTAATTACAAAGACCTTGCTACTACTCTTAGAAGCTAACAACTCTTATATACTGCCATTCCAGTGCCTAGTATATGCAGTGGACACTCACCCAAGCTCCACAAAAGACGCCTTCAAGCTGCCCAAGGGGGCATGTGACAGTGACAATGTAGTCATGACATCTTCTAAGAAGCCCACTAATAGCTTCCGATCTTCCTCCTAGAACACAAACAACAGGAATTCAACAATAAGCAAAACAGGCAACAGTCCCTAAATGAATGAATCAGTAAGGGGTCATGCACTCAACAAATGTCTGTGTGTTTCTATCTGTCATCTTGTTTAATTGCTTCTCTATGCGCCAATGTCACACTTTCTTGTTGTTTTTCCAGCTTCGCGCACTGTAAGTATTGCGTGCCGTGCTGCAAACAGTTGTCAGTGTCAGTTTAAAAACAATGAGAGATGGGGGCTGGGTAAGAATATTAAAAATTTTTCTGTGGTAAACAAATTTTTGTCTTCTACAGTGTGAGAGATGTCTTTATTGTGGCTGTGCACAGTCATCCTAAAACGTTTTTATGTTTTCTTAAGATTCTTTGTGCAGTGACTTTGTGCAGATAGTTGTATAGATACTGGCAAATGAATAACCTAATTATGCCCATCGGATGGTCATAAGTGTCTGTTTCTTCCCTCAGGCCGATGTGTGTGAAACAGGATCCTACCTGATTATAGCACGTTAGGACCCCTGTTGCATAGATAGGCACCGTGGCCTTTGTCAGAATGCCATTTCCAGCTGTAGCGTCTACAACAGACAAGTAAGCAAGCAATCAAATTCAAGGAGTATATTTTTGACCAACTGATCGATTACATGGAGTTACATGAAGGGCGAATGTATGATCTCAATCCGGGACCGCTACGAAATGCAGCTCGATCTTGGTGATCAGCTTATGATCAATTAGCAGATTTTGTGTGTGTGTGGACATCCCAAGTCACATATCGATGTCCACAAATTGAATTAAATATCACAGAAACTATAGCAAGCAAACAAGACCATGCACCAAAAAAAACCAAACAGTTGCGTCTGCATTACGCACTTGACAGAAGCGCAACCATGACCGAATAATAGAGAGAGAGAGACAGAGAGAGAGAGAGAACGGGTGTATGTGTGCAGCACTGCGTGTGTTGACCGTTCATGTAGCCCGTGCTAGACAAAAAGCTTCCTGATTGGTTTACATAGCAGGCTTTTAATATGATAACTTCAAAAACTAATAACAGTTATTGGTTCAGTAGAGCATCATGGCAGAGGGAGCGTCTACAACGCATTTCACCTCAGACTACAAGTTTTGCAGGTTTTTGCAGGTTGGAATACAGACGTGAAGTGGTTGACTGTGTGAAGGTGAAAAAGGAGCCGAGGAGGGCAGTGATGGTTATTTGTTAATGAGCTGTTTATTATCTGTGGTGGCTTTGGGTTCAGTCTGGCAGTATCAGAAAAAAAATCGAATCGATATGGGAAAGTATGTTGTACCAACTCTTGGTACATTGTAAAGGGCTGCAGAAATTCAGAAAAAGCCATTCAGAGTCCGAAAGCTGCAGAATGTAGCACTAATGCACTGCCAAAGACAAACACCCTCAACAACAAGTCGCCAGATTCTCAGACCATTCCCAAAAATCCTTGGCAGTCGCCTCAACCGCAGGAGTTTTCCCTTTTTCCCTCCTCAAACACAGCAAACATCCCAAAAATGAATGCAAAAAGGAAGCCTCCTCCTTAATTCCAAAACATTTTAAAGAGTAAAAAAGGAAAAAAAATGATTATACATTTTTGTGTATGAAAATGTGCCACACATGTGCGGCTCTGTGCGTGTGTGCTTGCACATGCGTAAGTAGTTCTATCTACTCCTCCTTGCCAGTCCCAGTGTTATTCTTGGTTACCCTGAACTCTAACTTACCCACATTCTCCTCCGAGAGACGAAGGATTTCTTGGAATTGAGGCTTTACCTTAACGTTGGGAACAAAGGCCAAAATTAAACACACACAAAGCTTAAATTCACTGTTGCACAAGGCCTGTGTTTGTGTTCTATATCTGGCCAAACCAAGACCTAATATTAGGTGTCAAATATAAAATTCACCTCGTTTTGACCTTCCCTACCTTGGTGTTTGTAAAAATTTTCCCGAACGTCCGACAAAACCTCCAGAAGAACCTGGAGAACTCGTGCACGCAGGTCGATGAGGTAACGTTGATGCGGCCCACGATCTCGATCAGCTGTGGCAGGCTGTGGGGTGGATGAAGGTTCAGGCAGAACGCGTTACATTAACAGCAAACTGACTGGTGGGGTAACTGAGGTGCATATTCGAATGTGACATTTCATTCGATGAGGATTTAAAACTGCAGGTTATGCATGAAGTCTGTGCAAAGAGCTGTGTTGGGGGGGTGTGAATGAAGCCAGCCACTCACAGCTGGTTGACCACCCAGAGCAGGCTCTCCCAGCCGGTGGTCCCTTCGTGCTGAAGCTGGTGGTCGTAGAGCTGCAGCAGTGCGGCCAGCTGCTCCCGGCTGCCCACGATGGTGGCCACGTCCTGCAACGGAGACGCCGGCCGGGGGAACCGCGTCACTGGAGAGGGGCGGAGGGGAGGTCAAAGACGGGTCACGCATGGGCAAAGGGCACCACCGCGGAAATGGAAACGCGCACACGGACATACAGATATGTACACACGGCTCCCATTTCAAGGGCCAGGAATACACCCGCTCACAAATCACTCCGACACACTCTCACCGCAGCATGGCGAATCAAAAAGAGCTTTGATAGCCGGCCCAAAACCAGAAGCGTTCAATGACAGGAGAGCTGCTGTTAGAGAACGTGAGGCGCCAGCTCTCTCCACTGCTAACGTGGCCTGCATAGTAATGAGCCAGAGGTTGGCTTTGGATCTTAAAGAGTGTGTGTTTGTCGGTGAGCAAGCCGGCGTGAGTCAACAACGCAGCATATTTATATGCGTCTTGGAGAGTCCGAATTGAGCAATGGATCAATAGCAAGTGTTTGTGTGTTTCTTAGGGGTGGATTTAGTACAGTGTGTGAGAGTCTCCCCATGGAGTGCTGCCAATCTGCCTAATGTCGGCAGCTACCAGAGCACAGAAAACACCCTGACTGGCTGCTGCCTGGCGAGTTTGCTCATTTGAATAAAGTTGTGTCTCACTTGGTTGTCAGCGGTACGATCAGTCAGACGTGTGCGGCTCGCCTTCCACCCAACTCTAATATTTCACTTCAATAGTCATGTTGGCTTGTTCACCTCATTTACCACAAAGATGGCAATTTATCAATTCTCAATTCTTACTAAAACAACACCAGAACACAGCAATTAACCCGAATTAACACTCCATCTAGTGAATTTACTCATCTCTAAGTGTACTGAAAGTTGCCATTTGTGTGCATCTCACCCTCGATGGATGGTACGTCTCCGTGCAGTTTCGCCCTGCTGGTGAAGGGGGCGTTCTGCAGCACCAGGGCAAAAAGAGGTGGGATGAGGGACTGCAGTGCTGATAGGAAGATGTGAAGCTTGTGTTCGTCCAGCCCGTGGTCTCCCTGCTGCACACAGAAAATGTGAAAGACATATTTTACCATAGCCGTGGAAAAATGGATCGCTCCGATCAAAAGGCATTAACTAGCAGTTAGCAATTGTTTAAAAGTATTACGTACAATTCAATATCTAGTCCAAATTTCCATTCCTCAATTAACAATATCCATACAGATACTAAAATTATTAGGTAAAATTATTTAATGTGAAAAGAAAAAGCATCGATAAGTTAGCCCCAGTCTTGGCCAAGCAGTGGTGGCCTAGCGGTTAAGGAAGCGGCCCCGTAATCATAAGATTGCCGGTTCGAATCCCAATCCACTGAGGTGCCGCTGAGGTGCTACTGAGCAAAGCACCGTCCCCACACACTGCTCCCCGGGCGCCTGTCATGGCTGCCCACTGCTCACTCAGGGTGATGGGTAAAATGCAGAGGACAAATTTCACTGTGTGCACCGTGTGCTGTGCTGCTGTGTATCACATGTGACAATCACTTCACTTACTTACTGACTTACTTACTACTTGCTTTAAAAAGAGGCATATACAAAACACAACCGTGTTTTATGCCATATCCCATCAGTGGAATAATATTGCCAAAATGTCAACATTCCTCTCCAATAGAAAACATGGATTCTCATGTTGTCTGTGGAATTCGGTGAACTGAGTGAATATCTTGAAATATCTTGAGTCTTGCCACAGGTTTAATCTGGTAAAAGGGTGTTGAGCCTGCTGGAGATGCTTTTAAGGCGAAGGCCAGGTGCTGTACCTTCAGGAGCTTCTCGATTCGAGTGAGCAGGGCAGGCATGAGCTGGGACTGCAGGTTACCCAGCTCCATCGTCCAGGCAGCAAATGCAGGGATAAACACCTGGTGGGTGGCACTGACTACCCGCTCCGAGGGGTCGCCCAGTGACAGCAACATGAGCTCAAAGCCCTGCACTCACACACACACACACACACGCACACACACACAGACACATGTGTCAAAAGAAGGTGAGGAAGAAAGACAGAGAGGCACGTTCAACATGTCTATGAGTTCTCCCACCTCTCAAGATCTGAGCCTGTGTTTTGACATCAAAACTACATAATTATACACCTCCCTCTCATAATCTTATCAACTAACCCGC
Organism: Denticeps clupeoides; assembly: GCF_900700375.1. Classification (NCBI taxonomy): domain Eukaryota; kingdom Metazoa; phylum Chordata; class Actinopteri; order Clupeiformes; family Denticipitidae; genus Denticeps; species Denticeps clupeoides. Next base: position 33,622,773 of record NC_041708.1, read on the forward strand.
ATATACAGCTAGGAGCTTCTTTGAATAAATTGAGATAGTGATCACACACACACAAACCTGTAGGTACTTGTCAGTATCATCAATGTAGCCCATGATGATGCCAAGGCTTTTGACCACAGCTTCCCGCACCATGTCTGCTTTATCGTCGGCAAGCATCTGCTGCAGCATGGAGAGGACCAGAGAACTGCGGATCTCCTTCTGCACAGATGCAAACACAAACACGCACATAAAAGAACTAGTTCACGGTCACACACAGCGGCCGCAAACGGACCAAGGGCTCACAGGGGTCGCTGACCACCCACCACTATGGGGTGTGACTGCATCAACAAGGTGCCATATTTGGTGCCATAAAATTAAATTACCACAATAACACCCTGGGGACCTGCAAAAGCGACAGGATACTGTTGGGGTGGTAGTAGCCTAGTGGGTAACACACTTGCCTATGAACCAGAAGACCACAAAGTCACAGGGTCACAGACTGTAAGTAAAAATGCCATAAATGGAAATATTGCTTTATTAGTTTCATTTGATCAAGCGGGTGTCAGGTTAGGCCAGAAGCTACCAGATGTATAAGGAGGATCAGATTCAGGTCTTGAGCAAAATAAAATGAAATGAGAATGAAGAGGGGACAGTTTTTCTGTAAAAACACTTCCCAGGAGCAGACAGGAAGTTGGCTGGCCAGACGTGGCGGTGGAGATGAGCACGGTGGATCTTACCGGCAGGTAGGGGGCCAGAGCCCCGCAGGACTCAGCCACCAACAGCCTCCTCTCTGGGTACTTGTGGTTGATCTGCAGGAGAGACAAACAGAGTGAGAGAGAGTCAGAGACACAACATGACATTGTGCATCTCTGCAGAAACCACAGGCCTGCATTCCTCCGCAGCTGTTTATGGTCCCACAGCGCCGGTCGTCTCCTCGCTTGGCTTTAAGCAATGGCCAACTCATCCAGCCCACTCCGTAACGCTCATCGCAGGCTGATTGTAATGCTCCGTTATTCATTATGATGTGCTAAATTACTGTTTCCTTTGACTCTACCCGGGGACCGTAACGATTCCAGTTAACATTTGTTGTCAAAAGTAGTGCTCCTGGTGTTGTGGTGATTGACTCTACGCTGTATTTAAAGGTCCCCTATTGTGAATTATTATTTTTTTGGCTTTTATATCGGTCTTAGTGGTCCCCTAATTCTATTTCTGAAGTCTCTTTCCGAAATCCGACCGTGGTGCAGAATTACAGCCACTTTTAGCCAGTCCCGCAATGAGATTTACCCGGGATGGGACGTTTTGGTGTGTGACGCTTTAAATGATAATGAGGAGGAGAGAGGCGGGACGAGGAGGAGAGCGAAAGGGTATTCGCGGAAATTACTTCATCAACACCATTCATCAACCACAATGTTTTCCGCAGACAGTAAGTAGTGTCCGCGTTTTTTCAGAAAAAAAAAAAAAAAAACTCACTGGTTCTACAGAGTCTCATGTTAGGGGAAGGGTGGGAAATTATCTCGGTGGACAAAGCATGATAAAATGGAGGTAACCTTTCCCCTTATGATGACATAAGGGGACAAATTCCAGATCTGGCCGTCTGAGCTGCTGCTCTCTGAACGGCGAAGCAGAATGACCAAAGCTCTCTTTTTACAATGGTAGTAGTCAAGCGGGTACACACTCGCCTATGAACCAGAAGACCCAGGTTCAAACCCCACTAACTACCATTGTGTCCCTGAGCAAGACACTTAACCCTAAGTTGCTCCAGGGGGGGACTGTCCCTGTAACTACTGATTGTAAGTCGCTCTGGATAAGGGCGTCTGATAAATGCTGTAAATGTAAATGTAAATGTATACATATCACCATTTCTAGCTACTGCAGGACCATAGCCAGGCGAGGAGGACTCGAATTAATGTAAAATAATCTCACAAAGTGAAATGTTCATAAATAAATAATAATGAAATTATTTTGTGTTTTGTGTGTGTTTTAGGGAATGAACTGACCTGTTCCCAGCACTGTGGCAGGAGCTCGGCCTCCACGCGTGTAGGACCAACATGACGTGCAAAAGCAACACAACCAGTCAAGATCATTTGCCTGAGGGGATAAGTGGCAGCAGATGTCAACGTAGACCCTAAATTGATGGGTTAACAGCTTCTGTGCGCACACACACAAAAATGTATACACACACACACACACACACACACACACACACACACACCTCTGCTCATCATCAGGCCTCTTGATAAGGTTAAAGAGGATGTGCAGTAGCTGATCTCGCTCCTTCGGCTCCGGGTGAAGGCAGGCTGTACAGAGGATGAGTGGAATAAGCTCCTGTGGGTCAGATCAGATCAATGAGTGTCCACACAAAAACACACACGCAGTCTAACATACATCCACTTCACATACACACATGCACCTACACATGCGCAATCTTTACACCCCACACATACAGCCCCAACGAGCCCCCTATATATGCAAATACTCCACACACACACACACACACCCTCAGACATTCACTCACAGTTTCAAAAACACCATACACAAAGCCCACACATACCCATTAAGTACACAAGTCACACACACAGAAAAGAGACACAGGGGATGACAAATTTAGCAAGCAGGGCTGGACATCAGGAAACTCGGGATCTCTTACACTAAACAAACAGGCCTCCATCTGAACCAATCTGAGAAAAAAAAACTGGACTAAATGGAGACTTGAGTGAGCCCCTGTGGCCAGGACCAAAAAATGACTTGACCTTTTACGTGTCTCTTTTTTTTTTACTTATGCCCAGATTGTTCCAAATCCGACATCTAGTATCTGTTACTTACCTTGGAGTCAGGGTTGACTTACAACCTTAAACAATCGAGACCCATGACAACGCTTTAAAAAAAAAAAAAGCATGCTACAGACAGGGCAGTTTGCCCTTGATAAGTCTCACGGCCAAACATCGGCCACCGCTCGCGCTGTTTTATCCTCCACACCACATAAACACTTAATAAACTCAAACACTCTGGTTTGCAGGGGCTCACATTTTTCTAAAGCACATTAATAAAAGCAGTTAAGCAAGAATGCGGCTAAGCCGACACAGGCTTGTTTGTTTGGTCTTACGACTTTGTCCCATTATGCAGAAAGCTACCTGCCAAATGTGTTCTCCAGAGGTGCAAACCAACGTCTCTGTATACTGTGGCCGACAAGAGGGGGCATGTCTCACATCGAATCATTTGATATGTGTGCACTGAGAAATGTCTATTGCAGTTCAAATAGGTATGGATGATGATGATGATGATGCACTTAAAAAAAAAAAGATAATACTAAAGCCTCTTAATCAGTTCCCTGCAGCAATGGCTGTTAGCAAATCCGATAATGTTGCAAAAGACAAGGAGGCATTGTTAGCCAGAAGGACACCAGCACCTTTCCAACTGAAACAATGGGGACAAAAAAAAAGGTGAGTGAGAAAATGTGGACATGTGAAACTGCTACACTTCAGACCCCCTTTATCGTCTTATGGCCACACAGGGCCAGAGCCGTTGAAGTTACAAAACAAAATAAGCATCCATCATAGCCACTGTGACAAGCGGTGTGTTTACCCTCTCTCCAAATGTGGCAAAAGGCTCCGTCTTTTTTTTTTTTCCAAGCAAACTTTTCCATATTTACTTTCTGCCCAGTGGACTGGACCCAAATAGTTCATGGCTCAACAATTATTACGACTCAGGCAGGTGCTCGACAAGCACTTACATCCCAGCCTCGCTGTCTGTCTTTCATTCTGCGCATTGTGAACTGATCCCTTAGGGTGTGTCTCTGGCAATGGAGGCGAGCGGTCACAGGCCAGTAGGAAAAAATAGGAAGGGGGTGAGGTTCAGGGGAAGGGTGCAAGGGGGTGGGACGGGTAGGGGCCCAACAGCCGACAGGCGAGAGCTCAAAGTCCACTGTGCAGGCCCTCCGCGCGGCCAGGAATGAGGAAATCTCCTGCGCCGACTGGAACGTGTTCTCCACAAGGCCTGGAGAATGGCCAGGTTCATCTAAACTGTCACTTGGACCATAAAAACATAACAGTGCTATGCAAATCAGCGGGCCTCGGGGGGCGAGAGCGAGAACCTCCTTCGGTACACAGCACACCCACAGGGCATGTTCTCGGCAGGTGTTGAGACCCGTGTGTGCGTATGAGCACATATTGCTCTTGTGTGTTATCACAGAAAAAAAAAAAAAAAAACACTTTCCCAAGAAAGAGACAAAGGCAATTAAAGTCCTAGACTGGATGTGACGGCTTAATTGGACAATGACAGCAAACAGAACCGTTGGGTTCTCATATCATAACGAGGAAGAATTTTTTATTTTTTAGTTACTTAAATAGTTACTTGCTGTTAAAACGTCTTAATCAATAATCATATGCAGCTAACAACACACAGGAACTAAATCAACAGCAAAACATTTTCACCTGTTTTGACAGAAGCTTTATAGGGATTGGCACATTTGCCAATTATGAATCAAGTGTAAGCTCAAGCTCAATAAAAGCTCAATAAAAAAAAATACTTATTTTAACTCCAACATGTATGCGCACATACCCTATATATGAACTCCTTACAAATCTATTAATCCACCTTGCTTCCTTTATTCAGATCATTATTAAGTGTAGTTCACTGTACATGTACCATGTGCAATGAAAGCTGGACCTGATCTAAGTAAAAAGGTACCTTTACATGGTATTAAAGCACAAAGCTACCCACAGAACAGGTAACCCTTTATCACTACTTTCTAATCTTCTTATCTAGACTGTTTATGGCGCCAGCCAATGAGAAAAGCCAAACAGACAGAGATGGGTTGGAGAGGCCGAGCATGAGAGAGGGTAGGGGCAGGGTTGGGGTGCGACGTCAGGCAGATGTGTTCCACTCACCTGGCACAGGTGCACAACCATTCTCTAGGAGCAGAGACGCATGCACCGAAAGCAAGAGGGATGAGTGAAAGTCAAAAGGTTGCAAAAGAATGAGATAGAAAGGTGGGTGGGGAGGAGGAGAAATGAGCATTGGTGAAGTAAAACAGTCCCAAGTAAACACTGAAATTGCAAAAGAATAAAAGTAAATCAAAGACTGAGAAGGCAACAGCCAGAGGCGGTGAACAGCACGGCGGTAATAGGGACGGGTGGGGTGGGTGGTCACAGGGCAACGAGGGGGTGTTGACATTCGTACCTCTCGCTTGGCCAGCAGCACGTTGGGGACGATGTGAGGAAGGCAGCGTCCCAGCATGAGCATGACACTCTCCTCACTGTCGGCTATGCGGGACACCTGGGAAGGGCACAGGAGCGACAGGGCGACCGTGAGACAGGCGGCGACGCTGTGAGCAGAACCCTGTCAGCTATTTTTTACACAATGTGACCGTTTCACTTCCCGCTTCAAACTTCGGCAGGGTGACATGTTAGTGCCCAACGTGGCGTTACATGGCGGGGTGGCAGTGAAACCTGAGGCAGCTCACCTCTGAGCCGAGACGGCTGTCCGCAGACATTCGACAGAAGGACAAAAGTGCTTGGTGAAAAGCAGGAGACAGTTTTCTGTGAAGAGTAAGAACAGCAAACAAGCTTTTTATTGGCCGCGCTACGTTGCTCACGCAGATGCCGCTTTAATTGTCGAGTTTGTCTGCTTCCTGCTATAAAAACCTGGCGAACTAAAGTGCTGAGCGTGCTGCTTTCATATGAATCACCACCCCCCCCCTCAAACGGATGCACAGACTGATGACGCTCCAAATAAGATCCCCCATTTAAGCACAGCCAAGAGGTGAACACTTGTTCTTTCAGTACACTGTCACCCCCTGGTGGCACCACAGACACAGTTAAGGGTCTGTCAGCAAGTCAGATGTTAATGGCTTCATTTAAAATTAGTTAATACAACATCTATCTGCATTTGAGTTTAAGTTTTAATGTTTTTAGCACAGCAAAGATGATCTCTACATTTGTGAGAGAGAGGTCACGATAACACTATTTTCTCCAGCAAGAGAAACTGGAGGAGACATTATAAGCCCACAAATGCGGCAATTTGATGAGCAATAAAACAAAGCTCACTCCATTATGATCATGGCAATACGTGCAATAGTGAATTGGAATTATGTGTTCCTTTCAAATAGCTGTGTATCAAGTCCTTGAATGCCAATCTTAAATAGACTTGACTGATTAAGAAGGACATCTGGAACGACCACAATTTTTATTCTTTCAGTACAGTGTGAATGCGTGTTACTTACCTATTGGGCCGGTCAAACTGGACAGGCCCTTTGCCATGTGAAGTCTGGCTTTTAAACTTGGTGTGAGGTTGTGTGGGTGTGGACGTGGGTGCGAGGGGGTCAGGTTTAGAGTCTGTAGTGCACTCGGGCTCTGAGGCCCCTAGCACGTCCAAGTACTGTCCATTATCCAGTGGATTTTTGTTGCACGCCATCTCTGACCTGGATGGGCCCATCTCCTCTGTAGGTGCTGAAGGTGTGGAGACGTTCTTTCTCAGAGTCTGGATTTCACTGGAGAACAAAAATTATATATCAGCATTTACTGGCATAAACAAAGAATGGAAAAAAAATCAATAATCGGGGCTATAATTTATGTAGTAATTTATAAAAAATGTTGCTTACAATACGTGTAATAAAATCTGCATAATTTACACCAAATGTTATGCTATGCTAAACTTTTACTGCAGTGTAATTAGAAAAGTGCCAGTGCAATGCCATTTAAAAAAAATTTTTTTTGCTCTGTTTGCTAGAGAACCAAATGAGGGATTTCTATGATGGACAATATAAAGCATTTATATAAGTCGCTCTGGATAAGAGCATCTGCCAAATGCTAAAAATATAAATGTAAATGTGACATTGTTTGACTCAAAACTGCAGTTTGCATGTAATTAGTGATGCAGGCGAAATGTGAGAGTCACAAGGCTGTGGTGGTTTTGCTAAAAGTCCCCTCTGCACTCCCCTGAGGCACTGGGCTGAGGATCCGGCATGTGAGCTGTGAGCATAAACCCCACCTCTGTAGCCTCCTGATCTGCTCGGCCAGGCTCTGCTTCTCGCTGTTCAGGAGCCCGATCTGGTACTCCAGCTCCTGCACCACCTCCGCCTGCTAATGGTGGGAGGGAGGGAGGGAGGGAGGGAGGGAGAGGGAGGCTCAGTTATAAAAGAGACAATGTGCAGAGACCCAGATATCTGGGCTTTGTTCTAAGCTATCCAACTGTGGAAACAGAGGCTGTATACAACCTGGAAGGTCTACTTTGGACACACTAAACCAACAGTGAACAGATGACTTGCCAGGCCTCTATACTAACCTTTTGCACTGGTGCACCTTTTTTCTTACCTGCATTGCATTTACCAATGCAGTTTTACAGGTTCACCTTTTATTTTTAAATGCAAATGTTTTGGCGCTTAAAGTACTTCGCTGAGCTGAAATTACAACAATTAACTTTAAAAAAGTGTTTTGAGGGCTTGAACTTGATTACCAACTTTATAATCATTTGATATAAATGATTTCTAAATCGTGATTATTCAATTTATCATTGCGGCCTGATGATCTATTTGCTGCTGCCTGTTGCTGAAAGGCAGCAGGGAGGGGGAACACTGGGCCAGTATATTCTTCACTGGATGTAATGTGTAATATTGTTAAAATCATTTTACTCGTGTAGAGGAAATGCACAGTCAGGTGACTTTAGCAATAAAATGGATGCTGAATAGGTGAAATGGAGGCTAATTCTAACGTTTTGGTTGCATTGGAAAAAACTTTGAGCATGAAAAACATTTTGAAAATTATAAATGACACGTAACACGTGTGAAGCATGTTGGTTCAGTTATGTTGGCTGTAGTAGCCTAGTAGTTGGTGGTAGTAGCCTAGTGGGTAACACACTCGCCTATGGACCAGAAGACCCAGGTTCAAATCCCTGTAACTACTGATTGTAAGTCGCTCTGGATAAGGGCGTCTGGTAAATGCTGTAAATGTAAATGTATGACATCCGCCGCCACAATGATTTCAGGTTCAGGCTTTTAAAAAGTTTGACTTGTCGCGCTCGAGTCTAACTTTTAAGGCCTGATTAAATGCCTAATCTGTGGCTACATCCACTCCGTCTCTCTTACGGGTCCAGGCACCTCTCTGTCTGACTGCAGAACGCACACTTTCAAACATACAGGAATATCTGGACCATGGCCAATCAGAGGCAGGCCCGGCCCTTCGCAATCTCTGATTGGTTTATAACACAACATGGGTTTTCACAGTTACAGAGACTTTTTGTTCCCCGAATTCCCTAAAAGTAGTGTGTAGCAGAGTCAATCCAGTACCAAGTGCTTTCCTGCTGTCTGGCGCAGATTTTTTCACTGAGCTGTGCATCCGTACATTAAAATAATCAAACACAAAAGGCACCTGCACGCTTTCAGTCTTCTGTACTGGCTGCTGGAAGTAGTGTCCTCCCAGTTCTCCTGAATCCGTCCCAACTGATGCGTCTGATTTGTCTCTAGGTGACGGAAGGCTGTTGCCGCAGTTACGGTACAGCTGGAGGAGGTCAGGGGGCTTTGGAATGTTTAGACCCACATCGTCCCACAATTCAAAGTCCTGCACAAAGGGGACATTATGGTTTACATAAAAATAGAAGTCAAACCAAATGGTGAAATGAACCTATAAATTATAAATATTAACTTTTAAAAATGTAAATAGGTGGAAGATGCCACAAAAATAAGATTTTTTTGTTTTAAAAATTGGGGTGTGGTTTAATTTTGGGAGCCAATATAATATTTAATTCACATAAAATATTTTGTTGGTTTAAAACTGAGTAATAACTGAATGAATCTTTACCTGGTCATCATTTTCATCTGAGAATGTGATGGATGATAGCTTATACTCATTTTTCAATAAATATTCATTCACTAAAAAATTTAAGGCTCTTTTCTCAAGTGGGCGGATGGGTTCCTGCGAAGAAATCAGAGGTCAATTATTAGACCAAACAAACAAACTAATGAAACCAACCAATCAGACCCATTCACTAGGGAAACACACATCCACTCGATTATCAATCTACTCGACACCCAGGCCTTTGTTGCAAACCTGAATTTCAGGGCTGGATTTGAAGTTTTTGCGCTCTTGGGAGGGAACTTCGCATTCTGAAAGTAAAATAGAATAGAGAGAGAGTGAGAGAGAATCAGGTGCAGAATTTATAGTCCACTGCTCCAAAATGGGCGTCTGAGGGGCACGAGTGTCTCCCCGGCAGAAAAGACTGATGATGAAGTGCATATTTTAAGAATACGCCACCTGCTGCCTGAGTCAAGTTGGCGCGCAGAGCCTGAATGGTGTCCTTGGCTTTCCGTAGTTCAAACTCCAGGACTGGACAGGAAGTGGTTTACACACACAGGCATCCAACCAAGAAAAGGGAACAAAGAAACAAACACAAGGAAACAAAAAAAAGGATGGCCATGAAAAAACCAAACCAAACCAAAAAAAAAAAAGAGTAACAAGTATTCAAAGAAGCTGGTGCGAAACAAACGAACAAACAGGAGCATGCACACTATGGCGCTAATGAACGCATGCAGCAGAGGTAGCTGGGAAAGCTGGCCAGTTGACATCCATGCTCAGCTTTTCCGTAGTTTTATGCAAACCTAGCTGTCTGACCAGGGCTTTTAGTGCAAGACTGGAATAAAGAACACCCGAGTCCAGGCTACTCAGCGAGAGGGTTTCACATTGCAGCAAATCAAGCTAACTACTCAAATCAAAGCATCGTGGCGGAGCAGCAGATTTGTGATCGTCCAATGGCGTGTAAGACTAACTTTGACAAGATTAAATATCCCCCAGATCAGAACTATGTTGGATATAACAAAAGGCAATGGTTGGACGAATGGTAAAGATTTGTGTTTGTTTCAATGTCATTAAAAAATTAAAAACAAACAAACAATTGCCATTCAGTCATAGCTACTGTAAATCAAAATTCCAAAAAGTATTCATTCATTTAGTTCATTTCACTGAATTATGTTTCCATACAGCAATATTGTTTCATTTGCAAAGGATTAAAAATGATTGCAGAATATGCAAATCAATCTAAAAAAAAACAAAAAGAAAAATATATCAACCACACACTCTTTTCTCACTTCTAGACATTTGTCCTATTTAGAAGAAGCTGTGGCACATTTGCATGGAGCAGACAGCAATCCTGCTAACTCTGTTCTGGAAAAGAAGACAGAGGAAGAGGAGCATGAAGAGAAGAGGACACGTTGCATTCTGTGCACCGATGCTCTGCAGTTCAGGACTGCCAAACGTCGCCCTTTATTCTTTCCCAGGCCTGCGTGGAGTGAGGTTCCACCCCTGCAGCCCTCCGAGGTGAAGCTAGGGTGGGCTCCCCTAATTCAGGACAGGCAGGTCTGCTGCAGATCAAGGGTGCACAAAATGCAGTCACAACAAACGGCAAAACAGAAGAACAAGCAAAAAAAAAATACAAATGATAAAAAAAGAACTTTAAAGCGCGGAAAAAGAAAGAAAGAAAGGAACAGTGGTGAAGGTGCTAGCCTGGATGGTGTGTGGTCCAGTGTTTGGGGGAGAATGCTGGGGTTGATAAACACCAGAAAGCCAGAAAACCCAGAGTCAGACAGCCAGGGCAGAAGATCTCTTATGGCCACTGGGAAAAGATGCCCAATTACAGCGGGTGGACGTGCTGGTGCTTCAGCAGAACATGGGTATGACCGCAGGCTCTCTCTGCTGCACGGTTCTGGAGCTTTCCATTTACCTACTTGGCCTGGCACAAATAAATCACTCCTGCTTAGCTACTTTTTTTCTCCTGTATGCATCTAATGAACAGACATTTGCAAAAGCACAGTGTAATTATCAACAGTAGTACATCCCCTCCCCTCAAAGTTATTTACAATTATAAAGATAATAATAATAATTGCATTTGAAAAATTGCATTTACCACTTGTATTATGGATGATATTTATATTTGAAGATCCCCAATTATGGTTTTTTATTTTGCTTTTATATAGGTCTTACTGGTCCCCTAATACTATATCTGAAGTCTCTTTCCAAAATTCAGCCGTGATGTTTTTCCTGAAAAACATTTCATTTACCCCCACTGGTTCTTCAGAGTCTCCGTGATGGAACTAAATAAATACATTTGTGGTCATTTCTACATCCAATCACAGAGCAACTGCAATGCTTGGCACGTCATGACGGCTGGTGGAGTTACCTTTTTAGGGGAGGGGTGGGAAATTCCTGAGAAAGGGGAGGTAACCTTCCCCCTATAATGACATAAGGGGCCAAATTCCAGATCAGAATGGTGAAGCAGAATGACCAAAGCACTCTTTATACATATCGCCATTTCTAGCCACTGCAAGACCATAGACATGTTAGGAGAACTCGTATTAATGTTAAATAATCTCATAAAGTGAAATTTTCATAATAGGGGACCTTTAAATGTGATACGGTTCACAGAAACTTCCTAGCAATCTGTATAAAATGCTCCAAAAATGTCTTAATGAAAACAAAACGATCAGTTTAAGTTGGCACGGCCGTCTATGAGGGCAAAAGGACAGAGGCAGAATTCAAAGGAATGATGTTGATTTCTAAGGACTTGATTCATTGGTCCAGTCCCAAATCACTGAGGATAAAAATATCATGCAAAAATTGAATATCAGAGAATGTGTCCATTAACATAAGTTCTGATTTCAAGCAATGCACTCCAAAATTGAATTATTTTGATTTAAAGGACTGACATTTGGCATTGGTGTCAACTTCTGCATGAAGTTTCCAAAAAGTTCCTTATGTGAGTTTAACAAAAACTTTTCAGCAAAACAGTGGCCAGGAGCGATTGCCCAATGTCTTTATAAAGTGTTTTGTCTTGTAGATACAGTAAAAGTTTTTAAGCAGGATTAGCTACTACTTGAATGGGAGGTCTCATTACATCGACAGCTGTGAGGACTTCACTCTGTGAGGACTTCTAGTGCATAGGTGTAAATTAAAAAAATGTCAGCACTGGTGTCAAGGCTTAATCCTAGAAAATCCAAAATCCAGATAATTCAAACATGTGACATCTCAGTGACACAATGAGGTTTTTTTTCTTTCTTTATCAGTCTGCAGTCCCTGAGGAAACACAGCTGTGCCACGAACCAGAGTGTGAATCCGTTCCAGAGGAGCAGCGCTTCATGTAGCAAACAAGCTCCACGGTGAAAATTGCATTTCTGCCTCAATTAACAACAAAAATGGAATCTGACCTAAAGGGAGGTAGCTCCACGTTTATCACAAGGTCCAAAGATGCATTATTTATTTATGGGAAAAGGATCAAAACCTTATCTGGTTTTGTAGAAAAGAAGGAAAAACAATTACTAAAAGTAAAAAATTCTATTAGTATTTTTCTACAACCAATCAGTGCAGTTAATATTGGCCTAAAATCTGCAAAAATTTCACAGTGGCAATACTATTTCTTAATAATTATCTTAGAATGTCTCTCAGCAATACAGCGTAACAATTTAATTTACTTTACTATAAAAATGCTCAATAATTATACATTCCCATATCTATTTGTATATCTATTTATGACACAAATGGGTAGCAATAATAATCCTAATCATATCAGCACAATCATTTAGTTAATACAGTATAAGTGGTCAGCCAGGCTGGAACAACCACTGTGTATTTACCAGCCTAGATTAAATTAATCATGATGGAGAGGAATATTCGGTATTATATAGATCTCCTCTGACAAGTTATCCCTCAGCAAGAATTTAAGTATCCTGTAAATGAGTCTTCCTGACCTGCACAACAGAAAAGTGATGCTGTCCCGGTGGATCCTGAAAGAAGTAAACTGATCTGCGATCAGAGACGGCCTTGTGGCGTACCTGGGTCAGTGATGCCTCCTTACCTGCCACCCGCTCGTCTGACTCCCTGTTCCCATCGTCTGAGTAGCGGGCAAAGTCCAGAGAGTCCAGGGTGCTGATGCTGCCAGCTCGGTCTAGACATTTAAAAAAATGTGATTATTAGATATTTTTTTAATAAATGGTAGAGTTTGGGATTTCACAGAAAAAGAGTGAGAGAGATTCCACACACAGCCCTTCACCACCGTCCCTGAGAAGCACTTCCATAACTTTGGAAGATATTTAGCAGCCTAGAAGTACTACGGGGTGACATATGACAAAGGTGTCCTGTCTAGGGTGGGACTGTAATCACAAACACAGAGTCAGGGAGCAACTTCTCCATCTGTCTCCCCAGCAGGAGAGAGAGAGAGAGAGAGAGAGAGAGGGCGGGTCTGTCCCGCCTGGGTCATATCAAGTGTTGGATAAGAGAGAGCGAGAGTGGAGAAGGTGCAGACTGAAGGGCAAGCTTCTTGTTTACACAGCAAAGTGACAAAGCAAAAAACCACCCCCATGCACGCCTGTAATTATATCAGCTTTAAAAAAAATTTTTAGGGCCTTTGTAGTTTTGCTGCTGTGCACTCATTCATCCTGCCTGGAGAGAAACAAACCAGAAAAAGAGAGAGAGAGATTCCTTACCAATTAACATGGATCACATGATTGAGGCCACACACACATACACACACACACACAGTCCTGTGACTGTGTTCACACACAGACGGCACCTTCATGATCTGCCACCGGAAATGAGATCCTTGTTTCCACGACAACCACAAAGCGTGTCCTATCCCCACAGGGTGACGGTGGCCACTTTCAGCTAATGGCACCTGGGGAATAGCACAGTGGTGAAAAGCGGTGGGGGTCTTTGCTTGACACCAGCTGGGCTGACCTGAATGTGAAGTCCTTCTAAAACCTGTCAGGGCACAGTGAGCCGAAAAAAAAACCTCTTGACAAACTGGTTGATGGGGAGACCCCGCCCATCACGTGGGAGGAAAGTAATCCACCGAGCTGAATCGACCTAGTTCATCTTACTGTGATCTCAAAATCAATGTGGTTGTCACCTAGACCACCAATGCTAGCTACAACTGCAATTAAAATTCCAGTTTAAAGCAGACAATACGGCAAATGAGCTATTAGCACTGAAAGTCTGACCCTGGGCTTTAGTATAATGCTCTGCATATGTACAATTACCAGTAAAACGTTTGGAAGCACCAACTCTGTGGTAGTTATGCAGGCTGAAATGGAGGCAATTTTAAAGAATTCAATGCAAGAAACCTAGTATGTTTGATTAATCTGTTGCCTCTTTGTACCTTCATGGCTACCACCTAACTTAAAATGGTCGAGAGAAGCTTTGGAGGGATGCAAGTGTTCAACTTTTTGCATTGATTGGGATAATTTTCTTGTTTATTACGAAATTATAGTCCAGTTTTTGTTCTATAATGTAAAAAAAATGAAAGACCCTCTAGCTACATCCAAACTTTCGACTGGTATTCAAACTGGTAGTCAGCATTCAACTTGCAATTTTACTTTAATGCAAATTAAAGGAATGTGCTGCTTTGTTTTCCCTGGCAGAATGGGTGGGGCCCAAAAGAACTCTCATCCTATAATCTACTTTTTTCTAATTTATTTCCACTAGTCAGATACTGAGCTTTCCGAATTGCACTTCAGACAACATAAAATGATTAATAATGTCTGCACCTTAGTTGAAGATCAATTGTTCAGACAGTGGAGATACAGTCAGTAAAAGACATTCAGTAACATTTACATTTACATTTATGGCATTTATCAGATGCTCTTATCCAGAGCGACTTACAATCAGTAGTTACAGGGACAGTCCCCCCCTGGAGCAATTTAGGATTAAGTGTCTTGCTCAGGGACACAATGGTAGTAAGTGGGATTTGAACCTGTGACTCTGTAGTGTTCTGGTTCATAGGCAAGTGTTTTACCCACTAGGCTACTACCATCAGTAGATGGTACCATCTACTACTGTCCAACAACTTGGTCATAAACCAGGTTCATGCACAACTGAGTAATTACACCCTAAAAGGGTGTAAACGGCCAGAAATTTCAGAGGAGATTCCGAGGAGAGCCAGGAATCCCATGACCTGCGTGTGGTGGGATGGCCACCACGTGGTGGAATGTGGCTGACCAGGGATGAATGTAAAAACCTGCTGCTTAATGTTCTCCGAGCAGATTTAATAAACTCTGCAGAGGAGTAGGTGAAAGAAAATGATCCAAAAAAAACCCCTCTGTGCTACAGCTCAGACTAGCGTATGATTGGAACCTACCACTGTGTGGAAAGATCATTTGATTAAATAAGGAAAGCACAGGAGCAGCAATGCAAATGATCTTGCAGGCCCCTGCAGGCCCAACATCAACAGTTGACTGGTATGGTGGTAGTGGGTAACATACGTGCCTTAGAGCCAGAAGACCACAAAGTCACAGGTTTAAACCCCACTCACTACCATCATATCCCTGAGCAAGACACTTAACTTTGATCGTGTCCCTGTAAATACTGATTGTAAGTCTGTCTGGATAAGGGCGTCTGATAACACCAATGTAAATCCAGTTTAAATGTAAAAAAATGTAAAATGGTAGAATGTCAAAAACAAAACCAAAAAAATTTCCTCCATGATGCACGCGAACCGATAGTAAATTAACCTACTAACCTAGAATCTAGCTTCCAGCCAACTCACTCAGATGATCTACCACAAAGTCCTTGCATATTCATTCAGCAATCTTCAAGACTAAAAGATCTACAATGTTGAGAAGGGAAACACGTTCTCTGCGAGAGAGGTTGTGAACGCTCCTCAGCATCCTGTTTAAAAAGGCTGAAGACAATGGGGCGGCGGTTTCCAGCCATCTGCTGCCCCTCGGCTGGCTGCCAGGCGCGGCCCTGTTGCGCCGCATCGCTCATAAAGAGCCGTCGGTCCCGGGGCTCCGGTGTCCTCCAGCACCCTTCCCCCAGCACCTGCCGCACCACAAAACCTTTCAGCAGCGGCCATTTACCGGCCAACAATCCAGATCCACAGACCCACGTACGGAATTCACCCAAAGGATGCGCTGCATACACTCGTTCCTGGTCGATATAAAAGTGAAAAGTGAAGTGATTGTCACGTGTGATACACAGCAGCACAGCACACGGTGCACACAGTGAAATTTGTCCTCTGCATTTAACCCATCACCCATGAGGGAGCAGTGGGCAGCCATGACAGGCGCCTGGGGAGCAGTGTGTGGGGACGGTGCTTTGCTCAGTGGCACCTCAGTGGCACCTTGGCGGATCAGGATTCGAACTGGCAACCTTCTGATTACGGGGCCGCTTCCTTAACCGCTAGGCCACCACTGCCCCTTAGTGAAATTCTGACTACCAGACAGAACACCAAAAGTCTGAGGCTATTGTCACAACTGCCACCCGCGCATTTCGATCAGCAGAAGCCACTTGCCAACGAAACAAAAAAAAAAGAAAAATCGATCTGTTTGCTGTTAGGCCAGAAAACAGAACGTTAAAAAAAAAAAAAAAAAATCATTTCATCTGTCTTGATTACACCACGATTACACTTCGAATCACCACAAACAACTGAACCAGTTGTTGGGCAATGCTGCGTGCCAGCAATATGATTCACGGATGCAATATATATATACGGTCAAGACACTTCAACCTCATGCATACACTGCAACCACAAGATCTGCAGGAAGAATCACACAATCATGCTTGGACAGGTCGAGAGAGATGATTTGCCAGGCAGTTACTAATCAGCTGTTCCACTGACTCGTAAGCGGGAAAAAAAAGACACATGGCAAGAGCTCCAGGAAAAAAAAAAAGAGTCACAGTCATGATTATTCCCCCCCAAAACAGTGCACGGTTCAAGAGGGTCCAATCTTGTTCAGCCACTACATACCGCGTGCATGAGCACCATCGCTTTTCCTTCTCTTCCTGTCCTGCACCTGCACAGCTGGGATCAATGGGGGAAAACTCCACAGTGATCATCCACAAATGGGACTCGCACACAGTTCAAGCAAGACGTCGGTCAAACGTCCACTGTTACCACCACACCCCTGTAATTTAACGGTGAAATCCGATACAAGTACGTTTACGGATAATAATTATTGCTACAGTTGCACGGATAGCTAATTTTACTACTACGCGAACTGTACTGCTATGTTACAGCTACAAACATTACAACGTTACGTAACGGTGTGATGGCCGTCACCGTAACGCACACAGAAACGGCTGCTGCTGATATTGTAACATCCTTACAGCCACCATAATCGTAACGGTTTAACACAATTACAGACGATCAGTGATGGTTTCAGCTGCAGATGTTACCGTTGTGGCAGATCGTTGTTGTTAATAGTAGCTGTTCTGAAAATCCATCGTTACAGCTGCAGAAATGGCAGACGTTACTAACGTCACGTAACAGCGTTACACCTGTTGTTCCAACTACAATAGCTGCGGACAATAACCAGGCGTTGGTGTTACTGTTATGGTCACATCCAGAGACACTTGTTGTAAGTGTGGAACGCGGGTCACTTGTCGCCACCATTTCTGCCACTGTAACGAAGCGGTAATAATTACGGTTGTCGTTACACTGTTGCAATTACTGTTCCCATTTCCGCCACACTGCGACGCGGCCAAACACTGGAGCAGATTCCGGTACACGGGCCCGCTCACGTTCGTCGGTAGACACTCACTAAGCGGCCCTCCCGGACCCGGTCCCTGCTCTTTGCACGCCGGCGGCGTGCCACTCTGCCGCTCGAAGTTGCCCGGGTTGGAGAAGTAATCCCGCAGCCGGGGCAGCTCCCTGCCGGCCTCCAGCAGCTCCGTGTGGAACTCCAGGGCCGTGAGGACGTACTGATCCCGGAGGAGCTGCGCGGCGATCGCGTCCACGGACACCCGGGCCTCCGCGCCGCCTGCGGCGGCGGCCGCAACTGTTGCGGCCGAGACCGAGACGCCTTCCGCGCCGGGACTGGTTCGGCTGCTGGACAGCAGTAATCCCGACGGCTCGGCGTCCGCCTGTGGGGAGAAGGGACCGCTGGCTTGGCCTTGTGGACCGTCCGCCGGGCTGCGTTCGGCGCCGTCAGGTCTCTGCTCCGCTTCATCTTCCGAATCGCTGATGTTGAACGGGTTGACGTTGCCGGTCGCCATTTTTCCACAACGGGAGCGCGGCTACCTACCTACGCTGCCTACTGATCGGCCCGTCTTCCTGGACCGACGGCTAGCTGGCGTAGCCTTGCCTAATCAATTGAACGGCGAGGCGGCGAGACGCTGCTTGGTCCATACGGCCGAATGTCATTTCAGATCCCGCCTCCCTCACGGAGCCGCTGTGCTGGATTGGGTGGGAAGCGCCAGGCTCCAGCAGAAGGGCCGGGCGCGTTTGACAGCTTGGAGCTGCACCTCTCAGCCTACGCGGTCGCCTGTGAACACGTAATTATTAATAACGCTGAAACAATTCATCCTTAATTGATGTGCTTGTCAGCCACATGACGTTTCCGCATTCGAAATTGGTCGAGAAAGGCGTTGAGATGGCTTCGAGCACATCCGTATATATATATACACATATATTGTTTTCTGATACAGTCGAACGTGAACAAAATATTAGTCATTAGTTGATCAAAATTCAAAACATTTAACCAACACCATGAAGTATTCATTATTTTTAGGCGAGCTAATTATTTACGAACACACCTCCTGAGGTAGGAACTACATGTCCCATAATCCACTTGTGACAGAGTTCAAAGGCTAAGGCGCACACGGAAGTCAGGAAGTCGGGGCGAATTTTTGGTTGTAAGCTGATTAGTATAATTGTATGCCGTATTCTTTCAGTGCCGCCCATGCGGTTTCTAGCAGATTAACCTGTTGCTTCATCCGTGTCGGTGAGATGTTTTATAAGCCCCCTGGTGTGGCCTTTGTCTGCAGCGAGGAGGTCATGTCTGTGGATTGTGTGCTGCCAAAAGAATGTGTGATCCCATTCATTTGCAAGACCTGACATTTTGTGATCTTGTCAGAACCCATCACGATGAAAGTTACTTTATAACGACAAGAGAAGGGTAAGAGTTTCAGTCTGGATTTATTTTAGTGCAATACAGAGGTACTGTCCTTTATAGGCAAACGTTATTTGTTTTGTTAGTAAACAAAAATGTCTGTTATACATGCTAGATTACATTTCAACTTTCGTATTGATATCTATGCATTCGTATATACGTTTACCTATTTTGTGAAATTTAGAATTTTCACGAAATGTCTCTAATTCTCTGTACAGGCTGACACCTCAAAATGAAGATGGTGACATTCTTTGTCGTGGGCCTTCTTGTCCACATTGTCTTCTTCGTTTCCATATTTGACATATACTTCACCTCCCCTCTGGTTCATGGGATGACTCCCCAGTACGTCCCACTTCCCCCTCCAGCCAAGCGCCTGGTGCTGTTTGTGGCAGATGGCCTGAGAGCAGACAGCTTCTATAAACCTCATGTCAATGGAAGCACCAGGGTACCTTTTTTAAGGTACTGACCTGGTTAATCTGATCTGTGCCCTCTTTAGTCCTCTGCAGTCTTGTGTAGTTCATATTAACTAGTAGTTTGATGAAGTGTGAAAACTGTAATAATTATTTTGTTTAATGATTTGATCATGTGTTGATGTTCTGCTTGCTGCAGAAATATAATTGAGAAGAAGGGAATGTGGGGTATCTCTCACACTAGAGTACCAACTGAGTCCCGTCCCGGCCATGTGGCCCTGATTGCAGGATTTTACGAGGATGTGAGCGCTGTTGCCAAAGGTACAAGAAACCTGTTTGCATTTTGTTTGTCCCTGTGCATTTGTGTGAGTGGTTTGTTTATGATTAGCATTCTCTCTCTCCTCTGTCTCCTTAGGCTGGAAGGAAAACCCTGTTGAGTTTGACTCTGTGTTCAATGAGAGCAGGCACACCTGGTCCTGGGGGAGTCCTGATATTTTGCCCATGTTTGCCAAAGGTGCAGCAAACAGGCGTGTAAATGTGACTTGATGAAGTATACGCATGTTTTATCTCTCTTTTCTCATCTACCTAATGTGAACTTGTAGGTGCCACTGGAGACCATGTTTACACTCATTCCTATCCTGCAGTGAATGAGGATTTTGCCTCCACAGATGCCTCTACACTGGACACGTGGGTGTTTGATGAAGTCAAGGTAGGATGAGTATCAGAATAGACCTAGGAGAAGGCACACTGAAGATTCTAAATGCATTTTGTGTCCATCTCATGCAATACAGCACAATTATTATACAGCATAATTTTTCACTTTTCTTATTTTATTGAAAAGGCCTTCTTCAAATACGCTAAAGAAAACGAGACACTGCTGTCCAGATTGCATCAGGATCAGAATGTCTTTTTTCTGCACCTGCTGGGGCTAGACACAAATGGACATGCTCACAGGCCACTGTCCGCGTGAGTGAGATTTACTCAGGTTATTCATTTATTATTCAGCTGACTTCCTTGTCTGTAAAAAGTGACAGGTTCCGTTTCTCATGGTGGTTTGAGGGTTTTGCAAATGGAGATCATTCATGAGACTGTGCCCGTGCGTGTGTGTGTGTGTGTACATTTTTTTTTACAAGAAATGGCTCATTTTATTCCCAACAGCTTTTGTAATAATGTTTCAGTGCAAAACGGAACTGTCAAAAAGTATTCTAATATTCAAAGCTCGGTAAAGCCCGTTGAGTTTATTTTTGCAAAGACATAAGTGTTGTCGCCTTGTAATATGAGCTTCACCTCTGACTAATAATGGATCAATGAGGTCTCAGGCATGTATAAAAAGAACCCCAGTACACTAGACCTTCACATCAACTGCAACTCGACCTCTGCAAACATGCCTAAGATTCACCCTGAGACTAAAGTGTTGATTATCAAGAGGCTGAAGACCAGGTCCACTGCTGATGTGGCAGACACCTTGAATGTGTCTCAGCGTCAAGTACAGAGAATAAAAAAAGATTTGAAGAGACTGGAGACGTTTTTGACAAGCCCCGCAAGACAACTGCTCGAGAGGACCGTTTGTTGTCTCGAAAATCCAAGTCCAGCCCATTTTCCACTGCAGCAGAGCTCCATGAGACCTGGTCACCTGAAGTCCCTGTGTCAACCAGAACAGTTTGTTGGATTGTCATGAAATGGCCTCCATGGTTTAATCAGTGCCCAGAAGCCAGCACTAGACAAAAGACAACTGAAAAACCGTGTGGTATTTGCCAAGGGCCACAGCCTACTAAAAGGATGGATGCTGGAAAAGTGGCTGAAGGTGGATTCTTCAGATGAGTCTTCTGTTGATCACCCCAAATATTGCAGGAGATCTACTGGAGCCCGCATGGATCTGAGATTCACCCAGAAAACAGTGACATTTGGTGGCAGAAAAATCATGGTTTGGGGTTACATCCAGTATGGGGGTGTGCGAGAGATCTGCAGAGTGGAAGGCAACATCAATAGTCTGAAATACCAAGAAATTTTAGCTACCTTTTATATTCCCAACCATAAAAGAGGCCAAATTCTGCAGCAGGATGGTGCTCAATCACATACTTCCATCTCCACATCAAAGTTCCTCAAGGCGAAGAAGATCAAGATGCTCCAGGATTGGCCAGCCCAGTCACCAGACATGAACATCATTGAGCATGTGTGGGGTAGGATGAAAGAGGAAGCATAAAAGACGAAACCAAAGAATGTTGATGAACTCTGGGAGGAATGCAAGACCGCTTTCTTTGCTATTCCTGATTACATAAATTGTATGAATCCTTGCCAAACGTATGGATGCAGTCCTTCAAGCTCATGGAAGTCATATAAGATATTAAAACAGCACCACTACTTAATTTGCTGACATATTTTTGTATTTGCAGTAAATGTGTGCAATTTCTGCATAGGTGACAACTTTTGTCTTGCCAAAGTTTGACCTTTGTCTTGATTAAATTATATAACTTTTTTCCATTGAAACTAATTCATTTCAATGCATTAAACATCATTTGGTAGGGTTTTAGTTTTTCATATGAGCTATTTCTAACACCAAATGATTAATTAAAATCAGGTTAATAGCAGGTGTTTCTACACAATAGATAAGCAACAAGACTTTTGTCAGGGACTGTATATGTCTATATGTATATTCCTATATAAGGCGTAAACTATATAAAATTAAATCATTTTGAGACAGCTATAGGCGCTATCTGCAATCTTCTGTTTTTTTCCCGTGTTTAAAATATCTATTTATTCAATTTATATGAAGTGGAGTGAAAGACAACACAGCACACAGTGAAATGTGTCCTCTGCTTTAAACCAATCCCCTGAGTGAGCAGTGAGCAGCCATGAAAGGTGCCTGGGGAGCCGTGTGTGGGGACGTTGCTTCGCTCAATGGCACCTTAATAGCACCTTGGCAGTTTGGGATTGAACCTGCAACCTTTTGATTATGGATGTGCTTCCTTACCTGCCAGACCACAACTGTAATATGTCTGTTCAATTAATCACATATAAAACTGTCCTAACTTCTGCCTGAAATCAGCATTAACTAGTCTCTGTTCTATGACCCCCACAGTGAATATATGGACAACATTGGTCTTGTTGATGCTGGAATTGCTGAAATTGTCTCAATAGTAGAAGAATTCTTTGGACATGATGACAGCACAGCTTACATATTCACCTCAGACCATGGCATGACCAGTTGGGGTATGACATCCAAAATTCTGCCTTGATATTATAGTACACCTCTGCAATCAAAGCAAATTGTGAAAATAATTGTGTCACAATAGACACAATTAGCAAAATCCATGAGGGGCTTTTGGTGAATCCCCCTACACTAAGATAGCATAATCTCTGTGGACATTTTCAGGGTCCCATGGAGCAGGCCTCCCTTCAGAGACTCTGACACCGCTGGTGGCCTGGGGGGCGGGGGTCCAGGCTGCTCAGAGGGACATATCGCAGCACTACGAAGACGACTACATGCGAGGTTCTTGTGGCTCTCTGTATGGGAGAGCTCTGTATTTTTGATGTCTCTTCTTTTTATTATACTAATTACCAATACAAAATTATTATTCTAATTGTAGAGTGGAAACTTGATACTCTGAAGCGAGTTGATGTAAATCAGGTTTGTATTTGGATTATAAACATGATCGATTATAAATATATACTATTATAAATTATGGAAATGTATTTTAAATGAAGTATGCATTTTCTTAAAAAAATTCCATGCACAGGCAGACATAGCACCACTGATGTCATCTCTTATTGGCGTTCCCATTCCTCTGAATTCTGTGGTAGGTGCCCAACATTTTGCAATGATCGCTTCTGTTTTAAGCATTTTGTAATAATTAGGCTTTTCCAGGGTGTGTTACCTCTGAACTACCTGAACAACACCCAGCGTTTTAAAGCGGAAAGCATGTATGCCAACTCCATTCAAATTCTGGAGCAGTTCAAGGTATGCTTTTCACCCAATAGAATGGCCTTAGAGAGCTGAAATACAGAGTCCTGTAAATAATGTAAATTGCACTCAACCTCTCAGGTAAAAATGTCTCAAAAGAAGGAAACAACCTTGTCGTTTCTGTTTACACCATTTCCGTAAGTAACAGTACTGTAAGATGTTCTATTTATTTTGCTTTTCAATATAATGTTTAACTATCATAATACTGCTTCTCTCTGAAGGCCTCTGACAGAGTCTGCGCAGCAGAATTTTGTGCGAAATGCAAGGGTGTTGATTGACATGGGTCAGTTTGACAAAGCGGTATGTACAGTGGTGTATGCTGCAAATATTTGCCCTCCGCTCCACATAATGAAACTTCCTCATTGAAAAGACACACACAGTCTACGACTAGCAACCCATTTTCACCTTTAATGTTTCCATTGTCCACAGCTGTCAGTGTGATTGTGCCTTTTCCCCTCTCCGTCTCCTTCCTAGATCAGGCTTTGTGAAGGTACAATCACCCAGGCAATGGAGGGCCTGACCTACTACCACACCTACGACCGTTATTTCCTCGGCGCCAGTGTGGTTCTGGGTTTTGTGGGATGGACCTCCTATGTTGTGCTGGTCATCCTGAAGACTCATGCTAGCTTGCGCAAACCCCCTGGTCACAGAGGCATGGTGAGGGTCTCATAACCCTTAAAAAAATGTCATATATATAAATCTTTTGACTGGGCTGTCTGTTTTGAAGATTTCCAGTCGAGGACTTGGAAGGACATTCATGAGCTTGGGTCTGGCCACCACCATCTTCCTGATGATTCAATGCAGCCCGTGGATGTACTACATCTACTGCCTGCTTCCAATTCCTGTGTGGTACTGTGTTTTTAAGGAGTAAGTGGTTCTGTCTGGTTTCAGTTGGAGCGCGTACATCTGTTTGTAACTGCTGTACTTGTGGTACTGGAGGGAACCAAATGTGAAAAGGAAATTGAATGTTATCAGAATTTGTTCAAGATATCACACCAGGGTTCCCACACTTTGGTGAACATCAAATTCAAGGACCACATGCAGCAGCATTTACCTACTGCTACAGCTGAATGTTACTAAAAAACTATCTTTAAAAAAGACTGTGAATGGCATTGAAGTTGTTGGGACAAAATCAATTCAAGAAAGTGGACTGAATGTATAGGCTACATTCATGTTAATAATATTCCATTTTCATTAATATGTCCATGCTAAGGATGTACATGACTGTTTTGGCTGTATTTACCTTTATCATTAATTTAGCTAGCTTTAGATTCAAACTTCTGTTTAAAGGTTCCCTGACATGAGCATTTCACTTTGTGAGATTATTTAACATTAGTACGAGTTCCCCTAGTCTGTCTATGGTCCTGTAATGGCTAGAAATTGTGGTATGTGTAAAGAGTGCTTTCTGTCAGACAGACAGATCTGAATTCTTCATAACGGGATTAATTTTCTTTTTGGAAAAATACTTAACATGACTTCCTGTTTGTGCCAAATATTGTTATTGGTGAATGGGGCAGTGGTGGCCTAGCAAGTATGGAAGCAGACCCGTAATCAGAAGGTTGCTGATCCAAATCCTGAATCATCGAGGTGCCACTGAGCAAAGCACTGTCCCCACATACTGCTCCCCGGGTGCCTGTCATGGTTGCTCACTGCTCACCAAGGGTGATGTGTCCTCTGCCTTTAACCATTTCATTGTGTGCACCTGTGTGCTGTGCTGTGTTTCACAACGACAATCGCTTCACATCACTTTCATTGGTGTTGGTGACGTCATTTCTGCGAATGCTCGCTCGCTTCTATCCTCATCAGTAGCATTTAAAGCTATAGAGAGAAATGGCATGTCCTGGGAAACCTTATTGTGGGACTGGCTCAAAGTGGCTGTAATTGTCCTTCACCAACCACTTTGCATAGCTTTCTTTGGCAAGCTGTGCATCATGGAATTAGCATTTTCTGGGCATCCAGGCACAAGATATCACTTCCAATGACTAAATATAACTCCGGTTTCAAAAATCGGCATCCATGAAATTTCAATTCCCTAAAAATATTCAAGGACTTTCAAGGACCTGGAAGGTCCTTGAACGTATTCACAAAAGTTCAAGGATTTCATGGACCCGTGGGAACCCTGTCTCTTGTAATCGCAGTACAGTGCTTCTTTCTCACCCTCAGGTTTGGAACCTTTGCGGATCTGATCAGCTCCATCCCTTCCTTGCCTCTGAGTAAATGCTTTGGGTATTTTGTGCTGGTCTCTCTTGGAATAGAACTTCTGGTAAACTACAATATTTTTCCCCCACAAAAATAGCATGAGAAATATACCTGATCATAAACGATATGTAATTTGATTATTCATTGATGTAATTTTCAGGTCTTTTCCTGGTTTTTATACAGGTGCTGAGCTTTTTCTACAGGGCAATGCTGAGTGTTGGGCTCATTGTCCTGGCTGGGTGGCCAATTGTATCTGGACTCACTGAAAAATCAAAGGTAACAACAAACCAAACTCGTTCATTGCGCTGTTATTCTTTATTCGTATCATTAAGAGCTACTAAGACGGGCCTTTGACCTGCAGTGAAACTGGGCATGATGCTGTCCTCAGGAGCTCGGACATTCCAGCTTAAACAATTTTTTTTTTTTTAGTCTAGGACAGTGAGCTGGATACTCAGCTGCTTATGCCTGGCATTGTTTCCCCTGATGCCTGTGGTGGGAAGGGAGCCCAACGTCACGCTTGTGTGAGAACTTTATTTATTTATTTTTTATTGTTGCAATAATAAACGATGTGTAGTTTTTTTTTTCTAAATGTATTAATTCATTTTTAGGACATGTGCTGCTGCTATGATGCTGTTCAATGCCTCTTCCTACTTGTGGTCAACAAGAAAAGTCACACCTCTACACAGGAAAGATCTTCAGATTTTTTTTTGCCAGGTTGTGTTTTGTGTGTGTGTGTGTGTGTGTGTGTGTGTGTGTTTTTTTTTTTTTTTTACTAAGCCTTTTTTCCAAACTGAACGCCGTTATGATCTTTCTCTGGTTGTAGATGGCCACTGTGGCACTGTGCGCCTATGTGTTAACCAGCACTCATTCCAGTCTGCAGAGGAAGGAAGGCCTTCCCCTGGTTAACCAGATTATCAGCTGGTCCACGCTAAGTAAACCTCTCATATTTTATTGTTGTTTTTGCTTATTGTCCCAAACCAGAAATTTGTTAACACAAAGGTTCTGTTCTGCACAATTTTCCTTGCAGTCTCTTCTTTCGTTGTCCCCCTTCTGAGTTCTACGCGCCTCTTCCATCGCCTGCTGAGCATCCTACTGTCGCTGGTGTCCACCTTCCTGCTCCTCAGCACCGGGTAATGACATTTTGCAGACTTTACATGTACAGAAAAAGAAAGTTTGGTAGTACACTGGATATGATTTGATTTTATTGTCACTTTTTTTGCATCTGAATCACTCTTTAATAGAAATTATTACCCTGTTTATATTAACCTCAACAGTCAAGGCCTGGAAAACACTCAGCATGCCTCTCTGTGTTTATGAATTATTTAGTATATATTTAATAAACAAGAAGACTCCTGGGTGCAGAATGTAAAGTGTTCATGTGCCAACGTGCACTTGGGTTGCGCAAGTGACGGTCACACCCTTCAATAAATGCCCATTTGTCAGCCTAGAGCTGCATTCATACATGTGGGTTCATTTCTTATTTATTTTTTGCTCTTGCAGGTGTGAAGCACTGTTTCCGCCAGTGCTGTCATGTTTAATGTTCGTGTGGATTAACATCGAGCAAGAGGCTCTTCAGTCGAAAGGGGCGTCTAGCCGGAGTCATGTAGGCAGCCTTTAACATTGCATCACCAGTGCAGACATTCTGTTTGTTTCAGCAGAATTTTTTCATTTGTACATTTCCTCTTTATGTGTGGTTAAATGCTGCTTATGTGGCCGACCAAGAGTGCCTGCAGTTTTCTCCGCGGTAGATTCAAACTGCTCACACTGTACCAGCTGTGTCTTTTCAAAACTTTGCAGCTTTCCAGCACTGACTTCTCTGACAGCATCGACATAACCAAAATTAGGCAGCTGAGGCTGGATGACATCAGAAGATCCTACTTTTTTGTATCCTTTGCCTTCCCATGACTAATTTTTCATACTGTATAGGTGGTGTCATGCCAAGTGCACATTGCCCTTAATGCTTCAAACAGGTATTTTTCATAATTATGGCTTTCTTTGGGACTGGGAACATAGCCTCCATAAACAGGTGATGGTGTTTGTGCCACATGTTTGAGCATTTTAGAAGACTGACTCTTTTAGTCTAATTTCTTCCTTTTCTCCCCATAGCTTCGATCCAGCATCAGTATACTGCTTCCTTACTGTCTTTAACCCTTTCATCATGGGAGCCCTGATGATGTGGAAGGTAGACCAGTTTGTAGTAAATGCATTGTAATACACAAGGAAATTCTAATGAATGATTTTTGTTTTGTTTTTTATTACCCCTTCGTAATGATCTCGTTTTCAGATATGAATACATATAGACATGCTCTGCTACATTTTGCCTTGGTTAGCTCAGTGTGATTTCTGGCAGTTTTTGTAATCGTCCTTGTAATTGGATTATACTGTATGTATTATTATGGACATGCATCTATATTGAAAATAGATATGCAAATGTTTTACATGCCTGGCTCCGGTACAGCAGCCACTCATAGACTGCTTCTTTGTGACATGATGCATGCTAAAAAACGCTTCATATTGCTTGCATAGCATTGCTTCATCAAGCAATATTATGTGATATATCATAGTTTATAACATACAGCAATGTTGAACGTCAAAATGTATGGCCATGCGGATACTAACATTATAACATTAAAATGGGTCCCATAGACCCAAACAGCACATACACCCGTTCCTCTCAAAGTGCTGGTGAACGTCAATTACAGTCTTTTTAGTCATATGACCTGAGTCGAAGATTTCTCTGAATGTGTTGCCACAGGACTTGGGAATTCACTATCTGCTTTTTGCTGTGCTTTGCTCCTTTAGGTTTTAATTCCTTTTGTGATAGTTATGTGCACCTTTGAAAGCATCCAGGTCTCCACACAGCTGTCCTCCAGAAGGTATTTTTGCATTTTACCACTCTGACTCCATTTTTACTCTTTGTTATATTGCAGCAATTTGCTAAAATCTTTTTTCCTCATTAATGTACAAACAGCACCCCATATTGACAGAAAAAAAAACAGAATTGTTGACATTTTTTCAGAATTATTAACAAAGAAAAACTGAAATATGACATGGTCCTAAGTATTCAGAGCCTTTGCTGTGACTCATATATTTAACTGAGGTGGTTCTACACCTTCATTTGATTATACTGATTTGACTTGATTAGGAAAACCACACCCCTGACTATATAAGACCTTTCAGCTCACAATGCATGTCAGAGCAAATAAGAATCATGAGGTCAAAGGAACTGCCTGAAGAGCTCAGAGACAAAATTGTGGAAGGGTTCTGGTGATTCTCATTTGCTCTTCACTTTGAAACTTTGAGATGAAGTGATTTTCTATGTGAAACACAGTACACCTAACAAAATGGGTCCTCTGCTTTTAACCAATCACCCTTGGTGAGCAGTGGGCAGCCATGACAGGCGCCCGGGGAGCAGTGTGTGGGGACGGTGCTTTGCTTAGTGACACCTCGGTGGATCGTGATTCGAACTGGCAACCTTCTGATTACGGGGCTGCTTTCTTAACCGCTAGGCCACCACTGCCCCCACAAGATGGGAGAAAGTTGTAGGACATCATTCATCACTGCAGCCCTCCACCAGTCATGGCTTTACGACAGAGTGGCCTGACAGAAGCCTCTCATGGAGTTTGCTAAAAATATATATTAAGAAAAAAAAAAACACCTGAAGGACTCCAAGATGGTGAGAAAGAAGATTCTCTGGTCTGATGAGACTAAAATGAATTAAAACCAAAAAGGTCTAAGCTGTATGTGTGGAGAAAACCAGGCACTGCTCATTACCTGTCCAATACAGTCCCAACAGTGAAGCAGCATCATGCTGTTGGGGGTGTTTTGCAGCTGCAGGGACAGGGCGACTGGTTGCAATCGAAGGAAAGATGAATGCTGCCAAGTACAGGGATATTCTGGATGAAAACCTTCTCCAGAGTGCTCAGGAGCAAAGGGTCTGAAGCCAAGTGATATTTCAGTTTTACTGTGTGTACAGTAAATTAATAAGGAAAAAAATTACTTGATTTTAGCAAATGGCTGCAATATAACAAAACTGATCAATTTAAAGGGGTCTGAATATGTTTTGTACCACCTGTATTTGTAGGGTTTAGTGCATGTAGTTAATATAGTGTGTGTTTCTTCTCATTTCAGCTTGTTTCTCATCGTACTGGTTATTTCAGACTTAATGGCTCTGGTAAGTCAGAATCAAAGGAAACTGTGCAAAAGCACTGATTATGGAGATTATGCATAGAGTCTAACAATGGCCTCCTCTTTCTCAGCACTTTTTTTTCTTGGTTCAAGATTATGGAAGTTGGCTTGATATTGGCACCAGGTAGGATTATATTTAAAGGTCCTCTATCATGTAAATTTCACTTTGTGAGATTATTTAACATTTAATATGAGTTTGGTCATTGCTTTGGTCATTGTGCTTCGCCGTTCAGAGAGCAGCAGCTCAGACAGTCAGATCTGGAATTTCCCACCCCTCCCCTAAAACATTATCTCCACCAGCCGTCATGGCTTCCAAACATGTGAAGCATTCCAATTGCTCAGTGATCAGATGTGAAAATGAGCACAAATTTGTTTTTCTCTCAAGACTCTCAAGAACCAGTGGGTTAATTCGATTTTTTTCTGGATAAACACAGACACAGCTTCCTGTCTGACGTGATTTCCACTAATGATCCCTCAACTTCTATAGGCCGCTCTCCTCCATGCCCCGCCTCTCTCCTCCTCATTAGCATTTAAAGCTACACACATCCTGCGGAAATCTCATTGTGTGACTGGATTAAAGTGGGTGTAATTCTGCACCACAGCTGAATTTAGGAAAGAGACTTTAAATATAGTATTAGGGGACCGCTGAGGCCAAAACAAAATATCACGTCAGGGGACCTTTAACTGTTTTACTAAAATGAGTTTCTGTGTACTGCTTTCACAGTAATTGTTTTATTTATTAAATATGATTAATTGTTATGCACATTTTTGACATAAGTATGAGTTGTGTAAGTATTCTCCTGCAGATGGCTTAGTAGATAATGTCATTGCCTCATAGTTCCTGTAAAACCAGTAAGGGAAATGTGTTTGTTTTTTTTTGTGGGTGTGTGCTGCAGCATCAGTCACTATGTCATCGTTATGTCCATGACCATCTTCCTCATGGTGCTAAGCGTCTTCACACACATCCTGACCTCTAAAAGAATCCTTGTGGGCAGGCGAATGAAGATGCACTTCAGATAAGGAAGGCTGAGTTTCGACTGAGTTTACATGGGAATGCACGGACAGAAGAGAGGTGTCTGTTTTTTTTGTATGGAAAGCATTCATTTTATAGGGAATGGTATATTTAAACAACTGTTTTAACCTCATTGACTTTTATTAATTTTTGTTACTGTGAATGTCAAGGGCAACAAAAAATAAATGCCAGCATCTGAAAAAAGTAAAGGGTGATATAACACTTGAAATGGTGTTCACAAGTAAGGATAATAGTAGGGCGAGTTTCTCTTAGATGTTGTAATGTGTTTAATCCACAAATTTTAATTAAGTCCAGGCTTTTCTGTAAATTATAAATTATTAGGATGATTAACAGGTCCATCCAGAGATTGGACTAGTCAGACCTGTTCACGATACACCTGGATTTTACTTACTGTCCTCAGATGCCCCTCAGATTAGAGTGTGAATTAAAATACTTTTTAGTTTGAACACATGAATACATGTTTGAACGCATTTCAATGGGGTGAGATCCATATGGACGTATGTGGCATTTTGCCAACTGTATTGGAAAGCAACTTGTTCTTAAAACAAATGGATGACAGTATACATAGTGATTATCAGTATTTAATATTTGATTAAAAACAGCTGCTTCAGTGTGTTCAGGTCATTCGGTTTTTGTTTAAAAACTGAATAGGTTATATTCATATTCTTCTAATCATATTTAGATCCCAGATTCATCGTCGTCACTTACGACTATATGACTCATCCCTTGATTTGCGAATCACTGTTTCAATTGTATTATCCCCCATGGATTCATGGTTTTAATTGTCTTGGCATCCTGTAATATGCTGGTTGAACAGCATTGAAATGCTGTTCATCTCCCTTTTTTTAACAGTAGCCATACTCATGAGAGAACAAGCTAATAACGTGCAATATAGCAATAAAAGGTTCATTTTATAGACTGTAGAAATGGCAAAATGTAGGGTGAGACTCAGAGGAGTCCCCACGGGTGGTCACAGCCATTGGAGAGGAAAAAAAATCCATGGCATGCATCTCCAAAAAGCGTTTTGGTAACAAAAATAAAATGACAAAAAAACAGTATCATAAATTATATAAAGAACTAAAAAGAGAAATAGAAAACTTACTCAGGTACAGGCTATTTCAGCCACCAAGCACATGGCTGAATGCAGCAAAACATGAACCCTCACAACAGCGCTCCAGCAGCCCTCCATCTGCAAGGTGTACCCTCCTTTAAAAAGGTCACAAATCCCGACCCTTCATTGGGACATCCAATAACTCAAGTTTCCAAGGGGGGTGCTTTTCACATGAACATAACACAATAACACAATACACAACAGGATCCACAAACACTACACATACATAGACACAAGTGCTTAAAACCAGACACTGTACATTTTGGAGACCTGTAATTCATTTGAGATGTTCCAATTGTCAGACATTATTTATTAGCCAGCTCCTCAAAAGGATAAATGTAACAAATGTGTTAAGTATTACCATGTCTTTTATACTTTTTGCTGAATAAATGTTATGAAAATACTGTATTGTTCTTTTTTAACTTTAAATAATCAGTGCAAAATTGGATTGGTGTGAAAAGTGACTTCTCAAATAGTTCTGGGTCAGAGTTTATGCAAATGTTCTTACTTGCTTAAGAGGAAGTCTGAAATATTGCAAGTGCATAAGAAGAGTATAAAGTGCTTGTCTGAACTGCCACAGCTGTGTATAAACTGTGTAAAAATTTAGTGATCTGTAATCTGTCTTCAAGGCAAAGTAAAAAAAAAAAAAAC